>NC_132989.1:18612256-19237256 GCF_048564905.1 Vicugna pacos | reverse complement strand
TTTGTTTAATGAAATTTTGTGGCTATACATTATGTGTATCTATGCAATTATATGTAACTTAGAAGTGATATATAAACATACATACACAGCAAGAAGTGAAGTTTTGAATTCTTAGGGTTTTGGGTATCTTATTTTTTTCCTATATATTTTCTCTAAAAGCATTTTGGAAGTTCATGCAAAATAAAAAAAAAAGGAGGAATACATTTTAAAAATTAGCAGAAGGACTTTTGAGCTGTGAAATTGAGGACAACTTAGTTTTGCTCATTTTGATATTCAGTATAGAAAGTGGCCCTGACCTGCCTTTTGGAATGGTGTAAGAGACTGGGTGAATTAGTATTGTGGGAATTTACACATCTTGCTTAGCAAAGGTTGCCCCTGCTTCATTAGACTATTCATAAATTATTTGATTTTAATGAGAAAGGATGAGAATATTAATCAAATCTAACCATGGACAACTGGAGACAGTTTTGGAAGAGTAGATGCTTGTGTTATTCATCTTTTATGTAATTGCAGATATCAATTCAACACCAACAATGCTTCAAAAATTAGAGGTTCTAGTGCACTGTTCATCCCCTCATGAGGTCCAGTGACAATGAAATAGGCAGAAAGTAAAACAGTAATTTTAAAACAATGTGATAAATACTGTAATAAAGATAGGAATGTAATGTTTTAGGAGTGTCCTGCTTCTGGCAATGATTAAATAAACGGTAGATTTCCTCTTTCACAGTAAATGGCTGGAACACTGGATCAAGTGTATTAAATAGCTTTTGGGCAGGATCGCCTGCAAAGGGAAACTTTGGGATAATGGAAGTGTTCGATATCTTGATTATGAGGGTGTTTACATCAGTATCTGATAATCAGATCTCAAACTCATCAGTCTTTATCCATGAAAATGGGTATTTTTGATATAAAATCATACTCATATAGTGATTAAGTGAAACAAGACTCTTACTCCATAATTGGAAAATATACAATTAAAAAATAAAGTTGAGATGGATCATAGACCTAAACGTCAAAGCAAAAACTTTAAAATTTCTAGTAGGAAATATTTTTGTAAACTTGAGTGGGCCAAAGCTTTTCCCAAGAGGGGGCAAAAAGCATTTTAAAAGTGTTTGGGGAACCCAAAGAAACAGGTAACATCTGCTTGGAGAAGGCTTTACAGAAAAGGTGCCTTGATGGAAGTGCAAGAACAGACTGCTGGTGGCTGTGTGAGAGACGTGCAGAATGGGGGCACTGCCGCACACGGGGAGATGACTTAGAGATGGTGGCAACAAGGAAGAAAAAGAAGAAAAGGAATACATTCTCACAGGGGCCTCAGTGTCTCCCTCCAGGGAGACAGTGTAAGTGTGTAAAGCAATCTAGGTAGGAGATGGTAGGGAGAGGAGGGGGCTGCGGTAAATGGCACAGTCTTGCCCCATCTGAAGAGGGCAGCCATGCTCACTTCTAAGCTAGTTATTCTTTTGTAGGAATGCAGGCTGAGGGCTGTCAAATCTGACTTTTCTTGCAGGGAAAGTGGGGAACCCAAACTTGTACACAGAATTTCTTGAATTTTAAACTTTGGAAGGCTGTGCCGGCTAACACTCTGAGTCAAACAAAACATCAACACATACACACAGTTCCGGGCAAAATATGTGTTGTAGATCAACAGTTGATGACCTTGAATTTGAATATGTGGGACTTATTAAATCTTTGAACGGGGATGGTGAGAGATGATGCAAAGTTTTCTGGCTGGGGCAAGTGTTTGGATAGTGATTTCAATAATGGAAACAGGAAATTAGGAGGCAGGAGTATATGCGTTTGCATATAATGATAGTGACTTTGTTTGGAGTGTTACAATTGAGGTGCTTGTATGAGTAAACAAACCTTCCTCTTCCAGAGGGTGCTGGAATATGAGTCTCTGATCTCTTGTCAAAGGACAAGATCTGGGGAAATGTGATGTGGTAACTATGGTTGGAGTCCTGTGTTTGTTTTTGTTTGTAGGATTTATCTTAACCATATCAAACCTAATTTCCTTATACCACTACTTAACGTTCATTGTTCCAACAACTACTTCGTGATACTTTCAGTGCTTTACTGAACAGTACAATATTTGGTTTTTATTAACATACTCTTCTTATTTTATCCCTAAGTTCTCTGGTAGAAGGGGTGGATGTGTCTTTAAAAAGGTAGAACAAAGGATCCTTGTGATAGGACTGCTCTCTGTATCTTGAGTGAAGTGATGGCTGCATGAATCTACGCCTGTGCTAAAACTGCATCGAACTAAATACACACACACACACACACACACACACACACACACATGCATGTAATGAGACACATGAAGCTAGAAAAATCTGTGTAAAGTTGATGGATTTTGTACACATCAATTTCCTGGCTGCAGGATTAGCTGTGAAATGTTACCATTGGGAGGGAAACTGGGTGAGAGGTACATGAGATCTTTTTGTGTTAGATAACTGTACGTGAATCTTCAGTGATCTCAAAATAAAAAGCTAAAAAAAAGCAATTAAAGGATATTTGAGTGTGTTTTTAATCTCTGAAATTGACCTAGAAACCAAAGGCACAAACTGTCCCTTAATGGCCGTATCAGAGAGAGAATGACGTAGTTGGACAGCTCATGGTTATGACCAGTGTGACATCACTTAGTCATTTTCTTCATATTTATGGTGCAAGCCTCCTCTTGGCAGGCACTGCCATAGTCGCTGTATACAGTGCTGAGTATGATCCATGCTGTCAGGGATAGCAATATCTAGTAATGCAGATGCCTGTATTGAAAGCAAGGAAAATTGAGCACGGAGACCATGATGTCACAGTGTGGGGGAATCTAGGAGGTACTATGCTAAGTGAAATAAGTCAGAGAGAGACAAGTGCTCTGTTCTATCTTACACGTGGAATCTAAAAAAAATTTAAAACTAGTAAATATAAGAAACAGATACAGAGAACAAATGATGGTTAACAGTGGGAAGAGGGAAATGGGGAAGGTCCAGATAGGGGTCGGGATTAGAAGATACAAACTAATCTGTATAAAATTGATAAGCGACTAAGATCTATTTTATAGCACGAGAAATACAGCCACTGTTTCCTAATAACTTCGGAGTATAATGTATAAAAGTATTGAATCATTGTCTTGTTCAGCTGTAGCTAATATATTGTGAGTCTACTATACTTGAATTAAAAAAAAAAATCCCCTGGAGAAGATCCTTCCTGAGTCACTAAGCCAATGCTTATTGCTAGGCAGAGGGGTTCTATGATTGTCCAGGGCTGGGTCATTTGCTTACATAGAGCTGGTGGAGTGGAGACCTCCAAGGCGGCAGGAACTAGCATAGGCAGAAGCAATACTGTGCTCCCTGATGGCGTGCACAGGAAGGGGTGGCAGCTGCAGGTGAAGGAGTGAACAGCGACCTGTTAGGTGGGGCCCAGGGATCACCCAGAACAGAAATGAGAGATGGCTCTCTCTCCTACCTTGGGAGGGCAGTACGGTAAGAATATTTTTGCATAGGTAATAGAAACTGTTTATTGTTCTAAGCTGGAGAAATTGGATATGTACTTGAGTGAGATTAATTTGATCAGAACTTTACAGATGAATTGGAGAAGGGAGTCATTTGCAGCTTAGATTCTAATTTGAGACTTGCTAGCCTCAAGATACAAAGTAATAGATTCATAGCTTTCCCTTGTTCTTCTTAATAGTTATTACCAAACAAAAGTAGTGAGCAACTCAATAACCATTTACATTGGGCTGTACAATTGTAGAGTCATTTTTTCAGCTTTCGCTTTTGTTTCTGTCATGTTTGTGTGTGTGCCTTTTTTTTGGATGGAATGTGGGCACTTCTTACAAATGAATTTTGATTTAAAATCAATTTAAGATTTTTAAAACTTTTTTCAGCTTTATTGAGGTATAATTGACAGAAAATGTGAGATACTTAACATGCACATTGTGATGATTTGATGTATGTCCACATATTGAAAGGATTCCTCTCCCATCTAGTTAACACATCCATTATATACAGATAGTGATGTGTTATATATCTTTGTATGAATATGTATGGTGATGGAAGTATTATATATATTTGTATGAATATGCATACATATTTTGTATGAATAAAAGGTATTTCCATGTATTTGTATGAATAAAATACACACACTTTGGTGAGAACATTTAAGCTCTACTTAGCAATTTTCAGTTACACAGTACAGTGTTATCAACTATAGTCACACACTATAGATTAGATTCTTGCCCTTTCTTCATCTTACAGGTGAAAGTTTGTACCCTTTAGCCAACCTCCCCTTTTCCCACCACTGTAGAAACATTCCCTAACTCTTATGTGACAGGTGATGCCCTGTGTTCTCTGGGGTAAAATAAGTTTAGCATCCTCTCTCAGAAAGCTTTAAATATAGTTGGTGAGGTAAAACACAGGATCACTAAATAATAGGACAAATACGAGAGGAACTTTGTCCTGTGTTCTTTACTGACCTCCACTTGCAGCACAGTACTGGGGACATGTCAGGTGGTCTGAAAGTATGTGAATCAAGGTGGTCAAAGTGCCCCTGTGTTCACACGGAAATTATCCACTTGCAGCTGTGCTTAGAAGATTAATGAGGAAATAAGTGTACACAGAAAACATCTAAATGACTATTTTTACATGTGGAAACTGCTGGTGCCACAGGCCCACACCATCTGTTGGCTTGGCAGCTGTGACAGTTGACAGCAGTGCTCAATGGAGAAGCCAGGGCTCACTTCTGGGAGGATAAATGCACTACTGAGCATGGCTGGGAGAGCCAGGGAACCGCGGTTAGAGTGGCAAGCCTAGAACCTGCTTCCTTGAGTTTTACACTCACCCAAGGCTTGGAACTCTGAAAATCCCCCTTAGCACAGTCTTCTTACTTATTTTCACCCCACATTTTCCTGGTCTCAACTTTAAGGCCATCAAGCTTCCTTATCAAGGTTTTCATGCCTCCCTACTCAGCTGTGTGCCCTATATCACCTGCTGTATTTTTCACCTCCAACTTTTGCCCAGTCCACTTCGCCAACTTCCAGTCCTGAAATGAACTCTATTTCCAGTTTTGTTGAAAAATCTAGGTTTCTAGCTAGATAAATTTATGTAAGAATGCTGTTATTCCTTTCTGATTTCACATAGACAAGACAATAAGATTGTAAGTCTTGACCTGCTTATCTGCAATTCTAATACCAAAGAAAGTTCTGGAAATCACAGGGTTTTGTAATTGACTTGGCAAAACCTGATGTGGCTTGAACTAATTTGTCAACAACCCCTGAACTGACCCGGGGCTAGTGACATATGTTTTCCTCTTAGTGAGAAGATGAATATTTCACTGAAGAAAAATAGAAGTACAGGATAGCTCCCTTGCCCCTACTTGGGATGACATGTAACATATATTTCTACATGTTGTGTCTCTAAAACAGAAAAATTCTGAATTCTGAAGCATGTCCAACCCCAAATGTTTGAGATAAAAAATTGTGGACCCATATACTCTTAGCTTTATGGGTTATAAATAGTTCCACTTGTGCTGAGTTGAATAATCCTTAAAACCATCCTGAGGTGTAGTGAAAACATTGCTGTACCCAGTTTTCAGATGCAAGACTGAGTTTTAAAATTATAGGTCTGATCACATAGCTCATAGACCAGAGACCTAGGATTGGAAACGAGAGGTTCTTTTCCAGTCCCTTTGTACTCTTTTTTTGTTATTTGTACTCAGTTCTGTCATTATCTCAATATGTATCGAAGTTGAAAAATCATCTACAGAAACTAAAATTTCTAGGTGTAACTTTGATAAGGGGCAGGATATTTATATACTTAAATAACAAAATTGAGATAATCCATATATTGTGTTTCATATTTTGATTTTTAAAATCACTTATATTATACACATTCTAATGACATTAAATCATCTTCTGTATCATGATTTTTCCAATTTTGCTTAAGCCTCTAGTGTAGAGCATTCAGGGCACATAATCACTTTCAGAATTTACGGAACCTCTCATTACTGATCTGCACTCATAAACCATCCCACTGCTCCCTAAATTCACATAGACATCCTCTTATGTCTGATATATGACCCTAGACATGTGAATAGTCTTGTGAAATAAATGTTATAAAATAAGATTTTAAAAATATGTTTTCCAAATCATTGAAATTATAATTTGCTCAAGACCAGGCTCATTTCTAGTTATTTTGTTTACTATACTTTAAGACCTACTTCTTTCTCTCTCTCTTTATATGTATATAATTCTGTCTTTAACTGCATTATATATCCATAATGATCATCTGTTGCACTTTATTTTTCCATTCCTCATTTGGTAGAAACTTTGGAGTTATAAACAATGCTATGAAGATATCATAGTCAGCAACAATGCTGTGAGGGACATCCTTGAACATGTTCCCTTACGGAACTGAGTAAAAATTTCTCTGAGCTCGATCCTTGGAGTGTGATTTCTCCATCCAAAAGCATATGCAGATTGAATTTCTACAGGTGATGCCAGTTTTTGACCACCTGATATCAGTTAAGCCTCCCAGAAACAATGCTCGAGGATCTCATTTCCCTAGATTAAATCTAGATGTAATCCAACTTCTTAAACTTTTTGAAATCTGATGGATATAATCTGATACGTCATTCTAAAGCCAGTGAATTTGAGAAAGTCTTTATGTTCTGGTTACCCATCTGTGGTTTCCTGTTTACAAATTGCTTGTTCACTTCTTCATACATTTTTGAGTTAAATTTCTGTCTTTTTATTATTTATATTCAGTAACTTACATAAATTTAACTGCAAAATACTCTACATGTTAAAATTCATTTTACATGTTTCCTATTGTTGAATATTTTGATTGGATCAAACTGTTGCCATTTTAAATAATGGTGTGGTGAATATTTCAGTACATTGGTATACATGTCTATTTAGTTCTTAAACACCTTTTGTTTAAGTACAAATAGAAGTACAAGAGATTCAACTGTATTAATGTATTTAAAGTGTTAGATAGGTAATAAGAAATTACTCTACAACTATATAAATATATTTAAAGTGTTAGATAGGTAATAAGAAATTAGTCTATCAGTTTTTCCCAGTATATGAGATTTCCTATTGCTCTAAACCCTTGCCAACCTTGAGCATATTCTTTATCTGAATAATTACTAATTGTTCAAATAGCATCTGGGAATTTCAGTGAACATTCTTTAGTAATTAACACATAGAGCATAGAGTGCTATGAAACTTCCTGTATCTAGTCATTTGCCAGTACTATAGTGCTTTCATTATTTTACTTGTTAGATATGCTTTCATATACTATAGTAACCGTTACTACTTTTCTTTTTCAAACACTTCCTGGATATTTTTGCCTCTTTTTTCCATTTAAATTTTGGAGTGATTTTTTTTTTTCTAGTCTCCTCTCAAGTTCAGTGAGTTTTGCTTTGTTTTTGTTTTAGGGTTTGGTCAAATTTATAGATTACTTTAGAAGGAATTGAATCTTCGCATCCAAGAGCATGACATCCTTTTAAGCTAGTTGAAGTCCTCTTTTACAGCTCTTAAGACTGCTTAAATTTGCTTTGTATAGATCCTGCATACTTCTTATGTAGTTCATCTAGATATTATCTGTTTTTAAAGGAAGGGAGGAGTTGCTATCTCAAATGGGATTTTTTTCCTCCATTCTAAGTTCTAAGTTGTTTGTATAGTAATGAAGACTATTGATTTCTTGTATTACTTTTATCTATTGCCTCTTTATTGGATTCTCTTACTGTTTGTAATTGTTTTCCAGTTAATTTGCTTATCTCATTGTTTGCAATAATATCCTCTACAAATAATGGTAATTTTAACTCCTTTCCAGGTTTTTTTTTTGTGTGTGTGTGTGTGTGTCTTTAGTTTTTGTGTTTTCTAATTGCAGTTTGAATCCTCCAGAACAATGTTAAATAATAATGCTGGCTATGGTCACCTTTGTCTTATTCCTGATTTTAACTAAGAATGCTTCAAGAGCTTTCTGATCATGTGAGATGTTGACTTATGATGTTAGGAAGTAGCTATTTATTTAATTCATCTTTCTATTAGGAAATGATTTTGAATTTTATCAAATATATCCACATCTGTGAAGAGAAACATAAATGTTCTTTTTAGATATGTTGTATATTTTAATAAGTATTTTGAGGTTAAACTATACGTGCATTCCTGGAGTAAACTCCACTTAGTCACAGTGCATAATTATTTGAATGTATTGCTGGCTTCTGTTGGCTAATATATTAAGGTTTTAAGATGACATTTATAAATAAGTTTGGTATATAGACTCACTTTGTTATTTCTGAACTTTTGGTATCAAGGTTTTGTTCATTTCATTAAAATTGTTTAGGGACTCTTTTTCCATTTTCTGGAGAAATTTAAATACCATTGTAATTAATTTTTTTTCAAATATTTGGTGAACATCCCTCTAGAACTTGGATCTGATACTTCCGGGGCTAATAATGTTTGGTCAACTTGCTCTCTTTCTCTCTCTAGCAGTGATTTACATTTGGGAGTAGTTTCATCAGGACCAAGAAGTGGAGAGGTGGTTCAGAATGAAACATTATTTTCTCTGTTTCCGAAGATGTAGACGAATTTCTGAATATGTGGTTTGTTCATGTGATGAGTTTCTGTGCATATGCTGCTTCCTCTGGCTGGCTGATTGGAGCCTCATCTGGGGAAGCGTCTGCTACCAGACCACATGCCCTTTGAATAGGTGTAGACCAGGGACTCAAGGGTTGCACCAACATGTACCTTCACAAGAGTGCTTTAAGCCATTGGCTATTTGAGGCCAGGAACTTGCTCTTTTCATTCTCTGTGTAATTTCTTTTTTTGTCTCCTGACTTTAGCTGTCCTTTGACACATCTTGAGATTTGAGGCTTAGCTGTCTCTATATAGCTGAGATTGGAATGTGTACATTCTTTTTGTTGCTTTAAGATAATTGCTTAGAAGAGCGGTACTGGAATGCTCACTTAATTTATTTTCAAATAAAAGGTGATTAATAAGCATTTTTCTATCTTTATTTCATGAGTAAATTTTCAAATTATAAAATTCCTCTTGTACATCTCTCATTTTGGACTCAGTGTTTGATGAAGAACACATTAAATTTTATCATTGCTGTTTTAGGCTATATCAGGATGATCTTAAAGTTTATTCTTTGACTGGTTAATGCAATGAAATGTATTAGTACACATTTAGTATGAAATCTTTTTTGCATTCCTCAAATCTGTTGAAAAGCGAACAATAAAAAATTACGTTTATTGAATGTTTACCCATATATGCTCAATAAATGTCACTAAGTTCTATGTATATATGTATTATCTTTTTAAATCCTCACCACAGTTCTATTAAGTCAGTACTATTAATATTTTACATGTGAAGACTCGTTAAGACTAAGTCATAAGTTCACAAAACTAGTATGAACAGTGATCCCAAGTTTTAGCCAGGCTGACTGACCTCATATCTTGTTTTATTATTTTGATATACCAGTAGTTAAAAAATTTTTTTAAATACATTTTTTGGGGAGGGGTATTCTTAGGTTTATTTATTTATGTATTTTTAATGGAGGTACTGGGGATCGAACCTAGGACCTTGTGTGTGCTAAGCACACACTCTACAACTGGGCTATACTCTCCCCCCTGTATACTAGTAGTTTTAATTTACTAACATTTTATTAAGTATTTTTAAATCTAGTTCAATATATCAGTAAGATTTTGGTGTAATACCTATTTTCAGAATGAAATAAAAAAGTGAAATAAACATTTTGTATTAAAGAAGTGATGGAAAGCAGGAGTTATCCCTGCTTTAAATACTCAGTTGCTATTGCTTATAAAGCCATTTAAGCAAAGGACTAATTTTACAAGCAATTATTCAGTTTCTTTTTCTGTTGTGCCCAATGTTGTCATTCTTTTCAGTTTATCTTTCTTTTTAGGCAGGTTTTGGTACTCTTATTGTTTTAGAACATGTCCTCTTTTATTTAATATTTTTTTAAATTAATTTTATTTATAAACTTTTATTTAATTCTTTTCATTTTTAGTACTAAATACTTTATATGTATATACCAGTGGACAGAATAATACCTACCCATGTAATATATATCTAGATAAATAGAAAAAGATATACTCAATAGGTATTGCCACGTTTTCCTCTGTTTGCTTTATGCCTTTTGATTGGTTTTACCAGACCGAAGATCCTGCACCCACCACCAAAACCACCGCAGACTCATATCTGTTACTTCTTTGCTTTTGTTTGATGGAATGTATTTTTCTGATTATTAGTTAACAATTTTCTTAGTTTTCCTCAAATGAGTTTTAGTATTCCTTTTCTAAATCTTGAAGTTAAAAGTTTATTTCCTTTTATTTACCTTAAAATATTGATCTAATTCAAAGATATGAATTTCTTTAGTCATTTTCTGTATTATACTAATCTACTGTCATTATTTTATAAATAGCTCATAATTATAGTTTTGATTTTCCTTTTAAAAAAGTTCTTTGGTATGTTTTAGAAATATACTGTATTAATTCTACCTTTATTATTAGAGAAAGTGGTATATATCTTCTACCTTTGAGAATTTATGCAGTTCTTATTATTGCCACAGAATGTAACCAATTTTGGTAAACATTCCATAATCTTGAGAAAATAAGGTGGATTCTTGATGTGTAAAAAAGCTGTTTTGTACATAATCATGTATTATATCTGAAATCTCTGTATATTGTTTACATATTTTTCTGTCAAAAGCTGATACTGGTATATTAAATTTTCCCACTTCATCTGTGTTTCTGACAATTTTTCTATAATTCTGAGTTTTTGATTACTGTATTTCAATTCTATATTCTCTACTTGGAGGTTCATGACTCATGTCTTTATTTCTTTGTATTTAACTTCTGTCAGTATAAATGACTTCTTTTTCATACCTTGATTTAAATCATACTTTGATAATTTTGCCAGCCTGTGTTCATTCTTGTGATTTATCTTTGTAAGTTCTTTATTTGAATACTGTTACCCCAACGGTAAGCTCTTTTTTTTTAGTAAGGAATTTGATTCATTTACCTTCATGCCGATAGCAGGTAAGTTTAGTCTTATTACAGTCATCTTCATGATGTTTCTTTTTTCCTTTATGATGATGGTTTTTCTCCTTCCGTATCTTTTGTTATATCACACACACACTTTGCCTTTTATTATATAAATTTGAGAAGCATATACATCTAAAGTATGATTATATTAAGTGTACATAGATGTGTTTCTTTTAAGGATGGGGCAGAGAATCATCTCAGGTCACTTAGTGAGTAACCCCAAATTATTATCAGTTAGTTATAAGCTGTTAAATGATATGCAAGGCCTAAAATTATTTTGAATTGCATAAATTTTAAAACCATACAGACAAATTATTTCAGTTTTGCCTTGTTTGATTTAGTTTTATTGCGTGCAGTTCAGCCTCAGATAATAGCCATTTTCTTTCGAAGATACACATTTTGATTTCTCTCGGGGAGGCTGCTATACATCTGTAAATAATTTATTTCTCAAGAAAAGCATTTGGGGGCTGCACAAGTAGCATGCTTTTCCTTCTTGGCTTATTATATGTGAGTTTTTTTGGTCCTTGAAATTAAATGATTACAAAAGAGTTTTTGGTCTATGTTCATTTTACATAATACTTATGATACTTAACAGTACTATATGGTACATAAAGAGTCTGTTCATCTTGCAAATCTGTGTCCTTCGTAACTCCAGCAAATTTTTCATCTATTTATTACCTTTGTCTTATCCTTGTATTCTCCACCTTTTTTTTTGTTATTATACATCTATATTTTTACTCAACTCTTCTATCATTAATACTTTGTGGCATCGTCTATGAATTTTTTGAATTTGTCATGCACATTGTTAATTGAGTTGAGTATCTAACCTGCCGTTTATCTCAATATTTTAGAGAGATCTTTATATAATCTTTCCTTATTTTAGAAGGTTTCTTTCAAAATAAATGCTTAGCTCCAGTTTCACAGATAAAGTGCCCTCTTGAATCTTTTGAGGAACACACATCAGAATATTTTTAAATACTTTGCTTGTTGCTTGCTGTGTCAGAGGAATCCCTGTGATTTCTGTTTTCAAGGTGATCCTCTTTTTCTAACCTGCAATTTGTATCGGAGTATTTCCTCTATTTGTTCAACTGGGAAAATGCAGATGATTTTTTTTGTCCTGTTGAAGTCTAGTTCCCTGGGAGGAAATCTTGCGTTGTAATCACCCCTTCACCTTCCTGCGATCCCACGTTTTCTCATCTCATTTAGAAGATGTAAGTGGAATTTAGAGAAGTCTCTCATTTCTTCTCCAGGAAGAGGTCTCATGAGAGGTCATAGTTTTCCTTACTACCTGCATTATGTTCCTTCCTGAGGATTTCTTAGCAAAAAATCCTTGGTTTTTCTAGCATCTTTTGTATTTCAGTCTCTGATGGGAAGTTTTCTCTATTAAGGAAATCATATGAAATATTCATAAAAGTGGGGAGCAAGGTACTGCTGCTTGTGTTGCATGTTTTAGGATATTTTATAATATGTTGTAATACATACATAGACATATTACGTTATATTATATACTATATATACCAGACATGCTACATACACCACATATTTTACAAAAATCTGCAATCCTTTGTTAATCTTTAGCTATGATAGTATAGATAGGTAATTTTTCTCCATTACAGTGTATGTTATCTCCACAGTAAATTCAGATACAACCGCTTTTGAGTGGTACCAAATATCTATTAAATAACTTGAAGAAAAAGCAAACACCTTTCCAACCCAGTGTGTTCTAGACATTCCATAATCACTTTAGGACCTCAGAACGCTTGACTGAGAAGACCAAGACAATTCAGTGTGAATTTCCTCAGCATCCCTTTCTCTGCATCCCAAGTTATACTTTCTTTTTCTTAATAATCAAGCGATCTCCATCAGTTCCCATTTCTATTTCTCTGGGTCTTTGATTCATCAGTTATGTTGTTCTTCCCAATCTTAAGTTATTTCTACTCACTCCTTTTCCCTAGATGGAAAATTTGCCCAAATTCTTTCTTTGAGAATGTAGTCTACACGTGCTTCATCCTCTTTATTGCCACACACTCATATCTCAATTTCCGTGCCTTTTCTGCTAAAACAATTCTTTGAGAGTAACCATCTAGGGGTCTTTAACTCTTTCCTTACCCTCTTTCATTTGTTGGTCGGCTAGGATATCATTAGTCATCCCTTCTGCATCCTGGAAACCCTTTCCACCTTTGAGACCTAGGTTTACGCTGCTTCTCCTCTGTTTGTTGTGATTAATTCTTCTCCAGCTTTAGTAGCTCTTGTGATTTTTTCCTTCTACCTAAGATCTCTGGTACTTTGATGAAACCTTCCTCCCAAATTCTCCTTGGTGAATTCATCCATTCTTAAAGCTTCAGTCTGCATCACTAGGCTGATGACAGTTTAGTCTACATCTTTCATTTCTAGCACTTCCTCCTGAGATGCCATTTTCCTCAACCATCTGATAGACACTATCTCTAAGAGTCTTAGTTGGGATGCTCAAAATCTGGAAACCTTCTGTCTCTCTTTCCATATCCATCAGTAACCAAATGCTGTCATTTTTTTTCTTTTGAAATTAGCTTTTTTTTTTTTTTGGTTTTGTATATTTATTTATTGAAGTATAGTCAGTTTACAATGTTGTGTCAATTTCTGGTATATAGCATAATGCTTCAGTCATACATGAATATACATATATTCATTTTCATATTCTTTTTCACCATAGGTTACTACAAGATACTGAATGTAATTCCCTGTACTATACAGTATGAACTTGTTTATTGATTTTATATATATTAGTATCTGCAAATCTTGAACTCCCAGTTTATCCCTTCCCACCCACCCCCCTCCCCAATCACCATAGATTTGTTTTCATTATCCTATTTGTCTTCTTGTCATCTCCACCTTGAATCACCTGTCTCCCTGCTTAAGTACCACCCCATTTAGTGCACTTGTATCGTACACACTAAGGACTTGAACTTGCTGCCATTGCTTTCTCATGAGTAGGAATATGAACAGGCCCATCCAAGACCAGTTTCTACTTTGATCAAACAGTCTGCAGGCTCTGTTCATAGGCACATACCACATAGAAGTCTCATAATGCAGAAATGCCTGCTTGCATAATGACAGTATGTTCCCTTCAAGTCCCACCTCTTTTCACTTCAGGACAGTAATGTTGCAAGTATTTAAACAGGACAAAGAGATAAACTTAAAATATGTTGATACTTTTGTTTTTAATCAATCTCAGGGAAACTCATTCTGGGATTTACTTATCTCTTCTGACTGATCACAAATCAAAAATGAGACTTACTGTCTGTCAAGTGACTCATGTAGTTTCTTGTAACATCCCCTTCTACATAGCAGATTATCCAGCTTGGAATATAGATTAAATCTCTGGTCTGTGACAGAAGAGAGGCATAGTTTGTAAATATTTAACTAAAAAGTATTTTTAGCCAATAGGCATATTGAACTATTGGATTTTAAATGTTGTAATGTTACAGATTCTCTCTTGTGAAATTATTTTGGAAACAAGTCCTGGGAACCCTTCTGCTGGACTGACCCCTTGGTGATGACATCCCAGCATGTAGGATTCAGCACTCGTTTCCTGCTCAGTGATGGCAGCTCACATGTACACAACACATTAGAGTTTGTGAAACACTCATAATTCTTTTTCACTAATCTTTACCATAACCCTACAAGATGGATGCAAAATGCTGTACTAGTCTTACGTGAAAGATGAGCAAAGATAAGGACTGGAGAAGTTGAGTGGGTTTGGGAAGGTGAAACAGCAAAAAGTGTCAGATTCTGGTCAAGAATTGTAGTCTGACTCCAAGAACCAATATTTTCCCCTTAAACTAAACTATTATGGACGTATACACATCTGATGTTCCTGTAATTTTTTGAGTCCCCACTTTAATGTGAGTATAGGCTGAGTATTGGGGATCTGTTATTCATCTTTGTATCTCTAAACACTGTCACAGTGGGCAGAGCTGTCCATTATGTTGACATTTGATAAGTGAATCAATATGTAATAATATTTAACATTTACTTAATGTTTCTTTGTTTCAGATACTAATAACTTTATTGACTCATTTGATCCTTGCAACCACTCTTGTAATAGGTATGGCAACTACTACCTCTATTCCATAGAGGGAGAAATTGGGGCAGAGGAAGGCGGAATAATACACTCATAGCCAATAAATGATGGAGTTGATGTTTGAACCCAGCACTCATTTAGCCCCTGTATTGTAATGTCTTTCATGATGTGAGTCCATCATAAAAATCAGATGATGATAATGGGTGTGGAGGTCTTAAAACGTGTCTCCAAATTGTTAGACAGTCCTCCCAGGGAGAGGTGTGAGTTTGTAGCTTCTCCCATTGACCTGGGGAGTTTGGTAAATGGCCATGCAGCTTGTACCTTGTGACCTGGAACATCTGTCAATACAACCCTGAACTGACAGGAAAGTCGTCTAACTTAATGATGCCAAACCGCAAAGAAACCCAAGGCACCAGGAGAAACCACGATTGGGCACCTCTGACTAACAGTCCCAGCTGATGCTGGTGTTGCAGGTTGTCCCAGCTCTGTGGTCAGACGTGGAAATGAAGAGAGTTTTGCGTCAGTCCCAGCCATTCTAGTGTTCCCAGCTAAGACCCCAGACTTTGGGGAGCAGAGATAAGTCAGCCCCATTGTGCCTCGTCTGTATCCTTGATTCACAGAATCCATGAATATAACAAATGGTTGCTGTGGTATGGCACGAAAATCACCAGATTAATGAGATTTAATCCTAGTTAAATAATGCTCCCATATCCCAAGGCCGCTTGCTCTCTGATAATACTCCAGAGCTGCTTAGTTGAATTAATCAAATATGTTATGTGTTACAAACCCCACACCAGAGGGCACTGCACATTTGGCTGACGGAAGTGTTTAAAGAGATTGGCCCATTGATCAGCTCCTTGCTTCCAGGAAACCCACAGGAATGTGGAATCTCTTCGTATTCTGCTGAGCTCAGTGGGTTGCATGTTTTGTTCTTGGCTTCTTGGCCAACAAGTGTTGGCAATCATGTCACTCCTTCTCTGATTATATTGTAACTGGGTATGAATTGCTGCTGCTGTTGTACTGACGTTTTACCCTCCCCAAAACTGGGTGCATTGGCCAGCTTTCTTGACTATGTAAGTCTCTCTCTACCCCTGGATTTTTTTCATGAGAGTTTTGTTTTGTCTTTTTTTGGGGGAGGGGGAATTAGGTTTATGTTTTCGTTTTGACAGAAGTACTAAGGATTGAACCCAGGACCTCATGTATTCTACCACTGAGCTATACCCTCCCCCTCCCCCTAGATTTTCTGAGGAGCAGCCAAACCTACAGAAAGTGAAAAATGACCAATGTTAGCTCCGGCTTTCTTCCTGAGCCAGGATGCATTTACTTGGTTGTGTTCTTTGTGTACCATACTGTGGACTAAGAATATCAGTCAGCTCCTTCAGATCTTAGGCATCACTGAAAACTTACTAGATTTACAAACGCTGGACACAAAAAAGATGCAAAGGACTTGATTGTTAATGCATATGAGCAACTGCAGTTGTGATACATTCTCTGGGCCAGAATTGCTATTTGAGCCATTCATTTATTCATTCATTGAAAAAATTATTAATTGAGGTCTTTGTGCAGAGCATTCTGCTAGATGTTAATGAATCTGCACCTAAAGTAGAAACACACTGCATTCATTGCCATTTCTTTTACTCTTATCTTTTTAGTACCTGTACCCTGGAATGCTGTGCCCTCTATCCATGTGGGGCTCAATTCATTTTCGTTCAATTAGTAGAAAACGAAAGTGATTTTTCCTTTCCTGAAAGAGTCTTTATTCATGAAGCCTTTCCTTATTCTTTCATCCTATATTTAATCCCTTTTTCTTCTAGGTTCCTAGAAGAACTCAAATTTGTACTTATGTATGTATTATGGAGTTTGGATTTTCTGTTATAGTTTCGTGTTCTAGATTAATAAGGGCCTTATCACTCACGAAAGAGTATTTGGTTGATGACCCACTAAGCATTTGATGTTTGACAAGTCTTTTTCTCTCTAGTCCTCAGTTTCCCCTTCTGTAAACTTGTGCATTTGAATTAGGTAAGTGGATTTCAGTCTGTGTGCCAAGACCCTCCGGGGCAGGATGGGAGAGTAGCTGAAGTTTCTAAGACCTTCTTGTGTATATTTCAATGGAACTTTTAAAAAATAAATGTATGTAAAACACACAAATTAATTTGTAACACCTGGGCTTTAAAATTTATTTTAAAATAAAAAGGGTCCTCATAAGGAAAAGGTCAGAAATTATTAATCTGTAGATAGAGTTGGCAAACAATGACCTCTGGGACAAACCTAGCCAGCAGCCTATGTTTGTGTAGCCCACAAGCCAAGAACGGTTTTTACGTTTTAAAAGGGTTGTTAAACGCGCAGCAAACAGGGAAGATTGTGTCTCAGACTACACGTGTGACCTGCAGTACCTAAAATACTTACCCAAATATTACTCTGGCCCCGCACAGAAAAAGCTCAGTGACCCCTAGTGTAGATCAAGGATGTAATGTGCGTGTCTTCTGAGCCAATCATGTATTCTACTTGGCCTTGCCCATGGTAGACATCTTTAATGGGTTACCGAGTGCCTCTCCATCTGCCGTAGCCTTCCCACTCACTCAGTGCTCCTGGAAGTTCGTTACCAATCTAGTGGAGCTGGCATTTTAGCCTCCAAGCTCTCACTGCATGGGATATCTATACTTAAAAGAATGTTGAGGCAGTCTGTTACTGCCCCAGTCCACTCTGTCTAAGCTTCTAGTGCATTCTAGCTGGCTTCCATTGCAATATCTGCATGTCTTTTGCTCAAAGGCTTTTTCCAAAGTCACTGAAGGTGACACCCCACCTATACCCGGCAGGCCAGGAATGTCTAGGAGTTTACATTAGAAGCAGCTAACACCCCAGCTCCCTTGCCTTTTGGGTAGGATAATTACGAGATACTCTTAACAAAACCTTCCAGAGTTTCCCCATGAGGTTAAGCCCCATTTGCTCATTATGGTAACTGGCTAAATGATGCACCTTTATTAGCCTCTTCCCTTCCCTTTGACACCATTGTTTTTCCTGCTGGTGTTCGCTGCATTTCCCAAATAAACCACTTACCCTGGAATCCTTATCTCAGAGTGTGCTTTTAGAGAAACCCCAACCAAGACTGATTTCAAACCTACCCCTCTATGGAAGTCATGCTTTAACAAAGACCTCTGACTTAAAACATTATGAGCTTCGCTTGCAAGTTCTGGAATTTGCTGCTTGCAGTTACTCGTTTTGAGGACATTTGTTATTAAACCAGTGGTATGGTCTGATGACATCTCCATTGTTGACTGTGGCATGATGGATGGATCAAATAATTAATTTTCTGATTGGATACTGGAAGCTTTTCAGCCCATTTCTCTAGACCCTTATTAGTGAAAAGACTTCCTGGGTGCGCTTACAATGGAAAACTCACAACCAATAAACAATTGAGTTTTAAAATTTACATTGGCCAGGCAGGTTGTTACGCCAAGCTCTAATAATAACTCCATTTTTTCTCAAACCCTAGCAGAAAATGCAGGCAGCTGTGTCCAATTATGCTGAGCACAGCAAACTGAAACTTATTAAAGGTAGGAAACAGGCTGTTTCAGGATGTGAAAATCTCAACATAATTTCTCAAGTGTGTGGTTTAGTTGCTGCTTTTACTTTATTTTATTTCTCATGCCAACATTTAGTTTTTTAGTTTCCAGTGTAGGGCAGAAAATGCGGTCTTCATCAATACCTAAAAGTCAGAGTCCAAATATATAAGTTCTGTTTCTGGACCAACCAGTGACTGTATTGAATGATCCACACAAATCATTTCTCATTTACTGTTCAAAAAAATGCAATTAATAATGCCCCTTCATGAGAGGAGAATTTTGATTAAAGTTTATTTGGGGATTTGAGATCTAAAACCACGATACGGAAAAATGCAAGATGGCAGAGCATTTTAATTAACTGGGTTATCGGTCTGCCTGACAACTGGAGCAGTGTTTCATGAAGGGACTTTCATGATCCTGAAAAAAAAATTTCTTAAAGTAACTTTTCCTCCTTCCACCACCTCTGGCTTTCCCAGAGGAGTTGATTCCATCAACAACTTACTCTGTTGCCAGATGATTCTGATGATGTTTTCCAAGGTGTCCATGCTGCATCAGGGACCTGGTCCAACTCTTCTCCTTTGTCTAATAGAAGTCACTGATCCCTTTGCTGGCTTCCTTTAATGTGGACCAGCCAGGGAGCAGTCTCTCTTCTCACTCTTCTACTAATTCAGTATCTTTTTCTGCACCATGAGATATTTTACAACTGGTTTCAAAACAGTGCCCACGATGGTTTTTCATGCTGTCAAAGCTAGTACCTTATTTTTCTAGACAACTTTCCTATCCCCTCATCTAAATTGGATCCCTTGTCATGTTTACTCATGTACTGTGTGTTTTCACTTCACTGAACTTAGAGCTGTTGGCAGTTACGTATTCATTTCATTGGTTATGTGACTAATGTCTTTGTTTCCCCACTAGCATATATGCCCCAAGAGGGCAGGGAGCATATTTGTCCATTAATTACCATATTCTCATGTTTTTTCCTAAAACATGATATTGTTAGATGAAACAAATTGCATATTATATATACTTACTAACATACTCATATTTAATATATAATTATTCAAATAATACTATCTTTCCTGAATACACTTAGCATATATATAATATATATACATGCATATATAATACAATATATGATGATATGTAATATAAAATATATAATACATAGGATAATATATGTATTATTATATAATGTGTTATGTATATGCACATATATGTGTGTGTATATATTTAGACAAACTAAATCTAAATCATTCTTTGTCTTTCAAAATGCCCAATTTTCGTAAATTTTTATAAGCAGGAATAAGAAGCTTATTTAAGTCTGTTGTCAAAGTTAAGTTTATTTTTAACTTTTTTAAAAAATGGATTAAGTTTGTTTTTTATTGTTTCAGACTGAGAATGTACAATGCAGTGGCTACATTTATATTAGTTACCATGGTTTCCAATACTTCAGAAATTGTCCAAGAAAGGAGTGGAATTTTTCTCACCATGCAAAGATGTTTTTCCTTAACTTGTTTGTGCCCACGTAATGTACCAGTTTGAATCGTCTGCTTCTCTCCTCCCCATCTGTGCTGTTTGCAAGGGGCGGGGAGAAAAGGAGAAGAAAAAAAAAAAGGCAGGTAGAAGAGACACAGCCTTCATTACAGCAGCGATTAGCTCAAAATTACTCTTTCCTGTATTCTGAAGGCCTCTTGCACAGTGTAGAGGTAGCAGCCAGAGTATGTTTGCTTTCCTCACATCACTCCAACATAAATCTGTGGCAGTTTTGGTGGAGAAGGTAGGGTGAAGACCACTCATTCTCTAGAGATAGCACTGTCAAAAGGGATGTTTATGTGAACAGTTTTACTGATGTTGCTTCTGTTGCTTTTAGTGAATTTTTTCTGACCAGTTGAAAGGGTCTACTTTATGCAGGGATGACTGCCTTTGATTCTGCTCTAATTACTTATCTGTATTGTCTCAATTCACAAAATGCAATTTTTCCCTTGGAAAGTGTTGTTTACTCCACATTCTATGGCTTGTTTTCATTGTAGAAGCCATTGCCAACTAAGCTTGCTTTCTTTCAGCAGCCATGGTTGTGTCCTGGCATGACTCTTTTAATAATAGCTCTCACTTACTGAATACTTACTATCTGCTTGGAACTGTGGTCAGTGTGATAGTTGTTGGTCATCAGTATTTACTTCACCCTCCAAATAACCCTGTAAAATAGGTGGTGTTATTATTACCCCCATTTTATAGACAAGAAAACTGAGCCAGAATCCAGTGCATGGACCTAGGACAGTAAAACAGATCTAACATCAGGCGTTTGTTAACTTGTTCATTTGAGAAATTTACTGACAACTCACTGTGACCTAGGTAATTTTATGTATGCTGGGAGTACATTCCTGAACAAAATAGACAGACTTCTTTGCCTCGAGAAGCTTCCATTCTACTGGTCTTTACACAATGCTGTGTTACTTCTTATACATCTTGAAGCCAAGGGAATATTTTGTCAGAAAATAGTGGAAATTTTCATTCTGTATGTTACGTTAACTCTTAGGTCAGTAAGCTGGCTGGTTTATTTCTGGAGAAGGAAGCTCTAATAGAAAAGTTTGGAGTGCCTGCTTGACCTGTCATTCTTTTTTGTAAGTTAAGTTCCAGCCACCTGCAAGAATAGTTCCAAGAAGTGTCTTTATGATGTTACATTACCCTCTCAACCACTCATGGCCATAACTAATGGGCATTTACCATGGCTAGGCAAATTAGATTTTTTCTAAATCTAGAAACTGAAATTAGAGATACTTTAAAGATCATTTGTTATTTGAAGAGAAGAGGTTTAAACTGGCTTTTGACTGTCATTCTTGGCAGTGTGCACACAGGGATAGAGAAAGTTTGCCTTGAGAGTGAGAGAGAGAATAAGAAGAGAATGGTGGACAAGTGGACAATGAAGTAGATACAGAGAAAGAAGCAGGAGCACAAAATTGTGTTAGCCCAGACAGAAGGAAACCCAAAGGTCACTTACCTAATACAGCCCCTGAATTTCTATCTTAGTTTGTGCTCCTACACAACCTGCCTATGAGAGGTGGTCCTAGGAAGCAGCTCGCTGGGAGCAAGTTTTGGAGTTGGATCACCCACCACCGGTTAGCGATGAAGACACTGTCACCGATGGCAGGTGGAGTAGCAGCAACCCCTACATGAGGTTGCAGTGCACTTGCTAAGACTTTGACTCACATTGAACTAGTACAGTACAAGGAGGAGGACACCAGCTCACGTGCAGGATCTCAGGCATTTGAAAGATGAAGGACAATACTAACTATAATGACACTGTGCTGACGGCCACTGACGTCTAAAAGAGGGAAAAACACAAGCCCAGGAGAATCAATACCCAGTTTCAAGGAAAGCATGAGGGTCAGGGTGCCTCCTTGGCAGCATAACAGCATTTGAAAAGACCTTTATCACTTGCAGCTGGAGGGCAGAAGAGCCGAGGACTATGCAGATAATGTAACTGGGAGAGAAACAGAACTTGGTAGAAAGATGAAAATCAGTTTAGGCAGGACTCCTCTGCCAACACAGGGCCCACAGAGAAGGAGTATGGTCTTGAGATGGGGATAAAGATATCTGGGAAGATGTCCTTGAACTTCTAGGTCCCTTTGATCCCTCTGTGCCTGCAGAAGTGTCTGACTTCCCCTTGTGGGAAATAGAACCCACTCCACCCACCAGCCCCTGCCTTTTGCTTGAGGCTATGGATAAATCGCAAATGAGACAAGTGCCTTATAAGCCATTGCTGGTCTTTAGGATCTGCCTTGTCCTCCTTCTCTCCTGGTAACCAGACCAGTAGTGAGGGGCAGATGACAAGTGTTGGACCTGCTAAGCTGTAGAAGGAATTATAGACCAAAGAGGCCACACGAGTTGGCTCTTATATACTAACTACAAGTACAGAGTAGGCCTGCTTGGTCCAAATACGTTTCTGGGATAAGCCTTAGGAGCTTGGATACAGGGACATCCCGTATTAGGTGGCGCAGAGATGCAGAACTGCCATGGCGACAGTGGAGGAAGGCATCTGCCATGGCGACAGTGGAGGAAGGCATCAGGAGGCTGAGAGAATGGTGTGGTGGAATGACTCTTCCATGCAAGGACAGAAAACCCACCAACCCACGATATCCTGGAAAGAGCCCCGAGCATGTTCCATTTACCAAAGTGATGAGGAACACGCTGGGGAGGTTGGGGCCTGCATCGCAGAGTCCTTCAGAAGCTCGGTGGGGTTGTCAGTATAGGCTGAGATAGACAGTACAAGGTGCTGGTACAGAACTGAGATTTCCTGTGCCAGCGGAGATAATAGGATTCTAGATGATCAGAGGCCAGAGGGCAACGCTTAGTCATCAGGAGCAAGAGGGGCTTAGTTATTCTATAGGGCAGCAAGGTTGGAATGGCACATAAGGGGCCTGAACTATGGGAATTGATGAGGTCTCTAGTAAAGCCCTCCTTTCATAAATCACGACCTTCCAAATCTTTACTTGAAGCTTACACCTAAGGGATGCAACATGAGACACTCTCTTCTCCTGGCCCCAGCCACAGAGCTCTCCTGTCTAGGCCTTAATAGTTCTGAAAGGGTAGGAGAGAAACCTTCTCATTCCAAAGTTTATATCTGGGCCTCCTAGGAAGGTGCCAGGCAGGGAAGTTAGCACTTGGTATGTATGTATCCTGGCATCACAGAGCCAAAGTAGACTTCATTTCTCAGCCCAGAATGATGGCCCTGGAAATGTAGTTTAAGCAGGTTGATGTGGGAGTGGGGAGAGCTGTCCTGTGGTTGCCAGATGGTGTGAATGGACCCAGATGAGGTATGTGGGCTCTGCTGGGTGGATGAGGCTGAGACTGGGTGAGTCAGATAGCAAGAGAGGGTCCAGTGTGGTCACAAAAATAGGCCTCAGTAAAATAAGTGTGTACCTTCCTAAAGGACCAAGTGGTTTTGCCGTTTTTTTTAATGGAGGTACTGGGGAATTGAACCGAGGACCTTGTGCATGCTGCATGTGCTCTTCCACTGAGCTATTACCCTCCCCGCTTCCTGGTACTTTTTGGTCTGTTTTATCATTGGATACTGTAGTAGGTTGAGTTATTTTTGGTTATGCATGAGAGAAATAAATCTTGAATTAAGTTCAGCCCAAGAAGGAAATTTGTTAACTCTCAGTATTTGAGGAAGGGTTGAATAAACACACAACAAAAAAGGCGGATAGGCAACTGAACTACAAGAACAAATGGATCCAGGAACTCAGCGCTGCCAAGTCTTTCCCCCTGACTCTCAACACTGCTTTTTTCTAGAGTCAGTTTCATTCTCTCTCATCGTCTCCTCAAGGAGCAAAAGAATGCGATCAGTAGCTTCTGAGTTCTGTATTGGAAGACATACAGTCTCCAGAAAGAGGAGTCTGACTCTCTGGTTCCAAGTGCAGACATCATAGGAAATGGAGCTGGTTGTTTTGACTTGAGTGAGCTGCTGGCCGGCAGATGAATCAACTGTAACCAGAAGGGCATGGGCCTGTTCAGACGTGACACTTCCTGGGGAGAAGGGTGGATGCCGGGTCCTCATGTCCATGGCTTGCATTGTAAAGCCTCGGCAGTCCTGAGTTGGGGCCAGAGTGACGGCGCAGAGCTGTTCATTTCTGGAGGCGCTGGCACTGAACCAAGAATCCAGAGGCTGGGACTCTATGGGAGCATTTGGTGTGGAGGAAAGAGCTCTAAACTTAGAATCAAAAGGAACAAGAGCTCGAGTAGTAGCTCCCCCATTAACCTTGTGAACAGGACTGTATCACTTACCCTCTTAGAGCCCTTGTTTCTTCACTGTAAAATGGGAGGAATCACTGTCCTGTTGCAGTCATGTTTTATGCATGTGTGTTTATTACTACAAAGTAATCTCAGCATAGAACTTAGCATTATATGCTTAATATGTATTTTCTGAATTGTAATATAATAGCCCACCATCCATTTTTAAACCCACTATACATTGATTCAGAAAACAAGTATTGTGTTTGGAAACAACCCCCCCCCACACACACAAAGGTTTGCATTATTCTTCTTACCCTGGCAGGACCATGTTAGAAATTGTTCATTTATCTGATTTGCATCTTGGCACTAAGGTCGTTATGACTATGGAGAACTCTGCTGAGTTTACATATGCTAGCAAATGCAGCAGGTACGGCACATGCAGTAGAGACCACAATTATCCAGTGCTTTCACGTCTGAAAACGTATTCCAGGCCAGTATTTTTGGAGCCTGTATGATTTAGACGCGTTTCAACTCTGTTTCGCTCAGCATATATAGATACAAGCTTTCTAAGGATTTCTGAAATAACTATTTTCCTTTCCTTTATCTTTGCTGTTTTTCTGGGTCTGTTGGACAGACTTTCTTAGAAGAGAGGAGAAAGGAAACACATGTTAATTCTGTTCGCCTGGAGAAGGTTCTGGGAACCTGTCTCTTGAGGCACACCTGCTCACGTCTAGCTCTGGCTTGGAGCCACGCTTTCCCCAGACTGCTTCATTTCTGGGGAGATCGCCATGGTTTTTCAGTTCCACCTGGAGTGAGGCCTGAAAGGATCATTTTAGTTTCTGAGGTTGGTTTCAGGAGGCTCATCTGGCTCCTTTCATGGGGAGGGCCTGTACAAGGCAGGGCCTCAATAGACGGGATCCCCGGGACAGTGAGTTCTATTCAGGCCTGGGGGCAGACCAAGAGTGAGAACTATCCTATGAGAAAAGACAAGCCATTCAGGATTTGCCTGTTTGCAACCGTGCCCCTCCTTGTTGACAAAGCTGTGGCAGTGTTTGTGTTGAATGCTTAGAGCACAGGTAGGCTTTTTCCAACAATAGTTGTAAAGGAGCCAAAACACAATCCTCTGGTTATTTCAAATGCTAGCTTTCTTCTTCCTCTTTTGCTCTATCCCCAGTGGGAGCTGAAAGCAACACTTTCCTTTGTATGAACCTTGGAGCTGGAACGTTCCAAAGGATCTTAGCCTGAGTGTTGAGAGAGCAGAGCCTGAGTGAAGGCTTTTGCGGTACCATTTTAGGAAGAGCCAATTGAAGGAGAATGGGTGTGAGGCAGGGAGGGAGCGAGAGACTCTGAGCCAGTATAACCTGCTACCACATTAGCAACCACGGGAAGGGAAGGGGGCTCAGCTCCATCTTGGAGGGCTGCCTTCAGAGAAGTTGACAGACTGCTTCTCGTGTCAGTTCGTGCAAGGGAAGAAAGAGGTCATTGGTCTGCTCACCCCAGCCTCCCATTGGTCCAAGGTTCTCCCCGTGGGGCACCGGGTTCCTCATGACTCCCAGGAGCATCTGTCACCTCAGCATCCAAAGGAAAGACCTGTGGAAAGAAGTGAGCAGTGCACAGAGCACACCAGAGGTGTGATGCAGTGGGGCTGTGTCGGTGGGAAGTTAGATCCGGATAGAGACACCTAGTAACACCAGAGTTTCAGCTGTGGGGAGGAGAAGAAGGAATCTGTATTTTGTCTATGTTCTCAGGTTATCCTGTTGCAGCCGATCCACAAGCTGACATTCAGAAATCACTTTTATAGACTGTAACTACCTCCTACCACAAATGATGACATTCTTATCAGTTGTAATAATAGAATTTGTGAGCTTTTAGGGAGCATTTTTTTTTATGATCTCCTTAAGACAAAATCATATACACTCACACAGGGGTGTGTGTGTGTGTGTTTGTATGTGTGTTGAGGGCTTAGACACAGGGTACAAGGGAAATAGTTGGGATACCATTAGCTACATGGGTTTAATTAGCTTGAGGAGTGAATAGAAAGAAGAACTGATGAGTCTAACCCAAATCTTCCCAACTCTCTTGTGTATTTTTAGGAACTACAAAATTTAAAGTGTCTTAACGTGGGCTCGGTTCTCAGTTATCCTTTGTCTGCCTTGTGAATCATGAGTGCCAGTTTGTCTCCATGGCCAACACGCCAGGCTGGCTGGCTTGCCTCCCCCACTGTGGAAAGCATGTGTTCAACCAGAAAACAGTCACTCAGTTTTAACATGGGCCTCAGCAAAAAACCTATTTACGAAGGCAAATCCAGTGCTCCTGCAAAATTAAGCCCTGACTTGAACGTCTTCCAAAACCAAGCTGAAATGGCTTTTGGATTATCCATGGTAGTGGATTACTCACACCACTGCTCTCCTATTAACAAACAGTTATTCAGAGTTCACCATCCAGACGGTCTCAAATCTGTGCAGCGTTCTCTTGAAGTTCAGTTGCATGTAACTCAGAACATGTTACCAAGTAAGCCGTGTGAGGAATTGTGCTGCATCCCCTAGATCAATACCGCTCAGACTGTGGTCCCTGACCCGCAGCATCAGTATCAGTTGGAAACTTTTTAGAAGTTGAAGAAGATCATTAACTTTTTGTATGATTAGGTATGCATACGGAAAAAAAATTGTGATGCACAAAATGAACTACCTTACGAGGAGGTATGTCTCCAACTAATAGAAATATTTAAGTAGAGACTGGATAAGTTGTCAGAGATTTTTAGAAGAGATTTTTTTTTCTTTCTTATATAGATTGATGTATAGTCAGTGTACACTGTTGTCTATTTCTGGTGTACAGCAGAATCCTTCTATCATACATGAACATACATACATTGGTTTTCATATTTCTCACCATAAATTACTATAAGATATTAAATATAGTTCCTGTGCTATACAGTATAAACTTGTTGTTTATCAATTCTATATATAGTAGTTAGTATCTGATGAAAAGGTTGCCAGTGTTGCTTCAGGCACTAACGTTCCTTGACCCTATTAGCAGGAAGTCAGTGATCAGAGTATCTTATCTCTGTCTTTTAGTTTGGATCTCACAGATGGGTCATGCAGCCACACTAGTACTCATTACTTGCAGGTCATTGTGAATCTTTTCCTGAGTTTTGCTGCAATATCCATGCGCACTCCAAAATAATTATTTAGGAAGCCATTTTCCAAATTGATCTTATCTGTCATCAGAATTTCTGAGGTTTCTAAAGACTTCAAAAAATAATGAAAACCAGTCAAATGGGCCTGTGCTAAGGATGAGATAAAAATGTTTGCAGCATGATTTAGCTGATCCATGTTTTCATTTTTATCATAGAAAGGCAATTATTACTAACGTGACTCATATTTCAGTGTAAGCTGTTACGGTCCTAAATAACGATAGGGAAGTAATCTCTGTATAGTGCTTTGGAGGGTATAGACTATCTCCACATGTACGAGTAGCATTAGAGGGACCTTATAGGGACCCTGTGAGCATTTATGATGATTACTACTCTTTATGCAAGAAGAACCTGGTGTTGGAGGGCTCAGTTGTTTATCTAGGGTTACTTTGCTGATTAGTGATGCAGAAGGAAGTGGAGTCCAGGCCACTGACTTTATAAAAGTCCATCTTCTGCTGTATGAGCGGTTCTGAAATGTTTTTGCCTTGGGATCTCAATTATTGAGGACGCCAAAGATCTTTTGTTCATGGGGTTTATATCTATGATTTACCATATTAGAATTTAAAACAGAACATTAAAAAATACTATTTACTACATCACTTAAAATAACATTAACAAACCAATTACATGGTAATATCAATATATATTTTTACTTAAAACTCATGTTTTTCAAAACAAAATTAGAACAGTTACATTTTTAACCATTTCAAAATACATCTTTAATTTTTGGGTTAATAGAAGACAACTGGATTCTTATATTTTCTTTTGCATTTCATTTGTTGCAAGATGATGTTTTGGTTGAGGAGTCTGAAAAAAATTTGACCACCCAGAGATACGTAATTGAAAAAGAAGGCATATTTTAATAACATTTACAGATAATTGTGAATATTTTTCTTAGAAACTTTACCAAAACTCAACAAGTGATAGTTTCTTAAAGATCAGATGTGATATGGAATCTGAACACTTTTTGGTAAAATTTTGTACTCTCTTATGTTATGATACAGTGGTCTGCCTGCATTCTTAATGAATATTTTAGCAATTTGTGATTTTATGAAATCATGCTCTGGTTCCTTGGAAGATACTGATTCACTGAGTTATGAAGATTTTTCAAAAATTGTCACATTTTATTATATAGTATCAAAAAATCACATCTGTTAATGGCACCATCAATGTTATCAGAATAGTTCTTACGTACTGGAAAGCTGTCAAGCTTATGGTTTTCAAAACTCTCATTTTTTCCATTCAAATCTTATCTTCAAGAAATATCAGTTTTCCTTACAGTGACAGACTCACTTTATTTTTCTCAAGAAATTCTCAAGACATTTTTATGTCAGGTTTCCAAGTCTGAACAACCGGAGTTTACATTTCATGGGAAAAAAAAATTGAACAGTTCAACTTTCAGTCAAATGCTCACACACGTGTTTATTCACTAAGACAATCATCCTGTGTTGGTATGCAGCAGTGAAGCCCCATACATACTTCCCATTTTGTCATTTAATAGCATATAATATTGACATGTGTATTCAAGATTAAAATATAAAAGCTTAATAATTTATACTGCTTCTGCTGCTTCAATAAGGATGTTCTTTGAAAATTGGCTTTTTTGTTGTTGTTTTTTCTTGTGTGCACCAGCAGTTTTCTCACCGTTGCTTTTGCACCTTCGGTACAAATGTCAATCCAGTGAAAAAGGCAAACAACGTCTTAGTATTACCACGAACACAGTTTTGAGCTCATGGGTGCCCCAGGAGGGTCTTGGGGGCTTTGGTGTTCGTGGAAGAATTGTTGCCCTAAGTCGAGCTCTTTTTCCTTATAGTAGCTGAACTTTGAAGTTGGTGTTCCACTCCATTTTAGAGTGAACACTTCTGATGCCGAGCTCCTTAATGTTGCTGACACCGACATTCTTGCTTCTGTGCTTCTCATGGCCCAGTTTTGAACCGTACTCCTCCTCGCGCACTACACTGTAGTCCCGCTTAAACTTTCCGTTCTGTTAACTCACTTTGTTCTCCCTAGCTTCTGAACTTCACAAACATGGGTACTTCTGCTGGGAATACCACTTCCTTCTAAACTGTGAGGCTAGTTCATCCTCACGTATGAGCTTAAATACCATTTTCTCAAGGACAGGCTCACTGACAACTACATTCAAACATCATTCTAAACAGGGAGTAGACTAGGTATTAGGGATGTATTTGCGAATATTGAGTATCCATTGTTATTACCTGTTCAACATCTGTCTTCCTCATTAATTAAGCCCGTGTCTACATTACTTTCATATCCTCAACCCCCAGTATGGTGCTTTTACATGGGAGGCACTGAATAAGTATTTATTGTGTATTGTATATATTTCACAATCCGCAGCACAGGTGAGAAAAAAATTTTAACTATTTCTTGGTAACTCAATTTAATCTCTGTGTCATGTCTCCCTTTTACCTGTCAGCAGGAAAAAATAATTCTGATGAATTCTGGGTAACTCCATTATTTTTATATTTATGAATATAGTCAGTCAGAGTCAGTCTCTTTCTGTCCTCCCCCGGTGTAGATTTTATCATCTAAGTTTTATTCAGGATGATGCTCTAGACGGAGATGGGTGATCCACTGGCTCCATCTATCCTGGGGCCCACCAGTACTTGCAGTAATATTGCTGTGGGCTCTGATAGTCAGCCTCCACCCATTTTGGAATCTGCAGATGACATGGGCGCACTTCTGATACACAACCTGCTAGAAATGGCTGCAATACCCAGTCTGTGCTCATTGTTCATAGATTCCATGTTTGTGAATTTGCCTACTTATTATAATTTTTTTGCAGTCCTAACATCAATTCACTTATTTTGGCATCTGCAGCTGAGAAGGGTGCCCTCCTACAGGAAACCTGCTGGTTGCAATGAACAACCAATTATTTGCAGGTTCCTTATTTGTAAATTTTCCCATTTGCTATAATTTATTTATAATCTAAAATCAATAGTCATGATGGTGCTTTCACAGTCACACACGGACGTATTAAGTGCAGCAAAAAATTTGAGTTGCTTGACATGCACGTTCCCAGTTGAGATTGATCGTGGCAGTGTTCTGCCTTCTGGTTTCCTTCACATACTGTAAGTGACCTGTTTAAGTTTCTTTACTTCTATGTTCTTCACATTTTTGAGCTTTTTGCTGATGATCTTGCTGTTTAAAATGGACCCCAAGCATACTGCTGTCTAGTGTTCCTAGGTACAAGAAACCTGTAATGTGCCTTATGGAGGAAACACGTGTTTTAGAGAAGCTTTTGTTGGATTAAGACGTGCGTTATAGAGCTCTTGGCTATGAGTTCAAGGTTAACAAGTAACATTACAGATGAAGTAAGATGTCCTTAAACAGAAACACACACAAAAAACAAGGCTATGTGTTTATCAGTTGATAAAAAATGTTGAGACCAGAGCCTCACAGAAACCTAACCCTGAATTTCTTCTAGGAGTAGTCATTTAATATTTGTAAATTCTGTATAAAGTAGTCACAAATACAACTGAACTACCATGAATAATGGAAATTGAATATACCATTTTCCTATGACTTTCTCTAGTCATTGAGTGGACAGCCATGACTCTGAATTCTGGTTCTAGCTCCACCACATAGACCAGGAAAATTTTCAAAGAAACTTCCCTGAGTACAGAACAGAACTTGGATCAGTCCTTTATCCTACTCTGTTGTGGGTTGAATTGTGTCCCCCGAAACAATGTGCTGAAATCCTAACCTTGGTACCTGTGAATATGACTATATTTGGAAATAGGGTCTTTTCGGATATAAGGTGAGGTCATACTGGATTAGGGTGGGCCCTAAACCCAGTATGTGTTGCCCTTCTATGGAGAGAGAGATTCGGAGGTGGAGAGACAGAGAGGAGACACACAGAAAAAGAGTCCATGTAAAGATGGGGGCAGAGATTGAACTTGGGGCAAGTACGATGCCCCAAGCCAAATTAACACCAAGGACTGCTGGGAACTACCAGAAGCTTGGGTAGAGGCATGAAAGACATTCTCCCGAGAGCCCCTCAGAGAAACCAACCCTGTCGAAACCTTCATTTTTTTGGATCTGGCTTCCAGGCCTATGAACGAATACATTTCTATCATTTTAAGCCCCCCAGTTTGTGGTGCATTGTTACAGCAGTCCTAGGAACCTGACACACACCTTCAGCACTTTGAGGGGGTGTCCTTGATGAGATCCAGCAGAAAAGAACCCCAGACAGACCTATGAGAAAATGGACATTTCATCAGCTTCACTGTGGTAGCTCAGAACTGGTCCTCCCCTAATTAACTGGAAATTCTAGCTCCCAGTTTTCAGGGAGCGGGAGTCAAGGAGAGAAGTGGGACACCAGAGACCTGGCTCGTGGGAAAGTTTCTGTGCGTGGCACTTCACACTCAGATCAAATGCTGTTTGAAAGAGGAATGATAAATATTAATGTAGCACCTGCTTCAATTACTGTCAACTGGCAGGAGCTGGCAGAATGCGGTGCACACAGTGAGACCCTGCGAAAACCGTTCCTGCTACTCTTGCAGGCTTACTCCTGAGCCAGACCTGGTGGCCTTGCTGATCGGCCCGCCGAGGTGGCCTGGTGGCAGCCAGAGGACTGGCCGCCAGGGCTCAGGCAGCGCAGGGGTTCCATCCGCTGCCTCATAGGTTGGCTGGTGGAAAGGGTGCTGCCGAGCAGATTTCTCCTTTGCGTCCTGGTTCCTAGAGGCTGGCTGGTGGAAGGTTAGCTGGGTAGCTGTTCCCTCTGGAGGTGGAGCAGCTGTGCTTCCTTCGCAGTTTCCCAGAGGTGGAATTTGACTCATTTGGTTCTGCTGTCCGCTGCTGCAGGGCCCACATACCTCCGTGAAGCTGGCAGGAACATGTGAGGGTATGGACCTTCCCCAGGCGTTGAGTCATTTACAGGGAGCCAGAGCCTGAGAATCCTGCATGGGAATGAACAGGAATCAAGCAGGCTGCAGTCAGTGCCTGGGCCTCAGCCTGCCTCTACCCACGTGAACTACTTAGAGATGGCTGAGTAGCCCTCAGTGACGAGCTTCATCAGGGAAGCTGGAGAAGTGTAGTGATAGTCCTCCAGCAGCTGCGTGGCAAAAAGAGCATCTCCAAGTGAAAAATTTAAGCCCAAATTTATAGAGGATTCTGGGTGTGCCAGCTGCTACGTGGAATGATGATTTAATTCATTGAAATCTAGCAGCCCTAGATGGAGCAGCTATCATTATCCTCATTGTATGTAGAAAGACTCCTAAGTCAGTAGAGATGGAGGGTAAATTTTCCAGAAAGCAGCTAGTAAGCAATGGAGCCCTCTTCCAAACACAGGTCCACTTGGCTCCAGTTCTGATCCAACCACTGCCCACGACAAAAACCCCCGAGCAGAGCTTGAAATACATACGTACATATATATATTGAATTCAGTTATACATATATGTGGATTCAAATACATACATGCACTTATATATACATGTATATTATATGTATATACATATATATTGAATTCAAAGCTTGACATACATATATATGTATACGTATATATACGTATGTGTGTGTGTGTGTGTGTGTATATGTTATATATTTGACATCAGATTAGAATAAAGCCTATGCATGGCGTAACACTTACATAGATGTAACACTGGATGGTAAGAAAAAACCTATGAGAGCAGGGACAGTTTCTGTTTTTCCCAGTAGTGTTTACCCAGAGAGTAGCACAGCTGTCTGTCACAAACGTATAATTGGTAAATATTTTGTGAATGAATAGATGAGTGGGTGACATTGATTGGTTTATTGAAAAGTTCAGCATCCACTATAACTTTAATTCCTGGTACAGCCTCAGGACTTAGGCAGTGTGAAAACTCTGTTTCTTCACTTACAGACATGGAACTGGATCGTGCATTGTCTGCTGCTGGTTTTTGCTCTCTCGACTTGGTCTTTCTTAGAAGTAAGGTGGGGATATGTCAACCTTAGGGTCAGTTGTTACTCCTTATATTCTTCTTGTTTTCATGGACGTAATTTGAAACATCAAACAAATGTTGCTGATTGAGGAGGAACAGGCCAAAATGATTTAAATTCTGATTGTCTACTTTGGCTCTTCAGATAAACTGTAAACATGTCGGAATTTTTTCTTAACTTGGCGAAGGGTAGCTGTTCCCTTTTGCATAGTTCAGGTTTGAGCTGAGAACCCAGCACCATGAATATTGTTTTATTTCTGGAACTAGAAAATCCTGAGATGAAACCTAAAATACAATCCAGAAATATTTACCTATTTTGTTCTATCTTTGGTCAGTCAGAGACCGTTACATAGTTTGACCTATTCAGATGATGAAAAGAACTCCAAAGAATAAATACCTGTCCAGTATTCTGAGAAAAGAATAATGGGTCTAGGTATAAACATACCTACACTATAGCTGTGGATATAGATAGACAACAAACATTTGCAAGTATGTGATTTTTAACTGTAATCTCAGTTGTGAATGATACTGGAAAACTATTATTGTGTGAAAAATTAAGTGTGTGTGTGTGTGTGTATACACCCCTTACTGCTCCTAACTCTCCCTCTGTCTGTTCCACGCTGTCCACAGGCAGGATGGGCAATTCTCAAGCCATCCCATGGGGAGCATCTCCTATAGCCACATATAAAGGGCCAAAGTTGTGTATAACATTGAGACAGCCAGGAATTCAAACATACTCTGTCTCTACCAAACAATGTAATGAAGGGCCCGGAAATGGTAAATACCTACCAGGAACCACAAAGATTATTTTGGCCCTATTACCACCTGTTATCTTTCTGGAGAAAGAGAGAGCTTGATTAACCAAGTTCTCCCTTTTCTGGGACAGGGCTGCATCTCTTGAAAGTTGGTATTTGGGTCCATTAGACATTTGTGAATCCTCCTACGTGGGGTGGGCTCCCTAGAGTTCCAGCTAGTTCCTCTCTTTATGCATCTGCTCCTACAGACTGGTCATATTCCCTTTCTTTAGCTTCTGTTCCAAATCATCACCATGTTCCTACTTCTCTTCATGGTAATGCCATTTCCTTGTCTTCCCGATTTCAAGTTGGAGCTCTTAAATCCTTTTTTCAACAGTCAATTCCTCTTTCTCTTTATCCACAATATCTGATCAGCTACCAAGTTTGATGGGTTTGGCCTTGTGTTTTTTCTTCATCTTCTTTTTCTCTGTTCTTACTCCATCCTTACCCTTTGATTCTCTTAGAGTTCTTTTACTTTCCATCTATAGCTATTGAAATTGAAGACATCTTTTCATTGTAATCTGAGAAGACTTCATCTTTAAGAATTTTTTCTGAAAGTGCATCCTGGCCAATAACTTTGATAGTGCCTCCTGAAATTCTCTGGCACATGTATTTCTTGCACATGTGTTTTATGTTGTACCATAGATGTCCGTGCCCTGTGTTACTCTTTTTATTGGAATGTAAGAAGTGTCAGGCTCAGTTCCATCCCTCAAGGGCTAGCAGTGTACTGCATCTGTTAGCTTTGCACCTAATACGGTGTAATAGAAAATGTGTTCTGAGTCAGACTGCCTAGATTTGAATCCCAGCTTAGACACATTCCCATGTATGACCTCAGACAAGTCACTTAACTTCTTTGAACCTCAGTTCTTTTATCTTACAAGGAAGAATAACTGTCTTTGAAGTGTGTATTTTAATACAAGGCTTCTGTCAGTGTTGTCTGGCACACAGTAAGTGTTTAGTCATTTACTTCATTCAGCTGATATTTACTGAGCAGGTACTCTGTGCGAAATACTGTTTTTGGCTCAAAGGATACACAGTGGTGAGAAGACAGACAAGTGCCTTACTTCCATAAGGTGGCGCTTCCAGCGGGAGGAGACGGAGAAGGCTGATGCTAGTCTGTTGTAACACAGTATGGCTGAACCAGTTGTTCTCAGCTCGTTTCTGTTCTGATTTGTAGGTTCTCATGCCGTCTTCGTTGTTAAAGATCATGGATGCAATTAGGGATAGAGGTACTTAGTAAAGGACGTTGAAATGTAATTTTTGGATGAAGCACCGTGACAGTAAATACCATACTTCAGAGTGCAATGCAGGTTATAATGTGAACATTTCAAAAGTAGTGTTGAAACCCACTCTCACATCTAATACAACCCTCTCTGTCAATGAGCATGACTAAAAGCCAGCAGTTGGTGATTAAAAAAAAAAAAAAGAAGAGGACTTTTGTTGAAAGCATTTGGGATTCTCTGAGTGCACTCCTTCTCTAAGGATGGGAACGGTAGGCTTGCTTCCCTCTTCAAGTTAAGAGAGAGGCACTTTAAGGAGACCAGTCAGGGTTTAATATGATCTCTCTTTAGTTTGGGAAACACAATATACTTGAATCTGATCCTTCTAGAAAAATCCAACAATCGAAAGATAGACTAACTAGCCATTTTGTTAGTGACTGATGGGGCATTGAGTAGTCCTTGTGTTTGTTGAGGAACACGGTATTTAAACATACTCCGTGGTACTGAGGTACCAATGGATGCTTATGTTGGAAGCAGGAGAATATGGCCAGCAGAGATAGAGATGTATTCATACTACTCAGTAATCAAGATTGACTGGACAGTTAGAGACGTATTAGAGTGTCCATTTATACTTATGTAAGTAAACAAGATATCTTAAGAGTGGTAAGAGCCATGGAGAAGATAAATTAGGACAATTAATAGAGATTGACTAGGGTGAGGCAGGAGTAACTGGACAGTGGATGCCCAGGGACGATCTCAGAGAAGGAGTCTGGCAGGAGGTAGCCTGGGAGGCAGTGTTACGGATACCAAGAAGGTTCTGCAGGAAGGGAAATAGCAAGCCCCAGGGCTGCTGGGTGGGAATGAAGTTGACATATGTTAGGGACCCCAAGAAAGCCAGTGTGCAGATGCTCAGTCAGTGGGAGTCATGGAATAATACTGAATATCATCAGAGAGGACTTTAGGGGCAGTTCAAGCAGGGCCTTACAAGGCATGTAAAGGAGTTTAGGTTTTATTTGCAGTAGAAAAAGAAGCTACGGGACAGTTCTAAGCAGGGTGTGACATGAAGTGATTTACTTTTGAGTAAAGTAACAGAAAACTGCAAAGTACAGAGATGATGCAATGATCATAAACCTGGGGGTGATCAGACTTGAGCTACACCTAGAGCATTTGGGTTGGATTGGGAGAAGCTGGGAGCAATGCAAAGAAACTGGATGGAAGACTGGATACAGGTACAGAGCAGGGAAGTGTAAGACACGAGGCACAGCTCCTCTACAGCACAAACAAAAGCCCAGGGATTAGGATTTTAAGCCATGCATTGGTTGCTGGGATTAATACCAGAGGAGGTATGAAAATACAGCATCCAACCAAACCAAGCTAACTGTCCAGCTGTGGTGTCCACCCAGAGGGACCAAATGAAGAGAGATACCAGGAGTGAGGGAGTGTGACAGAAATCAGGAAGAAAGATTCCAAAGAATGGTGGGCTGTAGGGTCTGAAAAGTCCTCACTGGCTGAGGTGTAAATAAGTTCTTTGCTGCCTGTGGCCATGGACAGAGAGGAAGCTATTAATTGTAATGGGGCAAATCAAAGCTATACTTGCCTGACTGTGGTCAACTGTCCTCACTTGTCTCTTGGTAATCCCTTGCTTTGAGCTACTAAAATCTGAATGAATCACTGTACAACAACTTCAAGGCATTTGTCTGAGCTGTTTTTTTTTCCATTTTGTGTGATAATTCCACTAGCATCTGCTTCCACAACCAGAAAATCAGCTCAGTAAAACCAAAGACTTTTTTGGATTTTACTCAGTAATCTATCCCCACCATAATGCCAAGTGCATATGGTTACTCAAACATTTGCTGAATGAATAAATACTGCCTTACTTCCTAACCATTTCATGAGTTTATGTCTTGCCTCTTCCAAATCCAAACAGAGCAGTACCCTTCTAGATTGAATGCCACAAGGACATATACTTTCTTTGATTACATATACCAGAAGGTTTGATTGGCACCAAATGTAAAAGGTGCTTGATACAATGATGAACAGGTTAAACCTGCCCCCTATTCCCTAAAGAGCTTAACATTTAATGCAGCATGTTAAAGAATCATGCACAAGGATATTAAATGACAACATATATGCTAAAGAGGAAGAACATATGTTACTATGAATAGTGTAAACTCATTCTCTACCCTCAGAGAAAAAACACTGTAATTTTGAAGGACGAGAGGAACCATAATTCTAGTTTTTATTTGTAAATCTGTGTGGTACCTAGAACGAGCCCATACATAGTAAAATGCCTGTCAGAGTGGAAAATCAAAGCTGACATACTGACAGTTCACGCTAACCATGCTAATGAGCGTGTTCTATCAACACAGCGCTGAAATCATGATGTCTTTTTTCTTGCTGTCCTGTGAGTGTGGTTGGTGGTCAGGGAGTTACTGAAGAGGCTCCATGGGGTAGGATATTAGACGTTTCTTTTCCACCTGTCTGTGCACACAGAGATGCTGGCTCTTTGCCTGTGTCAGGAATCAGACTGATCAGTATAGAAGTACTGGAATTAAATGTCTGCAGAGAATACCTTTGGTGATTATTAAAAGATTAGACCCTTCTTAGAGATTTTAAGTTGAGCCAGATAGTCATCTACATCATAGCACTAAGGAAATTCAGAGGAAAAAAAGAAAATTTAGAAACTTAAGCAGATAATGGCGGGAAAACTGAAAGACCAGGGTGAGGATGTCAGGAGGTACTGAGTGCAGAGGAAAATTACTTTCTTGCTTAGCTGCCCATGAAACCATACCTATTATGGGTACGAGTTGCCTCTTTGCTTGCGCTTGCTGTTCCTTCTTCCTGGAATCCTTTGCTCCAGCTCTTTCCTTAGTCATCATGTTTTTATCTTTCAGATGCCAGCGCAGGGGACTCTCCTTGATGACCTTTTATGTATTGGTCCTTCCCTGCGTACTTGTCCATTGCCCTATTACATCCTTCCTAACATCACAATGTGTGTTTACCTTCTTGACTTGTATACTTTCAAAGAAACTTTTTCCCTTATTAAAATACAAATTTCACGAGGGCAGGTGTCTGTTCTGCGTTGTTTGCAACTTTCAACTCAGGAGCAGTTGGGCAGGTCACAAGCACTACATGAGTATTTATGAAGTAAGGAATGAATGGTGACTGACTGTGGTGGGGATTGTAAAGCCATCATCTTACACTGGTGGAAATCACTTGGATTTTTCAGGCTTACAGGGAAGGAAACTCTTGAACTCTTTTCCTTATCAATTCCTTTACTTAATGACTCCTAATGAGAGGATTTTTGTGCGTGTGTGTACCTCACTATACTTGTATTTTCTTTTTTCTTAATGACTTTGTCAAAGTAGACATGACATATAAAAATCATACATACTTGAAGTGTACAACTTGATATTTTGGTATATGTGTACATTGTGAAATGATTACCACAGTCAAGCTAATTAACACATCCATCACCTCACATAGTTAGGATTTTGTGTATGTGTGAGAGAGAGGAGAATACTTAAGCAAATTTCAAGTGTACAATACAGTGTTAAATATATTCAACATGTTATATATTACTTCTCCAGAATGTATTCATCCTGAATAAGTGGAGAATTTTGTTTCCTAGCTGAAATCCTCCGATGCTTAAACTGAAGCTTGCTACCTATTGTTCAGTCCTCTCCTGAGAAGAAGGGCGTCACAAAGATACTTAACCTTCTCAGTTTGCCTCTCCTTAAATAGTCCATCTCCTCATTCTTCTTTTGTGATGAAGAAGAAAGAGCTCTGGGCTGTGTTTCGGAAATAAAAATGTTGATTTGTCATTGAGATTTTTGTCACAAAACCCCTCCTGTCAGATTTGTCATTTGTGAAATGAGAGAGTTGGATAAGATGATAAGGTGAGATGTTTTCTAAGTCTAAGATGCTATGATTTATAGGTATTACATTTAAATCTTTTATTCCTGCTTACAGCTGATCTTTTCAAAGATCAGAGTTGGACAACAGATGCTGAAGAAAGCTCTTGGCCAAAGCTCAAATCGAGGAGGAAGGTACTGTCAGTGTTAATATGGGTCTTGGTCTTGCTGATCTGGTTGTAAGAGGAACGCCAAATTCCCTAAATCCTATAGGAACTTTAAATATTAAAATTTGCTCATCTCCATTGAGATGCTTCTGGAAACCCAGACATAGTTTTCAGAATTTTAGAAGAAGCCATGAACTTGTTTGTCCAAAGAGGAAATGCCAAGGAGTGACTTTTTTATAAAAAGGTTAATTTTCTAAACAGGAATAAATCAAGAACTTGTATGGTTTTTACCATAATCGAACTTCGACTAGAAATCTTTGCACCTTTTAACAAATCATTTTGCCATCGATTTAGATGGCAGAGAAAAGCAGAAAGAAGAACAGTGAAAACAGATGGTGTTTTAGTTAGGAACTTAAACTCTGGTCTTAGATCAGTGTTGGGACCGCTTAACTCATCTGTAACCTTGGGCAAGTCATTTAACCTCCCTAACTTTGATTATCCTCATCCGTAGAAAGTGGATAACAATAGTAAAGGTATCCTAGTCCTGCCTGGCTTTTAAATGAGGTAATACGTGAAAAGTGTTTATCACGTTGCCTGGTTCATTGTCAAGTGCTCCATAAGTATTAGCCATGACTCCATTAATATAATACCTATAATACTCAGCAAGTATCTGTAAGCAGCCTAAGTAATAAGATTGAGTGAAGAGTCTCTCCCTAATACTCCCAACTCCCTTCTCACCTTCACACACACAGAGCTTTTTGGAACTATATGCACTTTAAGAGCAAGGCATACTTGGCAGTGTAGTAGTATACCAGCACTTCCAACCTGTTAGGGATGATTTTAAACTATAGAAGAGAGAACACTTGTTACTAGTGGAATTCCCTCACCCAGTCTATTTCCTCAAACTGTCATCTTCACTTCCTGCATCAGAGTGTACTTACTCATTGTATTCAGCTTATGCTGAATAAAATAAGAACTTAGTGTTTTTACCAAGTTCGCTGGAGGATACAATAAAAATAAAAGGTTCCGCATCTATCCTCAAAGAATACAGTGGTTTAGAGGACAGGCTTCAAATTATACAGACCTAATGTCAAATTCTGGCTTCCTTATCTCTTAGTTACATGGTCATGGGAAAATGATTAACCATGAGCCTCAGTTTTCTTGTGTGTAAAATGCAAAACCTTCCTTTTATGTTTTCTGAATATAATTCATGTAATGAATATAGCATAAATCTCATAAAACATTAAGCAGAATTTCTAACATGTAGTAAGTACCAGTAAATGGCTATTATCGCTATAATATACTATGGTGTACAGTTTAAAAATACCCCATTTTTTTCTTTTTTTAAATTACAGTCAATTACAATTGTGTCAATTTCTGGTGTATAGCACAATGTCCCAGTCATGCATATAAATACATATATTCGTTTTCATGTTTTTTCATTAAAGGTTATTGTAAGATACTGAACATAGTTCACTGTGCTGTACAGAAGAAAATTTTTTTAAATCTGTTTTTATATATAGTGGCTAACATTTGTAAATCTCAAACTCTCAGATTTATCCTTTCCCACCTTCTTTCCCCAGTAACTGTAAGATCGTTTACTGTGTCTGCAAGTCTGTTTCTGTTTTGTAGATGAGTTCATAGTATCCTTTCAAATTTATTTTATTTTATTTTATTTTATTTAGGTTCTACATATGAGTGATAACATATGATATTTTCTTTCTCTTTCTGGCTTACTTAGAATGATGATCTCTAGGTCCATCCATGTTGCTGCAAATGGCATTATTTTATTCCTTTTTACAGCTGAGTAGTATTCCATCATACAAATATACCACAGCTTCTTTATCCAGTCATCTGTCAGTGGACATTTCGGTTGTTTCCATGTCTTGGCTATTGTATATAGTGCTGCTGTGAACATTGAGGTGCATTTATCTTTTCAAATTAGAGTTCACTCTGGATATATACCCAGTGGGATTGGTATATCATATGGTAGGTCTATTTTCAGTTTTTTGAGGAATCTCTGTAGTGTTTACCATAACTGCTGAATCAAAATCAAACTATGTTCTTGCCAGCAGTGTAGGAGGGTTCCCTTTTCTCACCTTCTCCAGCATTTATTGTTCATGGACTTTTGAATGATGGCCATTCTGACTGGTGTGAGGTGATACCTTATTGTAGTTTTGATTTGCATTTCTCTGATAATTAGAAATACTAAGCATTTTTTTCATGTGCCTATTGGCCATTTGTATGTCTTCATTGGAGAATTGCTTGTTTCGGCCTTCTGCCAATTTTTGGATTAGATTGATTGTTTTTTATTAAGTTGCATGAGCTGTTAATATATTCTGGAAATTAAGCCCTTTCACTCTCATTTTTTTGCAAATATTTTTTCCCATTCCATAGGCTGTCTTTTTTTTTGCTTATGGTTTACTTTGCTGTGCAAGAGCTTGTAAGTTTAATTAGGTCCCATTTGTTTGTTTTTGCTTTTACTTCTATTGCTTGGATAGATTGCCCTAGGAGATAATTGCTAAGATTTATGTCATAATGTTTTGCCTATGTTTCCTTCTAAGGACGTTTATAGTGTCTTGTCTTAGGTTTAAGTCTTTAATCCATTTTGAGTTTATTTTTGTGTATGGTGTGAGGGAGTGTTCTCGCTTCATTGATTTACATGCAGCTGTCCCGTTTTCCCAACACCGTTTGCTGTACTGACTCTTGATTCTGTTGTCACATCTCCTTTTCTGGTTCTTTTGCCTCACTTGTCCCCTTGTAAAGATGCTTGTGATTACACTGAACTTACCTGGATAAACCATGCTCATTGCCGCATCTCAGGATTCTTAGTCACATCTGCAAAGTCATTTTGCTGTTCATTCACAGGTTCTGGGGATCAAGACATGGACATCTTTAGAATCCTTTACTGTTTCCAATAGTAGTACACTGAACACCTACAGCACTCAATCTTTACTCAGATTCATTGACTGTCAACCATTGGTCTCTATATCTCTCTCCCACTTTCCCTTCTCTTTCTCTGTTTCTCTCCTCTCTTCTCTCTTTGCAACTATAGCAAGAAGGAAGATATGATAGAAAAGGCATGAAGACATATATGAATCAAGATATATAGGTAAATCTGGATTTTCTGTTACCATTTATGATACCTTTTATATCATAATTTTTCCAGGGGTATAGAGCATGATTCTTATTTAAAGTTGTGTTATTTTTAAAAATGCTATTAATTTTGGAAAATGGAACCAGTTTGCTATAAAATGGAACTAATGGCAGTGGATTTCCAATTCAGAGATACCTGAATTGATAGGTTAATTCGTCTTCTTAATTCATTTGCCACATTAATTGAGCACTAGTATGTATGTTTATATTGGTTTTATGCAAATAATCAGGTAAGGGGAATTGAGATGGGCTAGTATGTAATGTTTTATTGAAGACCTACTGTGTGCGCACACTAAGCTGGGTCCTGGAGTTACAGGATTGGGTAATGCAGGCATGTTCCTTAGGTTCATGAAGCCACAGCCCATAGTCTTCCAAAGGGACATCTTACTGAAGAAACTCCAGAAGAGAATTTAAGAAAAATTTATCCAGTTTTCCAACAAAAGAGCCTCTCCCTAGAGACTTCATGGAGGTGGAAGGAAATCCTCATTATCAGCATATGAAAAATTATAATAGCAAACATATCATATTGAGAGTTAATCTAATAATCATTTGAAAAACATGTTATGACATGATGGATTTGGTACTTGAAATTTTGCAGAAAGACTAGAGTGATAAATGATTAGAAGTGAAAAAAATTGTAGAGCAAGTATCTTGGAAAACAGCTGAAAAAGAACACTGTTCACACAGAGTAATCTCCTGGGATGACAGATGGGCACTTAGCTTCCTGGGACATTCAGAGAGTCACATTAAGAAGCACAGAGAAAAAAAAATGATAGAAAGTCAATCATCATTCTACTACAAATGGATGAAATTCACTATTTCATCCAGTTCCAATTCTATTCTAAATATCAACAAATTTAGTATAGCTTTTTTTATGTCTCCCCAGTTCTCCATATTGTTTGTAAAAATGTATGAATTTTTATAATTGCTATCCTGTGATTTTCAGAACAGGAGAGAATGTATTTAGAGGGAAATTGTGACCAATGACTGATAGGAATCAGAATCTGGCTTTGCTTATAATAACTTTATTCGCTATGTATGTGTCTGTATATTACATACGGAATCAAAATGGTACATGCTGTTGAGAGGAGATAAATTGTAAATGTAGCTAAATGACTTTGAAATCCAGGCTGCTTGTGTTGCCTCCATCTCAAGACAGATTTCTTCAAGCATGGAAGCCATGGGAAGAGAGTCTCTTTTGCACTGAAAGTAAAATGTTTTGGTCCAGAAGGAGTGTCAGTTCTGCTCACAACACTCTAGCCAGACCTTGGTCAGAACTAGGCATGTGGCCCTTCCTGCTAAGGGTAGTAGTAATTGGCCAGAAAGAGGAGAATGTTATGTGTGTGAGCTTTAGAACTGCACACCATGCATGCAGTTCCATTCTAGTAGGGGAAGATGCAGACCATCTTCCCCTACTAGAATGTAAATTCCGTGAAGGCAAGGGTGTTTGCCTCTTTAGTTCACTGCTGCTGCATCCTCAGTGCCTAGAGTAGTTCCTGGCATGTAACGAATGCTTCAAGTTCACTGAATGAATGCCAAAAAAAAAAATAAATAAAAATCACCTGGTTATTTTCTCCACAGGGGGCTTTGTGTATGGCGGGTCCTTGGACTTCCTTGGAATGCGCCTCTGTAAATTCATTGTACAATAATCATACTGAATAGTGAAAGCTGGATTAGCTAGATCACAGGCTCTGGTTAATCACTGCAATGGCCAAGGTCTCCATTGCTTTCAGCCACAAAGTGACAGACTAACTAAGTAACAGAGACTTAAACATTTGGTGTTTAATATTGTCTTACATTTTAAACATCCTGCAGAACAACGGTCCTGGAATGCTTTACTGGCTCAGTAATCACCAAAGACCCAGGGTGTCCTGGTCTCTCTGCTTCATTATCCTCAGTGTGCTCGTAACCACATCCTTATCCAACAGTGTTAAAGAATGAGTGAGCTAGAAAGTTGTCTTCATATGTCTCTTTTTATCAGAGGGAAAATTATCTTTTCAGAAACCCTTCTGAAAGATTTTGTTCTGTGTCTCAGAGGCTGCACTTTGATTCAGTGCTGTCACCTAGCTGTGGTGTAGGGGTCTGGGCTGGGGCTAAAAATTTGGAGTCATCACTATACAGATGGGATTTCAAGTCATGAGACTTGATGGGATCACTAATGAACTGGACGTTGACTGAAAAAAAAATAGTAATCATCAGAGTTCTTCAGTATTAAGAATTCAGGGACATGAGGTGCCATTTAGTAGCTGGGTAACTTGGGGCTAGTTGTTTAAGCTTTGCAAGCCTTTGAACTCTTTTTGACTCCAAAATGAGCATGCTGTTAAATTGCCATGTGTCTATGTCATCAACCCGTAACTAAAGTTACCTGGGCTGTTCTTTCCAATGTAATAGCAAGATTACAAGGCTTAAATAAAATAATTTTTATATATTGCTATACATTGTAGGTGGTTGGTACGTTAATTTTCCTTACACCAAAAAATTTTTTTCTGTATAAATGGATAATTTTTTTGTCTTGCTTAATAACTTCAATGGCTTCCTGCTACACTTGGAGTGCAGTTTGCCTTCTTACCACCACTGTGGTGCTCAGTGGTCCTCCGGCCTATCTGTGTAACCTCATGTCATCCCTCTTTCCCCGTGCTCTCTGCTGAGCAAGACAGCCTTAAATTCCCCTCAGCTGGACTAAACTTTACACAGGCTTCTTCCTGCTGCTAGGGCCTGACCTCCTTTTTCTTAGAGCATTTTCTTTAGGAAACATGTCATTTAAAATTCTCTCTCTGATCCTTTGAGATGTAAATCTTTACAAGCTTCTTGCCCACTTTGCAACCAGGACTATTTTTCTCACAGGTATTAAAATCTGAGCTTCAGCCAGCTGGCCCAGATGTTGCTGTGACAGTGGGTGACCACAGCCATTGCTCCCTATGCTGGTGCATGAATTGTATTAGCAGGTGGCTGATGAGTGAGCAAGTGACTCCAAGCTGAAGCTTTCTTGCTGAGGTGCTTGGGTCTAACTATTAAGAAAGCAGTGTGTTTAGTCACCTGCACAGGTCTGCTCTTCGCTGCAGCAAAATGCTGACTGAGATCTGGCTTTGAGCCCTGGTTATTTCCGTCCCAGGAAGTGAAGAAAGCAATCCACTCCAGGTCCCCAAAATACTGTCTCTGGAATAGCTAAATAGTCAACCCAGCTTAGAACTGCTTCACATTTTCTCTTACTAGTTTACTTTTTTTGTGGGGGACTTAATTATATATATGCAGCTTAAGAAAATGCCCAGGATAAAGCAGCCTAGAAACATGGCCACCATTCAGCTTTACAGTTAGTAGAGAAATGCATTGCTTCATATATCGATTACCATTGTTATATTCAGAGGCTGAAATCCAAAATCAGCTTCAATTGATTCATTATATCCCCGAGTTAACTCTCTTCTCTGTTTCCAACTCTAGTGCCGTGTTCACTGTCTCTTTCCATTGGGCCAAGTAGAGAGTCAAGAACTTATCCAGGAAATCTGATTAATGATGACATAGTTCGCCACAAAATCCTACTTCATTATCAGTAGTAATTGTTGCTCTTAATGTCTGGAGTTTCAGAATAATTGTTTCAACTCATTCCATTTGTCCTTTAAGGCACAAGAGAAGCCATTTGATAAGAAAAATCTTCCCCAGGGGACACATGTATAGTAGCCAAGATGATATCAGTGGAATGTCTTCACTTTTCACATCCTTGGCATCTGCTATTCTCCATAATAGTCACAAAAATCTCCTAGAGTAGGAGGCTGCAGAAGATAAAGTGATGTTTCGTGCAGAAAAAAAGCAGAGACCAGAGTAGCAGCCTTAGCAGGAAGGAGGAACTGGAATAAGGGAATGTCAGGGAGCAGAGACGAGAAAGGCAATATGACAGCTGCAGCTCTGTCTTTCCTGAGCTGGTAGTACATGGAAGGGAGAGGAAATGTCAAGTTGTAACTGGTGCCTAGGAAAGCAGTTTTCTCTTTCTTTTTATTTTTCTAGAGGAGGAGGAGAAAATGATTTGAATCACAGAGGTCTAAACAGTGATGCTGATTGAATAGAAGAGGAATGAAGAGTTAAGAATCATAAACAGGACACCTTTTAGTTTGTGATAAAGTGCAGGAGAGAAAAGCCCAAAATGACCGATAAGCAGTATACAAGATTGTTCCCCAGAGCTTGGTTTCATTACTGATGTAGCCAGCTATACAGCCATCAGCACACCCCCTCCAGTTGCACTTGCAGATCTAGGGTAATGCAAATTAAAATAACACCATTTTGTAAACTTAAAATTTGTAAAAACCAAGAGTCTTTATAAAGTTTACTCATTATCTGATGGCCTCCATACCAAGCAGACAAGTGAAGCAGTGCCAGGAGCCATCCCTGATTCACACAGACAGGTTTGCACAAACATCTTGCAAATTACAAAATGCCACTAAAATCCTAAAGCCTTCCCCACCATTTGCATCACCTGCATACATACTAATGATGAACCACTCACATCTATGACCATCCTGGCAAGAAGAAAGAAATATTATTTATGCAAAGTTTATCAAGCATGAATTCAGTAACTCCAGCTCTGTACCTGACCCTGTTCCACTGCTGGGAAACATCAGTGAACAAAATCTTTGACTCTAAGGAGCATGTATTCCATTGGGGAGAGACAAATGTACAGAATGCCTGATGGTATAGCTGTAAGAGAAACAGTCAAGGAGACCATGTTGCATGGGGAGAACTGGGGGTCCTTAAGGACTGAAGAGTGTCCTTAGGGAAAGTCTGTTTGATCAGGTGACTTTTAAGAGGAGATTTGAAGGACGGGAACAGACTGTGATGATGACGGAGGGAAGAGATAATCAGGCTGAGGAAACAGTAAGTGCAAAGACCCTGAGGTTGGACTGGAGCACCACCTTCAGGGATTTCGGGCAGGCATGGTGGCTAGAACAGAATAAGCAAGGAGACTGGCATGAGATGAAGCCAGGGAGACAGAGAAAGAAAGAGGAGAGAAGGGAGAGGGAAAAAGAGAAAGAAGGGTCATGGCGAAGGGACTGCTGAGCAGGATAAAAGCAGCCTGCTGATAAAAATTTCACCTTTAGATTTTTCTCTCATCTTGCTATTTCAGATACACCAAATAACAATCAGCTTTCTCGCCAGACCATGCTAAACTTCAAAAATCTGATTTCTAAAATTTCTCTATCAAATAGAGGAAAATTGACTTTCTTCACCTTCATGACCTTTCCAGTCTGTTTACAGAGGACTGTAACTGCAATCCAGTGTCTGAAGGTCTGCTTGTTGGGCAGACGTGTAATAACTCAAATAGCTAGTAGAGAAAGCAGAAGAAAGCCACTATTTCACGCTGCCAGTCATAGATCATCTTGGTTTGCAGAGGTTATGAAAGATCGGGACAAGGGCAGCATATTTGAAAATTCCCATCTGAGTTCATTTCAATTCTACTTTAATGATGGGCCTTGCTTCAAACTTCTTTAATTGAAATTTTTATTTAAATACTTTTTGATTGAGATGTACTTTTAAAAAATACACAATATATTTTATTTTAAAAATGATGGTCATTTTGATTACTATAATGAATTTAACAAATGCATATATTTAATTTCCTTCTGAAACACCACTAAAATGACAGTAAAAGTAATTTTTATTTTCAAGATGTCATATCCTTGATTTTATATTATTTCCTGTTTAAATCTTTTTAAAATGGAAGTATAGTTGATATACAATATAAGTTACAGGTATGCAATACAGTGATTTACAATTTTTTAAGTTGTACCTCATTTATAGTTACTACAAAATACTGGCTATATTCTCTATTGTATAGTATATCCTTGTTGCTTATTTTATACATATTAGTTTGTACCACTTAATATGCTACCCCTATATTGCTCCTCCCTCTTCTCTCTCCCCACTGGTAACCACTAGTTTGTTCTCTGTGTTTGTTTTTTCATTATATTTATGAGTTTGTTGTATTTTTTTAGATGACACGTGTAAGTGATACCACATAGTATTTGTCTTCCTTTGTCTGATTCGTTTCTCTGTCTAACTTAGCATAATGTCCTCTAGGTCCATCCATATTGCTGCGAATGACAGAATTTTATTCTTTTTTCTGGCTCAGTAGTAGTCCATCATGCGTGTGTGTGTATACACACATACGTACACATATATCACATCTTCTTCATGCATTCCTCTGTTGATGGGCACATAGGTTGTTTCCATATCTTGGTGCTTGTTAATGACACTGCTATGAAAATAAGTGAAGAGATAGAAAAAGGTGTTGCATGCAAATGGAAATCAAAAAGAAACTTTCATGCCATTTGTGTCAGGCTTGCCTGGTATCCTGAAGGGAATCCATACAGTTGCTCATTTTTGTGTTTGAGCATTCTTCTGTCATATCATTTCATTGGACACTGGGTCCATCTGTTCTTGACAAATAAGAATAGCTTCCTTTGAGCATTTACCATGTGCTTATGTCTTGTAATAGGACACAGGGAACAGTTTTAAGTGTGAATGTGTTATTCTCTTCCCACTTCCCCTCATTTCACTGAATTATCTCACTTGTTCCCTGATGTATTTTCTGGCCTTTACATTACACAGTTGATGTAAGTGCTTCACTAGCAAGTCAGAAGCTAAAAGTGCAAATGTACAGTTAATAAACAAACAAACAGAACTCACCTGGTTAAGCAAGTGACAAATTTAAATTCAAGGAGAGCAAGGTGAAGAGGAAGAAGGATCATGAGAGGAGAGGGTGAAACTTCAGAACTTCATATCTCTGGAGCAAGGACTGCCCTGTAGTGGATGCTTGGAGGAAGGGGTTTGTCCCAGGTTTGTCTTCTTGTGTCCAAGGTCGGTCACGTCTGGCCGGTGGATTACCTAGTGAATTATCCAAATGGATTGCCTTGTTGATGCTCCTCTTTGTCCCTAAACTCTTTTCAGCCCATTATCTGACACATCCCTTTTGACAATCTCCTTTCAAATAGCCCAGAAGATTCAAAAATGGGATCTGAGACTCCTTGGAGGAGTAATGGAGACAAGGGAGGGAGGTGTTCCCTGACAAGAGTAAGAATAAGATATAGAAAGGGCCTTAAAATAAATGACTTCTCATACAAAATCTTACAAAGTGATAGTATTAGCCTCAGTTTTCAGAGGAGGAAACAATTGTAATTAAGCATATCTGATTCCTGAGTTCTAATGGTTTTTCTCATGCTGGAGTTACTTCTATTCTTTATTTTTATTCCCCTTTTCTCCCTCCACTTCATTCTCACCTTTTTTCTTTCATCTTCCTTTCTTTCCATCTTCCTTTGCTCTTGCCTGCCTGCCTGCCCTGTCACCTTTTCCTATTTCTTCCTGCCTGTTTTCAGTCTTCTTTGGTCCTTTATTTATCCTAATCACATTGTGTGTCTTCACTCAGTATCAAAGACACCAAGACAAAGTGACACAGCCTCAAGACATAGGCTGTAGCCTCAAGGGTATTAAGTTTAATAAAATTTATTGTGCTTTTAAAAAAAAGGGGAATTTCTCTTGTCATTTGGAGGAATTGTAGAGTTAGCACTGACCCATTAAGCTCTTCAGCACCTTCAAGAAGAAAGGAGTAGAGTACAGTGGGGTCAGAGTTTTTATTTTATAGCCATAGTGGGGGGATCAGCTCTTCATCAGAGCTGCCATATACTCATAAGCTGAATTCACTTTTACATACACTGGCCACAAGGAAGGGTGAAGTATCCAGTGGTTCCTTCAAGCTCATTCTCTATAGGAAGCTACCCTTGGGTCAAGGAGTAGTGTTGGGAGGAGCTCTTTAAATATGTTTTACCCATGGTGGATAGAAGACAAATCAATAAACTTATAGATCCCAGGGTATTCAATCATGAAACTTTAATAAGGAATCCTTACAAATTCAGGCCTGAGCAAGTTCTTTGACTTTCTTAAAAGAAGTCGTTTTCTCTATACTTTATACCATTTTCACAAAGGCTATGACTGCTTTGGACAGTCAATTCAAAAACAACTACAAAGTGCCCCCATACCAGTAAAAACACAGGCTTTTTAGTTCTAAGAAATATGTTCCATCAATTCTCCTTAGGTTTCAAAGTCTGTCTATAAGGAGCCATTCCTTTATTAAGAACGTAAGTCCCATTGGACCCAGGTACCATTAATACAATATGGAAGCTATAAAGTAATTTACTCACAAATCCTCTAAACCCAAACATTATTCCCTTTTGCTAACAACTAAATAAAGCAGTGTCTTTAACATATAAAGCATTTTTTGCACATGTACAATTAACTGATTAAACTACCAAATGTGCAATTATTCAATTATTAGGAAGAAGGGAAAATTAAGATTAGATACAGTTTTGTTCCAGAAAAAGCAATTAAGTTGTTACATCAAGGAGATATAAATAATATTTAAATCAAAGAAGCAGAAGACAGGAAAGAGGATGGAGAAGCTTATTTGAAGGTACTAGGAATATAGTTGGAACATTCAATAAGACATATTTATTTCCCTAAGATTATTTTCTGAACAGTATAATAATATATTAAACAAATAAAGCACCTTCTGGATGGAATCCTAGAGAGGATGCTATGGAGAACAGTTGTTTGAAGACAAGGAAAGATAGTGATTAATTCTGCATGCTTTCTGTTTCATTTTGGGTTAAAGCCAAACAAGAAAATGCCCTGGAAGAGTTGTATTTTTCCAGAGGAAGTACCTCATGATGGCTTGAAGCTCAGCCTATGGCGTTATGATGAATTATGTAGGTGGGGGTTTTCCCCCCCAAAACCATCAGCCTACCCTCCTTCTCCTCTCTCCTTGCATTGTTTCAAGCAACATGTATTAAGCACCTGCTCTGTGTAAAGCACCATGCTGGACAGTGGTGGTAGATACAGTGGCCAAGAAGATTTACATTTTCTCTGCTTTAATGGGGTATCACCTCTCTCCTTGTACAAATGGCTTATTTCCCCCCTCTCCTAATATCTAGTGGGACTCAGGTCATAGGTTTTAAAAATTGTTTGGCAACTCCAGAAAGATATAAGTGAAGCATTTGATATTATGCTTATCTTGGGGTTTCGTCCCAGCCTCTTTAACAGTCACTTGTGTGTTCAAAAGCTTGTGCTCTTTAGCACCTGGGAAGAATTCCCTGAAACTTATATTCATTTATAATCTTAGAAGCTTTAGCTTTGGGACTCTGAGTGTTTTGTTTGTTTATTTTGTGTTTCCCTTCTAGCTAAGAAGCTATCCTTTTTTCGCTCTTGGCACATTTGAGACTTGTCATGGATTATCTAACAGGACATGTGCATTCAGAGACATTCCAAATGATTTCAGGCTCCATTACTAGAGAACTCACTAGAAATCAGGGCTTCTTGAGAAAATAGGTCAGCTGTCCCTGAGTCCATGTGACTCATGTGGGAAGATTGAGGCAGCAGTACCCTGAGGCAGAGTCCTCTACAGAAATAGAGGTCAGAAAAAGTCTTCACTGATCCCAAATGTTGGTTGAAGAAGTCATTGATCCACTTTGCAGATTTGGAAAGCAGGAGGAGGATAGAATTACATCTAATTGCTATTTAGTATGAGAGATAATGTGCTAATAAAGGTCCCTGGGCAAAAGGAGGAGATACTGATAAGCTCTAGATTTTTGATGGAACTCTCTACTTCAAATTTGGGAGGGTTGCCTTATGTAATATTGATAGGTCTCAAATATCAGAGTTTCTAAGTCTCTCATTGGGTGAAATGAAAAACTCTGCAAAATTAGATTAAGTGTCACTTAATCTGTCTAAAATTATTGCTCTCCTCCTCAGGTTTTATGTTTAATATTAAAAACTAAATCAGATCATGGGAAGGATGATCCATTTAGGGAGAGTAAGTCTGTGATGGCTTCTGGGTTATCATTGCAAGGGGAATATTGCTTTATTGACTTTGGTCAGATTAGTCCATATTCTTTGAACACATCTTAGAAATAGATTTTTTTTAAGCCTCCCTCCTTTCCCTCCACAATATAAGCTTCTGTTTGATTGGATGATTTTATTTCTTGTCTATATTGATCCAACTTATGGCTACTAGGTGATAGGTGAAAATGCCACATCAAATTTATATAACTACTACTGCTGCTGTGATTTTTTAAATTGAAGTATAATTGATGTGCTGTAATATAAACCATGTTGCTATGATTTTTATGGTGTGTTACCTGCACATGCTTGTAAATTATTATCTTACTCGAGTTAACTCTGGCCAAGCATGTGGATGAAATGCTAACAAGTCAGTGATACCCATCTCTACATTTTTCAAGTCTTTGATGAACCTGATTTCCAACCTTCTAATCTCGACAGTCCATCGATGGATAAAAGTATGTCAGCATATGTTGGAGTGGGGAACATTTCTAGGGGCTTTCACTGAGTCCCTCTTAACATGATAGCTCTCACATAGTGTGTCAAGGAACAAAACTAAGGGTTCTACTACATGTATTTCCACTATATGTTATAGGATTAGAGGAAGAAACAACATGGGTCAGTTGTCCTGCTGGACCTACTGTGAGATGGTCTTGGGTCAAGAATCAATCTATCACCCGACTTATATTAGGACTAGTAGATAATAGTAGATGCTTTGGTCTCAAAGGATCAAATTTAGTACAGAGTCAGTATCTAATAACTTTAATAAAGTCTGTAAATGTCCATAGATTTCTTCAAGGAAGGATAGGGTGAATGTTTATAATTTGCACCGACAGCCACTTCAGATTGTACTCAGACAGAAGGGATCTTCCTCCATGAGAAGGAGTCTGGATTTACAAATTAGCTTAGGTCTGAAACACTGTGTAAGAAGTCATAATCAATCCTTGTATTTAAATTAGATTCCTCACCACACCACACCACCAATACCTGGAATTTTCTTACTCATATCTGTCTAGTAGAACTTAGAAAGCTGTCCACCTATTTAATGCCTGATGACACAATAGCCCACTGACAATCGCCATTTTATCCCTGTACAGAACAACACTCTACCACTCTCTTCCTCCCATTACTATTCCCTCTACCCTCTTCCCTCTACTGTTCTAGGATCCCATTATTTGCACTGAGGTCAGGAAAGCAATTTTCTTTGCAACTCCTCCAGAAGGATGGCCAACATATTTTAAAAAGGATGCCAATGTTCCTGGATGCATTTTTAAGATTTTGGTGGAGGGGAGTGTCCCAGGGGTCTCCTGGGCTTATGCTGGTCAGGACATGGATGAAGAGGTTATGTATATGAGGTCTAGTCTACCATTCCCATCTACCTGAGCACTTTGACCCCTTCCCCTATACATATTACAGGAAAGGTCTGACATCTCAACTTCATTGACCTTAGGCCATACTTGAGTCCAAGTTTAATTAGCCAAACAAGAAGACTATAAATTTAATTCCCAGTGAGGTGAATATACCCATATCAATAAATTTGACCTAAGTGCAGTTTTATATTTTGGCATTTTTGGTCTAACACCATTGGTGTCCACTCTTATGCATGCTGCCCCAACTTACTCTTCTTGATATAAATTGAGTGTTGTACAGCTCTTTTGACATACATGCTGTTTCTTCCCAGGTGGGGCCTTGAATTCTCTACCTTGCATATGCTAAGATTTCCCTTTTATTGTTTTTGTATTCAGGATACCTGTCTGTATCAGGGAGATGTAAGATGCAAAGTCCTCAGTCTTATCTGCATTCTGCTTAAACGTAGCCTTCTCGTGATCAGGGTCTCACTTCTCCATCAGAGCCATTACGTAAAAGATCTAGGGGAGTTGAATTTAGATGGTATCCTATATCAGCATTACTTACAATCAAGCCCTGGGTTCCATCCCAGACATATTAGCCCTATGCTACAGGAGAAAAAAATGGGACTACTAAGTTACCAAGGCTTTCCAATTTTCCACTGGAGTTATGAGCTGGGCAGTTAAAGACTCAATTGACCCTTTCTCTGGGGGGTCTTTTAGCTCTCCTGGCTGTCAGAAACAACTAACTAACCTCCCAAACATTCTGGTCGTATTGTCACCATGGTAACTAAGTGCCACAACCACTTAATCTCTTCGTCCCTTGTCTTCTATTTGTACTTCTTGCCAGGCCATCTCCATTACTCTTAATATTTCTCATACCACAGCATCGCATGAAATACTGGTGTTTCACATATCTCCTACAAGGAGGAGGGTGTCTGTTCCCTCCTTAAACACCAAGTAACCACATCTCAGAATTCCATCAGCAGGGCTGGTTCCCCACCTCAGGTCCTTCCTGTTGTATCAGCTGTCAGTTTGGTCTTGACAGGAAACAAATGAGACATTAATGTGGGCTAAAGAAATTTTAATAAAGTGACTACATATAAAGTTGCAATCTCGATGAAGAGAGGATAACAGAGATGGTGACGCACTCTAGCTATTGCAAATACAGCTGTTTGTTGCTACCTCTAGGCCTGATGAGGGGGCAAGGGGAGGGAGTAGTTAGTAGGGTCCAGAGAGTAGCTGTGGTTACAGGACAGGACCATTTAACAGAAACGATGGCTTGGATAGAGAGTAGCAGGAAAGGCATTGAGACCTAATAGGAAGGGATCCAGAGTCATAAATACCTTCACCTTACTCTCCCTGAATCTTCTGCTCATCTGAGCTTCCCGCTGGCCACATCCTGCTGGAGGTTAGATGCAAGATAGCCTGCTGATGTGCTCCACAGAAATCACCTCCCAGCGCTGATAGCAGGATGGGCAAGCAGGGAGAACGACTGTGAGGGAGTGATAGAAAACAGCTGGCATGATGATGTGCTGGAATATCCCCATTTTACAGCTTAGAAAACTAAGGTCCCGAGAGCAGGAGTTGCTTGCCTGAAGTCATTCAGCTCACTAGCTGGGATTTCAATGAAAATGGACCAATCCCAGTCACTCTTCCTTGTCTTGGAAACTGCTTCGAAGAGCAGTTGTTTGACATTTTATTCTACAAAGAACTTTCTTCCCAAATAGTCTGTTTTGATTCTGACTAAACATGCTTCTGAGATAGGAATTGTTGTTAATTCATTTTACAGGGGCAAAAGCTGGGGCTTGGAGACTTTAAACGATGTTCCTAAGCTTCATGCTTGGTAGGTGACTAAGAACATCTGGATGGTGGGTCTGCCAGACTCTCAACACCACACACACGGCACCGTGTCGTCAGATAAGACTTGCCTTTTTTTTCTATTGTGTATGTATGTGTGTTTGTTTTAATTTTGGCAAACCTCCTTAATTTTTAACATACATCATTAGTAGGTCTAGCCATAAACAGTTTTTCCCTCGTCTCTTTTCCAAGAGCTGACTTTTGAGAAAATTATAAAATGGGTAGTTTCTCTTCCCACATTCCGTTGTGTACTCATAGCCACCTTGATCTTCATCCCATTCTGTGAGCTTTGCCATCTCTAGACACTTAGGACTGGCTTGTCCCTGCGCCCACCACAGGGCTATGAAAGCAGGGAATTCATCTTTTGCTTAGTGGGACAAACATTGCAGCATCAACTCTGTGATACTAGATTTACTGGGCTATAAATAACACTGATTAAAAAAACAGTTTTTGTTTTGTTTTGTTTTGTTTTAATGGCGTAGGGCTTACCATTCATCAGCAGGGGAAAAAAATAATTAACAGAAAAATGGGACAAATGTTGGAGTATTCACCTAACCTGTTTAGAGAATTGTTAAAATGATACTGTTTTCTAACATGATTATCATCTTATTTTTAGTTACTTTTCTCTTGGGAATTATGCTATCAGAATGATTTACCCTTGTTATGGTATTCTGACAATCTTATGTAAATTAGTAGAATTTTTTTACTTTTTTGAGGCAGCCATAAAAATTTGCATCGTGTTGAGTTAGAGGATTCTTACTTGCAGGTCTTTTTCTTAGTGACTTTAGGTCAGTATTAGCACTTTCTTTGCTGCCAGATTATGCAAAAAATGTTCTCATTTAGAGTGTCAGGTGACAATCTCTACTTCAGTAACTGAGCAAATTTTGCACCTGGCTTTGTCTTTCCATTAATTTCTAAGCCTGGATGTTCAAGTAAGGATAAAAATAACGTTCTGAAAGCTGTGTTTTAATTAGAGGATGACTAGTAACATCACGGTTAACTTTTCCTACTGTAGGATGGAATACTGCAATTAACATGATTTTATTGACACCCACTGTGTGCTAGCACTGTAGCACATGCTGGGGACAAAGTCCAGGGTGGCTGGAGCAAGCTGTGTGAGAGGAAGATTTCAGGAAATGCATTCCAAGAGTTAGCTGTGTGCTGGGGTCATGTGGGATCTGGGTAGGGAATTCCAGGCCAATGATGTCTTTGCTTGCTCAGTGGTTCACTTTCAGTAAAATAGACTTGAGTAAAACAACAAAGGCTGGATGCAGAGCTGAGAATGAAGCTGAACATAATAGCATGTCCCTTCACTGCCATTGAAGCCTTGAAATCGCACATCCCTCTGCCACGTTGCGAGGCAGGTGCCCGTGCTCATATCCTGATGTCTCAGCTGGTGCGGCTTCAGAGGCTTGGCACTCCCCTCATCCCCCATCTAGACTTTCCAAAGCATCCATTTCCTCATTGGCAAAATGGCAGCAGTAGTTCCTTCCTCATGAGAATGTCATGAGTATTCTGTGAGGCAATTGATTTAAAATGCTCATCTCAGAGCCTTGCGCATATTCAGGGCTTAATAAATATTTGCTATTGGAATGATTATATAATGGTTCTAAAGTTTTTGGTTTTTTTTTTTAATCATGGCTTAGGGCTGTCTGGGAAATGACACAGTCATTTGACATACCGACATAAGGGGTCATTTTCTGAGAAAAGATAATCAGCTGTAGTGATGATGGTAATTTAGGTAGAGAGTTTCCCTTTTAAATAATCTTGATCTTATCCTAAGATATTCTTCAAATGTGTCTTTTCTTTGATCCCCTAAACATTAAACTACATTAGCTAATGTAGTGAAAAACACCACTGATGGCTTGACATTTTCTGGCCAGTTGAAAAAATTAACCCTGCTGACTATAAACAGCCAGGAAATTGATGACCTTTTGGCCATTAGCATCATTACGAAGCATTAAAAAAGGTAAAGAGAAAATGATTTATGCCTTGAAAATGTATTGTGGAGTCATGCATGACCGTGAGCACAAGGCTGGTTTTCTAGGAAGGCAGTCTTCTCAGCTGCTGGGTAAATGCAGAAACCAAAATTTAGATTAATGCCACACTGTCTCAGAAATGCAGGGTTTTCTTTTTTGAAGAAACAGTCTAGCTGCCTTTTTTTTTTTTAAACAGCTTTATTGAGGTGTAACTGATATACAAAGAACTGCAAATATTTAATTATACAGTTTGAGTTTGAACCTATGCAAGCACTCATAATATTATCACCAGAATCAAGGTAGTAAATATACCTATCATCTCTCAGAGTTTCCTTGTGTTCTTTTTTGTGTGTGGTAAGAACATTTGACATGAGATCCACCTTCTTAACCAATTTTGGAGTACTCACCACTGTATTGTTAACTGTAGATAAATACTACATTGAATAGCAGGTCTCTAGAACATACTCATTTGGCATAACTAAAACTTTATATCCATTAAATGGCAACTCCCCATATTCCCTACCTCCCCTGCTCTGGCAATCACTGTCATATTCTCTGCTTCTGTGGGTTTGACTCCTTGAGCTTCTTTATGTAAATACACTCATGCAGTATTTGTTCTTCTGGGACTGGCTTAATTCACTTAGCATAATGTTTATGCATATTGTTGCACACAGCAGGATTTCCTTCTTTTTAAGGCCAAATAATATTATGTAGTATGTATATACTATGTTTTTTCTTTTTTCTTTTTACTGGATTATTTTATTTTGATAACTTGCTTGGAAGCCACATATTGTAACAACCATTAATATAGACTAGTACTAATGAGACATAGCATGGTTCCCTTTATCTCAGTTTACTTTCCTATTTTTTAAGTCTCATTTTCTATATGCTTGTGTAATTTTTTAAACTGAAGTATATACTCAGTTTCAAATGCATCAATTTCTGATGTACAGCAAAATGTTTCAGTCATACATATACATACAAGTATTCATTTTCATTTTTTTCATTATAAATTACTATAAGATATTGAATATAGTTCCCTGTGCTATATGGAAGAAACTTGTTATTTATCTGTTTTACATATGGTAGGTAGTATCTGCAAATCTCAAACTCCCAGTTTATCCCTTCCCACCCTCTTTCCCCGCTGGCAACCACAAGTCTGTATTCTATGTCTGTGAGTCTGTTTCTGTTTTATATATAAGTTCACTTTTTTTTCTTATAGATTCCACATAAAAGTGATATCATAAGGTTTTTTCCTTTTTCTTTCGGGCTTCACTTACAGTGACGATCTCCAGGTCCATCCATGTTGCTGCAAATGGCATAATTTTATTCTTTTTAATGATTGAGTAGTGTTCCATTACACACATATACTACAACTTCTTTATCCAGTCATCTGTAGATGGACATTTAGGTTGCTTCCATGTCTTGGCTAAGTAATCAAAACAGCATGGTACTGGTACAAAAACAGACATAAGGATCAACAGAACAGAACAAAGAGTTCAGAAATAAACCCACCACACCTATGTTCAATTAATCTTTGACAAAGGAGGCAAGAATACACAATGGAGAAGAGACCATCTTTTTAACAAGTAATGTTGGGAAAACTGGACAGCTGCACATAAATCAATGAAGTTAGAATATTCCCTCACACCAGACACAAAAATAAACTCAAAATGTCTTAAGGATTTAAGCATAACACATTATAAATCTCCTGGAAGAGAACATAAGCAAAACATTCTCTGATAAAAATCTTAGCAATGTTCTCCTAGAGTAGTCTACCCAGGCAATAGAAATAAAAGCAAAAATAAACAAGTGGGACCTAATTTAACTTACAAACTTTTGTACAGAAAAGGAAACCACAGATAAAATGAGAAAACAACCTACAGAATGGGAGAAAATATTTGCAAAAGTTGAGACTGACAAGGGCTTAATTTCGAGAATATACAAACAGATTGTACAACTTAGTAACAAAAAATAAACAGCCCAATCCAAAAATGGGCAGAGGACCTAAACAAACATTTCTCCAGTGAAGACATACAAATAGCCAATAGGCACTTGCAAAAATGCTCAGCGTCACTAATACCAGAGAAATGCAAATCAAAACCACACTGAAGTATCAACTCAGACCAGTCAGAATGACCATCATTAATAAGGCCATAAACAGTAAACGCTGGAGAGGGTGTGGAGAAGAGCAAACCCTCCTACTCTGTTGGTAGGAATGTAGTTTGGTGCAGCCATTATGGAAAACAGTATGGAGATTCCTTTAGAAACTAAAAACCAGCTTACTCTGTGGTCCAGCAATCCCACTCCTGGGCATATATCTAGAGAAAACTAATTCAAAAATATATATGCATCCCAATGTTCATAGCAGCACTGTTTACAATAGACAAGTCATGCCTTAACTTCCTGATTTAGCCTTACTTCCAGTAAGCATCTCACCTGACAGAAAATAAGAGTTTTCTCTTGGCCACAGGAGGTTTAAATGAATTAGAGGCCAGAGGCCTCTATGTCCCCTTTAAGAGGACCAACTTGGAGCAGTGGGAGGGAAAGTGACTTTGTAGCATGTTCTGTGACTATAAATTTAATCATAGTTAACCTTTTGTTGGATCCTACCATATGCCGAGCACAGTGCAAAGTCCTTTTTTTATATTATCTCATTTTATTTTTCAAAACAATCTTCTAAAGTAGAATCCCCTTTTTAAGGTTCCGAAAAATAAATTCAGAGAAATGTTTAGTATCACCCAGGCAGTGAGTAACAGGGACCACGTGATGCCAAGGTGTGCCTGACTCTAGTGTTCATAATGTCGAGGTGTGCCTCCAGTGTGGTGGTCCAGGACATATCCTGATACTGTAGTCATAGCACTTACAAAGCATTTATTGTGTACCTGGCACTGCTGAAGTTTCTCCACATGGTCCACCTCACTCGATGCTCACAATAGCCTATAATTATTACTGTTGTTTTTGTTAGTGTTATTCCCATTTATAAATAGAAAAAAAATCAAGGCCAAGAATAGTGGAATAGCCTGCTCAAGCCCTCTCATCTAGTAGCTGGTAAAGGTTTTGAACCCAGTTGCTTTGGCTCCAGAATGCATGCTTTTAGGCAGTGTGCAGTGTACTTTGATAGTACAGGCTATGGGCTTTCCTGTCTTTTGATCTGTCTTTGATCCCAGAGTCTCATGGCCATTGACTTGGAAAGAAAACCTTTCATGATGTGAGCTGCATTTGGGGTGCATATTGGACACAGCCAGGAGCATGCCCTAGGAGAAATAGTTAAGGATATTTCCAGATGAGAGCCCTGGAGTCTGAACTGGCCTGATATCTCTTGGGTCCAGGGCACAGCCATTTGACTCAGACGCCCCTTCTGGAAAAGCCCAAACTGTGAACCTCTTTTCCTGTGGGAGTATTTGAGTGGGAGGGCCTCTCTGTTGATATTAATTGTCTGTTTGTTTACTTGTCCATTTCCTGCCTTCCCCTCTGGCACATAAACTTCATCAAAGAGAGACCTTTTCTGGCTTCTTTAGCTTTGCAAGCACAGCCTTAACCCAGTGCCTGGGAAATAGTAAGCATTCAGTAGATATTTGTCCAAAAAACAAATGAACTTTGTAAAGAAATTCCAGGAGGCAGTGGTAAAGTGGAAATAGCAGGGCAATTTTGGAATGAACATAATCGAGTTTGTTGGTATGTTGATACCATAATCCTCGTCCTCCCATTTCATAGTAAGGTGATGGGAATGAGATACAGCAAGTTCTGTCCTGGGTCCCTATTTATAGTAACACACCCTTGGGCAAAGCACAGAACCTTTCAGAGTCTCACTTTCTTCATGTGGGAAATGGAGAATAAACATTCCTGCCTCAGGGGGTGATGACTGGGATGAGTTCATGTATGTAAAGTACTTAGTCAAAGGTCTTAATAATAAATGTTAGATTCCTTCTTGTTCCCTCCTCAGACCTCATCCTTAATTGCCTTTAGTGGCAACCATAACATCAGCACATACCAACAGCCTTGGAGGGGCTTGCTTTCTGCTCTCTGCATTTGGGAACACTTAGCTTTTTGTTTTTAACAATAAATTCACATCTGAGTGGTAAATACTCTGCATGAGGATATACCCTGGTGGGCAGAAATGTCTACATTATTTTAGTAAGTGTACAAGCATTATAGCACAGGATGCAGTGTGTGATTTCATGTGTCTAAAGAAGGTGTATATTTCCATGGGAAAATTCTAGAATTACATACACCAAGTGCTCAAAGTGGTACTACTTGTGGTAGGGTTAGGGATTTTTTTTTCATTTTTTGACAGTTTGTCTTACTTTTCACATCTTCTATGATGAACATGGTGTTACTTTGTATACAAAAGTACAATGTCTTAAGTTGTATGGTTTGACTAGTACAAAGCAAAGGGGAAAAGTCTCCATGTATAGTTGAGATTTTATTTTTCAACTCAGTTTAGAGAGAAAGTTAGGAAAATTTCATAGGGGGTGAAGAGAGAAGTTATTGTTTTAGGCCTCCACATGCCTTTGTGTAAAAGGGCTCAAGATGAGGACGTTGTGAAGACCTAAGGGAGCTCTCTCTCACCTCCCTGCTGAGTCAGGGTGGAGAGTGGCTGTTCTGTATTCCTGGTGCTCCTCCCACCAGAGCGGGACACAAGCTGATGAGTAATGACCGGGCGTGCAGGCACCGAGAGCGCTCACTTAGTTCAAATACACTCACCTTATATAATAGATTTGCTATCAGAAAGTTTTGTAGGAGTCACGTGTCTGTGAATCGAACTGTTACAGGAGCTTGCTACGTAAATTACTTCTGTTAAGTACCTGTATGAGAGGTAATTAGCCCTTCCTCTCATCCAGTTTCTCTCCAGTTATCTTTTACCTTTTTTGAGCTCATTCACTGAACTAGGGTAAACCTATTTGTGCATTATTAACCATCATGTATCAGCATCTGCAATGGTTACTTCATATTCCAGTGGGTGGATGTCTCAACGCTTATTTCACCAATTTCTAAGCGCTCAGTGTTTCGATTGTTTCTGATACTTTTTATTATTCATAGTATTTAACATCACTGCAGTTACAGATTTGAATTCATTTGTAGTCTAAATGTTTCCAAAGAATACCTGTTCATGAGACTCTGGTTTCATAATGCCAAATTGTTTTGCAGAATTGTTACACAAGTTACACAAGCAGCAGAAGAGAGTTTGCATTTGTTGCTAATTTTGGTTGTTATTAACATGCCAATTTGATAGCTGAAAGTGGCCCCTCATATTGGAAGATTTTCCGTTTCTTCACTTACTAGTGTGGTTGAAGCATTTTCCCCCGTAGGTTTTTTTTTTTTAAAACATTTTTTATTGATTTATAATCATTTTACAATGTTGTGTCAAATTCCAGTGTTCAGCACAATTTTTCAGTCATTCATGGACATATACACACTCATTGTCACATTTTTTTCTCTGTGAATTATCATAACATTTTGTGTATATTTCCCTGTGCTATACAGTGTAATCTTGTTTATCTATTCTACAGTTTTAAAATCCCAGTCTATCCCTTCCCACCCTCCACCCACCCCCCCCACCGCTTGAAGGTTTGTATGCCATTGCTGTGCCTTTCGATTCCTGTAGTGGATCATGGTGCAAACTTGGGAAGCCACATTGTTTTCACAAAGTATTCTATATATTAGCTAAGTAAGGTAGGGCAAGTAGCCTCTCATGCATTGCAGTGAGAATTAAATATGTTAAACTGTACAGCAATCTTGGAACAGTGTTTAGAAGATAAAAAGCACTCAATTAATGTTAACTTGTACTGTTCTGTGAGTTACCCATTTAGTATCCATCAAGTGAGCTATTGATAAACAGCATAGAATACAAAGGAGAGTTTCCAGGATGACAGGAGATACAGAAAATATGTTCCATGAAGAGTAGATAAAGGATGCTCATTGTGTTTTAAGTAGTGAAGACTTGGAGTGATATAGGAGTATCTCAGATAAACGAAGAGATTTGTGCAAAAGAGGGAGTAAATAATCTCCAGATGATTCCACAGGGCAGAGTTAGGACAAATGCATGTGACAAGAAGATTCTGGGAGAATTTTCTAATTGTGTGAGTGTGATGGACATCTTTTTTATTGGTTTTTCCTGCTCAGTACCCATTTGTCCTCCTTCTGCAAATAAAAGCACCGTGATTTGTCTTTGAGACCAGTTATATATAAATCCAGGTGGTCTGGGTGTGATAAACTCTCTCCTCACCCATCTTTGAAGGTGGACAGTTTATTAGGCCTGGCTAATTATGTTATTTTATCCCCCTTGACATTGTTAGTGGGACAGTAATGGAAACATGACACAGATCAGTCCCATGAGATTCAGGTTCTGAATTTGACTAAAGCTTTGCAAAGTGGGTGGGTAGGGCAGAAGACTGGAGCCTTAACAACCATCTTGCCAACACGTACAAAGAGCCTGCTGGAGAGTGAACCCAATACAGAGAAAGCCCTGTTCCTGATGGCATTGTTGGAGCCCCTGAATCCAGCTTTGCGTGAATGCCACACTTGGAATTCCCCACTATGTCAGGGGTCTGAGTGGATTTCTGTCACTTGCAACTTAGAGTCTTATCTCATTTAAGGATAAGCAACTTCTTCATCATTTCAGATGCTCAAACTGAGGATGGATGTTTGGGGGTACTGTTAGCAGTGACTCATGCTTCAGAAAAGGTATAAAACTAGACCTCTAAACTTATTACTATATTAATTCTTTGACAGCCTGTTTCATTAATTCAGAGTCTTGCCTAGTTAAATGTAGGTTGCTTAATGGTTTGTCCTGAGTTATCTCTGAAAAAATGTCTGTAAGCCTGGAAATCCAGTTATTTTAGCCAGGATGTGTGTGTTGAGTATCTTCCTTCACTCCAGATATACCCTCTGCTCTTGTTCACCTTGCTCTGTGCCTTAGAAAAGCTGAATTCTTAGATTACATCAGTGGGTTATTTCCCTCTGTCCTATGCCCAGGACTGGTAGGAGAATGGAGGCCTGGAGAAGAGTGGTAATGCTGTTTATTTCCCAGGGTCCATTACTGTAACGTTATCAGTGCTGACTGCCCCCTTTAACCAAAGCCATAGTGTTTTCACATACCCCTTTCCCCAGGGCTCTCTCAGTCTCCTTGTTCTTAGAACTGCTTCCTTACTTTGCCGTTTTATTTTAGGAACGGTAATGATGCACTACCTCATGGTTTCCCAATATTCCTGCCTACACGTGTGACTCTCCTTAGATTACCCGTTTGTGTGTACCATCTGTTTCTTCCCAGGATCCCAAATGATACAGAGAAATGTATTTTCACACTCTCTGGCTAGTTGTCTAAGCATACAGTGTTCAAAGACTCAGCTGTTGGATTCTGGCCCAAGAAGTCTAAACACCTATCAAGTAATATCCCAGAACAAATAGCCCTGGAAAAAGCTATTTAGAATTCAGGTTGAAGTTGTTGACAACCCAATCAAACACATTATAGTAACACTAATTAACCAAAGCAGAGAATAATAGTGCAAAGAGTTAATTTTGGAAACTTGTTGAGTATTTATTTCTTACATTTGGTGTTTTTTATGTATATTGATCTTGGATAATTATAACTTGTAATGTTTATGTAGAAATCTTACTGAAAAGAGTCCTAGGAATTATTAATACAAAATTATGAAAAGCACTAGTCTCTGGCTTATTAAGTCAAACATTTTGTAGTGTATGAAGCTAGTACATATAGTTGAAAGTGTGACCTTGGATATCCAAAAATGCTGGGTTATGTTCCTGTATCAACTACTAATGAAGTGTGAACCCTTAAGAAATTACATAACTTTTCTGACCTCTATTTTCTTCATTTGTAAAATGAGGATTATAAGTATTTATTACACATTGTATATAAAGCACTTTGCAAAAAGTAAGTGCTCTATTAAATTCTGTCTGTCATTGGTACACTTGTGATTGCTGTAATACTTGCTTCATGGATTGGCATTATTTTATCATTCGTATCTAAGGCTCATAAACTCCACAGTCTGTAAGGGCTAGTAGGTGACATACGCGTGAAGTCAGGTGGGCATAAGGAGCCATTCTGCCCTTTAATCTCTTCTTCACGGTCTTACCTTGAACAGGGAGAGAGACAGGGCGGGTAGGGGAAGACGGGGAGAGGAAGAGGTTCCTCTAGTGTGAGAGAAACATCCTTGTAAGCTCGGTGACAAATGGCAAGTGACTCTGAGCCTAGTTTCCCAAGGACTGCTATGCTTTTTTAAGAGAAGAGGGGCTTGGTTTTTTAAGAGAACTAGAATTTGGGGGGTTGGGGGTTGTATGTGAAACTTTCCAATTTGTTTTATTAAGATATCCTTTAGTTTTTTGTTTTTGTTTTTTGTTTTATACTTTTAGGTCTGTAATCAACTTTGAGTTTTTTTTTTTGAAGGATATAAGGTCTGTGTCTAGATTTTTTTCTTGCATGTAGATATCCACTTGTTACAGCACCATTTGATAAAAAGAATATCTTTGCTACATTTTATTGCCTTTATATTTTTGTCAAAGATCATTTGACTTTATATATGAAGATCTGTTTCTGGACTCTGTTCTGCTTCACTGATTTTTGTCAATTATTTCCATGCTGGCTTGATTACTGTCACTTTATAGTAAGTCTTGCAGTTGGGTAGTGTTAATCTTCTAACTTCATTCTTCTCCTTCCATATGTTGTTGCCTGTTTGGGTCCTTTGCCTCTCTGCAGAAACCTTAGAATTAGTTTGTTGACAGCCACAAAATAATGCCCTGGGATTTTGATTGGAATTTCACTGAATCTTCCGATCGAGTTGGGAAGAACTCACAACTTGGCAGTATTGAGTCTTCCTGTCCATTAACATGGACTATCTCTCTATTAATTTAGTTAGTCTTTCGATCATCCATTCGATAGTTTTTCTCATGTAGCTCTTGTGCATATTTTGTTACATTTATACCTAAGCATTTCATTATTTTGGATACTAAGGTAAATGGCATCCTGTTTAATTTCAAATACTACTTATTCAGTGCTGGCATATTGGAAGGTGACTAGCTTTTCTATATTAACCGTGCATCCTGTAACCATGCTATAATTGCTTATTAGTTCCAGGAGTTGTTTTTTGTTTTTGGTTGTTGTTGATTGTTTCACATTTTCTACATAGACACTCTCATCTGCAAAGACAGTTTTGTTTCTTTCTCCTTAATCTGTTTGTCCTTTATTTCCTTTTATTATTGTATTACAAATAGCCAGAATGCTGAGTGTGATGTTTAAAAGGAGAGTTAAAAGGGGCCATTTTTATCTTATATTTGACCTTAGAAAAAAAACAACTCTGAATTTTAAAAAGTTGACTCAATATTTTTAAGGCAGTACCAGGAAAACAAAACACATCTATAGACTATATTGAGAGCTTGAAGCACCAGTGTGAGCTCTGACCTAGGAGGTTACAATCACTTGTTTTAATTTGAACATTCTACAGAAAGCAGAGAAGTCAGTGGTTAACTCAGCTTACACATAATTCTCTTCTGTGCTGCAATTCAGAATAAGCCAGCACTTGAGAAATTAGTGATGGGCTAGACAGATTTTGTCTGCTCTCCCCACCCCAAATAGTCTAGTGTGTCCCCGATCCTAGCAATGACAAGTGAAGAAGAGAAGTCCAGCAATGAACAGATCCTCAGTGTAACACTCATGTCCTCTTGGCAAATGAGCTAAAAATGGAACATAGAAAAGGACCCTGTGCTTTGAGTTTTTACTCATCTCTTAGCATCTCTTAGTTAAAACACACTGCTAAATGCAAAGAAGAGAAGACGCTTGCTCTGACCTCCTTTCTATGTTGTTTTTCCACTTGCCTGTGGGCTTTATTAAATGTGCAAGAAACAAACAGGTCTTCAGAAGTTTGTAGCTGGGAATCCAGAGAGCAATTTCTAAATGGGCACCGTAGGTCTACATAGTGGTTCCCAGGTAAGGAAGTGCTGGGTGCAGAAGGGGGAGGGGAGGGTGGGAATGGGGTACTCTTGAAGCTCTTGTCTTTAATATTCCAAAAAGGAGGGAAAGTGGGATAGTGGCCATGTGGTGGGGATTGTCTGGGGGACAGGGTGCAGTCTGATTCTGAGTTTTTTGGGAGGAATTTAATTTTCTGCAGTGCCCTTCACAACTTTCACAGGTCCTGTATTTAATTTTTCTTTGCACACTTGTTCTCCGCTCTCATCTCCCCCCTAGATTACTGGTTCTTTCATTCAATGACTGCTCTTCCATATATTTACTTTTTAACAAGTGAGTATTGTGTCCCAGACATTATGCCACGCGTTATGGATTCTATGAAAACTGAGAAACTACGTAGGGGATGAGAGAGATTTTAAACAACTGCCATGTCACTAGGAGGTGATAACACTGAACTGCTTTTATTCTTCTCCTTATCTTATTTGACAAATAGAATTTTCCACTCTTCTGTGACTTCAGAACCCATCAGGGCTGCAAACACTGCTTTATGTTTCAATATGCTCTTTGACCCTGGAGTCAAATTGTCTGGGCTTTAATCCCAGCTCCTTCACATTTACTAGCTGTGCAACTCTGAGTACCTTGCTTAACTTTTCTGTGCCTCAATTTACTTATATGGGATAATAATAATAACTGAGTTTAGAGTAATCAGACAATCAAAGCAGGGCATAAAATGGGCTTGGCAAGTGTTTGGCTTATAGTTACTATTCCTAATTGGCTGCTAATAATGGTTTAATATAATAATTTGTTATATTATTATTAATTGACTTAAGTGTCTAGATCAGAGTGAACAAAAGTAAACAGACCTTGATTACATGGAAGGTTGAGATAATAAATGTGATGCAAAAGCAAAAATACTGGAGTTATCATTTGAATTTTTTCAACTAGCTGTGATGGTAGGATTCCAGATTTTTGTGGAAAAAAATCTTTAAAAATGCTCCAGATCTATACTTGATATAATTTATCCAATATTAACAGTTCTAAACTGCTGAGTATATGAGACAAGGTGCTATCATTTGCAGTGATAGAAGTCAAACACGAATTAGGTTCAAGTAGGTTTGTATGGGGAGAAGTGACCTCAAGGATACGCAGGACTAGGTCAACATCCCCCTTGTCTCTCTTCTCTCTGCTCCTCTCGGAACTTGAGCTTTTTAATCTCTTCTGCTGTAGATGGGTGTTTACCCAGCAAGGTCCATGGCTTCATGTTCCTGTATGTTGAAGAAGAATTTCCTCAATCCTACCTTGATTTTGAAAAATTCTGGGCAGAGTGATTTGATTTGCTGAAGGTCATATGCCCACACATTGGGGCAATAACTGTGATGAGGGAAGGAAGAATGAACTGTGATCCTATCAGTTTGGTCAGTACCCTCCCCTATAACCAGGAGTTTTGAGTGTATGACTAGAAATAGTTACAAGGAATAGGGTTGTGACACAGCTTTGGGAATTTTGTCAGGCCATCCTAATTTGTGTTCACTTCATGGGAGCTGGGAAGTATTTTTCACAGTATATGAAATGTACTTACCTGTGTTTTTCATAATGTTTGATGATTTTTAGCTCTATTCCAAAAACACTTAGACTGTTAATAAATCTTCAAAAGTTTTCTTCTAAATTCATTTCTGATGGTATGATATTGGACTTAGCATTTCTCAAACACATCTTCTAGTCCAGTCTCCCACAGCATCTTGCTAGTTCCTTGAACTCTATCTGGGAAATTCTACCAACTTCAGAAGGATTCATAAGCATTACTAACATTTTAAAGATAACGTGATTTTGTTGCTAGGAATAAGACTTTGGGGGAGAAAGAGAAAATGCAATGTTCTTTATCTTTATAATTCCGCATAAAAGATATGCATAGAAGTGTCCCGTAAATGAGGCTGGGGTAAAACACAGGCTACTGTGTAGCATGTAGTAAGATTTCAGTGAATATATGCTCCTTTCCTCCCCACCCTCCCTTTCCTCTGACAAAGGCAAAGCACTCATGATCCGGTTGGCATGCGAAGCTTGTATTCACCAGAACAGGTGTTTTACTCTTGCTTTATAGTGTGCCATGATTACAGGAGGTAAGTAAGGATCCCTAGATACAGAGAACTCAAATGTTTTTTTTTCCTTGATGAAGCTATTTTTCACATTTGTATACCAATTTTCCTCCTCCCAAATCTCCCCACACCTTGAACATTCTCTCTTAATTGGAGAATAGAAAATCTACAATTTACTCAAAACATTTTCTCCAGGTGTAATACTCATAAAAATTCATGCGGGTTAGATGCATATTATTGAAATGTTTAGGGCATGACCACCTGATGTACACTATATTCTGATGAAAATTAAACTGTTAGATGATGACTTTCCACATTCCAACGTTACGAGAAACATTTAGCTGACGAGGGGCTATCCATCTTGAAACCCAATTATGATTTTGTTTCACAAGCAGCTTTTACCGTCATCTTTTGACTCAAAGATGAAGCTTTTAAATCTCAATTAAAAATCAAGAATCTTCTGTCTCCAGTGAAATGCTTCATTCAGAGAGAATTCATTAAGAAGCTACAGGAAGTGGAACTCTGCACTGATAGAATTAGATTGAAGGCAGAATAACTCTATTACCCTAATATCATTATTTTTGTGAGACCAGTGGAAGATTTAGACTATTGGAGCCAACATCTCCACAGGAAATGAAGTTGAACTTCAATTTTTACCAATATAATTTTAGATTTTAATCAGTCTTATGACTCAACTGAAAAAATACAGAAAGGAAGTGACTTCTCTGAAATGACATGTAGGATTTACTTAAGTTTTTTTAAACTGTTGACTTACAGTTGATGTACAATATTATATAAGTTATAGGTGTACAGTATAGTGATTCACGATTTTTAAAGCTTGTACTCCATTTATAGTTATTATAAAACATAGGCTACATTCCCCATGTTATACATTATATCCTTGTAGCTTATTTTATACCTAAGAGTTGGTTCCTCTTAATCCCCTACCTCTAATTTTATTGCCCCTCCTCCTTCCCTCTCCCCACTGTTAACCATAAGTTTGTTCTCTATATCTGAGAGTCTGCTTCTTTGTTACATGTATGATGAATGAATAAAGATGTCTCTCTCTCTCTGTCACACACACACACACACACACACACACACACACAGACTGGAATACTACTCAGCCATAAAAAAGAATGAAATCTTGCCATTTGCACAGTGTGAATGAACTTGGAGGGCATTATGCTAAGTGAAATGAGTCAGACAGAGAAAGACAAATACTTACATGATATCACTTATATGTGGAATCTAAAAAAATTACCTAAGATTTTTAATCCCTAACTTTCTTTTCCCAATCTTCCTCATAGCCTGTATGATACATCAATGGAAGAATGCTATTTGATGTTAGGGAAGACTTAAAAATAACTCCTTTTCCCCATTCTTTTGAGCTGTGAGGTACTGTGGCTTGTTGTTTGAAAGCAGATGGATTCAAGGATTTATTTTTGAGTTTAGAATTCAGCAAGGAGATACAGTCTCCTTTTGTTTTCCTAAATAGTACATTTAGGACGTGTATCACACGTTGTGAAAATGCTCATAAATTTACGTGGAAAAATTCCCAGAGCCAGTTACACAAACACTAAACAAAGTTACCTGATCATTAAAAAACAAAACAAAACAAAAACAAAAACAAAACACCTGGAATGAATCATTCTGCCAGGATAATTAACTGTTGATTATACGTCAGTATTAAAGTCATTTCTTGAAATACATTTAGATTTTCTTTTTTTCTTTGTGCATTTTGAACTGCTAACCCAATGCATTCACGTATAGTAGGAGATGAAAAATAACATTTGAAATAAAATTACACTTACAAGGTATCAGTTGAGCAAAACAACTTGATTGCAGACTCCTTCAGGGCAAGGAGAATGAATAATGAATCTTTATAATCTCTGTCAGAACTGTTAGCATAGTGTCTTTCTCATAATGGCTATTCAGATAAAGGGTGGTAAATGAATGAATAAATATATGAATGTATAAACAAACATATTAATAAATGAAATGAAGCTGCTTGGAATATTGCATAAAAATAAAAGCATGGAAACAATCTAAATGTTTATCAGGGGGTAAATAGATAAAGAAAATGTGGTCTATGCCTGCAGTGGAATATTATTCAGCCATAAAGAGAAAGGAAATCCTGCCATTTGCAGCCACATAGATGAGCTGGAGGACATTATCTAAGTGAAATAAGCCAGTTAAAGAAGGGCAAATGCTGTATGACTCCACTTACATGAGTTATCTTACATAGTCAAACACAGAGTAGAATAGTAGTTTCCAGGGCCTGGAGGAAGAGGGAAATGGGAAGTTTATATTCAGTGGGTAGAACATTTCAGTTAAGCTAGACAAATAAGTCCTAGAGATCTGTCCTACAACATGGTGCCTATAGTTAACATATAGTACTGTGCATGTTAAAATTGGCTAAGAGGGTAGATCTCATGATCGGTGTTCTTACACTGTTGGTGGAAATGGAATTTGGTGCAGCCATTATGGAAAACAGTCTGGAGAGTCCTTAAAAAACTGAAAATAGACTTACCCTTAAATTCAGCAATCCCACTCCTGGGCAGGAAACTGCCCAGGAATCTCTGTATCTCCAGGGGAAACTCTAATCCAGATATATGCCCTGCAGTATTCTTAGCAGCACTGTATACAGTAGCCAAGACATGGAAACAACCTAAATGTCCATTGACAGATGACTGGATAAAGGAGCTGTGGTATATATAATACAGTGGAATACTACTCAGCCATAAATAAAATAATGCTATTTGCAGCAACATGGATGGACCTGGAGATCATCATGCTAAGTGAAGTAAGCCAGAAAGAGAAAAATACCATATGATACCATTTATATGTGGAATCTAGTGAAAAAAGAAGGAATACAAATGAACTTATTTACAAATCAGGGACAGATTCACAGACAGAAAACAAACTTACAGTTAACTGAGGGAAATGGGGTGGGGAGGGATACATTGGGAATTTGGGATTCTTAGATACTAACTACTGTATATAAAATAGTAATAAAATAGATGAATATCAAGGTCCTACTGTACAGCACAGGGAACTATATTCCATACCTTGTAATAGCCTATAATGAAAAATATGAAAAGGCAAATAAATATATAAATGACTACACTGTGTACCAGAAGTTAACATAGCATTGCAAGTCAACTATACTTTAATAAAAAAAAAAATACACAAAGCAGTATCTAGTCTTTCTAGAATAATTAAAAAAATAAGAGCAACAGTACAGACGCTTCAGTGGATCCAAGTTTATAGTTGATACTGGAAAACAGCTTAATGGGTGCTGGAAACTAAGCTACCAGAGCTCCGTAGGTAATGAACACCCAGAAAACCAGACCCTCTGAAACTTTCAGTCACAACTAACTCCGCATTCCTCATGCAGATGCTCACGTGGATCCATTTCCTAAATTAACACTCACAGAACACTTTCCTCCATGATCTTAGTAAGTGATCAATGTGGAAAGGGTCCATGCAAAGTTTGAAAGCACTGATTTAAATGCAAAAAGCACAATTTTACAGGTTACACACTTCTTAGAGCTTTTAGTATACTGAAGTGAAATAGAAATCTCAAAGAGGGGTTAGAGATAATTCTTTCCCATATTATTTGAACATAGAATTTTTTTTGTGATGTATGTTTGTGGTAGAATTGCTTTGATTTATGATGCATCTGCTGCTATCTCCTAAAATTAGATTTATGCAGACTAGAAACACTGGCATAGAGAATTAGTGCTAAATTTAACCATTTGGCAAATTCATCCACTTTTGCTAATGTCAGCAGGATTAATTTATGTATTTGGTAAGTGAAATAGTGTAGCTAGTGGAAGAAGGTACAGTTCGCAGAATCATGATGAGGATGATGAGGATTTACAGCTAAAGTTAATTGAATGCTTGTCATGTGCAGAGCACATAGTATTATCTCATTTAATCCTAATGAATTATATGAAGAGAGTTCAAAACTGAGAAACTGTATGTCAGATATTTTACTTAACTTATCTAAGATCATAGAAGTAGAGGTAAACTAAATCTCACTCCATTCCATTGTACTAGAGGCCATCCTTAGACGTAGCATTTTACAGTTAGCACAAGGCATCATAGAATTAGTGTTAGATGACAGCCCTCTTATTTCTTCCAACCCATTATCAGATATTAGTTTTATGTATTATAAATTACAAACATATTATAAATATGTTTAAATGTACAGGGAATTAGAAGAACAAAATTATTGTTTCTTCCCCTACTAGGTTTAACAATTTTCCATAAATGCATATGGATGTGTATGTGTGTATATATATATATTTGTTTATAAGTACGTATTTACTAAAGTTTTTAAACATAACTTATAGAATTTATAACAGTTCACATCTAAATTCACTAGTATGCATCTCAAAAAATAAAGACATTTTCTTATATAATCTAAATATATTTATACTTAATTATGAAAGTATGATTTTTATTATCTCAAAAATGATTTTGTCAGCTCGATTGTTCCAACCAGTATGCAGTCACTGATGACACATTGCATTTGGTTGATAATCTCTGTCTTAAAAGTTGAATCTAGAACACTCCCTCTGATCGTCTTCCTCCACCCGTGGCTGACACCCCCCCCCCCCCACCACATTGACTTCTTGAAGAAATCAAGCCTATCATCCTTTAGAAATGTCCCACTTTCTGAATTTGTCTAATTATTTCCTTGTTGTCTCATTATCTTGTTTTTGTTTTTTCTGTAGATAAATGTAGGTTAGATCTAAAGGTTTGATTAAATTCAGGTAATTTTTGGGGAGCAGGAATGGTTTAGGCAACACTATATATTTAATGATGCATCACCTTATGAGGCACTTAACACATGGCTTTCCTACTGATTAACAGCGATTATATGATAGATCACTGTGTTCAGGTAGTGAAGTCTAGATCCCTTCTTTGTGAAGTCACAGTCCCCACTTTGTGACCAGAAGGATTATGGTTGACACTTGACATCTTGAGTTTACAGTTTTCCAGTAACTTTTTATTTAATTCTTTAAACAGTCATCAATGCTCTTTTCTTGGTTTGATTATTTTATTAGGCATCGACTTTATAATTCTCCAGTTCTTTCCACATTTATTAATTATAATTCATGTATGAGAAAGGTCTCTTTCTCCAAAAACTAAGGCTATTTGGTTACCCTGAATTCTCGTATCCATTGTAAAGGCAGGATAAACAATTGTGTCCCTTTAAGCATGACTTTTTAGAGTAAGAGTTGGCAGCAAATGAAGATTTTTATGTGTTTATTTTGGTTTTGGCTCCTCTTTTTAAGTTTAATTATAGAATCAAGAATGTTAATACATTAATGTGTTCCAGTAAATTACGGCTTTCTGTCTAATCCTTAGATTGTCTCAATTGTGTTATAGCCTTCCAGTTATCAGCTTTATTCTTTTAATACAACCCAATTAGTCTTTGAAAATGTTCTTGCTTTGAGACGAAAGATGTCCAAGGTACATCTAGGATCTTCTCTTCTTTCGACCTGAAATTAACTGTGTTTCCAAGAAGCTCAAATTCTATTAATAGGAATGGTGCTTCAAAACCAAAATCTGGTGCTAGAATGACATTACCTTTGGGCTTTTTTAATGGAGCAAGCGAAATACATATAAGTAAATGTATTTCACATATATAGGACATGTGTGAAAAAATCCTAGAATCATACTGATTGTAAGTTTTTACTCAATTTCTTTGATTTTACACTTGTGTCTCTATCTCCTCTTTTTATTTTGAAAATCCTTGATTTCTAATTATATTAACATAATGATTTAAGTTTTTCTACCATGTCTGCAAAACATTTCTAGAATACACTGTAAATTACTAAATGAATTTTATCTTTTTTTGCAATTTTTTCCCCTGGGTCCTTATCATATATCTCACTTTGTACATTCAGTTCAAGAATTATATTCTAAAGGGACCCAAAATGATGATTCTGTCTGTGTTATTAGGGTATTTTTGTTATTGACTATTTTGGTTCTTTTTAAAATACATAGAATGTTTTCATAGTCCAAGAGTAAACTCTGTATGAAATGGGACTCTCAGGCAATTGTTATTTCCTTCTCTGTTGCCGTTATGCCAACTTTCCCACCTCCTCTAGGTAACATTTTTATTAGTTTTTGATTTATCTTTTCACTGATTCTTTTTTCCAGCAGAAACATATATGCATGCATGTTATTTCCTCTCTTCTTAAACAGAATGCAGCCTAGCAAATAACCTTTATGTACATAATTCATTTTACACTTTTGCAGGTATACCTTTAGTATAGATCCCTGAAAGTGACATTGCTGATGAAAGGGTACACGCATATGTGATTCTGTTAGATAGTGCCAGATTTCCTTTCACAGGGAAACTGTATGCTCTGACCAGCTATGTCTACACATGCCTGTTTCCTTGGATCAGTTTGTACTGCATTAAACACTAGTCCAAAGCCACTAGCTTAAGATAATCACCATTTAATTGAATTGATTCGTAAGTATGCAGGTGGGGAATTTAGTCTAGGCATAAATGAATAGATCTTCTGTTCTCTTGGCTGGGCTCTTTAATGTTTCTGAGGTCAACTGCAGGCCACCTTTTGAGATTGGTTGGTGGCTGTTTGGGGTAAAGGGAGGTGACCAAACTGTCTGTCTTTCATCATTCAGAAAGCTGACCCCAGCATGTTCGCCTGGTGGCTGGGCAGAGGACAAAGTGAAAGCATTCAAGGCTCCTTGAGGTCTAGGATGGAGCTGATCTGATGCTTCTGTGTTCTGTTTGTCAAGCTCAGTCACAGAGGCAGCTCAGATTAGAGGACAGGACTCCACATCTCGATGGGAGGAGTCACAAAGTCACATAGCAAAGACGTGTAGCTATCAGGAGAGGAATCATTGTGGCCGTTTCTGCAGTGTCTACCACATTTTCCACAGACCTGAAGATACAGTATATTGCTATGATGATGGATTCTGCTACTCTTTTTGATTTAAAAAAGGCATTTTAGTGGATTTTAATTTGTTTTTCTGTTGTTACGAATGAGGTGGGATATATTTTTCTGTGAGCAGTATTTTCATGTCTCTTGCTCATTTTTCTATCAGGCTGTCATTTTTCCTTTCTTGATTTTTGGCCAGGACTTTTTGTATACTGAAGATGGGTCATTTATCTACGATACAAATTTCAGTTTCCCCCCTGTCCAGTTTGTCATGTATTTTCCCCCTTACTTTTGACATTTTATTTTCTATGCTGACGTTTAAACATATTTATATAGTTTACCATTTTTTCCTGTATGGTTTCTAGATTTTTGATTCATAGTTACAAAGATTTTCCCTACTCCCAGATTTTAGAGGAGTTTATTGTGTTTCCTTCTAGGTCTGTTAATTTTAGAACCAGCTAATGTCCCGAAGTTAACAACTGTGTTAACTAGAGTTTCTTGAAACTCCATAAAGTTGTGACATACTTCAAACTCATTCTCTGAAGGCAGCTTCTCATTGGAGAAGATACAGTGTACTCTTCCTTGCAGGATGCTGAGAGAAAGAAAGGCAAAGAAGCAAATAATAGAATTATTATTCTCTATCATTTCTTTCCAGGGGCTGACTTGTAATGTTTGTATTTGATATCCAGAACATCAGTTCCCATGGAAACAATGACAGAAACGATGGTTGAGGTTTCTGCATCTCACCGACTTTGTATTACGTGCATCACAGAATAAGCCACACTGTGCTTTGAGTTACTTGTTCCCCGTTCCTTTTCCCATCTCTAGACCTGAAGAGGCAGGGGGAGGAAATGACATTATCAATGCCCTGTGAGAGCTCGAGTGTGGATGACAGGCCACCCAAAGGAGCTGAGATCATAAGGAGTTGTGGCCACTGCCATACCACTGCTGGAGCAAAGAACATGGGGGAGGAAATACGCCAGTCCACCCTCTGATTTTCTGTCATTTCCTCTCATTGGTCGAACCCAAGTGAAATCCAGAGGGCAAAGGATCCCAGGTGGTTGGACCCATAATGGTCAGCCCCCCAGGGCACAGAGGAAAGAGAGGAAGGATGGACAATGACCAAATGGTGCAGAGAATTACAATACAGTTAGAGACTGCAGGGGTCCGGGATGAGAATTTTGGAGTACCAGAATCTTTATCACTTTAAGTGTTATTATATTTCTTGGTTTGAATTGGCTCCCTGACCTTTACTTCCAGACTAGGAAGCTCTCAAAGCCATCTGTATATCCTTATCACTTAATTCAGGGTTTAAAACATGTAAGGGGCATTAAATACCTTGAGCAGTGAGCAATAACTGACTGAAAATCAGTTTTCCTCTTCACTGTTTGCCCTTTCCACTTCTTTTGAAAACTGGTAAAGAACTCAGGCTCTGGAGTTAAACAGCTGTATGTTCAACTGCTGGCCCCTGCTTACTAGCTCTGTGAGCTTGGACACATTTCTTAAATTCTCTAAGCCACAGTTGCTTTGTCTGTAAAATGGAGAAAATAAAAGAACTTGACTCAAAGGTACTTCGAGAATTCTTGTGAGGGTTAAATGAGATAATTCATGAGAGGTTCCTGCTACATAAGTGCTCAAAATGGTAGCTGCAAAGTGCATCAATGATCTAAATTTAAGAGCTAAAACCATAGACTATTAGGTGGAGAAAACAAAGGGATAAGTATTCATGAACTTGGATTTGGCAACAAACTTTTATTTATGTCATGGAAAGTATGAAGAACAAAAGAATTTTGGAGTACTGGGATCCATAGCGTGAGAAATGTGAGAATATTACTTAAAATATTACAGAAAACATATTTAAAATAGTTATATGGGGCCTTATCAAAATTAAAAAAAATTCTTTTGCAACAAAGGACATTATCAAAAAAGTAAAAAGACAGCCTACGGAGTGGGAGAAAGTATTTGCAAATCATCTATCTGACAAATTTTTAAGATCCAGATATGTAAAGAACACTGTTCAACAGCAAAAGGGCAAATGACCCAATTAAAAAATAGACAAAGGACTTGAATAGATATTCCTTCAGAGAAGATGTGTAAATGGCAAGCAAACACATGAAAAGATGTTCATCATTAATCAAATCAAAATCACAATGAGGTACCACTTTTCATCCACTAGGACAGCTATAATAAACACCCCCCCCCAAAACAAACCAAGAAGGTGAGGATGTAGAGAAATTGAAGCCTTCATACATTGCTAATGGAATTGTACAAGACTCATCCACTATGGACAGCAGTTTGGTGGATTCTCATAGAATTATCACATAATTCAGCAATTCCCCTCCTGGGTTTATACTCAGGAGAATTAAAAACAGGTGTTCAGACCAGGTATCTGTACACACATGTTCACAGTAGCAATATTCATAATAGTCAAAAGGTGGAAACAGTTCTGATGTTCATTAATGATGAATGGATAGATAAATTGTTGTAAATCCACACAATAGAATTTTATCCAGCCATAAAAAGGAAGGAAATTTTGACACATGCTACAACATGGATGGACCTTGAAAACATTATGCTAAATGAAAAAAGCCAGGCATAAAAGGTCGCATATTGTATGATTCGATTTTTCTGAAATATCCAGAAAAGGTAAATCCAAAAAGACAGAACACAAACTGGAGGTTGCCAGAGGCTGGAAGGAGTGGGGAATGGGACAGCTACTCAGTGGGCACAGATTTACTTTTGGGGTGATGAAAATATATCACAACTAGATAGAGGTGGTGGTTGCACACCATTGTGAATGTATTAAATGTCACTGAATTGTTTACTTTAAAATAGTTAATTTTATGCTATGTGAGTTTCACTTCAATTAGAAAATAAATAAAAAACAAAGGAAGTGGGTGGTGATATAGATGAAAAAATATTGGCTGTGGTTTAATAATAGGTATATGAGGGTTCATATACTATTATCTATGTTGTGTTGGAAATTTTCCATAAAAATTAAAGCAAAAATAACAAATTATTTTTTGCATCTGATATAGTTTTTATGTATTTTAGCTGACGCATTATAGAACATACTGAAATCCCAGAGCTTTTTGTTTTCTATTTTTGACTCAAGTGTACAGCTCGGATAGATTTTGTAAAAGGGATTAACTATACCCATCCTCCAAACAATTTATCTCATCTTAACCTGTCCAATAACAAATGATTAAGATACAGTTATCTCCCTCTTGAAAGCTATATTATGCTGTTTTCTTTTGTCCTCACACTTACTGAGAGAAAGTTCTGCATCTGGGTTTCCCAGTAGTCCTAAACAGAATGAAAATATTTGCAACATTTGTGTTTCTGTATTATGTACCTTTTGAGTGAAGGTTCATAGGTTCCATCAGATTCTCAAAGGGGCCGGTGGCCCCATAAAAGCATAAATACTACAGCAAACAGAGAAAGGAGAATTACACATAGATGGAGAAGTAAGATACAGTTGCTAATGACAGAAAACCCATTTAACACGGATTAAGCAACCAAGGAGCATACTTGGCTGATATAACTGACAGACTGAGGGCTAGTTCAGCTTCAGGCATGGCTTCATCTAGGGGCTCAAACAGCATCATTGGGACCGCCTCTTGGTCACAGTATCAGCTCTGCATCCATTTGCTTTGTTCTCTGCTCAAGCTTCTTTGTGAGGCTATTAAAACAGTCACACATTCCCTCTTGGTACAGGGGCTGGGGAGATGTCCTCCCATCACAAGGCTTGGAGTGGAGGAAACGTGGATCCTTGAAGAAAACCTTGTGTGCTAGCAGCTTATTACCAGAATGAAAGGAAATGGGTGCTGTGAGTGCGACATAACATATGTTAGCTGGGAATGCTAATGTCCAAACTTCATATGGCACGAAAGGAAAGTAGAACCAAATCTTCCAATGCTTTTTGAATTCCTAGGATTTCCTTGTTTAGAAATACTTGTAATTAGGAGCAAAAATGCCCTCTGAGGGTCAGTGAAATGGAAATTGAGCAGAAGCTGGGGGTGTCCACCAGCAGTGCTAGGGTTGGTGAAGGAGCCAAGAAGAAAGGCAAATTGTTCTCTTGACCTGACCATCAAAGGGCAACAAACCTGGAGTTAGGGGCTCAGCGACAAATCAGGAGGAGGGAAAGGAAAGAAGGGAGATCGGTATTTAGACACAGGTGGAAAGAGAGTCACAGGACATACTCTTTCAGTGGACATGATTATAATAATAAAAATACACACCACTTCCTAAGCATTTCCTATGTCCCAGGCACTGCCCTTGTTTGTATTATCTGCACCATGAACTCCTGTGAGGTGGGCCTTATTAAGTCCATTTAATGTGTGAAGAGGTGGAGTCTCATTATGTTTATGTGACTTGCCCCTGGCCACAGTGTGTGATTACTAAGTGCACTCCCCTTGCCATTTGTATTGCAGAATGGCTCCTTGAGACCAAACAGTGTGCTGTACTGACTGCAAGTTAAGACTCTGAGCGCTGCCTTTACAAAACATGGAAGAGTATTGCACATACTAGAAGTGAACATTTGTGGTGACTAGTGCTGAGCTAAGAGTTTCATGAACACTATTTAATTTTAACTTTGCATGAACTCTATCCCCTTACAGCCAACATGGAAACTGAAAAGTGCAACTTCCTGATGTCACACAGGGAACCCAGGGAATCTGATCTGAGAACTATGCTGGTTGTCGCTGTCTTGATCTCAGTATCATTAGAAACAAAATTTTTGGATAGTATTCATCTCAGTGAAATTTTAGGGCCCAAATTTATCTTTGCCCCTAAGGAGATCTTTGTACCGTGATCTCTCTCAGTCAAGCATATATATTATCAGGAATCAGAGTCTGGGGGAAGAAATATAAAATATTTTTAACTTGCAGAAAAAAAAACTAGAGTTGTTCTGGTTCTTATTTTGCCCTGAAGTTTTTGCTGGTTTTTCTTTATTAGATTTCTCTCCCGATGCGAAAAGTTTCATGTTTTCCAACTTGTTTTTGTCTTCCTGGAGATGATTTTGATACTAGTATGTGATCTGATTTCATTAGCTGGATTCTTCCTGGCTTGTTGATGTGTGCTCCGTCTAAAGCCTCAGAGATATGCTTCAGAAATCAACTGCTTGATTCTCACATGCCAGGGAAGAGAAGGTCAATCTCCATTCCGTGGGGGTGACAAAAACTGTACTGTGCCCCAAGCACCTTCTTTTTGTCCCTTAACAAGATAGAAAGGTAGTACAGGAGACCATTGTGTATGAGTACAACGTGATAGTATTAATACTAATAATATTAAGTACTCATTCAACAGTTCTTTACTGAGCACATCTTATATTCTAGGCTTTTGGAAGGCGTCATTAAACAACCTTCAGAGAGCTTCTAGCAGGGGGAGATGGACAACAAACAATAAACATAACAAATAAATAAGCAAAATAGTATATTGCTTAATGATAAGGCTATTAAAAAGGGGGTAAAAACAAGTTAAGCAGGAATATATGGGCTAGAAGATGGTCACAGTTGTTAACCGGTATGGTCAGTGCCAGAGAAGGTGATATATGAATAAAGACTTGAAAGAGTGATGATGAGGAGTTGTAAGCATAAAGCTAGGGGAAGAACATTCCATGCAGAAGGACAGCGGGTGCAAAGGCCCTGAGGTAGAAGCATACCACGCAAGTTCTTGCATCAGCAAAGAGGCTTTCTGTTCCTTTCATCAGAATGAGATGAGAGACACAATAGGGAGTTAGATCACACAGGGTGTGTAAGAATGTGGGCTTTTATTTTGATTGAAATAGGATTTTAAACAGAGGAGACTTAGTGTATCTTTTATTTTAAAAGAATCACTCTGAGATTAGATGACAAAATTGCAAAGATGTTAGCAGGAAAATCTATTAGTAGATTATTATCGAAATCCAAGAGATGGCTCAGACTAGGTGACAGCAATGAAGATGGTAAAAGAGGTCAAGTTCTGGGAAGATCCTCATGTTTCCTGACAGATCTGATGTGAAGTGTGATGGACAGAGTGGTTATCCAATGAGATGGGGAGGTTACGGGTGGAGCAGGTTTGGGAGGAAGAGCTGGAATTCTCTAAAAGAATTCATTTATTCATCCATCTATTCATTTTCTATCCAGTCGTTCAGTAACTGTTGAGTGCTTATTATGAGCCAGGCATTCTCTCACTAATTTTCAGAAGTATTACAGATGAGGAAACAGAGGCTCAGAGGGTTTAGGCCATTGGCCAAAATTTATTCTGCTAGTAAACAGAAGCACGGCAGGTCCTGTTTTGGAGTCTTCGTGTTTTTACCTTCCAAGCCAATTCCATGTGGCTGGACTGCCCTGACAGAATCAGAGGAAAATGAGAAAATGATACTGTTTTACTTACATGTTGTTACATATCAGATCATACGTTTTTGCAAGTCGAACATTTCTTTTCTGCCATGTCCTACTTTACCTTTCTATGAGATGCTAGGAAGTCTCCCTTCCCCATTACTTTTTAAGGCCTTATAATATCCTATTCCTCACTTGGGTCAAAAATGATTCTGCTTTTTGGTGTTCTGCTTTTTGGAAGAGGTGGCAGAGGTATACTTGAAGCTTCTAAATATTGAGCACTTACTGTGTACCAAGCACTGTATCTAGATATTTGGCAGTAATTTAAATTTCATGACATGGTTAGGATATAATGACAGTCATTTCTTCATTAAGGATGTAAAACAGCAGTGAGAAACCCGGATATATAATTAAGGTAAAGATTTTCCATGAATATTTTTGGCAAAAAAAAAGCAAAACGAAAAGAGACACAAACCCAGGAGTTTCAGTAGCTGGAACTGCTTCCCTTTCGATATGACAGATCAAAAGACGGTTTTAACATCTCTGTGGGATGCTCTTCTGGTCCTCGTGCTCTCCCTGGCGCCCAGAGAGGAATGTAGTTCCCTGGATGCTCTCCCCTGTGCGGCATTAGTGCTCCTCTTATTCTTGATTGGCTCTGTTGGAGGTGAAAAGGACACTTCTAGCCATGTTGGAGAAAAATAAAATCTTTTCTACCCATTCCTTGTATTTTAAACTTTAAGAATCTATGTAATTTTTTTTTCCTGTACAAAGCCTCCAGCTGTGATTTGGAGGCTATTCTTTTTTTTTTTAATGTTTCCATAAAGATGCCCTTTTAACAGTGTGCATGTTTCATGGACTTAATTTCTATTACATGTGAAGAAAGCACCTCCTCCATCCATCCAGGATGGTGCGTTCGTTCCCCTAGGTACAATTTTGAATTTAATAAAAAGGATACAGCTCGTAGCTTTGAGGAAAGAAAGATGTGCTCACAGCATGATCCTACTTCTACCACCATTTCCAGTGCCAAACGAAGAGGAAGCATAAGGAGGTGTGGAATGAGAGGTGACGGAGGGTGGAAAATCAGTCACTAACATGAGGCAGGTAGAACCCATGAACACGCAGGTCTCATCAGAAAACAATAGTAGTAATCATAGAGTGTTGGCACAGCCCAGAGTCATGAAGAAGATGTTGAGATGATCAGAAGAATGGCAGGGTGGTCTGAATCCTAATTGCATGCTGTTCTCACTCAAAGTTGGGTGCAGAAGCAGAGGCTGAGTCTCAGCACATGGATGTCTTCCATCAATACGGGGGCAGTTACGCCATGGCAGCAATGATGGTGTTCCCGTCTTCCCAGAGTCCCTCAAAGGACATTTGGTCCTTGCTCTTGCAGAACACCTCTAGACGTCTTCAGTTGCTCTAGATGACTTGATTTGGCACCGGGAGAAAACCTCATTATTTTATACCACACCGGTTCTGAATGAGCGTTCAAAGGAATAGAAGTCAGACTGAAATTTACTTTTACACAATCTTCTAAGAAATAAATTGATGGCTGAGAAACTATCTAATCCACCTTAGGGTTTTAAGGACTTGAAACTCTTTAAATGTTTTTGTTTTTAATGCTAAAAAGTTAACACTGTAATATTCATCCTCTGCTTTCTAATTATTAAAATAGGCGAATTTGTATTTTTATGACCACTGTAACAAGTTACTACAAACGTAGTGGGTTAAAATGACAGGGATCTGTTTACAGCTCTATAGGTCGGAATTCTGAGGTGCATCACACCGGGCTAAAATCAAGGTGTACGTGGGGGATCTGATCCTACCTGGAGGCTCTAGGGAGGAATCTGTTCTCTTCCCTTTCCAGCTCCGGGAGGCTGGCTGCCACATTCCTTAGCTCATGCCCTTTCCCATTTTCAAAGTCAGCAGTGTCCAGTGAGGTTTTCCCCTTGTCCCATCATCCTAACACTGATACTGTAGCTTCCCTCTTCCATATTTAAGGACCCTGATGGGCTGTTAATCCAGATCCAGAATAACCCCCTCTATTTCAAGTCAGAATAGCAATCTCAATTCCATCTACAACTTTAATCCCTCCTTGCCATATAACACAACATGTTCATAGGCTCTGGGGATGAAGACATGGACATCTTTGGAGGTCTTCCTTCTACTTACCACAGTAGATCCTTCTGGAGGAACTTTATTACATAGCAGTGAATTAATCCAGACCTTAGAAACAATATGTTTGTTACCCCCGTGCCTTGTCCTCTGCTTATAACATAGGCATTACTAATTGCTCACAGCATTCTCTTTCGCTAAGGCCCAGTGTGGTCTCAGAATCCTTTTTAATGAAAAGCTCCAAGCATTCCTCTAACAACTGATAGGGGTCATCACATGAGATGAACCATTTTGCCATTCTTGTCCCAAATCATTTTACTTCCTCTTAATGAGATCTAATTTCTTAAAACAGTTATAAAGTACATTTTCTGACACTAGTTTAGGCTAACAATTTCCTAACGTATCCTAGTCAATACAGTTTACTTAAATCCGAGTCCCAGAATTATATTTATTCATGCTCACTCTATGCAGATCCCTATATTAGATAAGAAAGTTAAACTGGCAATACCAAACACAGGTGAAGATAGATACAGAGCTATAGGAATTCTCATTTATTGCTGGTTGGAATGCAAAATGGTGCAGCCACTTTGAAAGATAGTTTGCAAGGTTCTTGTAAACGTACTTATCAGGTATTTCAGCGGCCACATGCCTAAATACTCACTCATTTGAACTGTGAACTTTTGTTCATGTAGATAACAGATGTGTATGTTTATAGGAGCCTTATTCATAATTACCCCCAACTGGAAGCAACCAAAATGTCCTTCAATAGGTGGATGGATATGTATCCATACAGCACAATTCTATTTAGCAATAAGAAGGAATGAGCTACTGATTGCACACAACATAGATGAGTCTTCAGTGCATTTTGCTAAGTGAAAGGACCACAATGGACTCATACCAAATGAGTCCAATTTATATGACATTCTAGAAAAGGAAAGTGATGAGAACAGAAAATAGATCTGTGATTGCTAAGGGTTGAGGGAGGGGAAAGTCATTGAGTGCTAAAGGTAAACAAAGAAGAATTTTTTAGGGTGATGGATCCATTCTGTATAGTATGCTGTATACATGACTATGATCTCGTCAAAAATCCACTGAAATGTACATCCCAGAGAGTAGATTTAAACATATACAAATTAAATTAAAAACCAGCCCAGAGGCTGAAGAAAATCTAGGGATGAAATGTCGACTGTGACAGAAAAATAACCTGTATTGCATATGTATGACATGACTTCACGGAAAGGGATGAGAAAATAAGAGCTGAGTTAGGTAACTTTGGAAAGTAGATTTTTAGCAAGAAACTGTAAGACTAAAGACAATGAACTGAACTCAAACACTGTACTCCAGTTGGTAAAGTTGTTTATCATGGGGATACAGGTTAAACAATTCTGAGAACACCTTACTTGTATACTGAGGTCAAAGAATAATTGAATATGGATGATGATGAGAGATAGACTGCTCATTATTGGAGAGCGAAGTTACAGACAGCTAAGCAAGGTGGGAGGATTAGAAGGAATTATATGGTGCTGAATTAGAGTAGGAGATAGTAGTATTAACATGTGTTTAATTTATCATAATACAGATGGAGAGAACCAGGAGCAATTATAGATATGTGTGTATACATGAGTTGGTATGCATACATAAATTCCTTAGTCCTGTCCACCAAGAAAGCCAGAAAGTAGTGACATTCCAAGCAATAGTGAGGACACCCAGTGCCCAGATCTTGGTTTCTAGACTCCATTCTCCAATAAAAGATGCCTGGGTTTCTTGGAGAAATTGCTGGTTCTAGGGCTAAAGAAAAGAAAATACAAGATGAACCTGTTGCTTCTTGTAGTGCTGAAATGTAAGAATGTGCTCAAAAATCAGAAGAATGGAGTCTTGTTGAAGATACACAAGAGCAAATCTGAAAATAATCCTAGTGGCCAAGCCTGAAACAATTTAGTAACAAAAGGAACAATGTAACACAGAATACTCACACATAATAAAAATAAAACATGATCGAACAAATAAATAAATGGAGAAGACATACATTTTCCGTACAGAAGAATTCCAAGTAATTTATGCACACACTTCCCCCTCCCCTTCCTCCTCCATGCCCTTGAACCATGGGCTGGACTCGGTGACTTGCTTCTGATGAATACAGTATGGAATGGATAAACAACAGTGGAAAAGCCTGGCAATGCTGTCTTGGCCAGGTGAACAGAGTGAACAAAGGAAATATCATTGGTGATAAGTCACGTTGATGGCCTGTACTCCAGATATGATGTGATGAGAAGGGCACTTTGCATATGATATTCTTCCAAAAGACCCCCAATCCCTGGCTAATCCTGAGAAAAACAACAAACCAACCCACAGTGAGGGACATTCTACAAAATATTTACAAGTACTCTTCAAAAATGCCAAGGTTATCAAAAACAAGACAGAGAAACTGTCACAAAACAGAGGAATCTAAGGAGACGTGTGACTGAGCACAATTTGGCTTCCTGATGTGGATCCTGAAACTATAAAATAAAGGACAGCAGTGTAAAAAACTAATGAAATCCAAATAAAGATTTGAGTTTAGTTAATAATAATTTGCCTTTTTTTCTTAACTTCTCAATTTTGATAGATGTACCATGGTTACATAAGATGTCAGCAATAGGGGCAGCCGAGTAAGGAGTAAATATGAATTCTTTGCACTATCTTTGCAACTTTCCTGTAAATTTGAAATTATTCAAAACAAGCAAAAAGATTCTGACTTGGCACATTATTAGAAAATATTTTGACCGTATAATGTCACTCTACTTATAAACTCTATTCCATCTATGAATTTGTCTATCTTTAGGCCAGTTCGACACTGTTTTTGTTACTGTAGCTTTGTAGTAAGTCATTAAATAAATGAATGTAAGTTCTCTATCTGTTTCTTTTTTTCAGTGTTTTAGCTCATCTAGATCCTTTGCATTCTCATATACATTTTAGCATCAGCCTGCCAATTTCCTCTTCAGAGGTCTGCTGGAATGCAGATACTAACTGTATATAAGGTCAATTCAGAAAGAATAGGTATATTAATAATATTGAGTCTTCTAATTCAGGAATATGATATTTGTCTTTATTTAGGTCTTAATTTTTTGCAAGAATTTTCAATCATTTTTACAAGTCTTACACATTTCTTGCCGTATTTATTTCTAAGTATTTTACGTTTTAGGTGCTGTGGCGAGTGGTAATTTTTGAGTTTCAAATTATTTTTTGGTAATTTATAGAAATGCATATGATTTTTGTATATTGGCCGTGTAGCTCCTATTTTGTTAAACTTATTTATCAGTGTTATTTTTTCTTTTGAATTCCATTCAGTTTTTCTACATATTCAATCATGTCATCTTCAAACAGACATTTTTACTTCTTTCTAACCTATGGACTTAATTGCACTGGGCAAGACCATCTCTATAATATGTATAGAAATCATTAGAACAGTCATTCTTACCATGTTCCTATCTTGGAAGTGTTCAATATTTTAATACTATATATGGTGCTAGATTTCAGGATTTCTTAGATGCCCTCATTCAGGTGAGCAAGTTTCCTTTGATTTTTAATTTACTGAGAATTTTTATAATAGATGGATGCTTAATTTTGTCAATTTTTTGCATGTATTCATACAATCACATGATTTTTATCTTTTTTTTTAAGTGTGGTCAAATACATTGATTTTCAAATGTCGAATTAAACTCGCATTCTTGGGATAAATATCATTTAATTATTTTGAATTTGATTTGCTGACATTTAAGTATTTTTTTTTCCTCTTGCTGCTTTTATGGTTGGCTCATTGTCTCTGGTTCCCGTCAGTTGACCGTAAGTTTGTGTGTGAGATTCTTTGCATTTATTCTGCTTCATTCTCACTGAGCTTCTCACATCTGTAGGTTGGTGGTGTCTTTTGTCCATTTTAGAAACTCCTCGGCCATTATCTGTGTAAACATTTTTCTGCCCCTTTCTCTCTCTTCTTCTGGAACTCTAAATATGTTAGACCCACTGATACCCTCCCATGAACATCTGATTTTAACCCCTTTCCCCATTTTTTGCTGTTTCCATTTGGATACTTTCTATTAACCAGAGTTCAAGTTCTTTTTTTTTTTTTTTTCCTGCTGTGTCTAGCCTCCTATTAGGCCTACCACATGAATTATCCGTTTCTAATATCAAGTTTCTCACTTGCAGTATTTATTATTCATATTTTTAAGTTTCCATCTTTCTCTTCTTCATGAAGGAATTGTTACTCTCTGAAATTTAGGGTTTTTTAGATTTCTTTGTATCCTGAACTCTCTGATGGATTTTTCCCCCCATCTGTGATTTTATAGCTTCTTGGGTTCATTTGGATTGTTAAGAATGAGGATGAAAATCACTTGTCATTTTTTTAACTATCTAACTGTAGTGGAAATTTGTATATTGTTTTCATGGAAGGTTTTGTGGAAATAGTGCTCTTTGCCTCTATGGGCTGCTTATATAAACGATGGAATTGTTTTAAGTATACAATAATAGCAAGGAATTGGGAAACTTTTCCCAAGAGATGATCTGGGCATAGAGTGCAAATAATATATCACAAATAAATTGTATCTGTACCTGACCCTCATGTGAGGTGTATCAGCAGAGATTTTAGAGGTAGTGGGTCCTGGTGTGGGACTTCCCTAAATTCAACAAAATTCTCTTCCCTCATCTAAGGAGAGACATGTATCTCTGACTTTACATGAGTAGAAGGCTAACTCTAACTATGCTTGTAACGTAATGTGTGGCTTCAGATATTCCTTCCCTTCCTGTGATTGAAGAAACACTTGCTAACCAGGGAGATGTAATTAATTTATAACATCCAGTGTGTTTGTGATTATAGTAGTCGAATGGTAAATCAGCTGTCAGGGCCAATAGCAACATGTATGCATGATAACTTTGGAAAAGCACTGAGAAAGGAACACAATTCTTTATCCTTTAACTCTGTGCATATGTTCATAAACTCATGAGATAGATGCCATTATAATAATAGTTACTATTTATATTTCTACAAAATGAAAACTGGACCTTTTGAATGTTTGAATCGTGCATAGTAGTGAGCATCTCTTCTATTTTCCTGTCTGGCTTCAGCTCACTCCTGTTTCCTTAGAGTCATAACAGCATCCTGACATTCCCTGGGGGAATGAAACCCCCAGCATTCTCTGCTGGTGTGCTTTAGGGGAAGAGGACTCCATCCTGTCCTCAGTGTTACATATGACCCAGGCCTGGCCAGTCAGCTTTACAACAACAAGGGCCAGTGTGATTCGTTCATGGTGGGCATGTGATTCAATTTTAGGGATGTTTTCAAGCTGTTAGAAAGAATCTTTTTCTTCTGGGACTACTAGCAGTAAAGATGATGTACAGAAAAGAAGGCCAAACAAAGAGACAGAGACCAGTTGCTGATTACTTGCTTCGAGCTCTTGGATCCAGCCATGCCTAAAGTCCTTTTATCCCTCAACTTTTTCTTCTAAGTGTGCCATTATTTCTGCATAAGCTGTTTGAATCAGGTGTCCCTCCCTCCCTTGCATACAAGATTGTTTTGGCTGATAGATAAATTCAGTGCAAGAAGTTAGTGAGAATTGAAATTTGAAGTCAGGTTATCAATTTAAGGTGACTATATATTTGAAGCTGTGCATGTCCAGCTTTCTTACTAAAGCATCTTAGCTGCAATTTTAACCAGTGTTTGAGTAAGAAAATTATCTTGCTCAACTTGCCTGGGTTAAGAGGAGCACTAAATGTTAAGAAATATATTTGTTTAGTTCTCTATTTCCTTGGGTTGACTCTAGATTGTGATTAACTGCAGCTTTAGGCTAATTTGTTGCCTAATATTCTTGTGTAGAACTGTAAGTGTCATAGTAGATTTAACTTGGAGAAGCAGAGTGCTGTCTTCCTGCAAGCCTAGAGTTACATGAACCGTGCAAATGAACATTCATGTAAGAATGCCATGTTTGTCTTCCTCATTGCTGTTTCCCTGCAGGTTAACTCTAGCTAATCTATGAATTAGTGATAGGAAGCTAGCAGATTTGCAAGCTAATTTACACATAAGGAAATCATGTTTAAAGTGACATGAGCTCACTCAGTTTCTCGCTGTGGAGCTTGGCACACAGCTGTTCCATTCCTTTTGGCCATATATCCCCTGCGGTGCTTTGAAATGGGAAAGGGCATTAGGGTCTGCTTAGGAACAAGATATGCATCATGGGGAAGGAAGTCAAGGCAGAAAGTGGCTTTTTTTTCCAATGCCACTGAAATCCTAATAGGCTGTATTACTGATTGTAGAAGGGATTAAGCAGTCAAGCACTGAGTAGTAATAATGACAATTCCTCTCCATTACTGAGTGCTGACTTTGTCTCAGGCCCTGTGGTAGATGCTTTCTGTATATGATTACATTTTCTCCTCTCTGCCAATAAAGTTACGATCCTTATTATATGGATAGGAAATAACGGCTCGTGGACCTTCTGTAACTAGTCTAAGTTTCATACATTTACCAATAGCAGGGTCATAATTCCAATTTAGGCTCAGTTTTTTTAATTACAATGTGTGCTGCCTACTGTAATGTTAGACTCTGAAGAAAACTGTTATCCAAGGTGTTACTGACATTTGTAGTAGAGTCAACCCCATTATAATACAGCTTATTATCAGAAATCCCACAGACATGCAAACACCTTAAAATCAGTTGCAAAAAGAAGCTCTTGAACCTGTGTCCACCTTCACCTACTGCTTGATTTTTCTATTCCCTATCCTGTCAGTTCAGTCCTCAACATTTGTCTTATAGAGGAGCAAAATTTGCTACCCCCAAATGTGTGTCTTTGGCAGGCAAACTATTTCAAGCTAAAAACAGTCAAGGCTAGAAAGACTCTGGAAGAATTTTTGACTCTCTCCCAACTGCCTTAAAGAGTTTAGGGAGAGGGTTCCCAGAATAGAGCTATCATCAGAGATGCCTGCCAAGAATGTGGGCCAGGTGTGGTGGGGCAAAACACAGGCAGGTCGAGATCAGAGTCCACAGTGTGTCCTGTTGTCTCTGTGTGGCCCAGCAAATGGTTACTAAAAATTTGCTTTCCCACGTGGATTGCCTTCCTTCCTTTTGACGCCCTAACCCCCTGTCTGCAACACCCTTTTCTTTCTTTAGCTACAGACGGTGTTTAAGGTGGGCACTGTGGCCATTTTGGTGAGTTAGCTCAGTTTTCCTGAGGCTCTCCCACGTATACACATTATTAAACGTTTATGTGATTTTCTCCTGTTAATCTGTCTTAGGTCAGTTTAATTCTTAGACCAGCCCTAAGAATCTAGAAAGACAGAAGACAATATTTTTTCCTCCCCACCAGTCTGAAATCCAGTTATTTCTAACCACATCTTCTGCCCTTTCCCTTGTCCCGGCCACTGTTCTCTTGCCTGGACTCTTGCTGTTGCCTCTACAGTGGTCTCTTTGTCCTTTCTTGCTTCCTTATGATCTATTCCCTCCATAGTAGGCCAAGTGAGTTTCTTAGAACACAAATCAGGTTGCAAATCTTCCAGTGTTTTCCTGTTATACTTAGAATACAAGTCAAGCTCCATTCATGGTGAACAAGGCTATTTTAGATTTGTGCTTCCTTCCTTCATTTTTTTTTTTTTTTACTGCTTTCTCTTTTTTCTCTATTCCAACCAGATTATCCTTGTTGCACTTTCTCAAATATGCCAAGTTCATTTCCCAAACATGGCTTTTACCCAGCTGGTCTCCACCTTTGCATTTTCTCCCCTAAGGTTCTCACATAGTGGGGTGTTTTTATCTTTCACCTATAACCAGATCTAAAAGAGCTTCCCACCTAAACCCTGCTCTCTAAATGCTTACCCTGCTTTATTTCTTCATTGCAGGAAGTCTATAAATTTATTCAAAATTGTATACTTAAATTTTTCTTGTACTTGTAAATTATCTGTATTTCCTCCACTAGATTATAAACACTTTGAGGATAAGAATTTTGTGTTTTTCTTTTTAACCACTGTTTCCTAGGAACATAGAATGATAGTAGATAATCTAAAATTTTTGAATTAAGGAATAAATACATTTTACTAAAATCAATTTTTTTTGAGCAGAGATAATTAGATTTATTTATTTATTGACTTTTTAAGTGGAGGTAGTGGGAATTGAACCCAGACCTCATGCATGCTAAACATGCTTTCTACCACTGAGCTATTCCCTCCCACCTGATAAAAGTAATTTTTATGTGTCCCATTAGCAGACCTTCCTCTAATATAGAATGCCTTGCCTATCTCCTCAATATATCTATTTATCTCCCATTTTTCAATTTCCTTCCATATGATAACTTTTTATCAGATTTCCCCAGGTTATACTTTCACATCTTTCTGCCCTTCATAGTACCTGATACCGTGCAGGGATGAATGAAAGATGGATAAAGTAAGCATTTCATGCCACAGATACCCATTGAGTATTTACAGTCACTCAGAATGTGGGAGAGGTACAGAAGAAAAAAAGTAAAACGAAAGTAAATATACCATGGTTTAAATTACATCATTTTGTGAAAGTCTGGACTGAAAGACTTTAAGAGTCATCAAATGCTTTATCTTAGGAAATCTATAGCATTGTGTCATCTGTGGTAAAAGACAACACTATTACCAGTGGGGAGAGTGACTGGGAAAAGAAAGTTATACACAGGGAACCCAGGTTGGAGGCTATTGTAGTGCAGGTAAAAAGGGACTAAAACTAGGACATTGGCCAAAAATAAATAAGTAAATAATGTTAAATAAAACAGTTTAGTGAATCCACTTGAGGGGTAAGTTGTGCAGGATTTAGTGAATAACTGGATATGTGTGCTATGAACAGACAATATTGAATGAAGTTCTGGGTTTCTAACCTAGGAATTTCATAAGACAAAATACACAGAGGGCTTATGGAGGGGACTCTTCTCATCATAGAAATCCCGACTGACCTAGTTTATGTGCACAGGAGAATTTGTTGTGAGGATGTTGAATGTGGTAGAAGGAATAGTGGTCCGTCAAGTTGTGTGTGTCCTTATCCCCAGAACCTGTGACTAAGTTCCCTTTCCTGGTACAGGGGGCTCTGGAGGCATGATTAAGGTTAAAGACCTTGAAATGGGACTATTTTGGCTTATCCAGATGAACCCAGCCTAATTACTTGAATCCTTAAAAGCAGAGATCATCAGTCAGCCGAGTTTAGAGAGAGATGTGACATTCTGCCTTTGATGACAGAGGACGTGGTCATGAGTCATGGAATGTGGACAGTCTTTAGGAATTAGAAAGAGTGACAGCTGGATTATCAACTAGGGTATGCAGAAAGGAGTGCAGCCCTGCAGACACTTTGATTTTCACTGGTTAAGGCCCATGTCAGACTTCTGATCTGGAGAAGTCTCTCTGGAGGCTGAAAGACAGGAAGGTGGTTGAGTCTCAGGAATAACTACAACCTAGAATGGAAATAGGATTATCTTCCCACTTAGCTTTCTGTGTGTCTACTTCATTCTCTCTCTGGAGACTGGCTTTGTCTGCTTCTCCAGTGGTTAAATCTGTACGAGGGTTTCTGAGAATTCCTGAATGTGTTATATAATAGATCCATCACCCAGAGAGGCTGCTTCTCTTTTTTGAATTTACTTCCCAGACTTTTGTGCAAGAACCAACTGTGGCCATAAAAAAAAGTTTATATGAATTAACCAAGGGGATAGCACTGAAAGTAACCAGGTGGATGGAGTAAAATTGGGAATGCTCTGTCCCCCAAAGTAGAGAAGGGATGATGCCTAGACAGAAAAACAAACAAGAAGTAGAGAAGGACACGGGTGTAAAGTGTGACATTGCTGCTTTTCTCACCCATTAGAATTCAGGTAGCCCGTGAGTAGTTACTGAGTGCCTGTTCCATGCCAAGCACTGAGATAGTCGCTGTGTAGCCCTGGTGAACAAGAGAGCAAGATGAATGTTCACACTAAGCTTATACTTCCAATGGGAAAGGCAGTGATTTAATGTTTTTTAAAAAAATTTACACACAATTACAACTGTATAAATAGCTGTGAAGAAGCACGAGTTTTAAAAGAAATGTCTAATTGAGATGGAAGGGTGATTCATAGAAATGAGACCTACCTAATCTATGCACTTGGGGAGAATTTAAGCGGAGATCATTTTTTTTAAATTTAAGGGTAAGAGGGATTTGATCAGACAAAAATATGGGGGTTCCAGACAGAGGAGATGGCAAATGTAATGGCATTAAGGCAGAAAGGAATATGTAATTTTATAGAAACTGAGTGAGAGTCAATATAGCTGAAGGTGAAGCAATGAGAAGGGAGTAATGTAAGTGGAATCTAGAGATAAAGGCCTGGGTATGCCATTATCAAGGTGTGATGTGTCATTGGGACTTGGTACGTTTGTAAATATGGGATGTAATTATAAGGCAATGATTCAAATAGAGCTTGTCTCAGTCTTTACATTTGGATCCTTGAGCCTCACCTGTAATCTTCTGAATCAGAATCTCTTGGGATAGAGACCAAGGAATCCTCTTAGGATTTTACACGCTTTAAATTCTAATAGCTACTCTTCAAAGGGAAATGACAATGATATGCTTTTGTTATAATAATATTATTAGGGAATCCAAGGTGGCTTTCACGTTTCTCTCAAGAACTAACATAGGAAGAACAGTGAATTCTGTTTTTCCCAGATGCAAAAGATCAAGTTAGTAGAGATACAAAATTGTCAGATTTCATTGATGTTCACATCAGCACATTCTAAGTTTCAACCAACCTACTCACCTTCATCTCAGTATTAAAATGAAAAATGCTTGTAGTGGGTTACACTGCATATGGGTGTTGCACAGCTTCTGCCCACCTCCTCCCCAAAGAACTCTAGATGGTTTGTTTATATTTATTTTAAAATAGGAGAAAGACCTTTCTACAGGGAAGAATGCAGAGTGTGTGTGTTCATCTGTGCTACAGTTGTTGGAATCACTGTCAGTTTATACCCTTCTAAATTGACTATAGTGTAAATTGATGAGATGTGACAATTGTTGCCTTTTCACCAATTCCAATTACATTAGCACTTAACTGAAATAAACAAAGATATGCAGAATATCTATTGATCATAAATCACTTAGTATTTTGGATGTTAAAAAAAAACTTTGGGCATTATTTGGGAATGTGTGAAGTATCTTTCTCATTTCCATTTGTCTAGGATGGAAAGACATAGACATTGAAAAGAATCTGTGCTCGATTGCCTACAGTCACCAAATGTTCTCTGCTGAATTCTCTCCTTTCGAGGTGATTTAAAGATGACTTTTCAAGGCACTCTACTCCTTTATCACGTGCAAGGTAGTGGTTGCTAAAGGCAAAGGACAGAACTAGAATGTGGAGTTAAGCTTTTTCAGGTGCTTAAATTTGGAGGCAAGGTGAGAGAGCAAAGAGAACTTCCTAGGAACCTGAAAAAGATGGCAGATAGGCTGTTATGTGTGAAGATTTCTGAAGAATCATTACAACTTAGCATCTCAGGCCCTGCTGAAGGGCAAGTCTTGATCCTTGCCTAATAATCATTTGAAACCAAAAGTGAACAGAATTGCAGTAAAGCTGCAATAAAACTCAGATTCAGGTCTATTATAGATTGCTTACTTCACTTTCTATTGTTCTTCTGCAAACAATATCCTGAACTACTTAAAAAACAGCATAAGACACATAAAGAAGCAAGAAAATGTGAAACATAGTCAAGAAAGGAAAGTGTCAGTAGACGCAAAAATGATTCATATAATTGGACTTAAAGACAGATGAGGACTTTAAAATAACTAAGATAAATATGTTAAAAAGTATAGTGGAAAATGTGGACAAAATACTGTGTGAACAGATTGAGAATTTCAGCAGGTCACAACAATGATGAATTAGAAATAAACAATAATAAGATACATAGAAAACTCTCAATCAGTTAGAAATTCAATAAGATCATTGAAATAACTCATGAATCACAAAATAGAAGAAAACAACCAAAGTACATTCTATGCAGTTAGTGGGAAGTTTATCGCTTTACATGTTTATATTCTATAGGTAATAAGAGTATAGGGGGATATTACAGCCAAATTCATGAAAATAATTAAAAATTTAGATGAAATGGACAAATTCCTTGAAAGGCACAATTTCAAAAAATTGATGCAAGATACAGAAAACACTGGTAGACCTTTCTCTATTAAAGTCATTAAATTAGTAAATAACAAAACAAAACAAAACCTTCCTACCAAGAAAATTTGAGGTCCATGTGACTTAACTAGTTAATATTGCCAAACTTCAAAAAAACAAACAAACAAACAAAAGTAATACCAATCCATCTCATTTTTTAGAAAACAGGAGAAGAAACATTTCTTTATGTGTTTTATGAGTTCAACTTAATTCTGACATCCCACCCCAGAAAGGTAATACAAGGCCAAAAGCCCTCATCAAAAAAGGACCAAAAGTCCTTAGCAAAATTTTAGCAAATCAAATGCAGAAGTATATTACAAGTACCATGAACAAGTGGTTTATTTCAGGAATGCAGTTTTTTGCTTTTGTTTAAAAAAATTTTTTTAAACATAAGTTAGAGGACTTATGATATCTAATTTCAAAACTTATTATAAAGCCATGTCGATTAATACAGTGTGTCATTGGCATAAAGATAGTCAAAGAAATCGAAAGAACAGAAAAGTAACAGAAGGAGAGGGTTACATACATGGCTGATTCATGATTGTGGCACCAAATGAATTCAGTAAGGACAAGAAAGTTTTTCTAACAAATGGTACCATGATAATTGGGTAATAGGAATATGAGAAGAAAATAAAATGTTAAGATCTACCAAATTCCGTATCCAAAAATTAATTTTTAATGGATCATAGATCAAAAAATAAAAGCTAGAAACATTAAACTACTTAGAAGAAAGCAGCGGAGAATGTCCTTGTGACATTAAGTTTTCTTTTACGGGGATAAAAATCATTAACTGTAGAATACAAAGTTTCAAAATTAAGTGTTATTAAAATTAAAATCTCTGTTCATCAAAGGACACCATTAAGGAAATGAATGGGTAAGCCACAAAATGGGAAAGAATAAGCAAAATACACAAATTCAGAAGAAGACTTATGTCCAGAATATATAAAGAACTCTTACAAATCAACAGTGAAATGACAAAGAATATGCAATAAAAATAAACAAAAGTCTCAAACATATATTTAAGAAAAGAATATGTATAAATAACCAATAAGCACATAAAAGTGTTCAAAATCATTAGTCGTCAGTAATTTGAACATTAAAGCACCAATTGCTTCACATGGTTGTAGGGGTAGAAAATCTAGACCTTACCGCATCCTATGTGGTCCCTTTCTATCTCTAAAAAGTTGTTGTCATGCTGTTCTCTAAGGCTTCTTGAAGGTCCTCAAAGTGTGCACCTGTTCATACCTCAGCCTGGCCCATTCCTAACTCCCTCCCAGCTTTGTTTGCTTACCTGGGTATCTGGTGCTTTGACATTCCTCAGGTCAGTGTTGAAATGTAGACCCTTCAGAACGCCATGAAGAACATCTTGGGTCAGTCAGTCTAATGCCATCCCTCTTCACCCCACGTGTTACAGTATCTCATGCTCTGTGTGTTTTCTTTATGGCACTTACAACAATGTAAGTTAATCTGATTTGTATGTTTACTTCCTCTCCTAGAATATAAATTTATGAACAGAGATTTTGTCCTTTTGATACCCTCTACATTACTACAGTGTGTGACAAAATGAACAGCCCTAGTAGTAGGTACTATCAAATATTTATTAATTGAAAGAATAGATAAGCAAATGAATAAATTAAGTACAAGAGGTCAGTGAAACTAAGCAATTTAGGATCTACATCTGTGAATTCTGGACATCTCTGGAGTTTCTGCTGCATTTCTGCAAAGTGCTGTCAGTCAGAAAAGCCCCTTCCAAAAGTGAACTTTTGCTTTAATTTATAAAGCTGCTCCTGGAGGATCTTTACTGTATCAGGCAGGTGTTTTCCTGAGGGAATTATCTGTCTTCACACCAGATGCCCAAGCATGAAAAGCCACATCTTCCATACATGAGTCAGGCAGTTTCTGATGAAAGCAGCCACTTACTCTTTTTTTTTCTTTTTCACTGAAGTACAGTCATTTACATTGTGTCAGTTTCTGGTGTACAGTACAATGTCCCAGTCATGCATATACATACATATATTCATTTTCATATTCATTTTCATTAAAGGTTATTACAAGATATTGAATATAGTTTCCTGTGCTATAGAGAAGAAACTTTAAAAAATCCATTTTTATATATAGTGGCTAACATTTGCAAACTCCCAGATTTATCCCTTCCTAACCCCTTTTTCCCTGGTAACCATGAGATTGTTTACTATGTCTGAGAGTCTGTTTCTGTTTTGTAGATGAGCTTATTAGTGTCCTCTTTTTTTCTTTTTTTAGATTCCACATTTGAGTAATATCATACAGTATTTTTTTTTCTCTTTCTGGCTTACTTCACTTGAAATGATGATCTCCAGGTCCATCCATGTTGCTGTAAATGGCATTATTTTATTCTTTTTTATGGCAGAGTAGTATTCCATTGTATAAATCATACAACAACTTCTTTATCCAGTCATCTATTGATGGACATTTAGTTTGCTTCCATGTCTTGCCTATTGTATATAGTGCTGCTATGATTATTGGGGTGCCTGTGTCTTTTCTAATTACAGTTCTCTCCAGATATATGCCCAGGAGTGGGATTGCTGGATTATATGGTAATTATATTTTTAGTCTTTTGAGGAATCTGCATACTGTCCTCCATAATGGCTACACCAAACTACCTTCCCACCAACAGTGTAGGAGGGTTCCCTTTCCTTCACATCTTCTGCGGCATTTATCATTTGTGGACTTTTTAATGGTGGTCATTCTGACTGATGTGAGATGATACCTCATTGTAGTTTTGATTTGTGTTTCTCTGATAATTAGTGATACTGAGCATTTTTTCATGTGCCTTTGGACAATTGTATGTCTTCATTGGAGAATAGCTTTTCTGCCCATTTTTGTATTGGTTTGTTTTTTTCTTATTAAGTTGTATGAGCTGTTTATGTATTCTGGAAATTAAGCCTTTGTCAGTCACATCATTTGCAAATATTTTGTCCCATTCCGTAGATGGTTGTTTTATTTTGCTTATGGTTTCCTTTGCTATGCAAGAGCTTATAAGTTTAATTAGATTCCATTTGTTAATTTTTGCTTTTATTTCTATTGCCTGTGTAGACTGCCCTAGGAGAACATTGCTAAGGCCACTTACTCTTAAAGGGCTTCTAGGAAATCCAAAATGTTGGAAATGTTTTGTTGATAGAGACTTTTAAAGAGATGGGCCTGTGTCATGGCAGCAGTCTGAATCAAGCTATTGCAACTCAATCCCTTCCCTGGAGACATAGCTGAGTACTTTGTTAAATGGGTGGAACTGTGCCCCCCAAAACAAGAGACCAGACAAGTATGTATGTTATCTGATTCCTAAGTCTAGTAGTTCTTATATTTTACTGACCCAGTGACTGCATCTCATTTTAAAACAAAAATGTCATATAATTACAGTTCAGCTTTGGTTCAGTAGAACCAAATGTTTAAATTTTTACTAGGCTGTCACTCGGGGGGGAATGGGGAAGAGGCTCTGTGTGTGTGTGTGAGAAAGAGAAAGGCTCAAGTATTGACTCAAGTATTCACTTTTTACCCCTCCTTTGTCTCTAGATGATTTTTCCATGACATTAAGCAAAATAGCAAAAGCCCACTGAAGACTGGTCAGAAACCATCTGCATAGAAGTATTTTTTTTCCTTTAGCCTAAAACAGTAGAGGCAGATATTCCCCCAAGCAATAACTAAGATTAATATCTTTAACCATCTAATGTTTGTGCTGTAGCTAATGTAGGCAGCACAGGTACACAAGTGACAAATTACTTATTTGGGACATTTCCCTCATTTCCCAGTCTCTCTAGGCCACCACAACAGTCATTTTAGGGCTGTGCAAGTGTAAGTTGATGCTCCTTTGCCAAATCACCTTGTTTAAATCTCTGTAAAACATTGCTGCCATCAGCAGCTAGAAACTTTGAGGAGCAATTTAGGGTTGATATAATTTGCAGGTAATTTATCACTGCAAGTAGATGCTTTCATTAAACAGCTGTAGGGTGCCTGTATAAAAAAAACAAAAGAAAGGTTACCTTTGTTTGCCCTCCCTCTCATCCTTTCTCATTTCTACCCCTTTTGTTTTCTGCTGTAGTTTAAACTTCTCCTGGGTTGGGAAATAATGAAGTAGACAACACTCTAGCATGTATTGAACTACACAGATTCCTCTAAGTGTATGATGACCTTTCCTGATTGTATGAAAATAGATTCCTATGAAGAAAAGTCGCAATAAAAGCTAGACTAAGCAGAGGAAATGTTGTGGAGGAGGTGGGTTTTGGGTTGGATCAGAGGTAACAGAAGGAGGAGGAAACTCCTTTAGGACAAAGGAAGAGTATGTGCTAAGGTGCTGGGGCAGGATTGAAGAGGTAGTGAGAAGAGTTTCTAGTAGAATTTTATTAATCATTTTTGCTTTGTACTCAATATATTAAGTCGCTGTATCTCTATATTAAACTGGTGATTAATTTTGAATAAATCTAATGTGATGATCCAAATTACTCAAAATTCCCAAGGCTAAAGTGTTAATCCATTCAACCAATAGAGCATAAACTTCTACTATATATCACACAGTGTGTTAAACAGGGGTATAAAAAGAGATTGAACCGAATTAAGTAATAGATCAATCTATTAAAATTAAGTGGTTTAGTAGAATAGTAGAATTTAGTCGTCTAGTGGAATTTCTAACTGAAGTTCTGTGAGAGATGGGACAAAGTGAGGCATTTTGACAGATATCAGCTTAGGGTGATTAGGTTAAGCCTTTACTTCATCATATTTTTGATAATTCTTCAAACATTGAAATTCCAAGTAAAGTTGCTGTAAGAATGCAGAGGGGCACGGGACCAGCTTGAGTGAGCTGAAGGCAGCTTTCAGGAGCAGGTCAAGGTTTCAGTAACACATGAGTCAGTGAACTTGGAATGATTAACAGTATGGATTGCATGCTCACTACAGTTTGTATTAATTCAAGGAGGTGTGGGTATGGTTGTATGCATATATTTTATGGAAGCACATCTATGTCCTAGATGATTACTTGGACTCAAAATGGATAAGCCATAAATTTTTACATGAGTTATTGGGCCCATAAAAAGGCAGTCACTGGAGAGTAAGCAGCTAACAGGATTAATCTGGGTTTGAAGAGAAAGAATCATCACTACTCAGAACCTGGTGTTGATTAGTAAGCAAGACCCCTATCCCTTTACCATATCGCAGTCACCAGGCCTCCCTATCTGTCACTCATGCCTTTGGATTTTGGTCGCATTTCCATGCAGTATTTTGGTTCTAGAAGGAGAGATGGAGACTTTGTGGCCACACTGTTGGAGAACCCAAAGAAATTCTCGTATTTACTCATGTAAATACGGCCCAGTCACTAACCTCTTTCTAATTCATCGGCTCTGCTAAATTCAGTACAGGCTGCAAAACCAGATAATGCTCCCTGCTTCAGTGGAGATAGCACCGTTGGCTAATAGTTTTTGAAAGAAAAGTTAATGATGAAAAGAAGTGAACATGAGTTTGTTTGAATTGAATGATTTGAAACATTTAAGGAAAGCCAATTTAAAATGTTTTTCTATTTTTTCCAGTTTGTTTTCCCATGGGGTGTGCCCCTAGGGAGATTTTCCTTTCCTCTTCCCCACAAGAAAGCTCTTTTTAAGATTTGTTCGAAGTTATTTTTTAATAAAGAAATGCATACAACTGAATAGTTCATCTTCTAATACCACAGAAAGAAAAAAATATACTATCAAGCTCTCATTCCCTAAGAAAACAGCATACAAACTCTTACTGTGTGGTTTATGAATAAGCTGTACCCATGGGGAAATGCTGGAGATTCTAGGAATGTTGATACTCAGATTTGGCAGCATCCCCTATTAATCACTCACTGGTCAAGGAGCTGCTGGCAGGTACATAGATCTTAGATTTGGCCGTTTATCCCTCATCAACATTGGGTACATGGGAGTTTCCTCGCTCCTCAAAACCAAGAATAGAGGAAAGAATGAATAGTTTGAAGCTCTAACAAAGGAGCTTTCTTTGGTATTGCTCTCGGATTTTTGTCCTCTAGTCAGATTTATGCCTTGGCAGCAGGAGACAGGAGCCAGGAAACTAAATCGTACAGTGGGAGTCACTGTGGTAAATAGAGAAGAGATCAGTCTGCCGGGAAAAGACCTAAATCCAATGGATCCTCTGCTTTGTTCCCTCCTCCCCAAAGAGTTCATGTGAACCAACTCCAGGATCAGGGCTGATGAAGGTTTTACCCTAATGATTCGTGCTGAGGTTGTTCTTGGCTGTGCCATTAAAGTTTATTACTGTTTACTAAGTGCCTAGTTCATGTCCAGCACTGTGCTTGCGTGACCTCTCATTTAAACATTTAAGAACTTAAAATTTTAAAATGTATTCCTGCTTCTCAGACATTTATTTATTTAAAAGTAGAAGCAGAAACTGAGGGTCAGTAAGAGTAACCAACGTGCTGTAGGATGTACAGATGGTAAGAGGCAGGGCCACCACTGAACCAGGGTGTGCGTGGGGCTAATGTCTCTGAGCTTTCCTCTACACACAAATGGCCTCTTGAGCAAACAGGTTTGAGCTTAAAGCCAGATCAGTTGGGGATTATTCATATGGCTGTCACTTTAAGTTATTATTTGTGTCAAGTATCACTGGGGCCTGGGAGGAGGGCATATGAGAGAAAGTATTACGTGGGTTAACAAAATGTTTTCACCTTATCCGCAAGGATGCATTAACAGCTAGAAGAAAACATATTATACTATCTCAGGTGAACTCACTCATTATACGAGTATAAATGCAGCTGCTAGTCAAGGAAAGTCATCAAGAGAAGAGCTGCGAGTAGAACTTCTGATCTTTAATTGCTTTGAGACACAATCAGGGCTCTTTGGTGTCTGTCATTTTCATGTTCACTGTGTCTTCAGAGTTCCCTGCAGGAAACCCAAAAATGAAAGTGAGGTTCCAGCTCAATAGCAAATGAATTTAGCATGGATTCTTTGTACATTTAAGTCTAAGATAAAGTAGATAAGCAGACAAATTGCTCTTAATAACAGACACTAGTATGAATTATAAGCCAACTAGGTAAGAACTAGATGAGCAGGTTGTTCATTTGAAAAGAAAAATGCAAGTATGTTATTTTTCTAGAGTGTTAGTCACCAGAAACTTTAGCTTTATGATGTATATTTACAGGTCCTGACACTTGATAGCTCTGTGACTTTTCAGAACAAACGTCTCTGTGCCTCACTCTTATCACAACAAAGTGAAGACAGTGGTAGTGCCTGTCCACCGATGAAGTAGTGATAAGGATAATGAAATGCCCCACATACACAGGGTCTGGCTTGCCGTGAGCCTTGGCACAGTGTAATCATCAACTATGATTTATCACTGTGATTACCACTGAATCGTGTGTAGGAAGATGGAAATACCTTTGGGTAATTCAAAACTGAATCTGATTTCACTGGGGTTCACACCTGTTCTTGTACCATGAGGCAGGTCTGCAAACTGAAAAGCATTTTAATTTGATTGGGTCTTCCGAAAAGATGCATATTGGCTTTATAAAAGCCCTTAAATCATATTGTAATGATTGACCCTTATACCTGAAAGTTTGACACATAACTACTCAACAAATACTCCATAAATTGAGTTGTGTTAATTTGTATTAACCGTTTTAGTATATGATAAGTAAGCATATAAAGTGTGTCTGTATGTGCAAAATTCATCAGCTGTGACTTAAGATATTTGCACAGGATTTGTAGATGGCTATCATAAAACTTTAACATAGTGACAGAAATTTTATTTTATCAAATACACGCACTACAATGAATTTCTCAGGGGACAGAATAGATGTGTTGATGTTGTTTTATGACTCAGTATTCACTAAAATCAGGAAATGTGGTCCTTCTATATGCTGCTAGAAATGCCAGGAAATAAGTACTTCACATGCTCTTGACCTTTGTTCCAGTTGGTGCAGAAGGCAACCATTCATTTATTTGACATGCGTCTATTGAACATCTTCTATATGACAGGGACTGTTCCAGACACTGGGGATAGAAAGATGAACAAGATACACCAGGTCCTTGGTCTTTTGAACTTGTGTTATAGTGGGCATGGTTGCACAGTAAATAAGCAAAGGGGCTACAGAAAGTGATGTGTACTGGAAAGAAAATTAAATGGAAAAGGTAAATAGAGAGTAACAGTGACTGGGATGTGTTTCTTTTAAATTAGGTAGTAAGGAGAGCCTCTCTGTGTGATGCTTAACTATTTTTCGAAACATCTTGAATTCTTTTAAAAGTTCAGGGGATCTAAAAACCACCAAAATGAGAGTCATTTTAAGAGTTTAGAAAGCCTTCATGTAGCTGAGTTTTATTTTGTTCTAGGACATCAGTAGTTATCAAACTGGGAAGCCCCCTTCTGTTTTGCATGACTGTCCCCAACTCTTTGACTACTTTGGTGGAGTTCAGTTTGAACGTAATCTCTTCTGGGAAGCATCCCTGATCTCTTGAATGTAACGTTCTGTTCCTTCTGTGTACTCCTCTAGCACATACGTCTTTATAACATTAAGTTAAAGAGGTTTATTTACTTGTCCATTCCAACACCCACTATCCATACATTAAACCATAGGCCCTTTGAAAGAAATGACTTTTCTTATTTGAATTTGTATATCCAGTGCCTGGCACAGCTACAACTTTCCCGTGTGAAAGGTGATGAATATAACACGGGACCTTTAAGTTTCATTAAGTATCGACTCATTTATTGAACATCCTTGTATTCTATACGTGCTGTATATTTTCTCAGCTGGTCTTTGTTCCATGTCAAACTGACTAGCTTGTATAACCTCAGAAAAGTCACACACTGTAGAACCAAGTTTTTGATGTCTTCCAAACAACCAATAGGTCATGGAGGCCCTGGAAGTCATATATAAGCCCTCCGTGTTTGCCTGTGGTGTGTAGGTACTTGTTAATAAATAATAATTCATAGTTAATAGAAAATTTCCCTTTTTTGTGCCATTTTCCCATCACTCTCCTCTCTAATCAGGCTCGATAACTCACTACCTCCTGTACTGGGCTCAACCCCTTATCCTTCATCCACGACACCTCTTCTTTTAGGGCTTAGTTCCCATTTGAATTTCCCACCTGAAATGCACCTTGCTCTCCACACTTGCAACCCCTGGACGATATTGTAGAAGGGGGAAGGTGCACTACCCTGGAAAGAGCTGGTACTGGGGATCTGGTGGGCAAACAAAAACCATCAGTGGAGAATTTAATTTCTAGAGAATGATACTTTGCCAGCGTTTCCAGTAAATTAGGATCAACCCTAAAATGGAAACAGTAAATGAAATCTAAATATGTTCAGCTCAGTGGGCTTCAAAAATCTTTTAACATCAAAGTTATTCATGAAGTTTTGGAAGTTTGAACATTTTTGTTCAAAGCCCCAGTGCTCCAAAATTCATATGCAGATCCAACAAGAAAGAATCTCTTTGAGGGAATTTGAGGTGAGCTCTGAAGTTTTATATGGATATTCTTGTGGTGCTATATAAATTATTAAGTATACATGTATATGTATTTCACAATAAAGATATGCTACTTGCTACTTGCTGGGTATTTTGTTAGAACGGATATACAGCAGGTGTAGGGCTATATACACATTATGAGCCCCCAGTAAATGCTGTTTACTGATTGGTGAAATACAGGTTGGAGCAGACTGAACCCAGCCAAGACTGACCCCCAGTAGTAGTTTCATTGCATGATGGCTTTTGTCAGGAAATGAGGTTGATTATTTCACAGCTTGGTATCCTTTTTCCCCAGTGCCTTTGAATCTTGCAATAAACACCCTTTTCTTTACGTTATAGGTAAGAGAAATCTACTTGAGAACCTTCTGGGTGTCAAATGCTTATTCTCATTGCTAATCAATAGCTAATTCTGCTGATTTTACTTACAGTATGTTCTGGATACTTGTTCTCTTACCCTGAATCCCACTCCTTTTGCTCTATGCCAGACCTTACATCTTTCATTAAGTTAGACAGCATGTGCCTCACACTTAAAGATGCTCAAAAAATAGTAGATTGCATACTTTTTTGAATATCTCTTCCTTCTGCCTTCAGTCTATCCTGTACACTGTACTCACAGTAAACCTTCTAGAGTATCATTCTAATGATGGCTTATGTTTGCTCAAAACCTTCAGTGATTCTCAAATATTCAGAGAATAAACCACAGACCCCTTATTTCGATATTCAAAGCCACCTTGGCCTGGCCTTGAGTAGTGACTTAAAAAAAACCTTTTCTTGATCATGAAGCCTGTGTTCCTGCATAGTGTTTAAGAACTTGGACGATGGAATCTAATTCAGAGCCTGGCTCCACAACTTATGACCTGTATGGCCTCATGTACTGATAGGCACTCAGTAGGGCAAAACTTATTAACTACTTCACTGGGTTATATAATGATGGTTAAGATCACGCATTGAAGTTCTTAGAATTTCTGAGGTGGGTCTTAGCTCTTGACCTGTCTCCAATTAATAAGTGTTAATTTTTTTAGCATTAATTTTTAGCAGCCACTTGGTACAGAGGCTGCATTCTGCTTTTATGAGGGGAAAATCTGAAAGACATACCTGAAAGGTGTACTTTCTCTTCAAAGACTCACATGCTTTCCATCTATTAGCAGATGATTTAGTGCCGAAAAGGCAGATGTCTGATGGCCAAGGAGAACTGAGGAATTTTAGCTTAGCTGATAATGTCCTTGCTATAACTTTTCTGTTAGTCATGCTCAATGAATAGACAAAAATAAATCCCCCAAGGAGAGTAATTTTCCTCCCTAATCATGATGTCTGTGGAGTCCCTGAGAGTAATGATACTGTGGGGGGTATCCTGGGATCTCCTCTGTGTCCTAGATGCGGACAGCACGTGCAGAGCGAGATGAAGGCTACCTCAGGGGATAACTTTACCTCCTCCCTCCTTCGTTTTTTCTTATCCCACATTAATGCAGTGCCTCCCTGCCTTCTTCCTGCTCCCAAAGGGGCACTGGCACTGAATGCCGTTAATAATATCTCAGTTATTCATTCTACGTTGATCACCACCCATCTGGGAAATGGTACAAGAATACGCACACAGAGTGAAAAATTTTGAAAGTTAAGAAGTGACCTTACTTTCTTAACAAGTATTATAAATGTTACTTATTTTGCAATTTCTGCCCTCCTTTTTCCTACATTCTTTCCATTCTCACCATTTTCCCAAAGAATAGCTTGTGTGCATCCTTGCCCTTATCTCCTTGGACATCAGTCTTTTAATTAACATGGGGCCTATCACATTATCAACCTGTTAATTAAAAATACAAGGAGAGTCATCCAGGAGTTGAACAGTGTCCTCCAGGGATTCTCGGTCAGAAGGTATATTGCAAGGAACCATTAAACTTTTTTCAGCTTTAGGACAATGATGATCAGAAAACTCCGATTTTTAATTTATGACAGTTGAGTATCAAATATGTGAAATAGACATGGTGCTCTGAGAGCTTTTATAGCATATAGTCCTTGACCAACAGAGCCCCAGGGGACCCCCTTGTTCATGCGTCTATGCACTTTGAACCATGAAACCCTCATCTCCTGGCCATAGACTGTTGACATTTGAGCAAAAGGCAGCCAGTGGACCTACTGACCTAACATGAGCCTGTATATTAGATGGTTACTAACAGATGTACTCAGGTTTTGTTACAGTCCTTTCAATATGAGTAACTGTTTACTCATCAATGATCTCTTAATGAACATCCACTGTGGACTTTCTCACCTTTTTACTTCTGTATGCCATTTGCCAAGTTCAAGCATTTTCAGCCTTATTTCTTTGACTACCTTCAGCTCCAGCCTCTTTCTCTTCTCTTTCTGGGGGCTCTGATGACACAACTGTTAGCTCCTTTGCCATGGTTCTATACATCTGAGGTTCTTTTCATAGATTCTCAAGTGTATTATCTCTGTTTTGTTTTAATTGGATGACTTCTATTTTTCTATCTTGAAGTTCACTGATGGTTCCCTCTGTTCTGTCTTCTGCTGTTGAGCTCATCTGTAAGTGTTTTTCTCAAGTTCTAAAATTTTTATTTCATTCTTTTTAGTATTTTCTGCATCTCTACTGTTTTTTTTCATTACTTTCAAGCATGTTTATAATTATCCTCTGAGGCATTTTTCGGCAGGACTGCTTTTAAAACCCATGTCATTTAATTGTAACATCGTTGTCATCTCAGTGTTGGTATATGTTTGTCTTTGAGCTTTTTCTAGTTTTTTGGTAATGGATGTGACTATTGACTACTGGACATTTTGAGCATCATATTATGAGACTATTAATCTAATTTACAGTTTCTCCTCTCACAGCCTCCTCTAACACTACACTGTAGGCAGAGTCAAGCACCACCTGGTTGCTGTCAGATGGACTGGGAGTCCGAGTTCCCCGCTCAGTCTCCTTGACACCCTAAGTAGAGTCATGTCTCAGGACTGCTGTGGGGAGGAGGGAGTTCAGACTCCTTGTCAGGCTTCTGTTCTGATATCACCAACACTGAGAAGGTTAAAGATAGTTCGTTACTATCCCCACACAACCTTCACTGACACCACAAAGGGCATCCTTGTTGTGTTATATGCCACTCTGCACTAAAAAGAACGGACAAGTTTTCCTGGAGAAACGGCTGATTCCTTCCTTCCATGTAAGGAAGACACATGCCGCAAGGACACAGGAACCAGCTTGAATGGGCTCCCAGTGATCAAATCTTGAATGCTGTAAGTGCCAAAATAAATAATGATAGCAGTGAATTATAACCCATTAATTAAAGTAAGGATTACTCAACTTTATGCTGAAATAAGGAAAGCTCTTTCTTATAATGGAATTACAGCTAATGTGTATGGAAGTTGAAAAATCATCAACAGAAACTAAAATTTCTAGGTGTAAGTTTGATAAGGGACAGGATATTTGTATAGTTTCAAAATAGCTTCCACAGATTACTTTTTTGATTACAAAGGGAAAAAGTAGTAACCTTACAGTGAGGGAACATGGCAGGAAGCATCTTAATCAAGGCATCAAAGCTAACGTTTAATATTAGTAACACTGAGACAAACCAACATGAAGTGCCTTCTGTCAGGTTGCACTGAGAATGCTTCTTCATTGGTATTCCTATAAAAATGCATAACCTCAACCTAATTATGGTGAAACATTAGACAAATCCAAATTGAGAGATATTCAACAAAATAACTGATACGTACTATTAAAAATGTGAAGATACGAAAAGAAAGAAGCCTTTTGTACTGTTTATTTTAAAAGACACGTGCAACTAAATATATGCAATAATTTATCCTGGATTATTTATGACAACTAAATACAATGAATTATCCTTAATTGGGTTCTACACATGGAAAAATAGTTTAAAGGGTGTTATTTCAGGAATTACTAAGATTTTGAATTTGGACTGTGGATTATTAGGGATTGGAAAACTACAGTATGTCAGCCAGGTTCATCCTAGGGTCTGTTTTTGTATGCTTTATGAGCCCAAAATGGTTTTTAAATTTTTAAGTGTTAGAAAAATAAGTAAGCCAAAAGCAAAAACAAAACCAAAAACATGTAAAGAGAACTGATGAGGCTGTCAATGCCTAAAATGTTTGTTATCTCTTCTTTATGGGAAACAGCTTGCTAACTCCTGGACTAGAGGATTAGTAAAAGTCAAGATACATTTCATTTAAGCTCCCAGATACAGCAAGATGTCCCCCTGGCCTTTTCCTGTACATGAGCCAACAAATTACCTTTGTTCTTATGAAGTCACTTGAGTTAGGGTTCGAACATTTGCAAGCAAAGGGATCTTGGATGATACAAACCACGTGCGCATCCAAGGCAATGTGCCCTTGGTTCCTCAATTTTATTTGCTGGTGTAGACCGCCTTTCAGTGGTAAGGTTCTTCAGAGGCCATATCAAATCTCCCATCATGGCTGGCATGACTGTACAGCTGTAGAGTTTTCCATTCAGTCAGGTTTACATGTCTCTGCAAGTGCCGATTTACATTCTGCTGCTCTCAGAAGAAATATTGACGAAATGTGTCCGATGTAATTAAAAATGGATTCATAATGGAAATGCCAATTCCTTGAGCATAACTAATGACACTGTGAGTTCATTTAATTACTTTTTACATGGTCTAAAGATCTGATAGGAAAAAAGAAAAGACTTCACTATCGTATTATACTATTTCTTAAATTTACTTCGGAGAAAATACATAAAGCAGTTCTTAAAGAAAGGGGAGAGTTGAAGGGAGAGAAACGTTAAGATGATTTAGAGAAATAAGGACTTTGGCTTCACAAGTTTAGTTCAGCATCCTTTATTCATTCTCCTTTCCGTTCCTCTCTGCAAGCATGTGCTGAGCAAGTAACGGGTGCTGGCACAGAGGCAGGCACTGAGGCCCTGCTAAGTAATGTGATGCAGTCCTTACCACTGTGGTGATCACAAGGTGCTAGGAAAGGGAACTGTTATCATACAATTGCAGTGCCATCTGATGAGGGAAATGAAAGTTCTACATGTAAACCTCATTGCTTAGGGCTTTGCAAAAAGTCTTGTCTAAAGAACAGAAGTTTGATCTGGATATTGAAGGTGAATAGGAGGTTGCCAGATAATCTTGAAAACAAAGAAGGCATATGCCTCTGGGGAAGAGATTAAAGGAAGTTGTTATTTAAATTAAAATTCAAGAAAGTTGTACAGTCAGGGTGGAATGCCAAAATATAGTAAAGGAAAAAAAATGAACTATTATAAGTTTCTATGAGAGAATCTTAGGGTCAAAGGGTGCCACCACAGACAAATTAATGCAGGATAGAAAGCTGGAAAAATAAACCAAAGAGAGAAAAAGGGGGAATTAAGAAGAGAAGGAAAGAGGGAGAGAAGAAAGGAGTCAGCTCAATGTGTGTTTCTAAAAGTCACAGGTCATTACATACCACGAGATGACCACATTCAGACCTTTTAGGACTAACAAAGAGTAAGCCATTGTGTCTCCCTTTAATTTGCACCTGAGGCATGATTTGAGGCTCCCAGGCTTAACAAACACATCGAACCTTTCCAAAGCTACTTATTTACATATAAGAATGTATGAAACTTTAGAGGAACCTATAAACGTGTCACAAGTGAGGAGCATGGTCTCCTACTTTCTTTGCTTTCTGCCTTTTCCTATTCTGTGAATAACAGAAATCCCATTTTACTTGGAGAATCATCTCTTCCCTGTGATTTTGGTGAGCCAGATTGACCCCTAGCTAGATGTTCTGTATGACCGAGGCTTGCATGATCATAACATTGAATCCTAGAATTTAGTAACTTGTTAAAAATGTGACCGAATTCTAGTTTGAACTGTTGTAAGAGATCCTTTTTTACTTACTCAACTCATAGTTATAAAAATAAAAGCCTGAATCTGCCTGGGGTCCCCACTAGTAATGAATGAACCAGAAAAAGAAGTCAACAGGAAGATGGAACCACTGCATGAATTAAAGTTAAATTCTAATGTCCTTGAGTATGCATCTGGGTCTGTAAGTGACAGATTTCCTCAGTCATTGGCTTTCTTGGAAATGTCTTTGTTCAACTCTTGCTGTTGGAGGACATTTTACTCGGTATGAAATTCCAAGTTAATGACTTACTTTTGTTGTTGTTCATTTATTTTCCTTTAGCAGGTTAAAAATGCCATTCCATTATCTTACTGTTTCCATTATTTCTATTAAATAAGAAGTGGTTAGTTTTATTGTTGATGCTTTGAAGCTAATGCCTTTTTTCTCTCTCCATTTAAAATTTCCTTTTTTGTTTTGTTTTCTGTAGTTGGTCTACAATGTGTTTGGGTACAGCTTTATTCTATTTATCCTGCCCAGAATTTGCTGAGCTGCTGTAGGTTTGGGGTTGATTTTTAAAAATCAGTTTAGAAAAGTCATAGTCATTTGACTTTAAATGTTTCTTGTATCTCATTCTCTTTCATCTCTGAGACTCCAGTTACACATATATTAGACCTTTTCCATGTATGTCTTAAGCCCTTACGATAAATATGTATTTGTGCTTCTATTTCATTTTTTTCTGGTTCACTAATAATGTCAGTTGTCATTTCAGTTTTGGAATATCCATTCAATGTTTTTTAGAGTAGAGTTCTCTGGCGAAATTCTCCATCTTGTTACTTATTTTCTTGCACATACTAATCTTAGTTATTTTAAAGTCTTTGGTATCTCAACTATCTGAGTTACCTGTAAGCCTATTTTATTGCCTTTTTTGTCTTAGTCACTTTTCTTGAAATGCTTGGTAATTTTGGTTAAATATTTGTAAGAAGATCATAGAAGTTTTGAATGACTCCTCAAGAAATTTATTTACCCTCTCTGTTGACTGTTGCCTAGAATAGGGCATATATTCTCAATACAGTCAGGGAGAGAGTTGTTTTTTTAAAGGTCAGTGTCAAGATAAGTACTCCCAGGATGTGTGTCTCCAGGTCTTCCAGCCAAAAGCCTGGAGTTCTTATAGTGGCCTCCCTTCCTTGGGATCCTGAGCTCCAATTTTATTACTCAGAACTGCTAAAAAATCTGTCCTGTTTTGAACACGCAGAATTCTTGTTCCTAAAAAGCAAAAATGTCTTGGCACTCAGTGACTGCCTTCTTTAGATGCAGCGTGTACTTTCCAGCTCACTGCAGGCCCCACCACTCCCTGTTGTTACGCATACAACTAGCTTCACTCAGTTTCATCAGCTGCATGAGCCCTGTCTGTAATCCTTTGATTTCTCTCTCCTGAAATCAAATAGAAGCATAGGATATTCTTTGTTCTTCAGACTTAATAGAGGAAAGAAGCTTTCATGGCAGTAAAATGCTTTTGTTTTAGATATAAAGTAAGACACAGCTTAGGAACTGGCAGACCTTTTCAAAGGAAAAACATACTGAGTTTTAGGCTTATGTCTCCACCCTCTCTCCTCTCAGGAATCTTATTTCCTCTCATACTTACAGCCTTGACAGCCTGAAACCTCAATTTTTGTTTTCCCAGTCCTGGGAAACTGCCAAAATACTGATGACTTGTCTGCCTGTTTACAGTTGCTACGTCCTGCTTTTTGGCTTCTCAGCCTCTCGTTTTCTACAAAAATGGTAAATTGTCCCAGCAGAAAAGTGGTATTCTGGATTTACACCTCAGCTCAATGAGCTTCCTTTTTCTGAGATGCTGATCTCACAAATCCTGGCTGCAATGGCGTTTTCACTGCTCTTTCAGACAGTTTGTGTGTGTGCATGTGTGTGCATGTGTATGTGGCTCTCTGTTGGATTTTTAGCTGATGTCAGTGGGATGTACTCCTCCATAATAGCTTGAAGCAGAGGCATTCTTACCTGGACATTATTTTAGGTATCAGTACATTTCACATGAAAATTCAGACTTTTTTCACTTGAAAAATAACAAGTTAAGGCAACCCAGAATCTTTATTCCTTTGAAGTCAGCATGCATTTTATGGAACACACTCCTCACTGCTCTAGACTTTCTCCCTTCCCGCTGCACTCACTTCCATCACCTGCACACCCCTCTGTAATCACTTGTTTCTGCTTCTCTTGATGTATATTGAGAGAACAGTATGTTCTCTGCTCTTCAAAGCCACAGACTAGAGGAAAGGATCTTCAATGGCAGTAAAGGAGGTTTTTGTTAGACATAAGGCATTTCTCCTTTATAGTGCTTTCCAGGAAAGGGGAGGCATTTCCAGAACACAATGCCGATAGGCTAGATGCCCCAGCCGTGTAGTAGAGATGAGACTGTGTCAGAGGCTGGGATGGGAATTACTGAAAATTAGACTAACTGGGTAGGCTTGATGAGTATGTTTTCATTAAACTCTGGCAGAGTGATTATGAAATAAAAGGGCATTAACAGAATAAAATAATAATCATTCAGGAATTTGACATTCAGATATGAAAGTCCATCATTCATTCAATCTGTATTTATTGTCACCTACACATGCCAGCCTAGTTTCTAGGCACTTAGCATTTTGGATGAGCTTTAGTTTTAGCAGAATAATAAAGACAATACGTGCGTAAAAAACCAAATAAGATAATTTCAGATAGTGTTAAGTATTTGTGGTAGGCATTATAATGGCCTCCAAAGATACCCATGTCCTAATGCCTAGGATATGTGATACATCACCCTACTGGGCAAAGTGGACTCTGCAGATGTCATTGAGGCTAAGGACCTTAAGATGGGGAGATTATTTTGCATTAACCTGCTGGTCCCAATATGATAATGCATCTTTAAAAGCTGAAAATCTTTCCTGGCTACAGTCAGAGGAAGCTGTGATCGGAGAAGAAGGATCAGAAAACTAGAACTTTGCCTGCTTTGAAGATGAAAGAAAGGGGCCATGAACCAAAGATTGTGGATGGCCTCTAGGAACTAGAAAAGGGAAGCAAACAGATTCTCCCCTAAAGCCTTCAGAAAGCAATGCAGTCTGGCTTGCGCATTGATCTTAGACACTTCTTGGACTTCTGACCTACAGAATTATAAGATAATCCTTTTGTGATGTCTTAAGCCTCTAGGTTTGTGGTAATGTGTTACTGCAGCAATAGAAAACTAACATAATGCAATGAAGAAAGTGATATAAGTTAGTGGTATAGAAAGTGGGGCCGGTGCTGAGGAGGCTGCGCCAACTGGGATGACGATGGAAAACTTTCCGAAGGGGAAACTGGATGAGTACGTCGGAGGGCAATACAGGGAGAGCCTGTCAGTTGAGGACTGGAAAGAGTACCCGTGTAACTGGAGGCTAATGACAGAGTGAAATGTGTGCATTTCGGGTGGGGAGGGCATGGAGGGCAGGGCAGGAGGTGACGAAACAAGCAGATGACGGATCAGATCAGGTCAGACATGGTGGGTCCAGGTGAAGTGTTTGGAGCTTATTCTCGTTTTGTTTGGAGGGTTTTTATCAGGAGACATATACTTTTATTTGCTTTCTTGGCCCCGTCCCCAGAGTACCTGCCTCACTAGGTTCACGCAGGCGTCGGAGGAGCCACATTGTGCGAGCGCCCCTGCTGATTTGGATGTGGGGAGTCTTTGGATCACACTCTGACAAACACTGCTTCAATTTCTGTGTCTCTTTTGGGACTTTTTGTCTGGCTCACAGGCATCTGCTCTCCCTCTTTCTTGCAGACACTTTCCCAAAATATACCATCATCTCAAGACCACAGAACATATTTTAGGTTCCTCCCATGTTGCTCAGGCAGCTTAGCCTAACTCAGGGCCTGCAGAAGGCATCTTAGTACACATTTATTTAACTCAGTTGAGCAATATTTGTGTAAGTAATTCTAGGTCACTATTTTCTCAGGTTGAAATATATCTATCTGTATGCATTTTTAATGATGCTTATACCATGGAAATTCTATTACTTAATCTTTCCCTTACCTCATTCCTTAGCAATATGCTACTTTCAAAATAAAACTCTTTCTGAAGTAAATAGGTTTCAGCTGTATTTGAGGAAACAGTATATTGTCTCTTCTGTCCAGGGGCAGCGTGTAAGGGATATAAGGGTGGAGGGGTTGGGGTGAGGAAAGAATGTGTCTCTGAAATAGCTCAAACCTTGGACTTAGAGAAACAGACCACAATTTGGGACACCATGATTTGGAGATACTTTTAAAGACCACCACAGTTTGAGACCTATACTTCCTGTGTTAATAGCTGTCACACTTTGCTGTGATTTAACCTTCTTGCTTTTTAAAAAATAACTCTTTAAAGAGCTCTCTTAATGGTCATTTGCTCAAACAGTATGTCATCACTCTTTTTAAGCACCCAAGACAAGTGGGTGGTGTGGGGAAGAGTCTCATTTTAAAGCGGTAGCCACCTTTGTCTTGAGTCATCCTTTCTTCCTTTCATCCTTTCTGGTATTATTGAAAACCAGCAGCATTTTAAAAATCATTAATCCTTATTGCCTCATAACTATGCTTATTTCTGGGGACTGATGTTTGTCAGGCAGGCATCCTGTGTAAAAGCACCCCTATTTCAGATGCTTCAAAATGATCTTTGATCTTATTCGGAACTCAGCAGCTGTCTGTGGGATTCTTTCCTGGCTTCTCACCTGATCTTTTCTTTCATCTCTGATTTGGCTTTGGGATTGTGATTATATTTTTTAGGGGATTATTTTTAAGTGACAGCATTGAATAGAAGTGAGTGAATGTTCTTAGAAAATTGTCCTAAAGATATGCTTACAAGGGAAGGAGCTGAGACAACTACTTAGGTCATCTGGGCTCCTGAACACTTTATTTTGAGTTCATGTGGCCTCCTCTGTCCATGGTAGCTGCTAGACTCATGCACTACTTCAAACCCCCAATCAGTCGTTTCACAAACTACCCAGGGAATCCTACTTAAGTACGTGAAGAGCACCAGAACAGGACAGAAACCGACACCATGCCAGATTGAAAGCCCAGTTACCCATAGTTCCCACTTCCTGATTTATAATTCACAGTCTTCACTATAATGATCTCAGAAATACAGATCTAATCTTGATGCTCCTCAGCTCAAATCCTGCAACGGTGTCTCCTCACATTGGGAAGAAAATATGAATTCTTACCTTTTGGTAGGAAGTTCTAGGGTGACTATATAATTCACTGTCCAAATTGGGACCGTTTGAGAGTAAAAAGAATGCTGTGAAAAATTACGTTTAGGCAACAGGCAGAAACTCAGCCTATTCTGGACAATAGGAGCAGAGGGTTTCCCTAACTAAAGCTGCCTGCAGACTCACCCCCCACCCCCTTCAGCCACTGTGCTCCAATCATACTGGTCTCTTTCGTGTTCTTAAAAGTGCTAAGATTTCCCCTCTGTGACCTTTGCACGTGCTACACACTTTATCTGAAATGCTTTCCACCTAGCACCTTGCATGGCTGGCTCTTCATCTGGTAGGTCTCAGGTTAACAATCGCCACCTCAGAGAGGCTGTCTCTGACCATCTGCTCTTGTGGCAGTCCTGTCTCCGTCATGCTCTATCCCAGGATACTGTGCATTTTTCTTACCACGTTGATTGTGATCATAAACTCTAGTTTTCTGTATCTCTGCTAACTTCTCTATCACCCAGCTCTCTGCTGCTCAGTCTGCATGGAGTCCCTATCTTCTGTTGTTACCTTTTAGGGTTTCACTCCCACAACGAGATTGACTCTTCTTTCCCAATTCCGAACTCCTAGAAAGTGGTACTGATTGTCCCAGCTTGGTTCAGATGACCTGTTCTGGTAAAGTCCCCTATTGTTAGGGGAGTGGGCCAAGTTGTATAAGCATCCGTGCCAGGAACCCACATTTTCGGATAGGGACACTTAAGGGGCAGTGGGCAAAGGCATGGACTCTAAAACGTATGTAAATGGTTTCCTTTCCTCTCTCTGTCTGTGATTTCCTAGGGTAGGATTCTGGTGCTGTGTTCCCATCTCTCCTTTGTTCTTGTAATTTTTGACAGTATCTAGTTATATATTACATTCAATTCTCTTGAATAGAGCCATTTGGAATTGTTTTCTCACTGATTTGTCCAGTTTTACTTAATTGAGAGGCTGTTTTTGGCATCATGTAGATAGTAAACTGAATCTAGTGAATCATTTATTTGATCAAAGCACGGGTGCCATACCAATATTCTGAACTTGACCCTTGACATTAGGTCAAGGGGTTTATTCTGACATTAGCTGTTTTCTTTGAAAATTAGAGGGTTTATTCATTCATTCGTATGTTTATTTTGTCTGCATTGCAGATTAAAATCAGATGTATATTATGACACTACTGATTTAGTAATTCAATAAAACTGTTTTCTCCCCTTTGGCACAAGAAAAGCTAATAAAACGTGCACTCTCTGCTCAGAGTTAGGAGGCTCGAGGAGTAGACTGGGTCCTGTCACTAATTAGTGGTGTGGTAATGGGAAAGCCCTTTAGCCTGTCAGCCTGGCCCTCCTTCATATCAGAAATGAGAGCATTGATGACGATTGTTTCTAAGTTACCCTTAGCCCTAAAATTCTGAGATCTGTAACTGCCTTAGAAGGGATCATGTTATCGTTTGGCTCACAATTCGTTTTGGAAAAGCCTCTGGATGAAATTGTTACTTCAGAGATAAGCTCTTTAGGAAAATTTGTGGAGGGAAATTTTTGTTTATTGTATTTTAAAGAATTAAACATCATAAGAGGAGTCACCCAGGTGCTGGAGTTGGTGAGCCTTGCAGAATACTTTTTCTCTCTAATAATGAAATTGATTGCCATCTTGCTGCATTTTTTTCTTGCCGACCTGATTCTTGTTCAGAAGACTCAGAGGACAGTGCCAAGATGCAGACTAAAGTAAGAGCCATTATTTTTTTACAGCAGATTAATGAGAGTGAATTAGAGAAAGCTTTCTGCTCTGTAAAGGTGCCACTTACAGTCATATAACATATGGCTCAGCACAGAATCGGGGAAATGCAAGTGGTCGTTGAATGACAAAGGCCAGAAACTGCTAATGATGTCATCTCAAGGAGCATGAGGGACACCCTGACCCAGTTGCTTCCCTGCTTGGCATTTCCAGTAATGAGAAGGACAGCTCTTTGTCAGTTGCAGAGTGACTTTCCCATGAACCTCTCAAAGAGGGTTCACAGCATCTGCTCACCACTCACTAATGACACGAACAGTACTGCTCCTGGCATTGTCCCTCCCAAGAGGGGCATGGCTACACAGTACTTCGTTCTGAAAGACTTTGGACAGCACTTAGCGATTCACAGAGGTCTAATGAACACATCTTGGTGAAATGATAGTTATTAGGACACCTACTGGCAGCTCAGTTCTTGCGTTTTTGTGCATCCAGATATTCTGGGTGTGTTTTAAGTGTTGTTTAGGTTGGCTTCAGTTTTCAATGATCTCTACTAATGAAAGGAAGTGGTTAATTCAAACCGGCAGATTTTTCAAGAGCAATCTTGGCATTGGTGCACATTTTGATGCAGAGATTTTAACCAAGGTATGCCTGATACCCCATCAGTTCAGATCAAGACTTAGCACACCAAAAAAAAAAAAAAAAAAAAAAAAAAAGGAACTGTGAAAACTACAGTGTTTACTATTGCCTCTGCAAGTCCCCCACATCAGAACTCTTTCACCCCTTAAATTCACTGCTGAGTCTGCAGAGAATCACATCATGGAGAGGTGAAGTGCTGGTCTAAAGCATGGCTAGCTTATCTCTGTCAGAGTCTCTGTACCTTTTTACTCCTATTCAATTCAACACACACTGATTGAGCACTGTATATGAAGCATGGAACATGAAGGGACACACTTCATCCTGCGAGTCGTTGGTGTTTTGGATTCATAAGGGCTCAGACTATGTGAAGCTTATTTCTGTGTCCTGTGGCTGCTATGCAGTGAGTGTACATCAAATGTTTGGTGAAGGGATATAAATTTGAATCAAGCTAGACATAAAATTCTTAAGTACAAACCCTTGGCATCCTTTTCTTACTTGGATGACATGGGGTTTTGTTTAAATAAGTACTTAAGAGTGACATTTACCATTATGAGGCTGTTTCTTCCAGGTTCATTCATGAATTGGAAAAAAAAAAAAAGCCTTGAACTTTTCCGGTTGATTTGGTAGGAGCAGCTCAGTGGGACTTCTTTATGCATATATTCAGATCATTAACTTCCTTCACAGAGCTGGGGTCACAGGATTATTTGTCCAGCAACATAGGGATCATCTAGCCAGCTCCTCCCACCCCCAGTTTTACAAATGAGGAGACCAAGGCCTGGGGATTTTAAGAGTTGTTCAGACATCTCACTACTAATTAGAGAGGGAGCAGTTACTGGAACGAAGGCCACCTTGAGTCTGGCTCTTTCTAATATACTAAAACCATGTCTCAAGCCTTGAATAATTAAGACGTGTAAGAAATGCCTTAAATTAGTTGAGTACAAAATGCACTTCAAAGGTGAATTTAGTATTCAGAGATCATTATTTCAGATCTCCAGCTGTTACAGAACAAGCTGCCTAAAACTCCAACATTAACAGATGTCTGCTAAACACTTACTACTAATAATTGAAACAGTAATAACAGTGCTGCAATTAGCCTACAAGAACAGCAATAAAAAACCATACTGTTTTTATTCTCACTTTTTAAAATAGGTATTAATTCATCTGTGTAGCACCTTGAATGGACATCCTGAATAAAGAAATTGAAAAAAAAAGCTTCAAGATAGAGTATGTATTGGGGATGTTAAGCTGTTTAAAAATTGTTAGTTAGACAGTACATTTGGGTTAGGGGAAAACAAACTGAGTGCAAAGAAAGAAACAAAGATGATCTGAGTTGCTGTTTACATGGTAAGGTTAAATGATGGCCTTCGTACTAGCGTAAGAAATGGCATAAAGATGAAATGACTGAGCAGCCTCAGTTTTTCCCTCTAACTGTTTAGCACCATTTGAGACAAGGTAGTTCATCTCTGATTTTGACCAAGGCCAGATATTTACTGGCCTACTCAGAAGCCTTTGTTTGTTCATTCGTTTCACAGATACTTATTGAAACTTTTTTTTTCTTCTTACATACTAGAAAAGTAAACACATGATCTGATCTATATGGCCATTTTATTTTATTTTATTTTAAAACATAAATAAAATTAGCATCGAATATTTACTACGTGTCAAGCATGTCGTCTACATACTCTCACTTAAGACTTAAAAGGAATTTTATAAGGGATGTTCTGTTATCCTTTGTTATTGATAAGAGACTGAACAGTTAAAAAAATATGTAACTTGTACAAGGTCAGAAAATTAGTATTTTGAAGGGTAGGAATGAAATCCAAGAGTTTGTATCTAGAATATATTCTCTTACCTACTGTGAGTTATAGACTTTCATAGGTGGAGCTACAAAGTAGACAGTGGCTCTTAAAATTGGATCAGGAGGTGGTTCACAAACTCTTTTTGGAATCTAATGAGATAAAACTATTGCCTCTTAACCCAGGAAAAAAATGATAGTGCACACATGCATGCATTTGAAACATTTCAGTATTATTATGACCTTTTGAATATTGTTCAAGGACCTTGCATGGGATGAGAGAAGAGGTTGTTATGTCTAAGGTCACAGCCACTCGAGGGGCAGAGCCATCTTTGAGCTCACTACTTCAACTTCTGTGCTCTTAAACATGAGGAGTTGAGGCACCACACGCTTTAACAACTCTTTGAAGGTCACCTAGGAAGACTGTCACTAGTCCCTCCTCCCCACCACACTACCATCCCTCCTATGTCTGATGGAATGGGAAACTCTTCCTAAAAAATAGATTAGAACAGGTTTAGAAGTGGATTCAGGTAAATGTACCATCAACAGGAAAATCACAAATGAATTATTTTGGAAGAAGAATAAAAAGATACTATGGGAAAATAAAAATGTTCAGTTCTCTTTAAGGACTAATGAGATGGAACTTGTTTAGGAATGCCATCTGAGTGTTTAGGCTCTTTGAAAGAGGAAGCTAAGATACTAAAAATATTTGACATTAGTGTTTTCCTCTTACTTGCTTTTAAACACTACAAATAGTCCAACAAAGTTTGAAATACATGTCAATAAATATGTATAATAATCCTAGTTGCTCCAATTTAATTACAAACAATACTAGACTCAGTGGATTCCTACTTTTCCCACTTTATTCTTGGAGAGGGAGAATATTTCTATTTTTTAAACATTGTGCAGCTCTGAAAATAATGAGTCTTTTGTTTGAAAAGGAGCTTAAAGATAATCTCTATCTCTTTTTCACTAAATTAAATAATCTGTTTAAGTCTATTATTTATTGTGACATTTAAGAACCTAAAAGACTATTTAAAGGAAATCTGTAAATTCTGACATTAACACACAGAAAAATCAATTTGATGAATGCAGGATTTGGATTCATTTTATTTTAGGTTGAAAATACACTTGAAATATGAGTTGTGAGTTTTATTAATCTTTTTATCCTTGGGGCCCCAATGCTGACACTCCTCCATTAGGCATTTGAGAAGTTACGGTGATGGACAGTCTGTCAGTCAGCCTCAGGCCGTGGGCCTTTCCCGCAGCCTAGTGGTCCAGTGATCAATATGAAGTGACCTAGTGAAAGCTCCCGCCGATTGCCGTCACATTGTAGCTCACAAAGAATACAAATCTAACCAGTCTGATTTGCTGTGATATTTATTTGTCCTCAGGTTTGCTTCTCTTGGAGGATTCCTTTTTCCCTCAGTGCTCAATAAATTACTAAAGTTAACTCAATATAACATGGCAAAACTCTTACGACACTGATGTTTGGAATCATTCAAAAACACCAGCTGTGTGAATGAGGGCACATTACTTAGATCTGAGTCTCTTTCTGTTTCTTGCTCTCTCTCTAAATCTGAGAATGGGACTTACTAGCCTAAAGTTACTGCAAACATTCAGTGTGCTGAAGCAAATAAAACAGTGCAGTGCTTGGCACTGAAATGGTGTTCAGTCAGTATTAACATATCATCTTACTGTTTATGAATTTTCAAAACTGTTTAAATGCCCCGTGGAGAACTCTTTCAGATGAGATAGATGAAAATAATGTGTGAGATTTAAAAAAAAAAAAAAGCTTTCTTGATTTCGAATGAAAACAAAGGATTCTTGCCTTAGCATTGCCATTGTTTAATGGACCACAAGCTCCCAAACTATAAATTGAAGGAGATATGCTGGATCTACTTATTTGTAATTACTTGTAGTCAAAAATAAGCCCTTCACTGCAAAAGGCACTGAGATATAGCTGTGAATGATACAAAGTCCCTGCTCCCAAGGAGCTTCCATTGTGGGAGAGACAGGGGAAAATGTGCAAAAAAAAAAAAAAAAGATAAATAAGATAATTTTATAGTTGGAGGTGATAGCTACTGTAAAATAGGAAGATGGGATAGACAGCCAGTAAGGGCAGACAGGATCTACATTAGACACGGTGGTCAGGGAACACCTTTGAGGAGGTCACATTCAAGTCAGTTCCTCAATGATAGAAATAGCCTAGCTCTGGACAGCTCTGAGGAAAGAGCGTTCCACGCTCAGGAAACACAAACATGAATGTAACTGAAAGTATTTTGGGTGGGAGAGGAGGTAGAAAGTGAAGTTAGAAATATGATGAAGGCCTTTCAGTGATCCTTAAGCTCTTTTCTTGATGTAATTTTGAAGTTTCTAAGACTGGACAGTAATTCTGATTTTCTCCTGTGGCTTGTAAGGAAATGAGATGGCGTTTCTGACATTCACTAACTGATACAAATCCTGGGCTCACTCACAGGAAAGATTTTTAAGTCCTTCATGTTCAGCGAGTAACAAAGGTGGGAAAATGTGCACCATTTTGGAAACATTTTTTTAATATTTTGCTAAATTATAATCACTAAATGGTTCACATATTTATGTCCCAGACTTGTCAGAGCCAAGGGAGGAACAGAATCAAGGTAAAACATATTTCTTTCAAATAAATTAAAAGTAAAAACATTTCCTGAATATAAGTCTTGTTTCTGCTATTTGGAATGTTGCTTCTTTTATATGTGGAGGTTAATCTAGTGATGCCTATAGATAGAGCAATAACTTGTTAATGAGATACTGGTTTCTAAAATTAAAACAGTTATCAGTATCATTTTCAATCTAAATTAATGCTTCATTAAACTAATTAATAGCATAACAATAACTAGCACTTTTAGAGATTGTAATTAATCATGGTCACACAGTATTTCTTTACCAATCCATAGGCATAATGTGATCTTTTAGAAATCAGAATTTTTACATAAAGTAAGCGAAGATGTCATTTTACTTTACAGGGTGCCAATGTTGCAATATAATTAGATGCATAGGGTAGTATAAAGAAGTTGGACTGAATTTGGGAGAGATGAACTTTAACATTCTCTACTCCCCTTCTCTCTTGATCTCTCTCTACCACTTACTGCCTCCTACACGGTCCTTTACACATCACTTTCTCTCTAGATAAGTAGTTGATTCATTTGCGAAGTAGGAGAGTTGGACTAAATGACCCCCAAGATAGCTTGTATTTCTAAAAACGTTAGTTTGGGAAGATGGCATTCCTTAGGGAGAAGGTGACCTCATACGCTCCCACTGTGTCTTTTCACAGCTCTGTGCTGATAGCCCAAAATCTGTATCTCAAACTCTCTCCCGACATTGAGCCTTTTTACCCAGCGACTAACTGGATATTTCACTTTAGATGTGTTTCAGGTGCCTGAACTGCAGCTTGACTAAAACTGAACTCTTCATCCTCCCTGTTGAATTTACTCCTAGTGAGCTCCCCGTTTGAGGAAACAGTATCAACCACCACAAAGTCATCGAAGTCGAAGTACCTGGCTGTCAGGACTGACAGCTAATGAGTCGTTCAGTCTTGCAGGTTGTAGTTCTGAAGTGTCTCTCGCCACCCGTGGTGCTCCATCTCACCACCCTAGCTTCTGGTTCCCATGTTGTCTTCTCTGAGCGCGGCATCTAAGAGCCATCTAACTGTTCTCGCTGCCGTGCGTTATGTGACTGCCCTACATAATCCTTTCTCTTCACTGCCTCCAAAGCAGTCTCTCTGAAAGGGGAACCAATGATGTTGCTTCTCACTATGCCAAAGTCTCAAATATTACGCATGTCCTTCAAGGCACCTGCAGCTTGGCCCCTGCCTACTGATTTAGCTGTATGTTTTGCCACTTTCTTCTTTGCTGCTGTGATTCATCCACCCTCTCTCTTGTCTGGGACTTTGAAAATCGTGGCTATTCTTTCGGGAAAATTGTTCTTCCCAGCAAGTTCCTTTTTCAGCATGGGCTTACTATAACCCAACTTTAAATTTAGAGAAATTATATCCCATATTAAACCCTCCAATGGCTTCCCATTACAATTAGAATAAAATCTATACTCCTTTATTTTGTAGGATAAAACCCATATTCTTATAAGGGTCTGCATGATCTGTCTCCAGCTGAGTTCTTTGTCCTCAGGGTTGCCAAAGTTCTAACTTTACAGAAATATTCCTATCCAAGATCATTACTTGATTGGCTCCTATGCAGTATTCTTGTCTCAGTTCAAATTTAAATCACCATTCCTCCACTAGTCAATCTCTTTATTGGTTTAAAAGTGTGTATCACTGTCTGAAATTACTTTATCTTTTATTTTCTCAATTGTTTATTACTTTTTCCTCCAAATTGTAAATTATAAACTTTCTGAGGGGCTTTATCTGTCCTATGCAGTATTATGCCTTAATTTCTAAGATAGTTTCAGGCATATGATAGATACTGAAACATTTGTTAACTCGTAGGTGAAATTCACCACTTAGCATCCTAGGGGAGGACTTCCCTGATTTCCTGGCCCAAAACCAAATTCAGTATATTCCTAAATTACGATATCTATATCTATTTTTATCTATACTTTGATGTAATGAACCATAATTATAATTTTAATAGCTTTATTGAGGTACAATTCTTTGAAGTACAAAGAACCACACATATTTATGTGTACAGCTTGACAAGTTTGAACATAAGCAGACACCTGTGATACTGTCACCGCGATGAAGGTAACAGACACCTCCCAGAGTTTGTGTGTCCCTTTGTTGGTGGTGGTGGGTTTTTTTGGTTTGTTTGTTTTTATTTGTTGTTGTACTGTTGTTTTTTGATGTTGTTTTATAAGGACACTTTACATGAGATCTACCCTCTTACCACATTTTGAAGTGCACAGTACTGTATGGTTAACTGATGGTCCTACTATGTATAGCCGATCTGTAGAATTTACTTACGCAGCATAACTGAAATTTTGCATCCTTTGAATACCCACCCTCCATTTGTCCCCAGGCCAGTCCCTGGCCACCTCTGTTGTATTCTTTGCTTCTGTGTTTGACTATTTTAAATACCTTATAGCAGTACAGTCTTGTGGCGTTTGACCTTACGTGTCTGGCTTATTTCACAGCATAATGTCCTCCAGGTTCATCCACGTTGTCACACATGACAGGATTTCCTTATCTTTTAAGGCTGAGTAATATTCTATTATATATATATATATTCATTCCATTCTTCTATTGATAGATGCTTGGGTTGTTTCCATATCTTGGCATTGTAAATAGTAATGCATTGAGTCGATATCACTGAGATCCTGATTTTAGTTCTCTTGGATGTAGACTCAGAAGGTGGAAGGCTGGATCATAATGTCGGTCAGTTTTTAAGTTTTTGAGGCACTTCTGTACTGCTTGCCAGAGTGGCCGTACTATTTACATTCCCATCAACGGTGCACAAGGGTTCCCATTTCTCCACAATCTTGCCAATACTTGTCTTTTTTTTTTTTAAATAATACCCATCCTAATAAGTGTGAGGTGATATTTCACTGTGGTTTTGATTTAGACACATATGTGATAAAATGAGGAGACACAATATTCTGTCTATTTGGAGGTTTTGGAAGAAAACAATGAAAACAGTAGGAAGTAACAAGATTAAGGAGAAGATGTTGGTTAGAAGAAATAAGTGTAGCTAATGTACAGAGAGAATTAGGTCAGTTGAGAATGGGAGACCCAGTCCTAACTTCCTTTGCTTCTTGTCAGCTTTCTACTTGCAGTAATGTTCTATTGGATGGTGGGTCCTGTATGGCAGTCTTTGTATGAGGTCTTACTCTTTATGATACACCTCTTTTCATAGAGTATCTGAGTAAGCTTCTGTTCTTTGTAGTGAATCAGGCCTTAGTCAAATAAAAAACTTGGTTTGTTCAAATGGTTCTGAGTGATAGAAAGAGAAACAGGGCTTGAATTCATCAATGTGCTAACCAATTCCCTGCTTTGGAAGTTAATGTTTATCAGCTGACATGTATGTTCTCTTCAATATCTGTAGAAGACATTTAAGGATATCTTTGCTATTTCAAGACCTGGCCTCAGAAGTATTTCTGGCTTTGTGAGTTTGCAGCCCATCCAGCTGGTGGAATATATCCAGCTTCCTCCATGGAACATGCCATGGTTGCCATCTCTCAGAAAGCACTGGCTCCACCACCCTCCTGCTCTGGACCCCTCCACTTTGAACTCTGTTACCCACTGAGTTTTAGTTTGTGATTTTTTATGAGCTGTCTTACTACTAACTACAATCCAGTCTTCCTGTAGCAACAGGTTATTAGTAGCCCAAACAAATATTTTGATTTATATTCCTTAGAATTCTAGAGGAGACTTTTTTAGGTATCCCAAGTGCTTTGCGGGCAAAGGTTGCTAATTGATTGACTGACTGATTGTCGATTCTTTTAGTCTGGAAAGAAATGATCTCCTAGTATTAGGCAGGAAAAAACTAGGCAATATAGAAAGAAAGTGAATCCCTCAATGTCAAGTAGAGCCAGAATTAGAAACTTTCTTCCAATCTGGTAGTCTTGAAGTACCTTCTCCAAACTATGTTTTATCCATAAAATGGTTAAATGCTGGGGTTCTGAAGTCAGATGGCCTCAATGCAACCCACACTGTGTCACTTACTAGCTATAATGACTTAGGAGAAATGGCGTAGCCCCTTCAGCCTCACTCTCCTTGTTCTTTGGAGATAATAAGTGTCACTGACTCAGAGTTTTTGTGAGGATTAAGTGACATAATATATGTAAACCATTTGCCATGGTGCCTAGTACACATTAAGTACTGAAAAATATTTCCTATCACTGCAGTAGCAGTACACAGTGTGATAAGTGGCTGATTAAAGTCAAGTCAGATCAACTATTAATGTTCAGCTAAGGACCTATTCCCAGTGCTTTGCCAGGTGTCCCAGGAAAATGCAAAAGAAATGGAATACTGTCTTCAATTTCATGATGCTAATAAAGCAGTTGGGTGGAAAAGGTTGCCTGTGAAAATGTACTCATTTAACAAGCACTTACTGAGTATTTGGCCTTTATAATGAAACAAAGATTCTTACTCTAGTAGAATTTACATTCCAGCTTGGGGAGACTGGCAATAATCAATAGTCTTAATAAAGAACTTACTTGTAAAGTATGAGGGAATTAGGTTTTAAAAAGAGTAGATTAAGGAATGCAGTTTGAAATAGGGAAGTCAGGTATACCTCCATGGAAAGATGTCTGAGAAAGACTTGAAGGTAGTGAAGTAGTGGGCAGTCATAGAATCAGAGGCTCACTGTGTGGAAGACCACCCAGTCTGCTTATTGTGGACCTTGGAAGGACTCAAGAAAAGACTCAAAGGAGAACAGAGATAAGGCGTTTAAGGTGGGAGAGAATAACAGGATACAGTTCTCGGTTCATTTACACTTCCATTAAACACTGAGTGATTATTGAGTACTTTCTCTATTAGCTAAACTAGAGAAAGCTTTAAGGAAAGAGAAATATCCAGAACACAAGTTGATAATGTGGCTTATAGATCACTATACCTTCTTCCCCTTTCCACATCTATAACAAAAATTATTAATAGATAAAACCAAGCATATGAACAGCCTCAGAGTCCCTCTCAACATATCACTCCAGGAGAGCTAAATCAACACATCATAGATGACTTGTGAAATGCTGCTCTGTGCTATCATTCTGCAAGACTTCATTGACATTTAGGGCAGATCTGCTATCAGGAGTCTTCTGACACTCTTTTCCACTTACAGGTATTTTTATCCTTCTTTCTCTCTCTCTCTTTTAATCATTTTAAAAGATAGACTTTATTTTTTTAGAGCAGTTTTAGGTTCACAACAAAACTGAGGGGAAAGTACAGAGATTTCCCACATACCTCACACATGCATAGCTTCCCCCATCATCAACACCCCCTGCTAGATTGGTACAGTTGTCACAACTGATGAACCTGCAGTGATACATCATTTGTATTTCTTCCTGTTTTATTTACAAAATCCTCTCCTATCAGCGTCTCACAACAGCAGTTTTAGATGAGATACTTTTTTTTCACTTGTAGGTTAAAACCTGGTGCATAAATGTTGTAAGTGACTGCCTACATAACGTGGTGGAGATTACCCGTATCAAATGATCTGTACCATGGATTTTGATGATGACTGGCAAGTCCACAACTACAGTCCTGTTTCTTTGTGCTGATGTATTTTGTCACGCTTTACTGTTTTATGGTTTACTATTCTCTCCATCAGTACACCTGAACTTATAATACTGTGCTTTCTATACATACACTTCAAACCTAGAAGTTTCTTCTGGTTCCTAAAGCAATGATGTTTAGAATCCTTGTATCTTATGAACTAATGTGTTTCTGTGTCCACAGTGACTTCATCCCCATTCTAGTTAAAAGGCGAGCATCTCAGCCCCTCTGTTGCCTAAGTGGCGTGTTAAATTACAAGTGTTCCCACACTCTGTCTAGGACAGAAAATGCAGGACTGTGTTACTGATTGAGGAGCTTGGGCTTTTTAAGTACAATATAAAAATCAGAAGTGAATCAAAGCCAACTGCTTGGGAAAGGAAAAAAAAAAACAACTGAGTTGCCACATCATTACAGGACATTTTGAAGGAATTGTAAAAGCTTTTTCCAGGCTCAGATAAGGTACTTGGTTCAAGAGAATAAAAATGTTTACCACCAAAAAGCAAATTTCATCAATGAAATTTGTGAGAGGAACCCAGTCTCTATTTCAGGGTGTTGTCCTGCTTCCTGAAAGTTGGACAGTGGTGTTCTGAAAGCAGGTGCTGATGGCCTATTTATTTCTAGTGTCCCACATGGCATCTTGCTGTGGCAACAAACTCAGATCACCCTTGGTAGGAGATGGGGTGTGGTGGAGAGCAGTGTTTTGGCAAGCATTTTGGGAAAGGCTGCACAGTCCCACTAGTATCAAGCTTACACGGCGAGGCCGTCGGAGACCTAGTCACATCCCTGTGGTGGTTTATTTCAGTGTATGCATAACTAGAAATACGAACTTAACTAAAATGATGTACACACAAATGCATTTGTAGGATGAAGGAAAGGGAGGAAGGGAGAGGGAAGGATTCTACAGACAGAACAGAAACCAGAGGAATAGTGGTTATACATAAAATAGATGACAAGGTCCTTCTGTACAGCACAGGGAACTATATTCAGTACCTTGTGATAACCTGTAGTGAAAAACCTATGGAAAGAAATATATATATATATATATATATATATATATATATATATATAAAGAGAATATATATGTATATAAAGAGAAATCTGAAAAACAGTGGAGGTCTATGATGGCAAAGCAGAAAAATTAGTTTTAAGACTAGCTAACCTGGGTGTAGAAATGTGCGTGTATGCGTAAGTGAGTATGTAGATTTCCAGCCTACCGCTGGTACTTAGGAGGATGTTTGGTTTAGGTCCATAGGCTCTCCGGTTCTGTAGAGAGCTCGCTGTGTTGAGAATGAGAAGACGTTGAAGCCTGCTCTGCTGCCATCATCGGGTGGCACTATCTTGGGCCGTAGTCTTGTTCATTTTGTGCTTCAGCTTCACCGTTAATGAACTGAGAGCTTGTGGTTCTCACTACTTTCTGTAGCTCTAATTAGGTCCTAATTCAAAAACATGTGCATGCACATATTTATATATCCCGGCACTTAGGGAGAAGTTAGAATCTGGCGAAAAGCCTTTCTAGCATTTTCTGATGTAGTTCTCTCAGCAGCCCCTCGGGTACGGTGCTGTTAGCATTCTCATTCTGCAGGTGAGGGAACAAGCTGGGCAGGCCGTGTTACCTTGCTCATGGTTAATCTGCTAACAGGGAGTGTAAGGGAATCTTAAACCCAAGTTTCTAACATAGGGGTAGTGCTTTCAACTACTATGTCTGTTCCTGCAGTATTTTATGCTGCTACAAGAGGATTATTTTTCTATGGTCCAAGCCTTTAAAATATTGTTTGCAATACTTTGAGGTAGGTATATACTTCGATATAGATTGGGCCTATGTAGCTGTGATGAGACGGGTAAGATACATACTGCTGGTTTGAATCTCTTAATCAATGGGAAGAGTCAGAAAATTATGGTCTTGCTATTTTGTGGTGGCAAGAGTTGGCGGAGGGAATGTCTTTAATGATCAGGGAAGACTGATTTTCAATCATTAAGCCATGTCACAAGCAATTGACTCCACCTAGGTACACTACCTCCAAACAAGTGCATTAAAAGAAAACCTCTCCTCTAAACGAGTATATTAAATCTCTCCCCTAGAAAATCTCTTTGTATATGTGAACAACAATTTTTTTTCTACAATTATGCTAGAAACACATGAAAACTGTGGATAAGGACTTAGAGGAAGAGCAGTGTGTTTTGCAGTCAGACGCTTCCAACAATGCTAATGAATTCTTCGTGCTCAAAAAGTTTCATGTCACCATTCTTGCATCCTGTCACCCACACTATCACCGCCATCATCCTCATCCCCGTGCTTGGCTCTTTCTACATTTTGTTTAGTATACTGATACTGATTTAGAGCTGCAGTTAGCTTAAACTCAAAAAATGGCTATGAAGCACCAATTAAATGCAGCTTAATATGAAACATCAAAAGATAAGACAAAGAAAAGTTTCACACAGGTGTGGTTTGGTCATAACCAGCTGGCAACAGAAATCTAACTCTTACCAGCTGAAGCAAACAGAGGGAATAATTGACTCTTGCACATAGAAGATCTAGGAAATAGTTTTAGGCACAACGCTGTGGTCTTGGCTTTTTCTCTTTTTTTCTGCCACTCAGCTCTGCTTCCCTCCTAGGGTACAGGCTTTATAAGGCTTTGTTCTCTGGCAGTAACCTTCTGTGCTGAGGGGAAGAGATCACCAGACGCCTGTACCATTTACAGCTCATGATCCAAAAGAGACACTTTGCTTCAGTGCTTCTGCATGTCAACGCACCCTTAGGCTAATCTGTTTGGCAGAAGTACGGCACACTGATTGACTACCAGAGTCATGCGTTCCTTTCTATGGCTGGAAATTGATCCAGTATCTGTGATTGACAGCGTTGCTAAGAGTTGGTTCTCAAAAGTCGGTCGGCTAAACAAAGAGCATATATCCACTATACATATGAGTTACGTTTGAGTAATTTACATATTTCCCCAAAGTGTTTGAAGAACTTGGGGATAGTGGTGAGAATAAGGAAGTTGTGATACAGAGATAAGCATAAATCAAAGCACAAATGAAAAAAGAATAGGCTTATTTGCAGAAAATCAGGGAAAAAAAGGGAAGCTGGAAAGGCGAAATAAAGCTATTGATGGTTTCACTTGTTGATTCAACTAGGTGGATACTGTTAACTATTCGGGAAGAAATGTTATCAAAATAATTTGAATTAATCAAATAGTCAGAAGTTATATTTTCTCATTTTCAGCTAACTCGCTCTGTTGCTTTAACTCTTCCTTTTCCTTCTGTTTCCGTTCCCCCCCCCAAACATGTGAATACTTGCATGGAAATACAAATTATAGAAACTAGTTTGAGGGCTTGTGTAAACCATAACGAAGCATAAAACTCAGTCACTCATTAGGAGCCCAGGTCTGATGGCAGTGTTGTCACAGCTTTGCTGTTCTAATAGCAGCCAACCAATTACTGCAGCAGTAATTTCCTCCTGGATGATGAGGGTGGTTGGAAGTGATGGAGAGCTGGATGGCTGGGAGATCTGGAAAGCCAAGTGAGCAAACATAGTTCTGGTTTAGTCAGTCTCATTCAAAAATCAGCTTTAAAAGCCCTCTTACTTAAATACGTTGCCATTGTTAATGCTGCTATGTCCTTCTAAGAAATGCTGTTGCTCCTAATTTGAAGCAAGTGCTTCCTTTAGGACTAATTAAGCTGGTGAATGAGGACCACATAGTTAAAAGGTTCAGTCTACAGTAAAGCCAGGGGTGTTGGTTACGATAACTTAGAATTTGCACTTCCAGACATAACTACTCTCTGGGTTCTGGGAAGACACGGATGCGGTGAGAGAAAAAAACAAAACAAAACTTCATTAAGTGTTTTATCTTGTTTTCTTCTAGCATATACCCTTTTCCTACCACTCCCCCCACAATCCAAAAAAAGAGAGTTACTGAGAATATTTGTTGCAACACCGGCATCTATTAATTTCTCCCACCAAACAGTATTTGTTTCTCTCTTAAGAAATTTACCCCAATTTTAGGAATATAATTTGTGTGATACTGACCCCACGCTAAGCTATGGCATTGGGTCTTGAGTGGCTTAAGTGTCTCAGGCCATTATGACCAGATCAGGGATGGACACATGACTTAAGTTGTACCCAAGAGCTAATAAGAAACTGAGGGCTCCAGGAAAATGAAGGTTTACTTCTTTAGAAGGAACTGCAACAGCATACTACTCACTGTCACCATAAAATGAGACTGTATATATGAATGAGACAGGAGAGGCAGTGACTAAATGCAAAATCAGAGGGGAGAAAAAGCCAAAAACACAGACCTGGTTCTGGTCACAGTGAGCCCTGAATCATTTTCTCCTGGAGAGGAACTGCTCCTGATCTAGCCAGATCTAGAGCTAATAAATCCCCTTTCCTAACATAGGCAGTTAAGATGGATTTAAAGAGGTAGGAAGAGTCCTCATATGGTGAAGCCACAAAGATCTAAAGAAGAAAGTGAAAAACTACCCGTACCCCACTCACCCAGACATAGCAGTCATTCTAGTGCTGATGGGATCGTAGTTTTGGATTTTTCCAGATGGATTAGAGAAAAAGTTAGATTATTATTTATGTACTCTTGAGATAAAGGAGGACTTTTTAAGCATTTCACCACAGCCAGAAACTATAAAGAAAAAGATCAATCTCATCTCATGAAAGTTTAAATGTTGTACATACAGAAAAATAGTAGCAAAGTTAAAAGATATGACAAGCTGGAAAAAAATAAATGCAGCAGTATTTTGGATAAAAATTTAATGCTGTTAATAAAATTAGTAATTAAGAGTTAAATGCCAATAAAAAGTAAGCATGGAAAATAAATACATAGTTAACATAAGAAATTATATATATGTGTGTGTGTGTGTATTACTATATATATATCTCCAGATAATCAGCTCTACTCTGGCTAGTTTTGGGACTTTAAGCAATGGACCTTATTTCTTCTTTATAGTATTCTCATTGGTTAAAACAGGGATACTGTCACCTGCTTCACAGAATTTTTATAAACACAAAATGAAGAAAGATCATATAAAATATTTTATCAATATGAGAAAGAGAACAGCCTCCATATTTACCCATATAGTTGTCTTACTGCCCTCATTTTGCTCGTGGAGGAGGAATAAGATAAAAGGCCCTCTGATTCAGAAAGTTCAAGTGCAACTTTTGATTGCTAAGTTATTGATCACATCACCACACCCCATTTGTGTCAGTGGATTCAACAATCAAAATTGAACTACAGTTCAAACAGTGAGTTTAATGTGCAAGTTACTGATGCATTGATACGAAGTATTCATGGCCAAGACTAGGGAGGAAATCATCACAACTATTAAGAGCCAATTCTAGACAGTGTCTCAAACACTTTTTAAGCATTATATCTTACTCACTCTTTACAGTGACTTATAAGGGTATTATAAAAACCTGTTGATTTTTGAAGCTGGGGTTCCCAGAGACTAAGTAACCTGCTCAGCTAATAAAGAACAGAGCCAAAATGTGAGTTCAGGCCAAATTCACATGTTCATGCTGCTCATTCTTTTCCCTCTTCTGTTATAGTCAGGAAGTCATTTCGAATTATATTAGAAATACTAGAATAATATGAGCATCATATGCACAACACTTTTCTTTTATTTTCTCTAAGTGTATGTTGGTACCCTAACTCCAATTCCAGACTGGATTTGAACAAATCTTTGGGAATCCACTGAGTTCCAAGCATTATGTTTGATGTTGGGGAGTCTAAAAAACGAGTTTAGGCAGGGTTTCCGCCTATAAGAGCACATTAATTATTTTTTTCTCAGCTCACAGCACATGCTGCTTTTTCGTTAAATTCTCATTGCATGCATCACTGTTGGCAGTTGCATTATTAAACTTTCTAAACCTCAGAGCTATGAAATTTAACATTGTTAGATTCAAATCCTTACTGGACTACTTGCTAACCATACACCTTTGTGCAAGTTTGCTCCTCCTCAACTGGGAGCAGTAAAAATGATTTGATAGCAGTGGTGTGAGAATTAATTGAGGTACTTTATATGAAACACTTATCAGACTACCTAGAACACAGTGAGCACTTACCAAATCAATTTTAAAGCGACTATAATGGCTGATTTCTGTACTGAAGTCTGAAGGTGATGCATTTGGATGGAAAGCTCAGTCTACTTTGGTTTCATCAAAAACAGTAGTGAATTAATGTAGCTCCATACAGGAAAAAATAATTTTAGTCTGAGGACACTGGGACCTTCAACATTTTTCAGTTTTCATTACATTTCTAAAAAGAAGAACAACGTATTTAACTGAGATCTTCTATCACAGAGTTAAAAATTCTCAGGAACTCATGATGGCTAAAGTGCCCATGGATTTCTTCATCTCAGGACTAAGCCAGCGGTAGCAAACAGCCACATTTGGAATACACCTAGGTCATAATATTTTAAAAGATTTCTCATGGTCCATTACATTCCAAATTATATACATTTTTATTTTAGTATCAAGACCCCTGACAACCCAGCCGGTTCCCAGAGGATTCCACCAAGGCTAGAACAGCATTGCATTGCATCTCTCCCCAAAATGAAAACACCATCTGTTATTATATCAACATGACATTGTGTGCATTAGCATATTTCATATACACATCAATTTACATAATGCTTAGAAAACCATCTTTCTATGATGCATGAAGCTTTTCATCCATCCCCCTTATTTATTGCTATTATTGGAGGCTGGCATACCTATACAGAGGGGACTTGGCATACAAGTTCAATGTAGCTGTGAGCAGTGGGAGTCCTTACTGCGGACTTTAGCTATGGCCAGATAGGAGCAGCTAGACACTGTTCTTCCTAAAAGGACATTAGGAGACCCTTCATTTATTACAGTCTGTGTCATTCTGTGCATTTCCTATTTATTTTTACTGTTCCATAAATCCTATAAACTTCTGGCAGGACTTAACCAATATTTAAAGTTATTTTCTAATGTTTTTATTGATGGTAGATTTTCCCTTTAAATAAACATTTTAAGAGCTTTGGCTAAGATAACTGTCCTTTGTGTTCCAGGTTTCTGTCCTCCCCGGTGAAAGCTGTTTCCAGATATGACTTTGAGAGTCCTGGGAGACAAACTCTGGGACTGAGCTAGGGGTGCAGAAATGTGTTGGGGAGGAAAACCTGTGAAAGGAAAGGGGAGAAGATAGGGTTGAGGAGGGGTACGTGTCAGACCACATGGAGACCTGACAGAGTTCCAGCAGTGCCAGGGGATGTTTCAGAGAAAGATTCCCCATTAGAAGATCCCTGTGTTGCACAGAAATGGCTTGCCCTTTGTACCAGGGCTTTGCCCAGTCACCAGCTTGGGTCACACGTGACTGAAAAGCTAAGACAGACCCAGAGGAACTAACAACTGGAAGCTGTTCGCTGACCAGAGTCCCCAAAGCTGGGCAGCAGGTCCTTTCTTAGAGCTGATCAGAGGGGGCATCTTTGGGTTAGTCATTCAGCTGCTCTCGTACTAGTAGAAAGCAGTATGTGGTTGTTTTTCCTTAAAGTTGGAGGTTTGAAAGACATAAGGTTGGAGGCTGACGCATCTGTACAGAGAGGACTTGGTGTCCATAAAACTCTCCTTTTGTTCTAAAATAACCTTATAACTGCATGATTATGGCTGCCTAATTGTGGGCTGTTGGGGAAAAGACTGATTTCCACTGTTAGTTTACGGGTCTTTGGGTGGTACACATGGAATAGACAACATGCTGAATTTTCAGTTTGGCCTTTCAAAGACAAATGGAGGCAAAGTGAGTGCCCCCTGTTGTTCCAAATAACTCAATCACGAAACTATTTTTGTAGTTCGTTGAGCATTTACTGCAGAAAAATACTTGTAAGTCATCAAACATACTGAAACTACTACCACTGGCCAAACATTTTAGGAGACTAGTGAGCTACACTATTAGTCAATCAGGAATGCCTGTTTGAGTGTGGAATTGAGTGCAAGGAAAAATGCCACACTCATTTAGAGGCTAGATGCGCACATTTCTATGAAGGCTTGTAATTTATGATACTTCTCCACAACACATCTTCTTCCCATCTCAGTCCCATGTTCTAAATAAGAAGTTGGCAGTGTGTGTGTTTTTTCCTCAGTGGATCACAAGATGGATCCAGCATTCTGTGTGCTCAGGTGGCATTTTGCATCTGCCAGTTACACTGTCTGTTTATAGATGCTTCCTGTAATATTACTTTGGGTAAGTTGAGCTGGCTCACTTGATGGCTCTTTTACAAATGGAAATGTTTTACTGCTTAACTATAGGCATATTTAGAAATGCCAAAAATCCTGACTTTAAACTACGAGTAGTTTTAATCATAAAGCCTTTGTCTCCTGGGTCATCTTCTTCTCTTCCCTGGATTGGAAAAAGGTCTGCCAAGATCCTTGGAAAAATACGTGCTTCCATAGAAAAGCTCTTTTCCACCCAAGAGATTCATTCTTCATCTGTAAAATGAAGGAATTGGACTAAGGGACCTTTAATGTCTCATTTAGGTCTGTGCCCATGTGTTTCAGAGGAAATGCCTTTCATCCCTGAAGGATAATAAAAAGTTAATGACTAGACTGAGTCTGCTAAACTCATCCACACTCACTGAGACAGGTGGAATATGGCACCAGGGCTCTAAGAGTTAAACAGAGGGCCCTGATGTCCAGAGGCCTCAGGAGAGGTTTGACAATGTGACCCATGCAAAGGAGCCTGGAAATAACGTAGTTACTCCTCATTCAGTGCCTGTGATGTACCTCTGACTATGGCAAGTGCTTTACTTACGCTACATTTATACAGTCCTATGAGAGCGGCACCGCTGACCATGTTATAGATGCTGAGAATGAGTCCCAACAGAGAATAAGCAGCATGGCCGTTGTCACCAGACTGTTCCACCTGACTCTGCTGTCCTCAGTCATCACACTCTACTTGTCTGGTCACTTTATTGTTTCTTTGATTCCATGCCTGGATGCTGAGATGCTGCATCAGACCAGGTTGATCAAAGAGAGGGTGACTGTTTGGTGGGAATGGGTCTGTGCTGGAGATAAGGAAGCTTTCTGTGTCCTTTGATCATTTTGTCTTGGCACTGTGGCTGTCACCTGATGGTGATACCATGAAGTGTTTCCCTTCTGCAAACCCTGAAGCCAGTGTCCCATCAAGAGCAATCCTGGAGCCTTAGGTTGCCGGTGCCTTAATCACAGCTTTTAATTCCCTGGCTCATTCACTGGATGGATGTGTTGGAGATTGTTTAAAGGCATGGTAATAGCATCAGTTTTTCTCCCTGTCACATCCTAAAGACTACGAGTGTGCAGTGCAGGGTGTGAGAAGGATCTTTAAGGAGCCATGGCAGGATGGAGAGTGTGATAATATGGAGAAGAGTCATAGGGTCACATTGTCTCCCAATTTTGCAGCATTACTTTCACGTTACCATTCCAAAAACAAAACTTCCTTGTGCTTACATCTCTCTTTGAACTTATCATACCCTAATTTAATTACTTTTCAATCTTCACCACAAAACTAATCTCATGTGTGTTGTTTACTTTGAATTATCAGCACCTAATGTTTCCTAGACTCAATTTTTTTGTATTTGTTCAACTAATACTTAATGGGCAATACTATGTGTGAGGTACCGATTTAGGCATTGAAATTATATTGGTGAACAGGAGAAACTTCTTCCGGCGTGAGCTCACATTCAAGTGAAAAGACAGATGGTAAATAAATAGAGAGCCAGGCAAAGATGTTAAATATGAAGTAGTTTCACGCAGCGACAAGGTGTTAGAAAGCCAGGTAAGAGGTCAGATATTCTCTTGTGATAACATGTTCAGGGAGTCCTTTCCAGAAACATAAAAATTACAGAGACAGACCTAGGGATAAGACTGTTCCAGGGAGTAGAAAAAGCAAATCAAGGCTTGAGGCAAAGATGAACTTGACCAATTTAAAGAATATGTAGCTAGTGCAATGGAGTATTCCAAAAGAAAACATTAGGTGACAATTCACATTAGTGAGGTAAGCATAACTAAGTTCACAGAGGCGCTAGTAAGAAGTTGGAACAATCCTTACTCAACAAGTATTTATTGAATATTCACTATGTAGCAGGCATTGTTCTGGATTGTGAAAGTACACTTATAAACTAATGAGATGCATTTTCCAGCCTTAAGAGAGCTTATATTATTAGGGCAGAGGCAAACAATGAGTCAGATTATATATATACATACATACATATATATAAGCTAGTCTCATATAAGCTGGTCTTAAGAAAATATGTTTATATAAATAAGCTAGTCCTAAGAAAAACTGAGGCAGAAGTGAATGATACCAACTTTGGAATAGAGTGAAGGAGGCTTTGAAAAGATGGAGGGAAACCAAAGAAGAAAGCAAGCCATGTAATTCTCTGGGGAAAGAACAGAGTCAATAGAAATTAAGTTCAGCGACGAGCTAAAAGACCAGTGATGCTGGAATGCTGGGAAGCGGAAGGAGAGGAGGTCGGAGAGGAAACTGGTTCTGATTACCTAGAGCCCTACAGTGCTGGTACAGACTGTCTTTTATCCTCAGTAACACTGCAGTCCATCTCAGAGCACGGGAGTGTCACAGTCCAAATAGCATTTCAGTAGGTTTCTTGTTTGAAAATAGAATAAAAGGAAGTAAGGGTGGAGGCTGGAACAGTACTGCCCAGTAGAAATGTACTACAAGCCGCGAAATCGAGCCACTAAATTTTCTGGCGCCCAAATAAGAAGCCAGAAGAACTAGGTGAAATTAATATTAATAGCATATTTTATTTAACCTGATGAGATACTTGACATTATTTTCACAGTAAGTCTTTGAAGTCCAGTGTGTATTTTATACTTGGAGAATATCTCACTTCAGAGTAGCTTCATTTCGGGTGCTCAGTAACCACATGTAGCTGGTGACTGCTAAAGAGGATGTGGCACTTAGAAGCCTTGCAGGGAACAGAAGACGGCAGTGCACTGAGGGTGATGAAAAGGAGTCAAATTCTCAATCTGTGTGTAAGGTGGAGCCAATAGGGTTTGCTGAAAAGATGAACATATGAGTGGATGGGATACGGAATTAACTGAAATAAAGGAACTTCTAAAGAGGAAAGAAAGTTGTAGGCAAGTAAGAATATTTAACATATTTTAAATATATTGCAAAGCGATCTTAAGCTGTCTATACATATTCTGGTCAGCTACCCTACCCTGGGTTATGGAGGCCTGTTAAGAACACTTTTCAGATCGCCAGAGTAGGTGGGCTGAGGAACCAGTGCATGGCTTTATTATAGGAAGAGTCGAGTGTGGAAGACAGCAGAGGACCACGATATGGTTCTTTTGGTGGTTTTCTTCTCTGACTTACAGAACAACCATCACACACACCTTCCAAGGTCCTGGAATATGAGGCTGTATCCGGTAACCATTTACCCTCTTCTGGGGTTTTCCAAATAACAGTCTAATCCCAGGGAAAGATCACTCATCCAATTGGGTATATGTTCTATCATTATGCAAATGTACAAAATCACACTCCTTTCTACACAAGGCATGCTATATGCTAAGGTAGCCCAGATTCTGATACAAAGTTTCATTTAGTTGGCCATCCAGTGTTGTGGACTTTACAATTTGGATCCTCTTAGTCAGGACATAAAATCTTCATCAAACGTTGTCCAGTCTCCATTATCTTGTAGGGCGTTATGCCTGTTCCTTGGGTATACTGGGAATGTATTGCCAACACTCCTAGAAAAAGCTATGAGATTTATCCCTATTGGAACAGTCCAGCCCTGAATTGATAACCATGGCCATTGGATTAGCCTAGATTATTGCTTCACTACTGAAGGGTAAAATTGCTAGAGAGCACCCAAGATCATTTTCTTTCTCAAGTAAAAAAACAAAGCAAAAAAGATGACTTATATAGAAAGAAAAGACAGAATGAATGCTAAGAGCACAATAAACCAAATTTACATAGAACTGTACGTATACCATATGTATATACACACAAATATATTCATATATCAATGTGTATTATAGTAGATTCTATGAAGTGCCAACTATTTTTGCTTTTTAAATCTGCCCAACAGCCCTATGAAGTAGGTATGACTTTTTTTTACTGAACAACTAGGAACCTAAAGAGAAACTGAGCTTCAGAGAAGGCTAATAACTTTCCCAGGGCCACACAGCTGGTAGCAAAAATGGCTGGGTTCTGACTGAGGGCTTCCTCTTAACCACTGCAGTGTTAACTACTTTGACCGGGTAGGTGGCATAACCTATAACACCTATCGGTAGAATGGGCCTCTTTTGCACTGTAGAAATTACTTTCAACTGCATGCCAGTGTTCTCCAAACTGTCCTGTAGCTTGGCTCTAAGAATGTGTCAGTATGTATTGGGTACTTCTTGCCATACATTTTGAGAGAATATTCCTTTTGCTTGATGCCAGTGCTACTAATGAGCAGGCTGTTACTCCTGCAGGATGCGCCAGAGTCAGTTCCTAGTCAAGGACTATCAGTTGATACTGAGCCAGATGACAGAAAGAATGTGGCTCTCAAAAGAAAATTTAGAGAAGCAAAAGTGAAAAGGGAAAAAAATTTTTTTAAATACCTAAACAAGTTATGAGCTAGCTTATCAAAGCAAGAATGAAGTGAAACAACAACAAAAACCACATGCTCCTCTCATCACTCACACAAAGCCAGGTGTTCAGAAGAAAGTGGGAGATGGCCTGTCCAAACCAAATCTGGTTAAAGGTCTGAAAAGAAATGCATGAAGGGGACAGAAAGATGAAGACTCCACGCTCTGAGTGTGATTGGCTTCTTGAGCTGATGGGGTCATTCTTTGGATGTTTTGGTACTATAAACATTATATCCATACAGTTACTACATACATGAGTTCCTGAACCATGATTAGGAATAATTTTGGTAATTTTGGTCTCAAGAATGGAATCCAAATCCCTTAGTAGATCTGTGTGAAAACTAAATGGTGAAGGGTTGGAAAGGGTGGGACAGAATAATACCTAGGCGTTGTACATGCTGTTACAAACTGTTCTCTGTACGACTGCAGACAGTTTCATCTGTTTTCTTCTGTAATTTTTCTCTGAAAACTCTAACATATCAACCCCAGATCTTGTTTCTCTTTTCTTCTCTTTATTCCCCATATGATTTGTAATCCAAATGATCAAAGTTAACTCTTGAAGAAATTGCTTTTTATTTAGCACATTGATTCATTCATTTGACAAATACTGAGTATGGGTTATGGGGCAGGCACTCTGGTCTAGGCAGCGGTGAGCAGACAGACAAATAATCATGCAAATAACAAAGTGAACAAGGTGATCGCAGAGAGTACTAACTGCTGTGAGGAAATTCCACAGTTGCAGTGGAGGGGGACTGGGCATTAGAAATGGGAGAAGGTTGGCTAATTTAGATGTAGTGGTCAGAGATACCTGAATAATTTTTATTTAAGTATTTTTCTCCTTGAGTAGATTAAAATTGGGTCTGAGGGAGAAGCTAGGATTCAAATCATGCCCTGCCATTCCTTCATTCTTTAATTCACTTTCATTTACATAAACGTAATTTACTGAAATACAAATTTTGTACCAATAACTATGGTAGGAGGTAGACATTGGCTAATTGACTCAGAGAACCCATATTTATTGAATGCCTGCAAGGTGCTCTATCCTAAGTGTTTGTGACAATCAGTGAACCAAAGAAAGATCATGACTGATGGTGGCCAGGGGTGTGGCTTTGATCACGTTGAATTGTAATGTTTATTATGCATCCAGGCGCAGATGGCGAGTAGGTAGCTGGATTTTCCACTCTAGGATGAGAGAGGTATGGCCAAGAAATCTGAGATTCATCAGAAGAGGGATGATATGTAGTCATAAGATCATGTGAGTCCACCAAGGGAGTGAACATAAAGAAGTGAAAAGGATCATTGGCCAAACTCGGGGACACTTCATTATTATGAAGAGAGGGAACTATCAAATGAATCTATGAGAGAGAGATCAGTAGAATAAGAGGGAAACCAAGGAACTGTGGTGTTCTGGAATCCAAAGGAAGAAAATGTATTAAGGACATGGAATAACTAACTGAAAAAAATCCTGCTACCAAGTCATGTAAGATGAGGACTGGGGATGGATTATAAAATTTAACAACATGGAGATCATCTGTGACCTTGATATGAGCAGTTTTCAATAAAGTCTGGTTGGAATAGTTTTAAAAGGGAATGGGAAGAGAGTAATCAGACAATGAGTAGAGACATGTTTTTAAGAAGAATTTTGCATCAGAAGACAGCAAAGAAATAGGCTGGAAGCTGGCAAGAGAAACAGGGCAAAAAGAAGGGTTGTTAAGATGGGAGAAATAATAGCATGTTTGCATATTGATGAGAATGCTGCAATAGTAAGGAAAAAATTGATGGTGTAAAGATGGTCAATTTCTGGAGAGTTGTTCTTAAGTAGATGAGAGGATGTAGGATTTAGTGTGCAAGTAGAAGGATTATCTTTGGAGAGGACTATGGATTTTTTGTCTGGTTATAGGGAGAATGGCAGAGTTACGTGGATTCAGATACTGGGAGATGGGGAGCTGTGGTGAAGGGCTTTTATGAAAATTCTCTTACTGCTGCTACAGCTTTCCCAGTGATGTAGGACACGAGAGGAAACAGCTTCCATACCAATTATAAGCTATATAATTTCAAACAAGTAATTCAACATGTTTGAATCTCAGTTTTCTCATCTGTTAAATTGGAATAAAAATATTTATCTCAGGTGCAGTAATAATGATTAACTGTGACATTACATAGAAAACAATACCAGCCTGGGACCTGTACCATCAATTAATTTTATCCAAAATTGACCTCAATATGATGAAAAATGAATTAGGATCTTAAATAGCATACGTCACCTAGATTTCAGTTAAGAGGACTTGCTTCATTATAGGGAGGCAGCCAATAGCTAACAAGAGTGTGAAATAAAGTGGGTTTGGCTTAATTGTTAAGAGGTACATTTATAAAAAGACTTACTGTATCTGTCATCCAGTCCCTGACCAAGGAGAGCTCACTGAAATGTTTTAGCCGTAATTCTTCTCCACACACCTATTGGTACCCACCAGCTTGGAGTGACAGTGATCCACTGAACATGGGGAGAAAGCAAATGTCAATGTTCATTCTCCTGTCCCAGGCTAAGTGTTCCAGGCGTGTGTGATTTCACCCTGATTAAAGTGCCAAATGGCCCCTAATCACATTAAAATGAAATGTGACCAGACCGTACCAAGAAGTGGGACATCCCTGTCACCTTTTCTCTTTTCCCCATAATAGCAATACCTATCCGCTATATTCCAGATAATTTGAATGTCTCTTCACATTGTGTGGACAATGAGATGACTTGAATTTGACAGATCTTATTATGCTGGAAATCAGCTGCTCTAAAATTAACATAGGCTCTTATTAAAAGCGATTATGCAAAATTTCTCTGGTGCCTGAGATTTTTACTAGGCAAATTCCTTCCTCATATTCTTCCTTGTGCCCTTTCCTCTTTGTGTATTTTTTTAAGTGGGAATAACACAGGGATTTAGTATAGACTAACTAATGCCAGGAAGGCTAAAATGTTTCTCCGCTACAGATATTTACCATCACATATCAGGTGCTCATGATACTAGGGGAGTCAACACTGAAACTATAGCTTGAGGTATGTGGTGCTTTATGAAAAAAGAATGTCTAACTTTTGAGCCTATAAAGTCAACACTGTGAGACTGAGGAATTTGCACTGTTCATTGGTTCTTTTTCAGTCACCCACAATAGTACGGAGTAAGTAGTAAGTACACAACAAATGTCTGTTTGGTGAATTAATGCTAATTAATATTTCTCTGGTGAAATTAAGCCTGCCATTAAGAATTATAAATAATCATGGGAAAATAACTCCTTAAATAGAATTTTTTTCAGACCCCATCTCCAGTGAATACCCTAAAATTACTAGAAATGGCCCAGACTCTATACAAATATCTTTCTCCCTCTTGAAATCTTAATTTAGGAATAAATTCCCTCATTTTTTGACTGATTAAATTCTGAAGAGGGTAAATGTGAAAAAAGATAAAATATGTCTAAGGCACACATAAAATCATGGGTATGTTTTTAAAGTGTCGGTGGCCCAGTCGACTGCTTGTACATGAACCTTGATTTTTTTTTCTTCATTGTGGAAGATTAGGTTTGCCACAAGTTGGAATATAGTGTAAGTCTAAAACAGCCAAGGTGAAATAAAGGAACAATGTTATGTAGTGACTTCAACTTTGACACTAAAAATAGCCATTTCTCAACTTATGTGGAACAGGACTCTCAGATAATTTCCAGAAGACAGTGCGGTCTGATTTAGACTAGAGATCATAAAATCAAATGTCTACAAAGAATAGACTGATAAACTTGTATGTGAGGCTGTGAGGGTGGGAAACTAGTTTGAGTTGAAAACATAGTGAACTGGCCTATCCTTAATTTAAAAGCATTCAAATCAATCTGTTTTTTTAAAAACATTGTACCGTGTGTCAACAACAACAAAAAATTAACAGTCAATCTGAAAAAAATAGAAAATTATACTTGAGCTAATCTGAGGATTGGTAACTCAGTAGACCATCTCTCAGGGTTTTGAGAACTGTTCCAAAGAGGTGGTGGGGAAACCAGTATGTATGTGATTTTGGTGAAGGGGATACATGCAATCAAGCGCTCATCTCAGTAGAAGGCTGCTGCTAGCCACGAGGAACAGACGTCTTAGCTAGTGGTTTTAGTGCTTTTCTAAGTATGGGAAGATGCAAGAATCCAGATGCATAAAAAAAAATTTCTCCTGAAAATACCTATCTGAAGGCCAGTTCTGCCAGTTTTCCCAGAGCACAGAGTGGTCTTCAGATCTTCACCCTGAGTTCCTTTTAGGGTCTGTTGTAGGTCAGTGAGTGCAGTGGCTCATGACTTGATCCCTGTAGAGCCGGATGGTGAACAGTTTTGTTTATTTTACAGTCCCTTGCCTTTGGTCTTAATTTTGACCAAGTTTTGGGAGGCATTCCATGACCAGTTGGTCTCACAGCGCTGGGAATGCTCACTCCCGGGTCAGGCCGGGGTTTCATGCATAGGCTCCTCACTGTGCTGTTACAGGACTGGACCCTATTATCGGGCAACCACTGCCAATCAGACAGCGACAGTACACGACATAAAGCCTATTTCCCATCCTTACTTTGAGAATGTAATTTTTCCAAATGCCCTGTAGTATAGATATTCTAAATCTTTTACTAGTCAGTCTGATTGAACACTAAATATATGTTTGTTTAATGAACACATGAATTCAAAATCCTTGCCCCTCCAAATGTTTGTATGATGTAATGTAAGCATTACTTACTGAAATTTCAGTGAATAGTTCTCAGTCTTCCTTTACCTTTTTCTTCACTGGATACACCATTATTGCTACTGGAGCTGTCCAGTAAGTGGTCCAAAGGCTTATGACTACTGTTAATAGGGCCTCCCTCCACCTGGTACAGAGGTAAAGTGTACAGTAATTGATTGGTCATGTCTGACCTGGAAATAGAGATGAATGTGGTTGTACTCATGACACAAGTTCTCTTTTCCTAAGATAGTTTTATTTTTATATTTGTAAACTATATCAAGAAGTTTTTTTTTTTTTAATGGAGGTATTGGAGATTGAACCCAGGAACTTGTGCATGCTAAGCATGTGTTCTACCACGGAGCTATACCCACCATACTATATCAAGAAGATTTTTTAATGTCTCCCTTCTGCCTCTCAAGTGTACATATTGTAAATGGCACTGGCATCCAAAAAAATTGCTGAATAATCTGTGTATACTTGAATTGAGGTCTTTTGTTTAATTCTTAATGGCCGTCCAACAAATTCTACAGTCTCACATCTCCTTGGAGAGAGCCACAGTTCTCTATTTCCCTATGTCTTAGCAAATATATGATTGAGAATGCTTTTTAAGCAGTAAATGTCTACAAGTTGGAGAAGTTAGAGCTGTTAAATGGTTAACTAAACATCATTGAACAGCATGGCAGTTTGGGGAAAGATGACTGAGGCAGATGCCCCTGTTAGAGAGCTGTTTTTGAAAACAATCACAAAACGATGACTGAGAATTGCTGACCAAATGCAGGGAGAAAGGAGTAAAAGTGCACTCTGTAAGAAAGGCGTCTTCTCCTAAGATGGGACATTCAGGCTAGACCCATGATTAAGGGCAAATTGGATCAGAGACCTCAGAACAAAAGGAATGGGCCTTGCTGACATGCAGTATTATTTGCTTGCTCCCTTGCCTGACAACAAAAGCTTCAGAGTCTAGGATGCCTGAGGTTTTCTTAGATACTTCTGACCTTTTATTTTCTTTCCAGCATACATTTTAGCACTCTGGGTTACTCACTTAGACTTGAGAATGTGTCTGATTTTAAAACGCCAGTTTTCTTGCTTGGAGAAAGCTGGAGAAATACTACACCACTGTAGAAGATGTTTCGCCCTCGACTAGAGTTCAGTGTTGTACCCTTTAGCTCCAGGGAGGAGACTGCCATTCATCCACATGTGCCGTCTTGCATGCCTGTTGACTTGCACTCGGCAATGTTGTGATAATTACATGTATATGTGTTTATACCTGATTAAATTGTGTCTTACTGAATACCATGGTAAACGGGATTTGATCTTTCTCTCCAGGCTGTAGAAAATGCTTTCGCTGGTTAAAACATGATTGCCTTCCCCTCAACCCCTACCCCTTTCCCTTTCTCTCACGTTTACATTGTTGTTTCAGGTTAGCAATAAAGTTGAATTACTGAGAAACACCCTGATTGTGTTTTCCAAAGGATAGGAAAACAAAGCGTAATAAAGAAGGAAGTATTTCAAGCAGGAAATGCTTAGTACAGCTCTGTTTAGAGCAGCCTCTGATGGGTAGTCTTTGCTCATCTAGCCCTGAGTGGGCTCGTGTGAGGCTCAGTTGAGAATAATGCAAAATCAGGCTACCCAGTATAGTTGTTCTCTAAAGAGAGCTTCACTTATAGACGTTAGAGTAGAAGACCATGAGAAAAAAGCCAGGAGAGCCAGGTGTCTGGAGGGCACAAGTTTATAGCAGAATAGCTGCAGTTCATTTCCACCAGATGGTGGCCATGCTGGGAAAGCCCGTCTTGAACTTTAAAGTCAGTGGCTGAACAATCGTCAGGCCACTTCATGTCCTTTGGAAGTGGGTAGTATCTCTTCCTGACCAGAGTTTTATGGCCCAAGGACAGAGTCCAGGGACTATAGAAAATAGAGAATTCATAAAGATTCTTCACTGGAGGCAGAGAAATTCAAAAGAATCTAATAGCAATTTTAGATGGCCAAAAATTTTGATACTCTCAGTCAAAATAGGAGTGGACCAGGGGCAAACCATAAAGACCTACTGGTAAATATTGTGAATGGATCATTGATAGGACATCTGGAAAATTGCCTCTGGCCAGAATCCATCAAATATAACAGGGTTTGGTTTACTTCCAGGCTAGCCCTGAATGGTAACTCAGGGACCACCAGCAGTCAGAGTCATGTGAGTTGGAGAGATGTTGAAAACAAGCATCTCTCTGACTCTGGGAGCTCATCAGGGGAAGTCGAAGAGTGACCAAAAGACGAGTAAATTTAGAGTTAGTAGACTTGAATTATATGACATTGGGAAAGGAAGTTAACCTCTGTGATATCTTCTGTTAATTAGAAGTCACAGTGCTTGTTCTGTACCCCTCTCTTGTGGTTTATGAGAGTGAAATTGAAAAACAAAAATATAGGATAAAATGCTATTCAAATCTCCAGTTTTATCTTTTAAAATATTGTCATTAAATGCAGGTTGAATTGTAACAAATTTAGGCATTACCGCATCCTTCCTTCTTTTGCTTGGCCATCTCCTCATAATACTTGGGAAATTCAATTTGAATGTCAACTTATGTCTTGCCTCCTTCAGCACTTGTGTGGCCTTTGCTCTCTTCTTCCTTCAGAGGTCTATCAAACGTTTGAAAATGATACGACTGAAATAGTCCACTAGCAATTAGGTCTAATTAATGCATAAATCTAGAATAAGAAGTGATATGTAGTTAATACAGAAACAAGAGTAGTGTAAGCCCTTCTTGGATTTCAAGGGCCATCACAGTCTTGCCTCATTCTTTAAGGGGTCTGGATTCCCACTGTTGCCACAGATAACCTCACTGGCACTCCTGTCTCTGCCTACTCAGGAGGTCAGTCCTCAAATTTGACCATGTTTTCAGACTGCCTATTTTTTCCTCGTTTGTTTTCTTACCTCACAGCATTGCCATGAAGTTCAAATGAAGGACTTACATGGGCATGGTCTGTGAACTGTAAAGTGCTATACAAACAGAGAAAATTAAATTTAGAGTTAAAAGAGGCAGATTTAAGATCAGTCCTGGATGTTTACTGTGTGACTTTAAGGAGATCTCCTTATCTCTCTGGATCTCAATTTTTTGTTGGGAAGATGAGGGTTAACATTTCTGTCCTGTCAACCACACAAATGTAAAAGGTGATGTTTGTCATTCGTTTGTTGTAAAATTCACTTAGGAGACCCATTTACATGTTATTTGTATTCTTATTTATCAGATTTCATTCATTCTCCTATTCATGTATTTATTCATCTGAGAGTCATTTATTATTTGAAAATACTTATGTGAATAAATGACATGGGTTTATTCAAAATCACCTAAAATAATCAATATTATATAAAATGTAATTTTCAGTGAAATAAATTTTATAGTATATTCTTCAAAGCATATTTAGTTGATAATCTAAAGAAACTTTTTCCATGTTTTAATCCTATCAGAAAATTGCGTGGGATTTGGCACCAAATGAGAGTTCTACAAATTTTAGCTTTTATTTTGAACAGAAATAGCCTTACTCAGTTTTTTTCCAATGGATCTTTTATTCTTAAGGACATTGACATAAATAGTTCTGGCATTTTATATTTTACTAGGGTACCTACTTCATAGATAGTTATTAGGATTCTACTGCTAATAAATTGCTGTTCTTTTTTCTAAAGCATTTTAAGTGTCTTTCATTTTCTTTGTCTTCTAAAATAATTTTCATCTTACACATTATCAGGTATAACCTGACTACAATGGTCAAATATGATATCTTATTAATTAATATGTGATGCCTTCTTTCTGTGAGGTTCAGTCTCCTCTGCTAGAACCAGTTTAATACCTTTTTTCTCTGTCACCTACAGTCATTTATGATTTTGTGATATATGCAAATTAGAAGAATATATTAGTTTTTCAAAAACTTAATTCATTGTATAATCAGTTAGTCTTGTTTCATAAAATATTATTAAAAGAGGGTAGACACACTCAGACCTTTTATTATTCAAAAATCATCATCACTGAAATGTTTTACATTAGTTAACATTAAAAATATTTTAATAAGTGATATTCCCTTTTCCTGTATGTGAATATGGTACTATTTTATGTATTCCTGATAGAATATCTCAAGCGGCCATAATCTACCTTAACGATGTAACTTGATTCGTCATAGTTTTATCATTTGAACTCTGTATATTCAGAAAACCTGCATCTGCATCTGTTAAGGATTGTGCCTTTTACTGAAAGAGGAGATATAAATAATACATAGTAGTAGGCAGCATATCAATATTGTCTTCTGCGTCTCTGGCCACTAACTGGTGATAAATCATCCAGACCCACACTTACTTGTTTGTCCACATGTAACTTATGACATAAGTACTTACCTGAGGTAGCTTTGATCTATAGAATGGCATTCTAATGCACACTTACACACAAGCACAACTCATACTTCCCTTCTTTACTGCCGTGCAACCCAGTTTTTGAATGCTTTGGGAAAGACTTGCCTTTCCCTTGGGTTTCTTTAATCTAAAGTCATGCCTAAAATAACTCAAACAAATAAACAAAAAGAAGTCCTCTTTTTGGTAACATTTCAATTGTTTCATTTTATATAGAAACCCAGCAGAAGGATTACCTAAATTCATGCTCCTTTCAGTGCTGGGAAACCCCCAAGTAGTATACAGAATGGATAGATACCTTTAATACTAAAATCAATTAACCCATTAGACTTTATTGATTTCAGTGGCTGCAAAGTGCTGTGTGGGATCCCTATGAAAGACAAGGCATCATCTCTGACAGTCACAAAGCTATTGGAGTACTAAGGCCAGCACATGTGAAATAAATTGGAGAGGTGTTTTTCCTTAACCATTTCCTGAGTCTGACAAATACTCCCCTTAGTTTTTGATGTCTTGAACAGTCATGAAGACACATAAATATATAAAAGTTATATCTTTATCTCTACTTACATTATCTGTCTGTCTGTCTGTCTGTCTGTTGTGTTGGATGAGCAACAAGTTGATGGAAATGATCCTTCCATATTCTCACTCCAGTTTATATACCTCACTCCTGCTGTATTAGAATTTGTTCTTATTCTAGCCACACACCATACTCTCTTAGTCCTTTGAACTTTCACACAGTGTACTTCCAACTACAGCATACTATCTTAATACTGTATGATACCACTTACATGGAATATAAAAAATACAACAAATGAGTGAATATAACAAAAAAGAAGCAGACTCCCAGATAGAAGGAACAAACTGGCGGGGAGAGACAATTCACGGGGTGGGGAAATGGGAGGTACAAACTATTCATGTAAGATAGACTACACAGATGTGTAGCACAACACAGAATACAGTCAGTATTCTGTAAAAACTGTAAATGGAGTATAAAAATTAAAGTATATGCAAAAAAGTATAAAATATACTCTTTTCCAAGTTTCCTGAAAAATTCCTACTACTTACTCATTTGATCTCCAAATTTTAACATCCCACTTTCTAGGAAACATTTCCTGACACCACCTTCTCACACCTCCAGGCTGATGGACCAATGATGAATCTTATTCCATAAATAAGGTATACTGGAAATACACATTTCTTCAAATAATTCAGCTTATTTTCTATTTGTAATCCCTAGACTGAAACGGAAGTGGAAAGTTGGTTTCAGTCAATGTGGCCCCTCCCCCTTTATTTGAAGGGGTTTTCATCATCATCATCACTGAACATGTCTTTAATCCTCATAATAACCCTGAAGGTGGATATTGGTATTTGTCTATATTTTATAGGTGAGAAGTATAAATTACAGAGAGTTACGTAGTTTTCATTTGGTTATGTTATGAACCCAAACATTCTGAATTTAGAGCCTGTGCATTCAATCACTCTGTTATACTGTATATTGCCAAGGCATCGATGTGGCAGGACGGTGTTTAACTGATATTTTAATGTTATCTGTCCATACAGATACTCGTCCAGTACTCATTCCATCATACCATCTGGTCCTGAACCAATCATCTTTATAGGTCACCAGGGAGATGTCTCTCATTATCATCTAAATGTTCCCTTTCGGTCAGTGACTCTTTTCTCTATTTCCATGCTGTCCTTGGGCACAAGAATCTGTCTGCTTCATCAACACAAATGCAATGAGGGAGTCATCATGAATCTGTCTGACATTGTGCCTGTCCAGAACTGATGCAGTCATGTCCTCGCTCTTGGATCTAGGTGGGCTCTGCTTAGAAAGCAAGGAACTGCTCCTGGATCCAGCACATCCAGTTGGGATTTTATCCTGTAAACTAGTTTACAGGGTGTCTGTCTCGGACTCAGCAGTGTCCACTTGTTTATGAACTCCCCTCCATTTTTCTCTTTTCCTGCATCTAAGGAATCATTTTCTCATCTGGCAGGAGGAGGCCTCTGCTTTTGCCCTGTGATGCTTCCTTTTGAATCTTTTTTTATGGACCTTCCTGTTTCCTTTGGGCCTGACTATTTGACAGCAAAAAGCAGGGAAACTTACCTTTTTCTCTGCTTTCTATAGCAGCATCTTGTCCTTAAGGCAGTGAGGACTGGCCTGCCCAGCTGCCTGCATGTGAGGAAGAACAACATAGGCCGGGAACTCTGCCACATCCAAGATGTTACCCTCCATTGAGTTGCATTTCCCTGCTATTTGATTCCAAAGCAGCCTACACCTACCTCCTCACAGATTTCATGGTTTATTTTACATAATATGCTGACTCTCTTCCTTATCATATTTTAAGCTCTGTGAAGGCAGAAATTGTACCTTTATTTTCACTATTTGGCATGTGATAATCTCTTAATAAATAACTGATGGATAAATAAATCAGCTAAGCACTACCACTGAAGCGTTTTAGCTTAGCTTAATATAGGAGTATTGGATATCTTAATATCATATGTATATATGTGTATCATATACATATGACTTGAAAAAACAAAGTGCCCGTTTTGAATTGGATGGACTCATTCAGCTTCTTAGTCATACCCTCAATCGCTGGCTTAGGTTCCTGTCTTTATTTGGGTCCAAGATGTTGTCTTCTCACTCTAAATGACATCCACTGGAATGGAGTGAGAAACTCTCTATACCAGTGTCATTGTGAGAACTGAGGGATCTCTTGGCATGGACACTCTCTTCAGCTCCACCACTGAGACTTTTCCAGAATTCACATGGCTTCTAGCAGTCTAAGACCATGTTCTTGGGGTAATCCAGCCTCCTCTTGAGTTTCTGCCTAGAAAAGATAAGGGCTGGCAAAAGAAATGACTGTTCTCTCCAGCTCCTGTTGATGGATCCCTGACCTCCCTTTCTTAGAATATCTACCTAAAAGGGTTTATGGTTGAGAATTCTTTATCTCTCTCTCTCTGAGATGTGATTGTATCCCCTACAACTCAGGAATGTCTTTCCCAAAGATCTGAAAGCCCTTCCTTTGAAATTAATCCTCAGGAAGGAGATGGCCTCTGTCCCCCAATCTCTGTCGGAGAACCATCCTAACCTCCATAACTACCAGCAAGCAGATACACTGGTCTAATCACATGTACACGGACTAACCCTTGGTAGCTTTTCACTTGAGTTCTTACTCGCCGCTCCCCCCCACCATCTTCATTTTCCCTTTAAAATGCCCAGTCACCTCACTGCAAATCAAATCAGATGATCCTCAGCATTTTCCCCTACTGTCAGTAGTTCCTGAATGCAATCTGTTTTCAGGGCTTTAACTAATGTCTGGCTTTGCTTATCTTTGACAGTTAACATAACCATACCTGTCTATTATGGACATGAGTAGATGGTCTTGATTTTCAAGAGGGCTACAGAGAAGTTAGAAGAAAGGGTTCACACAGTAATAGAAATAGAGCATCAATTTCAAAGGATTGGGAAACCTGCCATATTGGAAATAATCCTATAGCTCCTGCCCTATGTGACTATAGGACATAGATGCCCCATGAAGCACAGAATACACAGACAATTTGCTGAGCACATGCTAGGATGATTGCTTTTCCATAAACTCCTGATTTCATAGTAATGCCAATAACAGTTAACATTTATTGATTGCTTACTCTGTATATCCCAGGTACTGTGCTAAAACACTTGATGTGCATGATCTCATTTAATTCCCCTAAGAAGCCTGCAGTGTAGGTGTTGATGTCATCTTCTCTTTATAGGAAGGAAACTGGAGGCCAGGGAAGGCAAATGATTTTCCCAAAGGTACACAGTTATTAAGAAACTAAACCAATACTTAAACCAACTCGTTGACCTCAAAGCCCGTACACTTTGTCGGCTCACTGTATTACTGACTAATAGACAAGTACACAAGTAACAGTAGTCCAAGGCAGAATACTGTACATACCACAGATACAGGAGGGGAAGATAGCAGTTGCTTAGGGAACTTTTAATAATTACAGTGAGATTAATGAAGGGGAACTAATGAACACTGTTTTTACATCTTTTTCGTGAGTCTAGGAAAATTTGCCATTTTTCTGGAGAATCTGAACTTTCAACTTAGGAAAGTGCTTAATGACCCCTGTATCCTGTCAAGTTATTGGCTAGCATTCCCTATACATAATTTCTCCTCTTATCTTTTCCCTCACTGTTGCTTCCTCTGAATCGTTGTCATAGACTTGAATAAAACTGAAAGCTGAGTTTCAGCACAGCCCACAACTTCAGGAGAGAAATAGAGGAAGATAATCAAGTAACCTTGATTCGGGGTGTTACAGCAACACAGCCGGCCTCAGATGTGGCTTCGACTGGCTGGACTCATCACTCTGAGTGAGTTCTGAGCACTGGGAATCATTATCTTTACTCTCTCTTGACATTAACTGAAGAAAATCCAAGTCAGACACCGTCTCTTAATCAGTCAGTGTCAAGAAGTGTTACAATCACTAAATGTTCCTTTTATTACCAGTCTTACTGCAGAAAAACTCAGGGAGACTTTGTCTCTTACCCACATCTGGCATGTTTGAAAGAGTGATTTTCAAAAACATCTTTCAAGTCACCACAGACTTCAGACCTGGACAAAGATGTGCCAGGCCCCATCTCCTTAGAGATTCAGTGTCTTTTTCCATGGAACTAAACCCATTAACTGATTCATTCTGCTTCAGAGATTATAATAAAGTTCAACTTATCATTTACTAAAATCAGCATCAGCAAAGTGAGGAGGTTCTGGAACTTGAGCTCTATTCCCCATGTGGGGCTCTCTACATTTGTAAAGGCACTCATGGCCTCAGGGATGATGATAGAGTGAGGTAATAGGGTAAGTATTTGCCAAAGTATGGATCAAGAGACTATTTGCTGTAAACCTATGTCTGTAGTAATTGTCAAAGAATGACAGAGTATTGTAACTGGCAAGGGTCTGAGGAAGTCCTCTAGTCAGTAAGGAGGGAAGAAAAAGACATGCTTCAGACAGATACATTCTGTCTGCAAGACCTTGGGGAAGACAGCTGACTTAGGCTTAGTTTTCCTAGCTATAAAATGGCATAAATATTCTTACAATATATGAAATAAGACTCAACATACTACTTGACATATGATAAATGCCCACAAGTTTTAGTTAACTGCTTCAGTATCATCATAATCACCCTTGTCGCCATCATCTACATCAAATTATAGCCAGCTGGCCAAATCTTATTTGAACATAGTCACACTCAATTGGTAACATACTGTCTATGGCCGGTTTTGCCCTGCAGTAGTGGGGTTAAATACTTGTAGCAGAGACTATTACAGAAAAGGTCTACTCACCCTGATTGGTGGTTCTAACGCCCCTGGGAAATGATGGAAAGGCCAAGAAGCAAACTCTGGTATCTACCCCTGCCCATGGCATATATTGACATTTTGCATATGATCTTATTATAGAAAAACCGAGGAAAGGGAAAGTAGAGGGACTAAAGTTGAGCAAAGTAGGCTGGTGATTTATTTTTCCCCAAAGAGAAAGACTAGCCCTTTAGTTGATAGGTAAGAGGCAGGAAGAAGGAAGAAAAGAGTTTATCAGGAAGGTAGGACCATCCTGATAAAGACATACTAGTGAGAAATGACATGGAGGATCCGTGAAATTGTATGTAGTTTTCAGCTGATGGGGCATTGAGTATGGAGTTGGGAACACGGAGTTGGAAGTTGGAAGGTAAAATTAGGCAACTGAGTAGCAGCTTAATCATGCTTGATACCAATGTTATCTTAAGGAGCTGGGACTTTTCTTGCAGGAGATTGAGAATTTCAAAGGGTGGGAGACCAAACTGACATTCTCGGTATTCTTCTCATTTGGGTCATGGCAACACAGATAATGTCAAAAAAATTGGCTGCTGGTGAAATGCAGACAGAGAACAGCTGGGAGGTGATATGGGTGGTACACGTAATGTTTATTTTTCTACACCACGTGTCAGTCAGACATTGCCAGGACTAGAAAACTTCGGAAAATTCAGAGTGGCTAGAAAGTAAATACAATTTTTTCTCTGAATTTTCAATTATTTTTAATTCATAAAAATCTAAACCAAGACAGCTACTATGTCTTCTGAAGAATGGATTAAACAAGGGACAGGGCATGCTCTTTTATGGTGGGGAAGGTAGTGTTCACATACGGTTCTATGAATGTCAGGCCCATGGTGGTAGTCAGAACTACTAGCGTTTCATTTGTTGAATGTTAAGCTGTGACCGAGTGACTTTACAGGCTTTAGGTCTTAGGATACAACAACTTGAGGTATCCCCTGCTATCATTGCTAGTGTACATGTAACGGCACTGGTGCTTTGAGATAGACCCAAAGTTTCATAAGCAGTAAATAGCATAGCTCAGATTTGGGCACAAATCTTGTCTCTCTTCCAGAGCAAGCATGATTCACAAGTACAGAACAGTTAATTTTCTTCTGTTCTTAGAAGAATAACTGGCATATAGTGGACACAATAAATAGTTGGTAAATGATGAATGAAAATTTTAAAGAATAATTTAAAATTTCATGCCTATAACTTGAAGTGATACAGTATCTCCTTGTACTATAAAATGTTAACAGTGCTCATTAATTGCTCAAAAAGGATCCAGATATTTTCCATTTGCCTATAATGGTGTCAGATACCGTTCAGTACGTCCAAAAAAATACTTCTTGAGTGCCTTTTACTGGACTAGCATAATACATTCATACTACATTTTCTAGATAAACAAGAACTTTACCATGTGTTATCACATTTAATCTTCATAACAGCCTTATAAGGTACCGATTCTATTTTATAGACAATAAATGGACTCAGATTAATTGCTTGTCAAGGTTACGGCTAAAAATTGAAGTCTTCTGAACCCACATTTGTGTACTTTCCACTGTATTGGAAATGCTTCTTATGTAGATGACACAAATGTGGAGCTGTAAGGGATGCAAAATCAATTTTATGAAACATAATATATATGTGAGTTTGTATATATTCTTTACAACTGCTCCCTCTAGGGTGAAAATATCCTGTCTTCTACTAGGATAGATTGACTTTTTCTGTTTTGTAGTTTATATAAATGGAAGCAAATAGTATGTAATCTTTTGTGTCCAAATACTTACTCAATATTAATTCAAGACATTCATTAATATTATGCATAGTTATCATTTGTGTATCCTCATGGCTTTAGCATATTTTGCTATTTAAATACATCATCATTTAAAAACATCTATTCCACTGTTGAATGTCATCTGGGTAGTTTTCACTTTGAAATTTGAAAGTCATTTGAATTTGACTAATGCTGCTATGAAGAGTCTTATGCAGTGTCTTTTGGTGAACAGACCTGTGCATTTATGTTAAGTATATAATTAGAATTTCTGGGTCAAAAGGATATGGTTTCACTACAGAGATTTATGCAATTCCTTTTTTCCTGCTTATTATTTTTCTATATTTTTATTTATTAGTTTAGGCTTTTTTTTTTTAAGTAGAATTAGAAATGACAAACGTGTTTGTTTGGGGTGACTTGGGCTGGTTAAGTGTCAGATTCTCTAAGAGGTGGTCTTGATATTCCATTTAATACTTATTTACTGTTAGATCCCCAGAACAGTGGAGTCTCTGCCTCCTGAAGTCCTCTTATTTCGTTCTGTTCTGGTCTTCCGCACATTAGTCAACCTCTGTTCTTGCTCTGAACTGCTGAAAGGCTGTTGCTCTAGAGAATTACAGCATCTAGTGAGGAATCATTTGGTCAACCATCTAGCATCTTGATAGTTATCACTGATTTTTTTCTTCCCTTTATATTAGTAAAACAAAAAGGCAAAAAAAAAAAAACACCAAAAAACCTCAGAGAAACAGGAAAAAAAATGCCCTTTCCCTACTAAGGGATATTATCTAATCCCCTTTGTGGATATATACTTTCATAGTGGCTTTGTATTTCTGTATTCTCAATTGTGTTAGATATTAGAATACTTTTCTTAAGAGCTGGTGCAATCTTAGCTGAAGACTAATCTTAGGCCTCCACTCCACGGATATGCATAGAGACTGGGAGAGAAAATTCCCGTTAGCGTTTTGTGCCTAAACATCTAGATAATGTAGCATTTTTAAGGCACACCAGGGGTTATCTAGTGTCTGCTCCTGGCTTATTTGGAAATCTAAGATGAAAGAAGACACTTGTACAACAATAAGTTTATTCCCTTGCTCCACACATGATTATGAGGGACATTGAAATGTCAGAGACTAGGAGACATTTGTGTAAAATACTGAAGTATTAGCATTTGCAAAATGGTGAAAATTTTTCTAGTTGAGTCAGGGTTGGGCAAAAACTATTGTATACCCAATAGAATCATCTAAGATTTATCCAGTAAATTTTATCTGTGATAACATTTTTAAAAGAGTTGGGAAGCAGTTAAGTATGTTGTTTGACAATGGTAGAAAGAGGTAGGGCTGTCTTCTCTCACTTTCTGTTACATAAAATTTTGTGACCATGGCTACTAAGTCCGGCCCCTTTAAAAATGAGAAAATGATGGGAAAGAATCATACTGTTATCTGATCTCTGCAAAGAGTCAGTGTCACTTAAAAAAGGAAGGGGAAAAGGGATTGTATTTGACTGGAGGAATGGCTGGGGACAAAACAGTCAGATGCAAGATATAGTCTTGGATTAGCTATCGATGTAGATAAGCTATAAAGATTATTTGGGGTCAACTGGGAAAAATATAATGTGATCTAGATATCATAGAGATAGAAAATTTACTAAAATGGAAAGGTTGAAATTAATTAATAAGAAAGGAGATTGTAGAACAGTATATACAATATAATCTTACTGTAGAGTGAAAAAAAAATGATGTGTGTACATGAGCATGTTTACATTGGTAATCCAGAAAGGTGTGAGCTAAAGATAACACAAGTGATCCTGGGGTGGTAGCAATGTAAGGATTTATTATTAGTGTTATTTTTAAAACAATTTTGTTTGTGTTTATTTTCAGCATTTCTTCAGTGAACATGTTCTTATTATGTTAATAAAAATAATGATTTTAATTGTAAATAAATGCATAAGTAAATAGTTAAGGGATTCAGCACCACAAATTATCTGATAGCTGGTTAATGCAAATAGCTAATCTAATAATAACAGTAGCAGTTAAAAACTACATTAATTAGCATTGATTAAGTCTGCCAAGCGGTGTGATTATGTTTTGTACAAATATCACATAAACTGATACTCATAGTTTGAAATTGACTGATACAAACTACTATGTACAAAATAGATAAACAATAGGGTACTGCTGTATAGCACAGGAACTATATTCAATGGCTTCTAGTGACCTGTAATGAAAAAGAATATTAAAAAGAATATATATGCTGTGCACCAGTATTGTAAGTCAAAAGTTTCTTTAAAAAAAAAAATGAAGAAAAAAAACCCCTATGAAATAGTTACTGTTATTTCCATTTTATGGATGAGGAAACTGAAGATCACAGAGATTTACCAACTTCCCAGGGATGCAGCTAGTAAGTGATGAGAGAGAGGTGAGACTGAAGCCCAGATCTGTCTGAATCTAAGTAATTCTTACTCGATTGCCATGTACATCGCCTCCCAGCATCCTGTTACCAACATCATCATCTCATTGACAGTCCCAATGAGAGTTTCTCTGTTCTATTAGCTATAGAGACTATTTCACAAATTACCAAATATGGTCTGTTAGATTAAAAAAACTGCTAAGCCCTTGAATATAAACCTTTGGAAGGTTGGAACAAAATTTCAGTAAGGAATGGTTGGCACTTGCATTCGAAAAGATTATAATTGAGTGAGATTGTTGAGGGGAAAAAAGGGAAAAAATCTGAATGTGTTTATTTTTTGAAAAGTCAATTTTAGTGCAGAGAAATAGAAAGAAATAGAAAATAGAAATAAATTGAAACTAGTTTTCTATAGTATATAAATACGCTAGTAAATTAAGGTAAAACACTTAGCATCTTTTCATATAGATGTTTATATAAACACTGATAGATACTTACTGAGAAATGAATATGTTGATAGAAATTTATTAATGTTTTCAGTAGATAGGAAGAAGTATAAGCTGAATCTTTGTTAAATATCTTCATAAATATGCATTGAATATGCTTAAGAAGATTTCAGTATTCCCCTCTGGTTGAAAAGAATCATTCTGGGAAATGCACTTTGCAGAATTATACATATTTCATGTATGTGCCTAATTTCATTTTAAAGTTCACTGGGATTTATATTACAATTAAGCTAAATTGAACAATATAAAAGTATACAGAAAAATCAGATGTAAAAAGCTAAGGAAAAGAACAGTTAATGTTATTTTTTTAAATTTAAAATGATACCAGAATGTCAGGTTTTGCCATGAAAAGGAGATTTTCCTGATGTGATTGAAATTTTTGATGTAAAAACAACTCAAATAACAGAGGGAAAAAAAGTATTTTAAGAATGTATCATAGCTACTCAAGAAATGGGCTCTCTTGACCCTGGAGATTTTAGGTAGACAAACAATATTTTTGGAAATTCATGGAACCATTTTGAACCATTGGGATTTGGGGTCTGGGATATTTATTGATTCTATGACAACAGGGAGAAAAAGAAACAGATATTTACATTTAAGATCAAATTTGTTATATATTACTACTTTAATCTCTTCCCACTGTCACTTTCCAGTAGACTATTTGTTAGCTCTACTGTGAATTGACTGGTTATACTGATTTTCTGAAAAGATAAGGACAGTTCCAACAAAGAAAATGGCTCACCTTTCCTGCAGAATATTGCACATTCAACAAACGAAAGATACTTGAAAGATTTACGTACCAGAGATTTTTTTTAAAGCAACCAAACATTTGTTTTCCTGTTGGACAGAGGCATCTTCCCCACTCACTCACTCCCAGACTGAATCAATTCACCAAAGAAGTTTCTGACACCACTGTGATAAAACACTAAGCATTTTAGAGTTTCAGTTATCTTACAGCAGATATGTGCCTTAGGAGTGAGTAGTGGAGATAGTTAATCTCCTCAATTTTTATATATAAATAACGCTCCAGAAGCTAGTCATGCCCTCAGCTCTTATCAGTAGGGAGGAGATATTAATATTAGCATGTCCTCAGCATATTAGGATTCTACCTTCTGGGCTATTTAATTTTTTAAGGCATTTCCTATTGTATAGAAAGTCATGTTTACAGTAAAGCAAAAGACTTAATCCTGCTCATTTGCCTCTAGAGAGTCCTAGAAAAGTCCTTCTGCCATCATGATGCATGTCCTGAGCAAGTGCAGTGCTCTGGTTTGCATTACACAGACACTTTCTGTGACAAAACATGAACAGTGAGGAGAATATAAGTGCAGACTTGGGAGTCCGATTTCCTGGATTCAGCACCTGTCTCTACGCATTTACCAGCTGTGAGATCTTGGGCACATTTCTTAATCTCTCCCTTGTAGTGTCCTCATCTGTAAAATAGGCATAAGAATCTATTTCATAGGATTGTATTAATGACTAAATGAGTTTAAAAGCACTTAGAGTAGTAAGTGAAACATAGTATGTGTTTCAAATATTCATATCTATCAATACATAATATTCTAGCAGGTAAATATACCATCATTGACTTTGCCACTCAGTAGTCCTGTTTAATGGATTTGTTTGTAATTGGATTAGTAAATTTGGTTTATTAGTTATATTAGACTTGTTGTGTATTAGAATTAACAGAAAATGCTCAAATTACAAAAAATATTCATGTATTTTAGACCTTCTCCCAATTATGTATAAAAATCCTTGGATGATTTTCGAGCGCCCGAATGGAAATAAAATAATAAAGGTAGCCATCTAGACAGTCCTTCTGAAAGATGATCCTCTCGTCCAAGATAAACAAAGAGTACCTTGATAATAAAATATTACCTTGGTAAGAGTAAATAATCAAGGTAACATTTTTCAGTTAAGCTTGTGGAATAATATAAACTCCAATTACAGAAAGTAAAAAGTTTGTCTTGTTGAAGGTGAAAAACTTCTAAAGACACGACCCTTAAAAAAGCATTGATTAGACATACAGTACTGGGTATGTGGATAAACTCGACCTATCTGAAACATGAATGTATCAATGTCTGTTCTACAGAGACATCACTTAAGCAAAATTATTATGAGAAGTTTATTTAGAGTAAAAGTTGTGAATTTAGTCATTCAAACTTTAAAAATTTGTTAACCTTTCCAGCTTCATACTTTACAAAAGACTTGCATATTCTCTTAGAGCATGCCAAATATATTAGGCTTTAAGAGAGATCTCAGTGGGGTGGTTGTGTTAAAATACGCCAGTTGAGTCACTAAGAAGACATGTTTCATCTGTAACTCAGTTACATACAGAGGGGATGTGAAGTGGAGCAGTATGCAATTTTCAGTAAGTTTGATAAATGTAGATGTCAAATAATGCCAAGTTTTCTTTAACTGAAAGCTTTGTCTGTGAATTATTAAAACTATTGCCTCCAATGTCTGGATCCCTTTGTCTGCATTGACCTAGTCTATATGAATACATTAAGTGGACCAGCATTGACACAGCCAAGTCCCATTAGCCATGTTAATTGGAAAGTAATTTGTACCAGAAACCATACTGACCTGTGTCAGATATTTCAAATGGATCATGTATTAAGATTCTAACCTGGAGGAAAAGTATTAAGAGCCAGAGACAATGGACTGTGTCCTCCTTTCCCACATATGATAAAACAGAGAAAGTGTGAGCAAATATTTTTTAAAAGCTGCAGTCCCCACAGGCAGCCGTGATTCTTGGGAGATATATAGGACGATTCGCTAAATAGAATCTGAGGCTTTCACTTGATTTTTCTCTCTCACAGAAAGAGATGGTACTAAGATTGTGTCTATGGTTCTTAAGCTGAATATGACAGATCTTTGTGCCTCATGTAAAAGATGAAATGTTTTCCTGCCCAATGGACAAGAACATATACTATATGGAAATGCTGAAAGACTCTTTGATGAGAAATTGTAGTTTCTTTCTTACCCTTTCTGCTTTATAGACAATCATATATGCATATGGAAAATGTGACTTTAATATACAGAAAGGGGTTTTAAAAAGCTGTAAATAGGTGCGACTAACGACCAACAATTTCTGCCCTGGGGAAAGTGAGACAAAGGGTAACTTTGCTCCACTTTCCTTGAACAGTCTCTCATAAGCACATACATGGAGTTTGGCTGGTTCCTGTTCTAAATATTTGTTAATTGGCCATCCCCGCGCACCATGTCTAGAGCACAGAACTGTTCATATGATTGAAAATTCCCTTCTTCAGGCAGATAACTAAGAGTGATTCTGTTATCTTGTTTTTGCTTGGTTCAGAATTAATCAGTGCTTGTAAAAATGTGTTTTCTAATCTGGAGACTTCATAAGACAGGGAAATTACAATTGGGTCTTACTTTTAGACTGTGAATGGGAAATGCCTGTGTAATGCAGTAAATCTGTCCATTTACCTTTGATGATATGTGAAAGCAGTGTCTACACTCACTGCCATGATTGCATTATGTACATGCGAAAGCTGGACCAGACTGAGGAGCTTAAACCACCCATTCAAAGGCAAATTAAATGAAGGGAATGGAATTAGGTTCCAAGAGACTTTTGGGTCATTGGGAATAAATCCAAATCCTGTTATATACCAAGTAGCTCACATGTAACATGGAACCTAGACAAATGGGGGATGGGTTGCCCTTAATTCCTGAGAAACGAGTACTGACAATTCCAAACAGTGGGATGCTAGATATTAAACTCTGAAGACTTCTCCAATTATACTTCTAATAAGCCAGAGTTCTTTGATAAGCAACAGAAAGGGAGTCAGTACTGTATAAGAAAAGTGTTGCTGTTTGTTTTTTTTTTACGAACATAGACTTATTGTAAAGATTCAGTGTATCTTCAACAACAACAACAACAACACAATTAAAGAACCAGGCTCAGAAAGAACAAAAGAATGGGAGAATCATGTCACTTTTGAGGACGTATGCTACTGGTCTTACTAAGCTATTTTGCTCGTGCATCAATGTTAACATAACTTCCTGTGATTGTGTTAACATAACTTCCTGTGATTGTTTTCTATACTTATATCACTTTACTTAGGATTCAGGGTGTTAGGAGACACAGAATCCAGCTAAATTCACTTAAGTGCTAATCACTTATCCAGAGTTGGGAAGGATATCTTACATGTTAATTTCATTAAAATTGCACTCAACAATTTTGAATTGATTTAAAAGGAGATTGGGGTACTATTACTAGAATGATGTTAGTGCATAATGGAAAATAGGGCAACAAATATCCATTATACCTACCATCTATTCAGTGTATCCTTAAATTAACCAATGTATCTACAAGGGATACTGTAGCCACTATATTATTTGTTTACTCCATTTATCTTGCAAGTGTTATATATGTATATGTATAATATATATGTCACATATATAATACATATATAAAAATACATATATGATGTACTTACATATGCTGATGGCCCAAGGTTATCTACCAGAAGTCTCAGATTTATAAAGACTCAACTCCAAACTCTGTCTCTCGTGCTGTTCTTACTGAGGTTTGGTTTTGGTTTGCATTGAGCCTGATCCTTAGTCCTACTGTGTGATCCATTTGGTGTCTCAGCCAGATGCCTGGGATCTGCTCACTCTGGTTGGTCCGGAATTGCAATATCTTCGAACACTATTTTATATCATTTATCTCCATTCTTCCCTTAACCCTATAGCAGTTACTCCCTGGTAAGCTTCAAAGTCTAGTCCTGTACGTATGTATGCAGCCCAACCCTCAGCCAAATAATTTCCTGGAAACCCCTCCCCTCAGACTTGTGGATTTTTTCCTCTTTGCAGTTCTTTCCTAAGTGTCCTGCCGCACATTTTTTTCAGATATTTCAGCAACCTGGAACTCAGGTCTCCGCCCTCTAAGCTCAGTAGGACTGCCCTGCTGTGCTTTCAATTCACCCCTTCTACAACAGTCAGTAAATTGTACCTGGACAGAAAGCTGGAGAGAACGAGGAACTAACTGATGAGCTTCACTACTGTTGGGGATTGACATTATATATTGTTGTTCAAAGCCTGAAAACAATTACCTTACATATTTTGACCAGTTTTATTTATATTTTTTGGTTTGTTTATATTTTTATTGAGGTATAGTTGACTCATAGTATTAGTTTCAGGTATACAACATAGTTACTCAATTTTTATAGATTATACTCCGTCTGTAGTTACTATAAAATATTGGCTGTAGTCCTTGTGCTGTGCAATACATTCTTGTTGCTTATTAATTGTATATGTAGCAGTTTGTACCTCTCAGTCCCTTGTAGTGCCCTTCCCTACTTCCCTCTCTGCACTGGTAGCCCCTAGTTTGTTCTGTATATTTTCTTTTTTGTTATATTCACTAGTTTATTTTTCATATTCCACATGTAAGTAATAACATGTAGTATTTGTCTTTCTCTGTATGACTTGTTTCACTAAGCATAATACCATCCAGGTCCATCCATGCTGTTGCAAATGGCAAAATTTCATTCTTTTTTAAGGCAAACTAGTATTTCATTGTATATGCATGTGGTATATTTCCATATCTTGCCATTGTAAATGATACTGCTATGAACGGTGGGGTCCATGTATCTCTTCAAATTATTGTTTTCATTTTCCTTGGATATATACTCATGGATGGAATTGTCAGATGATGTGGTGGTTCTGTTTTTAGGTTTTTGAGGAAACTTCATTCTGTCTTTCATAGTGACTGCACCAATTTCCATTCCCACCAACATGAACAAGGGTTCCCTTTTCTCCATATTTTCTCCCAACATTTGTGGGATTTTTTTTGGTGTTTTTTTTTTAAATAATAGCCATTTTGACAGGTGTGAGGTGATATCTCATTGTGATTTGATTTGTGTTTCTCTGATGAGATTGAGCATCTTTTCTTGGTCCTGTTGGCCATCTGTATATCTTCTTTGGAAAAATTTATATTCTGGTATTCTGCCCATTTTTCAGTCAGGTTGTTTATTTTATGATACTGAGTTGTATGAGCTGTTTATATGTTTTGGATATAACCAAACTTTAATTTAGGGATATATTTAACTCTCTATCGGTCACATCATTTACAAATATTTTCTCCCATTCAGTAGGTGGTCTTTTCATGTTGTTGATGGTTTCCCCTGCTGTGCAAAAGCTTTTAAATATAATTAGTTCACATTTGTTTATTTTTGCTTTTTTTGCCTTAAGAGATAGATCCAAAATAAACTATTGCTAAGGTTTACGTCAAAGAGTATCCTGCCTATGTTCTGTTGTGGAAGTTTTACTGTTTCAGTCCTTACATTTAGGTCTTTAATCTAGTTTGAGTTTATTTTTGTGCTAGATGTGAGGCCATTCTCTAATCTCATTCTTTTACAGGTAGCTGTCCAGTTTTCCCAGAACCACTTATTGACGAGACTGTCTTTTCTCCATTGCATGTTCTTACCTCCTTTATTGTAGATTAATTGACTATAGGTGCGTGAATTTACCTGTGGGCTCTCTATTCTGTTCCATTAATCTATGTGTCTTATTCTGCTTTTTTTCTTATTATAGCTTTGTAGTATAGTCTGAAGTCAGAGAGTGTGATACTTCCAGCTTTGTTCTTTCTCAAGATTGTTTTGGTATTTAATCTTTCTGGAGTAGGACTTAGAACGAGATATAGGTTATTGCCAATATTCTACCATTGGTGTTGGATAGTAGTTTCATAGGTGCTTACTATATTACAAAAGTAGAGATCTGTGGATAGGTAAATAAATGAAGAAAGTAAAAAGGCCTTTGTACTGATGAGCAGTGAGATCACATCTTGAACAAACCTGTGTAATTTTTTTTAATTCTGTCCTCGTGAGGCCAGATTTCTTTAATTGCTTATAGATTGGACTATAGGAATTGCTTAAATTTTTTCTAACAAATCAAAAAATAATGTCAGCAGATAGTACACAGGAACTCCTTTATGAGAAGCAAATGGCCTTTCTGAGGGACTGTGAGATGGAAACACTTGTGTTCTTACATGAACTGAGCCCTTCAAAATACAACTTTACATGATTTAAAATATTTTCTGCTATGCTCAGCTTTCAGGCACTTAGTTTATAAATGGGGACACTCTTCATGACAGACCCAAATTAGAAACAATCTATTTTGCTATAAACAATGAAGTGAATAAATAATATGTGATACATTTATATAGTAGAAAACTTGATTTTTAAAATGAACTATTTATAAATGAAACAACATATATAAATCCTGCCAACATATTTTACATTATAGAAAAACAAGATTATACTGTATAGCACAGGGAAATATATGCAAGATCTTATGGTAGCTCACAGAGAAAAAAATGTAACAATGAATATGTATCTGTTCATGTATAACTGAAAAATTGTGCTCTACACTGGAATTTGACACAACATTGTAAAAGATCATAAATCAATAAAAAATGTTAAAAAAAATCCTACCAACATAATATTGAGCAAAGAAGTTAAACTCAAAAGAACATACACTGTATGTTTTTACTTCTGGTCAAACTAATCTACAGTACTAGGTGTAGAGATAGTAGTTAATTTTAAGGGAGTTTGTGGTCAGGGGCTGGGAAGGAGGACGAGGGAAGCTTTCAGATCATTGTAACATTTTGTTGATTTTGATATTGGTTGAATCAGTGGTTCATGTTTTGAAAATTCAACAGTCTGTAAAGTTATGTTTATTATACTTTTATATATACATTGTATTTTAAGACCAAATTTATTTGTTTTAAAATCTAGTTGTGTTCAGAAATTAAGCATAGTGTTTTTTAAACTGGTAAAAAAAAAAACTTTCCTTCAATTGCTGCAGAAATTTGAGCAAGTGGATTTTTTCTATCATAGGAGAGCGGGACAAAAATAGTTGTATTTTAGTGCTAAGCTCTGTGGACATGATCTGCTCACTGTATTTTTAGTGTGAAGACTGCTATTTCATCTTTAAGTCCAAGATGATTCAATAGTGACATTCAAATTCAAATTTCCTTCTCTAGTTTGTACTCAGAAATAGGTAACTTTTATTTTCTAACAGCAGTATTAACAAGTGGCAATAGTAATACTACCAATTGCAAAAAGTTTTCAAGATAGAAAGCAAGATATAGAGACAGCTCATAGTTTCTTCCCATTCCCATTTTGTAGCAAATTTAAATTATTGTGTGGCAATAAAATTGTGCAATTCTTACAACATCCTGCTCTCCAAGGAACAACTCACTGAGGCCACCTATAAGTAAGTGGAGGAAACACTGTCCTGTGACAAATATAAAAGGCCTTACCTGCTGAGGAAGAACTTCCCAGGGGCCCTTGATGTATTTTACCAATTGGAGATTGGCTTTCTGGATCTAATCTTTCCTTCTTTTGAGTCAACTTGTCTTGAATAAAATAAATAAGCGCTAACGTTTCTCATGCTCCAAAGTGATTTGTCACAGAACAGAAACTTCAGTTTGACAAATCTTCAGCCATCACTCAAAGTGTCTGCTTGAGTCTCTGTAGATGACATTCCATTATACTCAAGCCCAAAAAATGTCAGCAAGAGCACTGCAGTCAAATCATGGCTTTCTTTAATGATTTGGTCTCTAACAGAAAAGGAATCCCATTGTTTGTATGTGGTTTGGTGTCTTATTGAATAAAGGAAGAGTGTTCTTAGGACAAATTTAAGATGAGATACATTTATTCATAAATATTCAACATGGAAATAGTAAAAATTAACGCTGTGCTGCATCTGCTACGTTTTACCTACTGCATCCCTCTGAACTTGACCAGCAGAAAAGACACACTACAAGTATTAGGTGACTAAGGATCTTAGTATGTGAATTAAGACGCATATAAATGTGTACAGGTCTGAGGGAGTGAAGGTGTGGAAGCCTACATCTGGAGGGTTGGAAATACGTTCATTATACAGCCTAAAGCACTGGATTTGGGGAATGCAGTCCCAATCATGAATAAATCTGTACAGCACCATTCTGGCTGCCTTAGCCTCCCAAAGAATGCTAGCTTCTGCTCCACTTTGCCTTCTAAAGAGCACGTGAATTCCTCTTATTGGAAAATTCTAAAACTGGGACTGCATGACAAAGGGGATTCTGGGAAACCTACTTTTCAGTCTTAAAAGGGGTTGCTGGAGATGGTACCACATTGAGAGCATTCATTCTGGCACAGTGCCTTTTGTCAACTCAGTGGCTAAATCCATCCTCCTGTACCTGTATTTAAGCTCCAATAAAAATAACATCCTGCTTCTGCTTAATATATGATGCCACTAACCACCCCCCCCAGACATGTATGTATTCAATACAAAACTGAAAACATACTAATCTTTCTAAATGAGGAAATACAGGTTTCCTGGATTCAGTCCATGTCTGACAATACTTGTTCCTTTCCCGGCTGAGATATTCTGTTAAATACTGAGATACAGGGTGAAACTTTACTGATATGCTTATGTTGGAGAGTATAGGATTGAGAGAAAGGAAAGATAAACATAATTAGTAAATATATACTACCATGGTCTGAATGTTTGTGTCCCCGGCCTCCCCCCCCCACCAAATTCGTATGTTGAAATCTTAATGCCCACTGTGATGGTATTTGGAGGTGGAGATTTTAAGAAGTGATTAGATTATGAGGGTGAAACCTTCATGAGTGGGATTAATGCCTTTATAAAAGAGCATCCAGGGAAATCCTGTGCCACTTCCACCGTGTGAGGACACAGTGAAGAGGCGCCATCTATGAGTCAGGAAACGGTCCCTTAGCAGCCGCCACGCTGAGTCTGCTGGCATCATGATCCTGGACTTTCCAGGCTCTCGACTGTGGTTATTTGAACTCTTGCTTTTTCTTCCCAAGTCTGGCTAACGGTTTATCAATTTTGTTGATCTTTTCAAAGAACCAGCTTTTCATTGATCTTTTCTTAGTCTTTTAAAGTTTATTTCTACTCTGACCTCTGTTATTTCCTTTCTTTTACTCACTTTGGGCTTTGTTCTTTTGCCAGTTCCTCAAGGTGCAAAGTTAGATGGTTTCTTTGAGGTTTTTCTTGTTTTTGTTTTGTTTGTATATTTTCGGTAGGCCACTGTCCCTGTGAACTTCCCACTTACAACTCCTTTTGTTGTGTTCCATAGATTGTGGAAAGTTACGTTTCCATTTGCATCTGTCTTTAGGTCAATTAATATTTGCTTCATATATTTAGGTATCCCTATGTTGTGTGTGTAAATATTAAATGGTATATCCTATTTTTGGATTGACCTCTTTGATGTAATGGCTTTTCTTGTCTTTTATTATAGTTTTGTTTTAAAGTCCATTTTGTCTGATATGAATGTTGCTACCTAGCTTTTTTTTTTAAATTTTCATTTTCGTGTAATATATTTTCCCTTCCTTTACTTTCAGCCTGTGAGTGTCTTTAGCTCTGAAGTGAGCCTCTTGTGGGCAGCAATATAGATGGACCTTGATTTTTTTTATCCATTCAGTCACCCTTTTGATGATCTTTTGATTGAATCATTCAGCTTATTGACATTTGAAATAATTTTTGATAAGTATGCACCTATTGACATTTTTAAATGTTTACTAACTGTTTTTGTAGTTCTTCTGTGGTCCTTTTTTCTTCTCTTGTTTTCTTCCTTTGGTTTGATTTTCCTTGGTACTGAGTTTGGATTTTTTTTTTCTTTATTTTCTGTGTATCTACTTTAAGTTTTAGTTTGTAGTTACCATGAGGGGTGTGTGTGTGTGTGTGTGTATCAGTTATTTTAAGCTGATAACTGTTTAAGTTTAAACAGATTCTAAAAGCACTACTTTCTTATACCTCCTCCCATTGTGTTTTAAGTTTTGACATCATATTTTACATCTTTTCATTTTCCGTATCCCTTAACATTTATTGTAGTCATAGTTGATTTTACTACTTTTGCATTTTAATCTTCATACTAATTTTTTAAATGACTGATCCACTGCCCTTACTGTATTGTCTTTACCAAAGGAATTTTTCCATGTATATATATAATATATATATATAATATATATATATATAATATATATATATATTATATATATATAATTTCTGGTTACCGCCTTTTGATTTCTGCTTAAATAAGGCTCTTTAACATTACTCGTAAGGGTGGTTTAGTGGTGAGACTCCTTTAGTTTGTCTTGTCTTGGGTATCCTTTATCTCTCTTTCACTTCTGATTGGTAACCTTGTTCAGGGAGCGTAACCTTGGTTGTGTTTTCCTTCCAGCACTTTGAATATAGTATGCCATTCCCTTCTGTCCTGCATAGTTTTTGCTGAAAAATCAGCTAGCAGTCTTATGGGAGTTCCCTTGTATATGACTTGTCTTTTTTCTCTTGATGCCTTTAAAATTGCCTCTGTATCTTTAACTTTCCATTTTTTTTTATTGAAGTACAATCAGTTACAGTGTGTCAATTTCTGGTGTACAGCACAATGTCCCAGTCATGCATATACATACATATATTCGTTTTCATATTCTTTTTCATTAAAGGTTATTTTAAGGTACTGAATATGGTTTCCTGTGCTATACAAAAGAAAAATATTCTTTAAATCTATTTTTATATATAGTGGCTAACAATTTGCAAATCTCAGACTCCCAAATTTATCTCTTCCCAACCCTTTCCCCTGGTAACCATAAGATTGTTTACTATGTCTGTGAGTTTGTTTTGGTTTTGTAGAGGAGTTCATTAGTGTCCTCTTTTTTTCTTTTTTTATATTCCACATATGAGTGATATCATACGGTAGTTTTCTTTCTCTTTCTGGCTTACTCCACTTACAATGACATCCTCCAGGGACATCCATGTTGCTGCAAATGGCATTATTTTATTCTTTGTATAGCTGAGTAGTATTCCATTGTATAAATATATCACAACTTCTTTATCCAGTCATCTGTGGATGGACGTTCAGGTTGTTTCCATGTCTTGGCTATTGTATATAGTGCTAGTCTTTGGGGGTGTCATTGGGCCAAGGCTCAGAGCTGTCATATCCAAGCTTCTAATTACGTGAGGAAAAACTATCACTGTTTTCTTGAGTCACTTGTAGTTGAGTCTCTGTTACTTAGTATGTGCTTTAAGTAACAACAACAGCAACAAAATAACAGCAAAAACACTAGTAAGAATAAACTAATGCATATAGTGCTTGCTTACCATATGACAGCCGGGCTTCAGGTACTTCAGGCGTAGTAACTTGTTTAACCCCTTAACCCTATAGAACAGTTATTAGTGTTATCACGATGCCCATATACCTTTTAAGAAACAAAGGTTAAGTATGCTTAAGGTTACATGGTTAACATTGGACAGTAAAATATTCTTACCATAAGCAAAAGTGCCAGGATATGAGGCAAAGACATAGGATGAAGGCTTTTCATCTTACTGTAAGAGGTTCACTCATTTTCCGTGGCAGGAATATGGCAGATCAGTCAAGCTCGTGGGCTACATCAGATAGATCTTAGTTTAAATCTAAGCTCTTTCACTTATTAGTTGTGTAATCTCGGGTAATATAATGAACTTCTCTAACTCTCAGCATGTACACAGGCTGGGGTGTATCTTCTTGCTTAGGGTAGAGAAAATATAAAAATATCCTGTAGCATTCTCTGATATATTCAGTCCCTTTTGCAAATGTGGAAAATCGCAGTCACACAGCTATTAATCAGTACAGTCAAGGTTCATGTTCAAGTATGTCTGATTCCAAAGTTCATGTTTTTAATCACTATGCCTTTCTGTCCCCAGAAAGCACTAGAAACATAAGTAATAACCAGACAAATTTCCTATTCCCTGAGGAGAGTCTCCAGAGGGAGACTAATGTGGAAACAGTATTTTCAACACTGTGATCAGAAAATGCAATATTAATGGGGTGCCAGTTTGCTGTCTCATATGTCCCCAATATCACGTTTTGACAAAAGAATATTGTAAAATTGCATATTGTGTGTGTGTGAGAGAGAATGAGAAAGAACACCATCTTCTGTTGTTGCTTCTCATAGTATGCTGTTTGATGAATTTCCTGGATCACAAAATTACATTTGCCTTAGATGAATTCATCCTACTTTTTGATGAAGAATAGCATGAAGGGGTCAGGCAGGCTGGGGTGGGGAGGAGGGAGATACACTCTTCCTCTCCAGTTTGGACCCTCCCTACATTTTGAGTTCTGGAATCACACTGGTTGTGTCCTGGAAGAAAACAAAGAATGGAAGCATTTAATTTAAAAAATTTTCATAGGGACATATGCTACCCTTTCCAGAAATTCTGGAATGAATATTGTTCAAGTGATTTAAATTCCCTGAATGATCATTCTACTGTGTTATTTCAAGACTAATGAGCTGAATATGATGAGTAGGGCAGCAGAAAGAAAAAAAAAAAACCTTTTGAAGTCTTCCTGGATTTCAGCCCCAACTCCTTCAGCTATAAAGTGACAATTGTCATCTGTGTCTTACTATAGCATCCTAACTCAAATCACAGTGTTTTCATAGATTTCAACTGTGCAAGTCAGTCATAGAATAGCAGCTTCTACTTGCAAAATTTAACAATTACTTAAAAAATCGCTTGGCATTTTGGAACATTTTAGACAAATAAAAAGTGAACATTATGCCCAAACAAAATATTAATAGGAGACTGTGGAACAATCAGTCTTTGCACAGCAATTTGGGAACATATGGTGATACATTCAAACAAAAGGCCACATTCAAGGTTGAAGCAGCCCTTGTGCAGTGGAGCCAGGCAGTAACTTATGGCATTGATTACATAAAATACAGCTCCAGGCTTCTTTCCTGGCTCACTGTTTTGTAGGTCCACACTGGGTAGGTAATAAGGAAAGGTGGATATGTGCATAAGATTTACAAGGCAAATTGTTCATCTCTTGATCATGTATCTACGCCTTCTGTCAGTTCCCTTTTTATAATTTTATCCTATAAAAGGTAGCATGTAGTGATTTAATGACCTCTCCTAGGTAGGAGAGTCAGAGAGAGTCTTCTTTGTCATCACCCAATTCACTCAGTGCCAAAGGAAGAGAAACATCGATTTAGAGTCATTGCGTCCTTCTAGTGTTGAGAGTAATAGTTGTTTCTGCGTATGCCCTTTAAAATTATTATTTAAAAAATATTGTCACAGAGCTGTATCATTTTATAAAGACATGTCCCAGTTGAGGGTGGGGGGTATGGCAGGAATAGCTCAATGGTAGAGCGCATGCCTAGCTTGCACGAAGTCCTGGGTTCAATCCCCAGTACTTCCATTAAATAAATAAAATTTAAAAAAAAAAAAAAGACGTCCCATAATTTAATCACAAAACAAGACTTAAAGAAGTTCACCAGCGAAGATGTAATTGAACAACTACCCCTGAGTGACGAACTGACAAAATTAACCATAAAATGTAGAGACTAACCATAATAATCTTACCATGTAATTAGCTGAAATTTCTTCTGTTAGCATCTTTGGTTGTTGGAAACTTTCCAAAATAAATGAGCTTATTCTCAGCTTTAATAGGTAGAATATACTAAAAATAATTCTATTGTTCTTGGATAAAGTGGCATTGCACTGACTTATATTACTCATATTTGATCATTTATATATTTAACAAGGATTGATGAAGCCATCGACTGTGTTTCAGGCATAATAGAGTGAAGGGCTGAAGTAGTGAATGAGTTAGGTGCAGCTGCTGGTGTCTTGTATATTACAGTTTTGGTGACTAACATGTAATATATGAACGGGTATGTTAATGAGACTGTAGGATGCCATGAAACCTTGTGGGAGAGGCATCCAACCCAAATTTAGATGGTCAGTGAAGGCTGTCTGAGAAGTGTCTTCTATGGGATGAGAATTAGTTATGCAGAGCAAGAGTTATGAAAAAAATGTTTTTGACTGAACAAGGAGAACTTCAGGAGGTAAAAAACAAAAGAGACAGAGGGAGGTGATTTTTAAGTATTGAAATTTATTTAGCAGGAATGGATCACTGTGTTCTAGGTAAGTGTGAGAGTTGGGAAGCCTAGGGAGGTAGCAAAGTCTGGAGCACGGTGGGCCTTAAAAATCATAGAAGGAAGGTTAGACATTATCCTCAGATAAGATAAAATCCTTTGAAAGATTTTATACAGAGAGTGGCATGAGTATGTGTATCATTCTTGCTGTATATACAAGGGTGAGGATTTAGGAGGAAATATGGACATGTCACAAAATGTACTCAAAGATGTTGATTATTTAAGTTAAAATTGCTTTCTATTTGGTTTTTTATGCTGCTTTTCCCTATCTTTGCCTCAATCCAAAATGAGAGTGACATAGCAGGAGGGTATAGCTCAGTGGGAGAGCATGTGCTTTGCATGCATGAGGTCCTGGGTTCAGTCCCCGGTACCTCCATTAAAAAATAAAGAAAAAAATAATTAAAAATAAAAAATGAAACTAGAGTGACATACTGATTTAAGAAAAATAAGACATTCTTTGTCCTTTTCAAATGGAAAACTACAGCCAAGTTAGAGGAAGAAATATTTCACATCAATTATGATAAATGATGATCTAATGATTATAACTGTTTGAGAATGGAATAGATTTTCTTGAGAAGTAAGTCTCCATTCCTGGAAATATGTTTGCAGAGGTTAGTGACTATTGATAAAAGGATATTGAAGAAGAGATCACTGTGTTTTCAGGAGGTTGAACTCAATGACCCTTAGAGTTTCTTGTAGTTCTTAGCTTATTTTAGGGTTCTATTTGCTTGAATTCTAGTTAGCCAAGGTTCTAATATAATTTTGGATTGTTGTAATGTCTTAAATTTTTGAATCATTTGTAGCCTTCCTTTCTAGGCAGAGAGGGCAAGTTTTTTCAGATGTTAAGACTCTGTATTGCTTGTTGCAGGATGTGCAATGAAATGCATTAGGAAATGAATTTGTTTGTGAGCTGCCCTGAATTTTTATAAACCTTGATGCCTGGCACGGGATTATTTTCTTGGCTCCAGGTAGTTACATCTCTCAAAATTGCTGCTCCATTTTGAAAACATCTTGGAGAAATGAAATGAGCAACATTACTCAAAGATATAATGCCGGACATAATATTTCCAAAGGTCTTATTATACACATTTGGACACAGGAGTGCTTATCCAATGAACTACCGCTACAGCCAAGAATCTCTCCCCTCTTTTTTTCTCTCACTCCTCCAAAATGCATTCACATATGAATAAATGAACAAACACACTGGAGATTCATGGTTGATGTATTAGACAAATTTGGACGATTTTACTTGTGCTAAATGGAAGATATAGGGAGCAAAAGTTTAGCAATCTCTAAATTTTCACTGGTATTTAGAACTTCAGTCTTGTTTTAATTCTGTGCCTTTTAGTTGTTGGAAATTCAGTATGCAAACTAGAGGTGCTACTTGCCATCGGTCAGATTCACGGTAACATGAGTTAGGGTAACTTGACTTCTAGCTGTATCGTGCTATATAATTGTATTTTAAAAGGTTTTTACATCCTAGGATGTTTTCATAGTTTGCTGTGGTATTAATTCCTTTTGGCCTGTAGAACAGTAAACACAGAGGTTATAAACCAACTTGATGAAGATTTTAGGATAAGACTTTAAGAATCAAATACACAGTTACTTTCTCCCCATATAACTCGCTCTAATGTTGAAATTTGGGATGAGTTAACATATATTATGCTCAAAGGACTAAATAGTTCTATTATACTTCTTATTCTAAAGAAAGTTTTTGGATTTAAAGTAATCTTTTACATGTAGGAAATATGTTCTGTTGTTAGGGAATGTTTGAGAGGATGATCATATAAGATACATTATGATTAAAAGTATATAAATAATAATTGCGGAAATTACCTTCATCATTAGCTGATACTCTGTGCTAAGCATAATAGTAGTGAATCCAATAAAGCCCACTGGGTTTTCCCAGTTACTTGGAATTAATTATGTGGATATTGCCTACCTCTGCCTTACACAGATAAAACGGTAAGTTAGATAAAAGCATATGAATAAAAAGTGAATTTATCATTACTCTTTTACCCTTTCCACCCTATCTCTTATTCCAAAAAAGAAAGAGGGGATCACATAAACACATTGTGACAGTGGCTTTCTATTGTGAATAGTCCAGCTGAGATTATAGGAAATGTGCGGAAAGAGGTTTCTCCTGTCCATTCTGAAAAAGACACACTACTAAGCACCCTCTTAAACCCAGTAAAGGAAGAAAAAAAATTACATTAACTTTCTCATGGAGATTTTTTCATCTTACCTAACAAAATCATATTTTATTCAGGATTTCATATACTCCTCTACAACCCAGGAGACTGAAGGGAATTTGAATTAGGGATAGAAGGTCTAGGGTAGGCTTACAGCAGCGACTTCCCTTGATGATGATTGCCTTGGGCGTGGGAATTGACACCAATGAGTTATAAGGAGAGCATCTGGGGGATTCATATTAAGGTCTTTCTTGTTTGTTCTTGGAAGCCATCCAGGAATGGCTTTCTGTTGGTATTGGTCTGGATAGGTTCGGTTATTGGTGGGTTAGAATAACAAAGGTTTATTTGCTTTTTACATTAATTTCTGTCACAAGTGGGATGGGGGTTCTCCTCTGCACCATCCTCTCTCTGGGACATGGGCTGGCAGAGCAGCCACTCTCCAGAACATAGCAGATCACTGTAGCAGAGGAAACTGGCTCATGGAGCCCACACCTGGTAGTGTCTTATAAAACTTCCGATCACGTTTCACTAGTGAAGGTAAGTCACATGAACACATCTAACGTCAAGAGAGCAGGGATGTACAAATCTACACGTGCCAGGGAAGAAACCAGGGATGTCTGCTGGAAAATACTAATGAATATAGCTTTCACTCTGAGTACCATTTTTTGTCTTGCTCATGGAGAGAGTAGAACACCATGACACAGAGACGAGCATTGCCAAGAGACTGGAAGGAGAAGTGGTCCAGAGACCACAGATGAAGTCAGTCTTGAAGCCCATCCTACCTTTGGATTGCTAGCCTTCTGAACCAGTCAGTTTACACAGATTTTAAGCCAGTCTTAGTTGAGCTTTCTCTAATTTTCAGCCCAAATTACCCAACTAGTAGTATTTATTACCAAGTGCTTTTGAGTCAGTGTCATCAGTCAGGACCCATTCTAAAGAGAGGAGACACAGCAATTTATCATTCAGGCCACAACCTCCCTTTGGGATCTTGCATTCCCATGAGATTTATGTTGGAAACTGCATATTAAAAAGCAAACTGAAGCTCTGCACATATGTAGTATATTACTCGGTTATGCTTCAGTAGAGCAATTTCTTCCTTTGTATCATATACAAAATCCCTAAAAATAAGCAAAGGGGAACTTGCTATATCTCACTGCAGAACCACACAGAAAGGCAGATGCTTGCTATTTATTTCCTGGCTCTGGACTCTGACATGATTGGCAATCAGACACTGGGGACCTGGCCATCGCATCAAATTCTCCTATTTTTGAAATGTCTCAGAGCAGCAACAAAGTTTTAGTGGGAGCTTGTGCAATATTATAAGCTCTATCCAGGGTATATTTTTGATCCATTCTGAATTATGTCTTACAACTATAAAGGCCAGATAAAACCAAATTAGAGGTTATTGTTTTCTTTATTTTTTAAGGACATAAAAAGCCAGTACTGTGAGTTTTAGAGGGAGTAAGGAGAGAGTGAGTCAGGACGGAGACCTGATTGGGGAACCAAGGAATCCCTTGCATTTTGTCAGTTCTGCCAGGCCAGCCTCTGTTGATTCTGACTCTCCTTGATCTGTTTAGTGAGTGCCACCCTGTCCTCAGCTTCCCCTGAAGATATCAGCATGCTCAGAAAAAGAAATTACTAAGCCAGCTGTATGTAAAGACTGACTAGCCCTGGACTTGTCGGAAATGTGAACCATTACTTACGTTGACCTTTGATCTATTTTAAGTTGGACTTTTCTGCTATTTGAAACTAAACTATCTCTAACAGTGACTCCTAAAATCCCACTTCACTTTTATACATGTGTTACATCTTAGGAAACACTGCTTTGAAGCAAAAGGACATAACTTGAATAATTGCAATGACCACACACCCTGCAGTAGACTTCACAACCTACCAGTGGTATCACAATTCCTGTTGCCCACTTTTTAATACCTGCTTGTTCATCTAGAATCACATCACTGATTCCTTAACTAAGCGTTCTTCAACTCTACCCCTATCAAATAAAGAAGGGTTTCATTCCTCTCCTAAAACCTGTGTAAGTACCTAATGCTTTATTTTGTCAGATTAATTTTCATACTTTGAGTAATTTGCCTGTTCACATATCTCAGTACTCAAAAAAATTGGGAGCTCATTGAGGGTGTAGAATATGTGTGAGGGTGCAGAATGTGTTGATTAATTTGCACAGTATTGTTCTAAGTGGAATACAAAATAAATATGAATAAAAGATATCAGAGAAGCCCAAAGTGATGGTAAAGAGAAACTGTAAGACAGAAGATACTTCCAGAAATGAGGCTTACAATGCAAACCTCAGTGCTTTGTTCTAAGAATGCCAAGTTGAGTTTCACCTCTTGTTCCAACATGGCCTGAAGAACTATGTTGAGATGGATTCTGAGTCCACATTTCATGGAGAACAGTGCCATGTCTGATTAGTGGTATCTGCAATGGAGGCAGAAAGGGAGGTTTACGATACATAATTCACCGTAATTTGCTATCCTTGATCTATGTATTTGTTTACAGGTAAGTGAAAATTTTGGATCGATCTAAACTTTTTGGCAAAAAAAAAAAAGTGATCAGTTACACAAATTTCAGGCCCCATGATATCAAACTATACATACAGTTTAGGGGAAGCACAGTTTTTCTTGGTAGTCAGTGAGATGGAATCTTTTCTGACAGTTGTTGTCAAGTGGACAGTTATGTATAACGAACATCTTATCTGACAATGTTCTGAAAGGGCGTACAATGACAAGAGTTACTGCTGTTGTGATCATTGTGATTTCTTACACTGACCCTAAATAAAGTCAAGAGGGATTTTAAATTGCGCAGTTCATCGAAAATAAACCTTGGCATGGCCAGTATGTTAATGTAGTCTAGGTAGGCTGTTTTCTATCCATCTAGGTAGATTCTAAAAATATACAGAGGAATTGATTGACAAACTGAATGTACTTCAAGCAGGCTTCCATGAAAATTCTTTCTCCCAGATAATCTTTTGATGCATAAGCTTAGTATTTTGCTACTACAAGCTCAGTGTTATATTTAGTGAAAGAGAACAAGTGCATAAAGTGGGTTTATGATGTTCTGTATGGTCAGATAATTGTGAAGAACAAGATATATATAAAATAAAGTTGTAATAATATCTCACATCTACTGAACAGTTATTCTATGCCATAAACTGTTTGGCTCTACCTACATTATATCTTAATTTTTACAAAAAAAAAAAAACCTCAATGAAGTATTTCTTTTCAAAGGGGAAAACTGGTGATTGAGAAGATTAAGAAACTTATGCTGAGTCTTATGTCGTAAGTGGGGTGAGAAGAAATGCAGCATCAAACTGTTTGAGGGCAAAGTCCGTAGGCTTAATATGAATGAGTCTACCATAAACAGCTTTCAGCAGAAAATTGAACTGGGTGTACAATTACCAGTCTTGAGAAATATTAGTTGCCTAATAAGTTAGAATTATTTTGAAAGACAGTCGTCTAGCTCCAATGGAGGATGGGTATCTTTTCTGATTCTTTTCTCTATTCCCAGTACCCAGCACAAGGAAGCACCCAGGGTAGTGTCGGAATTAATAGAGTGAGTAACCAAGTGAATGAAGAAGCTAAAGATGAGACATTTTTGAGACCCACTCTTGCCCAAATAGACATCTTTGCCTGCATGTTTTTCAGTCACAGCAAATGAGTTTTGTATCATCTCTGCCAAAATTGCAAGAGATTTTCTATAGAGTGATGTACTTGGTTCTCTTAGTTTCAAAAGCACTGTCAAAAGATGCTTATATTTAGTACTACAGGTATGTAAATCTGCCCCCTTCATCAGATTATAAGGGGTCAGTTAAGGTCACTGGGAGATCATACAAGGGACATTTTCACATACAAATATGAGAGATCTGATTTTTCTCTTTACTCTGAGGCACACACCCAGAACTAATGCGGGTTAAATGAGGAATTTTTTTTCCATGTAGTCATCTGATGCAAGCAGTTCAACATGCTGAGTCAATTTTTATGCAATCACTAGGCTTTTAACCAGAGTCTAGCCAAGATTTCTAGAAGTAAGAAAATTATGTTTCATTTCAAATAAGCTCAATGGTGATAAATTACTTACATATAGTTGAATTCAATTAAAATCTTAACAATTGATACAAAGTTGACAAGCATGCAGATAGGGGACCACCTTGATCTGTGAGGAAAACATTGTGATTAGCACTCACGGGTCCAAGCACTATCCCTTTGTGCCATCTTCAGAGACGAAATCTTGATTTTGTCTAGTTTGGGTTGACCCAGGGCAGTAGCTCTTAGTTCCTCATGCTTGACTTGAATTTCCACATGAGTATCATGAGGGGCATGTGATGTTTTCCTCTTTAATATCCATTTCATCTTTCCCTTTTCTTAGCAGCACTCCAGATTTCCCAGCCAAGCAAATGAATGGAATCCATCTCACTCCCAGTTCTGTGATTAGGTCGGATTTTCTTAAGTCAGTCAACATGTGTTATCTTCCTGGCCACAGCCATAGATTGAGGCATAGACATAAGACCCAAAATGGGTCAATAAGTCAATGAGGCTCAGTTAAAAGTGTTTAGTTAAGCTATGAAAAAGCAAATTGATTCTTGTCCAAGTGAACACGGACTGAAAAGTATGGTACTGCTGATACACTATTACCCGTCTTGAGAGCATGTGGAAATAGCCCTACTGAGTAAGGAGCTGATTCTAAGAAAGGATTGGGGAGTAGAAAAGAGAAAATGAGTTAACCTGAGAAAGTAGAAAGTCTTGCTAAAAGAAAAAAAAAAGACTAAAAGAAGAAGAAGATGAATCCGAGGTCACAACATGAGTCCTTGGTAAAGCCACATAGAAGCTATCTTAACCCCTAAAATCGTCAGTAATTTATACCAATTGCATGTACGTGTGTGTATGTTGTGTGTGTTGTGTGTGTCTAGTCCAAAAACTTAAAGCCCAAAACCCTATTAAAGGAAGCTTGTGGGTTTTACTTAAAACTCTCAGGTTTTGTGTCAGAACAAAAAGGCAGTATAGGAGATAGAGCTTCAGTCCAGCTTATGCTGTAACATGAAACTGAAATAACTGTTTCTTTATTTTGAACTGTATCTTCACCATGCTGCAGTCTGTTGCCTTTTTTCCCTAGTTTTTTCCAGAAAATCGTTTGAAGTCTTATTAATATTCATTGGTGTCTCAGAAATAGAACTTCAGGGTGTTTGAAGAGTCAACTGCGTAAAATTGTTCCCAAAATTTTCCACTAAGTAAAATGATAAAAATGAGATTTTTAAAGGTGTCATTCTCTTTCTTCTGTGACCTCTTTAGAAAAAAAGATACACACAAAGAATAAAATGGAAGTGTATATACAAATACACAAATGAGCTCAATTTGAAATGCATTGAAAGGGCCTAGGAGAGGAAGTCGTGAATGAGATACAGCACATTTGGCCACCATAGGCAGTGTTCCCTCAGGATGTTGCAGTCATTTTGGCTTCATCTGTACATCAAACAAAAAATTGTACAGATTAACTTATTAAATATACTCCTATTTCAGTTTTACAAGTTGTTGCTTAAATGGCAAAAGCAAAATTTGTCAAAACATAAATAAGCAAAGGCCATGCCCTGATGGAGATCATTACTTCTACATTTTGTACACTGGCCAGCTGTACAAAATAGGGCACCTCTGGAAATGTGGGAACTAAGGTAGTCACTAGTAGTGCATTGTATGTGTGGATCAGTAGTTTTGTGTGTGAAGAGACAGGACACGAATAAAATTAAAATTTTTTTTTTACATTTTTATTGATTCATAATCATTTTACAGTGTTGTGTCAAATTCCAGTGTTCAGTACAATTTTTCAGTCATACATGGACATATACACACTCATTGTCACATTTTTTTCTCTGTGATTTATCATAACATTTTGTGTATATTTCCCTGTGCTATACAGTGTAATCTTGTTTATCTATTCTACAATTTTGAAATCCCAGTCTATCCCTTCCCACCCTCTACCCTGCCCCCCCCCCCCCCCCGGTAACCACAAGTCTGTATTCTCTGTCCATGAGTCCATTTCTGTCCTGTATTTATGCTTTGTTTTTGTTTGTTTGTTTGTTTTTGTTTTTTAGATTCCACATATGAGCGATCTCATATGGTATTTTTCTTTCTCTTTCTGGCTTACTTCACTTAGAATGACATTCTCTTGGAGCATCCATGTTGCTGCAAATGGCATTATGTTGTCGGTTTTTATGGCTGAGTAGTATTCCATTGTATAAATATACCACCTCTTCTTTATCCAGTCACCTGTTGATGGACATTTAGGCTGTTTCCATGTTTTGGCTATTGTAAACAGTGCTGCTATGAACATTGGGGTGCAGGTGTCATCCTGAAGTAGATTTCCTTCTGGGTACAAGCCCAGGAGTGGGATTCCTGGGTCATATGGTAAGTCTATTCCTAGTCTTTTGAGGAATCTCCACACTGTTTTCCATAGTGGCTGCACCAAACTGCATTCCCACCAGCAGTGTAGGAGGGTTCCCCTTTCTCCACAGCCTCTCCAGCATTTGTCATTTTTGGATTTTTGAATGACGGCCATTCTGACTGGTGTGAGGTGATACCTCATTGTAGTTTTGATTTGCATTTCTCTGATAATTAGTGATATTGAACATTTTTTCATGTGTTTTTTGATCATTTGTATGTCTTCCTTGGCGAATTGCTTGTTTAGGTCTTCTGCCCATTTTTGGATTGGGTTGTTTATTTTTTTCTTATTGAGTCGTATGAGCTGCTTATATATTTTGGAGATCAAGCCTTTGTCGGTTTCACTTGCAAAAATTTTCTCCCATTCCGTAGGTTTTCTTCTTGTTTTATCTCTGGTTTCCTTCGCTCTGCAGAAGCTTGTAAGTTTCATTAGGTCCCATTTGTTTATTCTTGCTTTTATTTCTTCTAGGAGAAAATTTTTGAAATGTATGTCAGATAATGTTTTGCCTATGTTTTCCTCTAGGAGGTTTATTGTATCTTGTCTTATGTTTAAGTCTTTAATCCATTTTGAGTTGATTTTTGTATATGGTGTAAGGGTGTGTTCTAGCTTCATTGTTTTACATGCTGCTGTCCAGTTTTCCCAACACCATTTGCTGAAGAGACTGTCTTTATTCCATTGTATATTCTTGCCTCCTTTGTCGAAGATTAGTTGACCAAAAGTTTGTGGGTTCATTTCTGGGCTCTCTATTCTGTTCCATTGGTCTATATGTCTGTTTTGGTACTAATACCATGCTGTCTTGATGACTGTAGCTCTATAGTATTGTCTGAAGTCTGGGAGAGTTATTCCTCCAGCCTCATTCTTTCTCTTCAGTAATGCTTTAGCAATTCTAGGTCTTTGATGGTTCCATATAAATTTTATTATGATTTGTTCTAGTTCTGTGAAATATGTCCTGGGTAATTGGATAGGGATTGCATTAAATCTGTAGATTGCCTTGGGCAGTGTGACCATTTTAACAATATTGATTCTTCCAATCCAAGAGCATGGAATATCTTTCCATTTTTTAAAGTCTTCTTTAATTTCCTTCATCAATGGTTTATAGTTTTCTGTGTATAATTCTTTCACCTCCTTGGTTAGATTTATTCCCAGATATTTTATTACTTTGGGTGCTATTTTAAAGGGGATTGTTTCTTTACTTTCTTTTTCTGTTGATTTATCGTTAGTGTAAAGAAATGCAACTGATTTTTGAACATTAATTTTGTAACCTGCTACCTTGCTGAATTCTTCGATCAGCTCTAGTAGCTTTTTTGTGGACCTTTTAGGGTTTTCTATATATAGTAACATGTCATCAGCATATAATGACACTTTTACCTCTTCTTTTCCAATTTGGATCCCTTTTATTTCTTTCTCTTGCCTGATTGCTGTGGCTAGGACTTCCAGGACTATATTGAATAGGAGTGGTGATAGTGGGCATCCTTGTCTTGTCCCAGATTTTAGTGGGAAGCTTTTGAGTTTTTCACTGTTGAGAACTATGCTGGCTATAGGTTTGTCATATATAGCTTTTATTATGTTGAGATATGTTTCCTCTATACCCACTTTGGCGAGAGTTTTTATCATAAATGGGTGTTGAATTTTATCAAATGCTTTTTCTGCATCGATTGAGATGATCATGTGGTTTTTGTCCTTTCTCTTGTTGATGTGATGTATTACATTGACTGATTTGCGTATGTTGAACCAGCCTTGTGTCCCTGGGATGAACCCCACTTGGTCATGATGTATAATCTTTTTTATGTGTTGTTGGATTCTATTTGCTAAAATTTTGGTGAGGATTTTGGCGTCTATGTTCATCAGTGATATTGGCCTATAATTCTCTTTTTTTGTAGTGTCTTTGCCTGGTTTTGGTATCAGGGTGATGGTGGCTTCATAGAAAGAGTTTGGGAGTATTCCCTCCTTTTCAATCGTCTGGAAGAGTTTGAGAAGGACTGGTATGAGTTCTTCTTTGTATGTTTGGTAGAATTCCCCGGTGAAGCCGTCCGGTCCTGGACTTTTATTTGTAGGGAGGTTTTTAATTGCTATTTCTATTTCCTTTCTAGTGATCGGGTTGTTCAAGTGTTCAGTTTCTTCTTGATTCAGTTTTGGTGGACAGTATGTTTCCAGAAACTTGTCCATCTCCTCTAGGTTATCCAGTTTGGTTCCATATAGTTTTTCATAATATTCTCGTATGATATTCTGTATTTCTATTTTGTTTGTTGTAATTTCTCCATTTTCCTTTCTTATTTTGCTAATTTGTGCTCTCTCTTTTTTCTTTTTTGTGAGTTTGGCCAGAGGTTTGTCGATTTTATTTACTTTTTCAAAAAACCAACTTTTGGTTTGGTTGATGTTTTCTATGGTCTTGTTAATCTCTATTGTATTTAATTCCTCTCTGATCTTTATTATTTCCTTCCTTCTGCTGCTTTTTGGGGCTTTTTGTTCTTCTTTTTCTAATTGATTTAGGTGGTGGGTTAACTTGTTTATTTGAGATTGTTCTTCTTTTTTGAGAAAGGCCTGTATCGCTATCAACTTCCCTCTTAGCACTGCCTTTGCTGTGTCCCATAGGTTTTGAGTGGTTGTGCTTTCATTATCATTTGTCTCAAGGTATTTTTTAATTTCAGCTTTGATTTCCTCATTGATCCATTGTTTTTTCAATAACATATTGTTTAATCTCCATGCTTTTCTTTTTTTCTCCTTTGTTTCTCTGTTGTTGATTTCCAGTTTCATGGCATTGTGGTCAGTAAAGATGCTTGAGATAATTTCTATCTTCTTAAATTTGTTGAGGTTTCTTTTGTGTCCAAGTACATGATCAATCCTGGAAAATGTTCCATGTGCACTTGAAAAGAATGTATATTCTATTTTTTGGGGGTGTAAAGCTCTGAAAATATCCACCAAATCTAGTTTTTCTATTGTAGTATTTAATTTCTCTGTTGCCTTGTTTATTTTCTGTCTGGAAGATCTGTCTAGTGATGTTAATGCAGTGTTAAAATCTCCAACTATGATTGTATTCCCATCAATATCCCCCTTTATCTCTGTTAGTAATTCTTGTATGTACTTAGGTGCTCCTATATTGGGTGCATATATATTAACGAGTGTAATATCTTCATCTTGTATCACTCCTTTAATCATTATAAAATGTCCTTCTTTATCTTTCTTTATGGCCTTTGTTTTAAAGTCTATTTTGTCTGAAATCAGTACTGCAACACCTGCTTTTTTGGCTTTTCCATTTGCATGGAATATCCTTTTCCATCCTTTCACTCTCAATCTATATGTGTCCTTCTCCCTAAAGTGGGTCTCTTGTATGCAGCATATTGAAGGTTCTTGCTTTATTATCCAGTCTGCCACTCTATGTCTTTTGACTGGAGCATTTAGTCCATTAACACTTACAGTAATTAATGATAGATGTGTGTTTAATCCCATTTTGAACTTATCTTTGCAGTTGAATTGGTATATCCTCTTTGTTCCTTTCTTCTTCCTTTTGTGGTTTGGTAATTTTCCTTTGTATTATCATGGATTTTATTTAATTTTTGTGACTCCCTTGTAAATTTTTGACTTGTGGTTACCCTTTTCTGTAAATCTATTAACCTATACCCGTTTTTAATAAACTGATAATAACATGATCTCAAACCCATCCTACTGTTAAAAAAATTTTAAAAAAGAAAGAAAAAATATTCTATATTTCCCTGCCTCCCTCTCCCACTCTCAGTGATTTGTATGTCTTCTTTCATAATTTCGTGTTTTCTTTATTTGTAATTCATGAGTTATCACCTTTCCAGTTGTACGTTTCTCATTTCTGTAGCATCCTGCTGCTTTTCTATTTAGAATAGCCCTTTCAATATTTCTTTTAGCATGGGTTTAGTGTTGCTAAACTCCTGCAGCTTTTTTTGTCTGTGAAACTCTTTATTTCTCCTTCTATCCTAAAGGATAGCCTTGCTGGATAAAGTATCCTAGGCTGCATCTTTTTTTCATTCAGGGCTTTGAATATATCTTGCCACTCCCTTCTGGCCTGTAGTGTTTGTGTAGAGAAATCAGCTGAGAGCCTTATGGGGGTTCCCTTGTAGTTCACTCTTTGCTTTTCTCTTGCTGCCTTTAGAATCATTTCTTTATCCTTGACTCTGGCCATCTTGATTATGATATGTCTTGGTGTGGGTCTATTTGGGTTCTTCCTGTTTGGGACCCTCTGAGCTTCCTGTACTTGGATATCTGATTCCTTCTTTAAGTTTGGGAAGTTTTCAGTCATGATTTCTTCAAAAACCTTTTCAATCCCCTTTGATCCTTCTTCCCCTTCTGGGACCCCTATTATGCGAAGATTGGGACGCTTTATATTATCCCATAGGTCCCTTATGCTATTATCATTATTTTTTATTTGCTTATCTTGTAGTTCTTCTGAATGGGTGCTTTCTGTTGCCCTGTCTTCTAGATCACTAATTCGTTCCTCTGCATTAACTAGTCGGCTTTGCACAGCTGTTAGATCATTCCTCATCTCTGTCATTGAGTTTTCCCATTTTGCTTGGCTCTTCTTTATAGCTTCAATTTCATTTTTGACATATTTTATTTCTCTAAGCATTATCTCTTTTAATTCCTTCAGCAATTTGATCACTCCTTTTTTGAAATCTTGATCTAGTAGGCTATCGATGTCTATTTCATTGAGCTTTCTTTCAGGGGATTCCTCTTGTTCTTTTAATTGGGAAAGGTTTCTCTGCTTCTTCATCTTGCTCATACCTCTCTGGCACTGTGGTTTATGAAGTATCAGTTGTGTATTTTGGATCTTAAGGATTTTATCTATCTAATGCCTATTTAGGAATAGAACTTAGGAAAAAAAAAGAAAAAAAAGAGAAAAGAATAAGAGAGAAAGATTTTTAAAAGAAGGGAGAAAGAGGGTTTGAAAACAATGTATAATGAATAATAGAAGAACGGGTTGTAGCAGAGTATTAATCGGGTGGAGAAGTCCTTTTAAAACCTTAAAAAAAAAAAAAAAGGGGGTGGGGAGATGAATATATGTGTTTGAAGCCTGTGTCTAATCAATAACAGGACATCAAAACCCAAGAGAAATAGAAATGAATTAAGAAGTAAAAATTAAAAGAGTAATTGAAAATAGAACAGGTAAAAACCGATTAAAACAAAACAGAAACAAAAACAGAAAACAAAAAAACAAAACAAAGCAAAACAAAAACAAAAAAAAAAAGGGGGGGGGGTTGTCGGTGTTCTCCTGGAGCCTGTGTGCTTTTAATGTGAAGTCCTTCTGTCTTCGTCCTGTTTTGGAAGCTCAGCTTGTTTTCATAGGCCCTCCGTTGGCGCCCTCTTCTGTGCTGCTCCCAGCACCTGTCGGCAAGCAGATCGCACCTCCTCCTAACACGGGGTCAGATGCAGCTCTCCTCTGCAGCGGGCGGGCGGGTCACTGCCCCTCCGGATGCCGCAGTCAGATGTTGCAGACTGGCCAGGCAGGAGGGCGGGTCGTGCCCCCTCCCAGCACCTCGGTCAGGGGTTGTGTTCCTGCCCGACAGGCGGGGGACCGCTCTCCCCCTGCCTGCGCCGCCGGTAGCTCCGCTGCTCTGTGCGGCTGCGCGCTCTGGTCGCGCTCCGCCTCGGTCGCGCTCCGCCCCGGTCGGCGCTCCGCCCGGGTCGCACTCCGCCCTGGTCGCGCTCCGCCTGTGGGCTCCAGGAAGACCCAGGGGCAGCCTCGTCCCTGCTCCGAGCCAAGACCCAGCTGCTTGTTTGTCTTTGTGGAGCAAGTTCTCTGGGGTACCAGAATGGAAGGGTCCTATCTGCCCAGGGCTGTAGGCCCGTCTCAGTCTGGCCCTTGAGGCTGCTAAGCCCTTCGGTGCGGACGCAGGTTTCGTCTCTGCCCCCGCCTGGGTGTTAAGCGCCGGAGAATATGGCGGCTCTGCCTGGGCCCCGCCCCTCTTCCCCTGAAAAGTTTCCGCGGGTTTTCAGAGATGGGGGTATGCACCCTTCCCCCGAGAGCACCTCAACCTTGCTGTTTTATGGAGGGCCCAGGTTGTTCTGTCCTGTACACCCATAGCCACGGCGCCCAGCCTCTTGCATTCCCCCGGAGCTGCCTCCGTCCAGCCGCCCCCGTCCTCCGCCCGGCTTGTGCAGCTTGGCCCTGCCCGCCGCTGCCGGCCCGCGTCTCAGGCTGGGCGTCGGGGGACGCTCTGTGCCCGTTTAACTTAGTTCTGTCAGACAAGGGCTGCGCCGTACAGATCCAAGCCTCAGAGACTCCTCCTCCATCCCGCTGGCCTCTCAGTTGGAGAGGGGAGACCCAGCGAGCGAGCGCCAGTCCTCCTTTGCCGCTCCCTCCCCGCGGGACCCGTCCCGCGCTGCTTTGCCTTTTGTTCTTTCTTTTTTCCTTTTCTCCTACCAGATTTTTGGCGTCTTTATCTTTTGAAGAGGGCGATGTTCTGTCGGAGTTCCGCAGGTGCTCTGGTTGGCTGAGTGGGTCTGTAGATGTGGGTCTTGGTGTATTTGTGGGAGAGGGTGGCTTACAAGCGTCCTTCTACTCCGCCATCTTGCCCGGAAGTGTCAAATTAAAATTTTTTTAAAGGCAATATCTGGTGGTGCTTAGAAACACACATTTTGGAGACAGATAAGTAGGGCTTGAATCCCGACTCCTGTATTTCTCATCTTTGTGACCTCTCCAGTCTTTTGCCATCTGTAAATCGTAAATAAAAATGATATTTCCCACATGGATCTGTAGTGAGGATTAACAGAGACAGTTCATTCAAACCCTGAGTTAAACACTGAACTAAGAAGTGAAATCATATCTTTGTGATTGTGAACTATTAGTTCAAAATTATTCATAGCACAGAACAAAAACCAGGGACACAGGAATCTCAGGAAATAATGGGAATGTCTGTTACCTAGATGATGGTAATAGTATCACAGATATTTCCACATGTCCAAACTTATCAAATTACACACACTAAACGTGCATCTGCAGTTCTTTGTATGTAAGTTACACCTCAATAAAGATATTTAAGAAAGTCATAAAGAAACTCAAACAAACAAACAAAACCCCAGGTTTTAAAGGAAAGTAAATATTAGCAAGAATTCCATCCATTTACTGATTCAGTATATATTTATTAAGACCGTGGGCTCTGGAGTAATTTTCCTTGAATCTGAATCTCATTTCTTCCACTGAACTCTCTTATTATAAAATGTATCATACTTAAAAAAATGTATGAAATGCATTGTATGTGTGTGTAAGTGAATATTAATAAAACGAGCAATTGTACTCCATCAATAAGATTAAGAATTAGAGCATACCAGTATATAATCTCTTTCTGTGTCCCTCTCTAATCATAGCTTGCCTTCACCTTTCACAGATGATGAATAATCTGAATTTTGAACATTGCCTTGCTTTCCTTTATGATTTTCCTTCATATTGATATATAGATTGTATGTGTATGTCTCCAGTTGTTTGGGCAAGACTTTCTCTAAGGTATACTTAGTAGTAGAATTACTAAGTCATGTCTACTGCTCGATGCCAAAATTATTGTCAAAGTAGTTGGAACAAATGACATTTCCCCACTTTCAGCGTATGAGAATCTTAATTTCTCTGACCTTACCAATACCTGATATTATTTGACTTGACTTTTTTGGGTGGGGTGAGCAAATGGCATGGAGTTGTGGGGGGAGTGGGGAATTAGATGAGTGTGAAATAATATCTCACTGTATTTTCCCCAGCTTTATGGAGGTATAACTGAAAATTTTGAAATGTATATATTGTGTATCACTTGATGTTTTGGTATACACATACATATGAAATATTGTAATCAAGGTAATTAATATACCCATCATCTCACTTTGTCAGGTTTTCTTTTCTTTCTTTCCCTTCCTTTCTCCCTCCCTACCTCCCTCTTAACCTTCCCTTTTCCTTCTTTTCTTTCTTTCCCTTCCTTCCTTCCTCTTCCCCCCTCCTCCTGTGTTAAGAACACTTAAGATCTACTTTCTTAGCAAATTTCAACTATACAGTGCACTATTGTTAACTACAGCTGTGTTGTACATTAGAGCTCCAGAATTTACTCATCCTACATAACTGGCACCAGGTATCCCTTGACCAACATCTCCTCATTTCCTCCTCCCCCCAATTTCTGGCATCCACCATTCTACTCTGCTTTTGTGAATTTGATGATTTTGATACTACATAAAAGTGGGATCATGCAGTGTCTCTCTTTCTGTATCTGGCTTATTTCACTTAGTATGTCCCCTCCAGTTTCATCCACATTTTTTGCAAATGGCAGGATTTCCTTCTTTCTCTTGGCTGAATATATTCCATAGTATATATATGCTACATTTTCTTTACCTAGTTGTTGATGGTGAACGTTTAGGTTGTTCCCATATCTTGGCTATTGTGAATAATGCTGAAATGAACATGGGAGTACAGGTATCTCTTCAAGAAGATGTGGTACACACACACACACACACACACAGTGGAATATTACTTAGCCATAAAGAATGAAATAATGCCACTTGCAGCAACATGATGGACCTAGAGTTTATCATATTGAGTGAAGTAAGTCAGAGAAAGATAAATATCATATGATATCACTTCTATATGAAACATAAAAAAAAGATACAAATTCTATTTACAAATCAAAAACACTCACGGACATAGAAAACAAACTATGGTTACCAAAGAGGACAAGGCAGTGAGGGATAAATGAAGGGGTGGGGATTTTCAGACACACATTACTATATATAAAATAGATAAACAACAAGGACCTATTATGTAGAACAGGGAACTGTATTCAATTTCTTGTGCTTTTGTTTGTTGTAAGTTATTTTTTGACTGCCTCTTTTAATACTAGTAATTATTCAGATTATCTTTTTCTTCCTGATGAAGTCTTGAAACATTTTATATTTCTAGGAATTTATGCATTTATTTAAGTTGTCCAGTTTGTTGGTATATAACTTTAGTAATATTCTATTCATTTTGTTGTATTTCTGTGATATTGTTTGTAATTTCTCCTCTTGTATTTTGTTTATTTGGGTCCTTTTTTTCTTAGTAAGCTTGTCTAAAGCTTATTAACATTGTTCACCTTTTCAAAAAAAAAACAACCAGTTCTTGATTTCATTCATCATTTTTATTATTTTTGGTCTCTACTTTTTTTTTTTTTTAATTTCCACTGTGATTTTTTAAAATCTCCTTCATTCTGCTGCTTGGGTTTTGTTTGTTCTTCTTTATTTAATTCTTTTAGATGGTTGGTTGCATTGTTTAAGTTTTCTCTTGTTCCTTGAGGTAGGCCTGTATCACTATAAATTTCCCTCTTAGAACTCCTTTCACTGTATTCTATAGCTTGTGGAAGGTTGTGTTTTTATTTTCATTTGTCTCAAAGTATTTTCTAGTTTCCTCTTTGATTTCTTTATTGACCCATTGATTTTTTTCGTAGCACGTTTAGTCTCCATGTGTTTGTGTTTTTCCCATTTTTCTGTCTGTAATTGATTTCTAGTGTCATACTTTTCTCATTAGAAAAGATACTTGATATAATTTCTATCCTCTTAAAAGTGCTTAAATTAAAACTTGTTTTGTGGCCTGGTGTGTGATCTATCCCAGAGAATGCAAATGGTCCATGGCTACTTGAAAAAAATGTGTATTCTGCTGTTTTTAGATGCAGTGTCCTGTAGATATTTCTTACGTCCAGCAAGTCTAATGTGTCATTTAAAGCTATTCTTTCTTTATTGATTGTCTTTCTGGATGATCTGTCCATTGATGTAAGTGGAGTATTGAAGTCCCCTGCTATTGTATTGTTGTCAACTTCTCCCTTTTTGTCTGTTAATATTTCTTTATGTATTTAGATGCTCCAATATTAGGTACATATAAATTTATGAATCTTACGTATTCTTCTTGTGTTGAGCCCTTTATCATTATATAATGCTCTTCTTTGTCTTTTATTGTTGATTTTGTTTTAAAGGCTGAGGTGACCCTTGTTTTAAAGGCTAATTTGAAATGAGCATTGCTACTCTAGCTTCTTTTTGTTTTCACTTGCGTGGAATATCATTTTTCATCCTCTTGCCTTCAGTCTGTGTTTCTTTAGCTCTGAAATGTTTCTCTTGTAGGCAGCATGTAGATGGGTCTTATTTTTATCCAGTCAGCCACTTTATTACTCTTAATTGAAGCATTTAGCCCATTGGCATTTAAAGTGATTATTGATACGTATGTTCTTATTGCCCCTTTGTTGTTTTCTGATTTTTTTGTATCTTTGTTCTTTTCCTTTAAATCTCTCCCCTGTGGTTTGATGATTTTCTTTAGTGTTGTGTTAGTGTTCCTTTCTAGTTTTTGAGTATCTACTGTAGGTGTTTGATTTGTGTTTACCATGGAGTTCAGATATGTTGATCTGGAGCTGTATCTATGGGTTTTAAACTGAAAGTCATTTAAGTTAAAACACATTTTAGAAGTTGCACATTTTTCCCCCTCCACGTTTTGTGTGTTTGATGTCATATTTCATACCTTCATGACTATTCTTTTGCTGTTTATTATCGTTAGTTTATTTTACAGTATATTTGCCTTTACTGGTGTTTTTTCTCTTTCTATAATTTCTTAATTCTTGTAGCCTTTTCTTTGACAGTAAAGAAGACCCTTTATCACTTCTTTTAAGCATTGAACTCTTAGTTTTTGCTTGTCTGAGAAGTTATCTGTTTTTCAATTCTGAATGATGACCTTGCTAGGTGAATTATCTTAGGTTGTAGGTTTTTTCCTTTCAGCGCTTTAAATCTATCATTACACTCCCTTCTGGTCTGCAAAATTTCTGCTAAAAAATCAGCTGATAGCAATATTTGCAAGCCCTTGCTTGTACAAGCTCTTCAGGAACAGAGTCTTATTTTCCTACTGCCTTTCAGTGAGCTGCAGTGGTTTTGAAACCAGCTGATGTTGGACCCCGGGGCTGGGGTGTCTTAATTTACGGCTCAAGCGCCTTGCTCGCCAGGCCGGATCCCTGAGCCTGTTATGTCCCCCGACTTTTCTGCATCCTGGCCAGATCATATCTCCTCCCTCCCTTCCAGACTCCCTGTGAATCTTTCTTGACAGCCTTGGTTGTAGAAGAGCAGTCCTGCTAGTCCCCAGGTCAGTTTCTGTAGAGTCGCTCTGTACGTGGTTGTGGTTTTGATATGTTCATGACGGAGTGAGCCCAGCATCCTGATACTCCGCCAGCTTGAGCTCTCTCCTGTTCAGTATCTTTAACCTGTGTTTTTGCCTTGCAATTGTTTGCTGAAAGGTGTACATGATATACTGGGTTAACAAGAAAAAAATTGTAGTAACTAGGACTTAAGGAATGTGGTGGTAATGTGGAAGAGGAAAACGTTCCATGACCCTATGGTTAGGTATTAGTCTTTTGGTCAGCCTGGGACCTTGGACTGTGAACTTCACCAGTGCTTCTCAGTGTTTTTCTTGCTTTTCTCTCTCTTAGGTGGAACAAGGTGGCTACAGGAGGCTCGAGTTAAGTAGTTCCCTTCTCCCAGGTAGATTAGGCTTTGAAAAAAGATACCAGATTAGGCTCCGTACAATAGTTTTCTCAAGGGCAGGCTTTGTTTACAAGAACAGAATACTCTCGTGTGTTTCAAAAAGCTTCTTTTTCCTTCCCCCTGCTGGAAGCAGGAGGGAACTTTTCTTCAATCACTGTGATTGAGGACTTGGTAGAGATCCCTGGGGTAAAAACTCACAGAAGTGTGACTGGATCCCCCTGAAGTTTTTGTCTCTTGGATGTGGCCACACTAAGCATGTAGCAATTCACTAATTACAGTTTAAGTTGTCCTACCCGACCCCCGCAGAGGTTTCTGCTTGTGGTCTCCTGCTCTGGTAATTTGTGATTCTCTGTATCTGTATATCTCTCCAGTTTTTAGGGGAACACTTTGCCCTGTGACCTATGGATATAAGAAGCTTGTTGATTATCTAGTTTGTTTAACTTTTTACTTTTGCTTCTTTGTTCTTGTTCATTATTATTTCTCTGGCACTTGGCCTACTATCTTGCAGACTGTTGACACGTGATAAATAGATACTGAATGCGTATATGAAAGAATGAATGAATGCATAAGAGAATGACTACATACGAGCCTCGACTTACTTTGCTACCATGCAATTCAGTATAGCTGGTAGCTACCAGAGGGCAGATTGATTTCCTAATGTGGCTGTGGACTCCTGATCGAGGAGGCCCCCCCCCCTCCCGGCTTCATACTCTTCTCAGTGATGCAACTCCAAGACTTAGGGCATAAATCTCTGTGCCTAGTCCTCCTTAATCCTTCTTTCTTCTCCCTTCTTGAAGAGAGTGGTTCACTTATTATAAAAGATGAGAGAGAATCATTTTCAGGAGCAGAAGAATTGGTGTCTTGGAGATACTCCACTGTGAAGAATGGGAGGGCTCAACTTTAATACAATTTTGAAGTCTCATACAGAAGGGACAGTAGGAAGATTAAAATAAAACTGTGGAGGAAATGGCAGAGGGTAAAAATGAGGTTGAAGGGAAGATGGAAAGGTGAGGGGATATGTCATCTAAAGTGAACTTTGCCCACACTAACATATGACCTAGTGGGAAGAGTCAAATCTTGGCATGACTCAAAGGACACTACAGTATGTGTTTAATCAAGGAGAGGTACAATTGGTCTGTCTCTAGTAAGAAGCTCCCTTTTCAGATCCTTTCAGATACTACAGATCACAGTGGCAGGGCTACAAAGGGTTACACAGCCATACCTTCTTTGTGATCTCTGACTGTCAAAGGGATAACACACTTAAACACTGAGAATAGGCAGTCTGCAGCTAACAATCTCTGGAATTGGGTAGGCATAAAGAAAGCTGCAGGATGCTTTTGACCATGCCTATTGTTTGAGATCCTTTGGGGAAAGCAAAATATGTTTTGTTTCTTGGAGAAACAAGGCAATTAAAATACAAATAAAAGGCCCCTCAAATGCTGGCATCTAAAAATGCAGTGCCTATAGCTAAAAAATAGGTGCTTCCCTACCACTTGGGCCCATCAAGAGCAGATAAAGGAGAAAAAAAATCAAAACAGTGCAGTTGAGATAAGGTCTTTGTCAGTCGGGCATTTTAGATAGCACTGTGATATTGAAGTTGTGTCCTTTGTTTCTTGTATTCCTAACAACGCATGCTGGCATCCTGTTACTTTGACATGAACATTAAGCAATTCTGGGTGCAAACACACACTTTCGGTGTGTGAAGGCTAATTTCCCTGCTTCTGCTTTCTCCCGTTGGATCGCCCGCCAGAGGTACGGGCAGAGGAGATAGAGTGGGGACTAGCATCATACAGAGCAGCTCCGTTAGGGTTAGACTGGTATCAAAGATCCCTTTACCTGTTTCTGTTAATCGCCCTTGAGTCTACTTTTCTGGCTGACTTTGATCTGGTTTGAATCCCACTTAACAACGTGTCCCATGTCTAGAGCGCTGTGAGGGTGTGGTAGCTTAGGGTGTGTGTTTTCGCCTGGGCTGTCTGCATTCCGCTGTGGTTGACTCACTCTGCTTGTGCTGCTCAGTCCGTAACTCCTGAGCCTGATGCTTTCAAGGGCATAGAGCACAGGACTCCCTTTTGTTTGCTACCAGGCATCTTAATGAATGGATTGTTCTGTAATGTGGTGGAAAGACCGTCTTATTTTGTAATCAAACAAATGTGGAGAAAACTATTGAGCTCTGGAGTGTCAGTTTCCTTATTAGCAAATGGAAAGGCTAATAAGAACTGTACCATGAAGCAGTTAGGAAGACTGAACTTATGTGAAGTATCTGTTGCAATGTCAGGCATGTAGCAGGTGCCCGAAGTGGCTTTGAGAAGTAAATAAATTCAAATAGAAAGTCACACATTGCCAGAGGCTCTCTGGGGTTTGCGGAAAGCATGACTCAACCATGTAGAGTTGATTTTTTAAAGAACGTAATTGGTTAGCAAGATGTTTGTATGTGAATCAGAATTGTAGCATGAGGCATAACGTATCCAATTGTTCGGAACTGATTAAGTACCATGCTTGTTGTTGATACTTCAGTTCTTTTCCCAGATATTTGGAATAATGTTTATGTCAACATAGGTCCAGTATAATTTTAAAACTATGCATGAAACTATTTTATATTTTGGAAGCTGCAGGAGATTTTGTTGGCCATTTGAAATGGAACGGGTTCGTGTGGTGAACAATTTGGCAAAATAATGCTGCAAGGAAATCATTGGGGTGACTTTTTTTTCAAACTGGTATTTTTCTCTGAATAAACAGTCATAGTAGTCACAGTATTTTGTTCTGTTGTTCTTAATGTTGCTTTTTTCTTTCTTTTCCACTCTTCCTTTTCCCCCAGAGAGGCCACTTTTCTCCTAGGATATGTTCCGATACTCTCTGCACTGTTTGGTCCTGTCTCTCTCTGTTCCGCTGAGGCTAACGGAATTGGAATGCTGACTCTTCCCTGGTGGGCGGGCAGAGGGATGCTCTGACCATCTTCAGCTTAAGAAATCCATTTTAGAGGCCCTCTTTGTAGTCAGCTCAATCTTCTGGGGCTGAAGAAGCACACTGTACACTGCTCATAGTTTTGGAAAATAATCTACAAAGGCAGCTCAGTACTAAATTTTCTCATGGACAGGAAAATGCCCCATCAGGTCACATGGCTGTCGATAGTAGATTCCAGAGAAGACATTTTTCTAAATGTGGGCGAGTGTGTGTGAGAAGCTGCCTGGGGAAGTTTGCTGTTGGATGTGTTTCAGGATTGGAAGTTGGTTTTCAGGATGTTTTAAGAATTTGGGCAAGCTTTCTCTTTTTTTTTTTAATTTTTCTCTTGCATCGGGCCCATCATCAGAGGCTCAATGATAGCTGACCTGTGAATTCGACCACATTGTTTCCAAGCAACCTCACGTATAAAAAAAGCAACGATATTTGCCTGTGATTGTGGGGGCGAAATGTGATAAGGAAACAGATGGCACTTTGTAGCTTCAAGGAATTTTCAGTAAACAAGCTGATATTGAAAGAGGTTTGCAAAAAAAAAAATCAAATGATACTACTAGTATATATTTTTTGAAATTGAGTACACACTCTGAGTGCTGAACAGTATCAAAGTCAAAGCTTGTGAACCTCAGAGCTGAACACTTCTGGATACAAACTCCATGGCATCCAGGGCCCCGATGAGCATTCGTGTTCCTTTGCATTGATGCACCACCTTACCGCAGTCAGAGGCCTAAACAGCATGTTAATTCTGCAACCGGTGGCAAAACTCCTACCCAATGAGTGAAGAGTGGAGCACGGTTTAAGCAAATATTGTGGAGCTTGTCTCCCTTCCCAAGAGCTATGTTTCTGGGGACATTAGTGTTTTCAAATGGGAGTACATTAAATGTTAGTATTTTGAGTTTTCCAGAGACACTCTAAATAAATACAATAGTTCACCACATAAGTATTCAACATGTATTAAAACAATGTACTCAGACCTCTGTTTCATAGTATAAAAATATTATAAAATGATACTTTTGTATGTATACTTTATTATATCTTAAATGTTATTCTCTACAGTCTACATACAGTTTATTCTGTATGGTTGAATATAGTCAGCACTGTGTGTGTGTGTGTATGTGTATGTGTGTGTATGTGTGTATGAATTTGCCCTTGCACTGAGTTTAGAACCCAGACACCTACTTGACATTCCTCACTGCCGTCTGCCCTCACTTGGTTCTCGCTTGCCCAGACCCTGCTTTGCCCTGTTCCTCTTTTCCTGACTCAGGCTCTCTGCCTCTTGCTTGGGTCTCTGCTTCTTCAGTCTCTTCCTCCGTGATCAGTGACAGTTTCAGCTACTTGAATTCTCCTCCGCATGTCCTCCCATATGTAAGTATTATTTGTATTGTTTGCTTTTGGTGTTTTGTTCTTATTATTTAGGTACTTTTCACCCTCCTTTCTCTTCCATTCGTCCTCCTTTTCTAGGCTGTGACGAGTAGCAGAAGTCTAAAATACCCTTGTGGAAGCTTCTGTGGCCCCTGCTGTCCTCTGATCCTAACACCACTGGCTCCTTCCCATGCGGCCAGGGAATGCGGCCTCTACCATGCCAGCTTCCGTTCTCTGAGGCTGACATTGTCAGGAGGCTGTGGAAGCTCTTGTGGGACACCTGCTCCAGTCACCATAGGCCTATCCCCTGTGTTAAGGAGGAGGTGGAATTCTTTTAGATACAGGGCTATCAGTTTCCAGGAAGTATTTTGCAATGAGTTACATGTTGAGTTCATGGTGGGAAACAAACCATTTTAATTAAGGACAGAGTAGGCAGCCTGAGCATTTGTGAATGTTCCAATAGGATCGTGTGAATAAGTAAGTACACATATATTTTTTTAAGTTTCAAAGTGTTTCCTTTAATAATATAAAAATCTGTTCTTTGCTCTCACATGGTAAGTTTTACAAAAGTTTATTTGGCCTTATGAGCAGCTGAGAGAATTTGCTCTTTTGTTTGAAAGACTTGGCCTTGATTTCAACGATTTCACTCCCATAGATCATTTGGAAAATACATTGCAGTCACAAGTAGTATTAGAAGATGGAATTCAAGAAGCCCAAGTGGAGGGCTCTGTGTGAAAATTTACAGGCAGTTAATCCTAGCACGTGTCACATTCCTGTGAGCCCCAGTCACTTTCAAAATTACAAGCACTGTCAACCATCTCTGCAGCCTGATACTCTCATGGCCATGCTAGGCCATCTTTGTACATTTGTTTTTTGAAGAGTGAAAATTTTGAAGATTGAGTCTAAAGCACACTTACCTGCACATGCACACACACACAATTTCCTTCCTCCAGTTGACAAAATCCTGTGATCATTCAGGATAAACAGTGCAGGAGGTAGTTTTCTCTCCCCTCCCCTCCCCTCCCCTCCCCTCTCCTCCTCTCTCCTCCTCTCTCCTCTCCTCTCCTCTTCTTTTCTTTTCTCCCCTTCCCTCCCCTCCCCTCCCCTTTTCCTTCCCTTCCCTTTTTCCTTCCCTCCCCTCCCCTCCCGTCTCCTTCCCTTCTTAACCATTAGAGAGCTAACTCTTGGAGTTATACACCTAAATAATGATCAGCTATAGAGTATAGTATTTATATGTAAGTGATAATAGGGTTTGTAACTTTAGTTTAAAAAGGGGAAAGTTTCATTCTGTGTATCTTGTTAACTTTTACAGAATAATAAGAGAATTACATATTAAAAAGCAAAACCAAAACAAAAACTCTTTCTTCTGACACAACCTTCCATGACTCCCTTCTCTGTTAATTCCACAAACACTATGAAGATTTCACCAGTTTTATGTGTAGATGTGTGTGTGCTTGGGGGTGTAGTTCCCTGATGCCTTGAATTTTTTTTTTAAGAATTTGAACTTGGAAAGTTCTGATAAGACAGAACTGGGACAAATTGTGGATCTTAATTTTTTAAAGACAGATTTAAAAAAAATTTTTTTAGTGTAATTCCCAAAGTGCTCAAAAGATCCTACAGTTCCTTTAAATAACTTCCTCAGACTGTTGATTGTATCATGTCTGGTATGCTTTGGTGAATGGATAAAGCAACAGCACATGTTGGAATAGATTTTTATATACCTATTTAACAAATATTTGCATGCCAGACACTGTTGTAGATACTGGGGACGTTGTAGTAAGCAAAATTCCTATGTCTTTGCTGTCATGAATTTTCTACCTTAGTAGAAGAAATCAGGAAATAAACAATGAATTATAAAGCCCAGAAGGTGGCAATAATTGCTATAAGAGAACTGAAGTGGGCAGAGTGGAGACGGGAGCAAGTTCATACGAAGTGGTGAGAGGAGGTCTTTCTCGGGGCGTGTCGTGTGCAGCTGAGAGGAAGCTGTGACAAGCATTGTGAAAAGCATCTCAGGCCAAGGGGAGAGCAAGTATAAAGTCCTGGGTCAGAAGCATGCTTGGCATGTCCTCAGAACCGCAGGGAGGCCAGTGTGATTGGAGTGTGGTGACGGACGGGGGCTCTGGTAGGAGCTGAGGGCCCAGTGTGGTTTAGTAAGCCATAATGACAAGTCAGGATTTTACCGAGTGATCTGAGAAGCCATCGGGAGGATTTAAGACAATAATCTATGCGATTTAACTCATAAATTAGAAATATCTCAATGTTCTCTCTCTGGAGAGTTGGCTAGAGAGGACCAGGGTGAAAACAGAAAATCAGTTAAAAACTTAATGATAATGCAAAGGAAAGTTGATGGAGGCTCACACAATAGTATGCAGCAGTGAAGGTGGAGTGGAGGAAAGGAGTCAAATTCTGGGTATTTCAGGGGAAGAATCACCTGATTTCCCTATTGAGTGTACATGGATGGTGAGATAGGTAGGAATGCAGGGTTTTTGGCCTGAGCAATTTAGAAGGTGAAATTGTCATTTATTGAGTTGAGGAAGGCTGTAAAGATTGGTAATGGAGGGGGAAATGTGGGGGAATCAGCAGCGCATTTTTGAACGGTGTAAGCCTGAGATGGCTATGATGTGTCCTACCAGGTGGCTATGTGAATCTGGAGTTCAGGAGAGCAGTCTGTGCATCGCCAGCACAGAGCTGACATTTTAGGGCTTGGGACTAGATGAAGGGAGCCAGGGAGAGGCTTTAGATGCAGAGAAAAGTACTTACCATGATCCAAGCAAAGTTCTAAATTCAGTTGTTCATTTAATCCTCACAGTAACCCTGTAAGGTAGGAACAATTCTTTGCTCCTACGTTTAAATGTGAATATTGAAATTCAGAATTTACATAACTTGCCCAAAGTGACACAGCCAAGATTGCCTCCAAAGTCATTTTGGCTATCAAGAGTTTACTTTTAATCACTGTCCTTTATTGATCAAGCTTGAAATTCTTAGGAAGAGATAAGGAACTGACTTAAATGGCTACCTAGCTGAAAATGACTAATTGGAGCAGTTTTAAGAACGGCAAGATTTGCCCAGGGAAGAGTTTATCTCCTGAAAAGAAAACCCTACAGTATGTGACCCTAGTCCTCTCATCAGTGTTAGCCATCCTCAGTGAAGCACAGCACAGGTTACTGTCCCCATACAGTAGTTCTGGGGACTGGATGTACAGTAGTGCTGAAGTCAGATCCTCTCTGCAGAGAAGTGTATAGAGCTGTATACCCTGCATGTTCCTGGCTCAACAGTGGCTCTTCTTTGTTTTGATGCCACTTGGTGGCCAATCCTTCATACAGATAATTTTTTTTAACACCTTTATTGTGGCATGGTTCCTATACAATGAACTACACATATTTCAAATGTACAGTTTGATGAATTTGATATATGTATACACCAATGAAACCACTACCACAATCAAGATGGCTTTCATTTGCATCACTCCCCAAGAGGAGCAGTTTTCAAACTCCCAATTTATCTCTTCATACCCAGTTTACCCACTGGGAACCATAAGTTTGTTCTCTGTCTGAGTTTATTTCTGTCTTATAGATAAGTTCATTTGTGTCCTTTTTTTTAGAGTTCACATATAAGCGATATCATATGACATATTTCTTTCTCTTTCTGGCTTACTTCACAAAATTGACAATGTCCAAGTCCATCCATCTATGTTGCCGCAAATGGCATTATTTTATTCTTTTTTATGGCTGAGTAGTATTCCATCATGTGTGTGTGTGCGCAATCACCCCCCGCCCACATCTTCTTTATCCAGTCATCTGTTGATGAACATTTGGGTTGTTTCCATGTCTTGGCTATTGTAAATAGGGCTGTTGTGAACATTGAGGTGCATGTGTCTTTTTGAATTATATTTTTCTCCGGGCATATGCCCAGGTGGGGTTGCTGGATCATATGGTAACTCTATTTTTAGTTTTTTAAGGAACCTCCATACTGTCCTCCATAGTGGCTGCACCAATTTACATTCCCACCAACAGTGTAGGAGGGTTGCTTTTTCTTCATACCTTCTCTAGCATTTATCATTTGTAAATGTTTTAATCATGGCCATTCTGACTGGTGTGAGGTGATATCTCATTGTAGTTTTGATTTGCATTTCTCTGATAATTAGTGATATTGAGCATCTTTTCACATGCTTGTTGGCCATCTGTCTTGTTTGGAGAGGTGTCTCTTTAGGTCTTCTGCCCATTTTTTCATTGGGTTTTTTTTTTTTAATTAAGGTGTATGAGCTGTTTGTATATTTTGTAAATCAGTCCCTTGTCGGTTGCATCATTTGCAGATATTTTGGGACCGTTATGGACTCAGACCCTGTCGTCTGCAGGACTCATTCTCTGATCTCAGTTTCCGGTTTAGTTGGGATGGGATCATTCATTAGACACATGTTTCTGATGTGCCTATTATGAGATAATTATCGGAGATAGAATGATGAATAAAATAGAAATGGTCTCTGCTCTACTGGACAAGTTTTCCTTCCAGTAGAAAGTAAGAGATCATGGACAAGTACGCAAACAAATAAATAGAATAATCACAAATTGTGACAAGTTCTGTAAAGAAAAGAATGAAGCAGCTAAAGCAGATAGTAACAGGAAGATATAGTTAGCATACATAGGAAAGTCTTTCAATAGAGGTAGTATTTGGGTCAGTACCTGAGGGATGAGCAGCAAACATTCATGAAAAAAGTAGGGGGAAGGGTATTCCACACAGTGAAGTCAACAAGAGGTCAAAGACTTTAGCAAGCTTTGGTATTTGGAATAGCTCAGTCGTTGTGTTTGGAGGGAAGTTAGTGAATAAGGCCCCCCCTCTTTGCAGTAGAGTATAAGAATATGGAAGAAACTAGTGCAGAATGACTTGGATATTGCTTTGCTTCTATAATTCCATTTAGACAGAAAAAATTACTGCTAATTCAACAAATCCAATATTTTTATGACAGCAAAATATATTAGTTTTGAAAAGGCCACCACGACCCTGCCAATGTGTGGTCACTTGAAGTGAATATTTATTCAGTCTAATTGTTTGAGAAAATGTTCTTCTGGCAATCTCAATAACCAGTTCCTGCATAATAAGCTGAATGTAGCCTGTAGTTATTGGCCAAGATGAGCAGCTACAGCTAATCTTCCATTTTTCATCACAAAGGAAAAACTAGGGCTGGGTGTTTCTACACTGCTTTGGCTAAGTCCTTTCTAATCATGTGCAGTAATGATTTCTGTTAATCACGCTCCAAGATTGTAAGGACCCCAATAAATTTTCTCATGTAAGAAGGAACTAATTTAGAATGAATTTAGGTATCTTTACTGCTAAAACACTCGTATGGATAAGTAATTATGTCACTCTTAACTTTCTGTTGTAAGATGTAGGAACCCATTTCCAACTAAGTTATGCCTTTTTTGTTTACTTACTATTTTAACTGGCTTATATGGCCAAACTGTGGAATGGGGAAGAAAAGTAAAGGTCTTGTGTAGGGTGGATTCAAGAGGTTGAACACCATCAAGTTCCTCTCTTACTCTCTGTCTGCGTGTAAATTTAATTCTTCCTGCTGCATCTGAACTTGTCCCATATTGATTTCTTTAATTAATCGCATGAAAATGTAGTGAGTACCTGAATACGTGTGCCATGTTGGGTTAACCTCTGGGCATGGAAATAGAATAGTCCTCAGTTCCACTCTTTACGTGTGTGTGTAGAGCTCCATGCTCTACACACCATTTTATAGGGAGTCAAGGCAAATTTTAAATTAAAGAAAACCCATACATAGTCGAATTTCAAAGAGTAATACATGTATAAAAGAAATCAATGCAGAATAAAGTAATAGCCTGTGACTGGGAGAAGAGAATGATTTACTTTCAATAGGGGAGGCTTCTCTGAAGAAGTGATGACCTCTTTAGAGTTTGAGTTAAGGCCTGGAGGGCTAAACAGAAGCAGTCATTCGGAGCTCTGGGCAAGGAAACTCCAGGAAGAAGTCTCAGCACCTGTAAAGACCCTGAAATGAAAGTGTCCTTAGAATGCGTAGGAAGTGGAGGCAGACAGCGTGGATGTGAGTGGAACAAAGAGGTCCATGGGGAAAGTAGGTAAATGTTGAATAGACAAGGCCTAGTAGTCCATGGTAGAGTCTGGATTTTATTTTAGTTTCAGTAGAAAGTCATTGGAAGATATTAAGGAGAAAATGAAAGGATCAGTTTTAATTAAAAAAAAAAAGTCTCTAGTGAAGAACAGGCTTTAAGAGGTCAAGAGTGGAAGCAGAGGAACCAGAGAGCTGGTAGACACTTCAGGCCTAGTGAGAAGTTATCATGGCTTGGATTAAGGTGAAAGCTGTAAACCTGGCAAGAAATTACTCAGTTCAGGATATATTTTAAAAATAAAGTGAAAAGGGCTTCATGGATTGTATGTGGTAACACAGACAGAAATAAACTATGCGATTCACAAGCTTTTTCCTGAGCATGTGGGTGATGAGGAGGGTAATTGATTGTGCCATTTACAGGGATGGGGAAGAGGGAGGGGCAGGATTGAGGAAAATGGCTGGGAGAAATCGAGTCCAGTGTTGGATGTGTTGAGTGCAATGTCTATCACCCATAAAGGGGGATGTGATGAGTGGATTGCAGCCATCAGTCTAATGTCCAATGAAGGAGTCTGCACTGGGGAGAGATTTGGGAACATCAGTGTTATAAATAGAACCTCATAGCACAGAACGTGACTGAGGGCAATTCTTAACTCACATCCCTTTGCTCAGGAAATCGGAGAAGAAAGAGCTTCTCTGCTTGCAGTTTCTGTTAGGAGACTCTTAGGCAGGGACTCTTATTGGTCCGGCTGGGATAGTTAAGAGAAGATGGAGTAGAACAGACACAGCATTTATGTCTACACTCCAATGCGAAATGTAAAATAACCCAGTGGTTAAAGCGTGCTTTGCCTCACATTTATACCTGCTATTTCCATAAGAACACCCCCTCCAAAAATACTATATTCCCTACATTTTCAAATAACGAATGCTTTACTAAATAACAATCTGTGATTGTGACAGAGACCAAGTAATTTGAGAGATTGTGTAGATTAAAGGTTCTCAACCTCAAGCCCACATTAGAATCACCTAGAGGACTTAGTGAAACACAGATTGCTGGGAACATGCCCAGAGTTTCTAATTCAGGAGACCTGAGGTAGCCCAAGAGTTTGCTTTTCTAACAAGTTCCAAGATGATGCTGACGCTGCCGGGGTGGGGACCACCCTTTGAGAGTGACTGATCTAGATAATCAACACTAAAGAGCAGTAGTAGTCAAATAACTGAGGCCAAGATCCTTCCTTGTTTCCTGAAATTTATTCTGTCTTAACCTCATAATATACATTTTTTAATACCAAATTTCCAGATGATAAAAATGTACATACTCCAGCCTGTTAACTAATATTTTTTTTCTGCATGATTTGGAAGAGCTGAAAAATTGATTGAGTCGTGTCTTTTTTTTTTCATTCTGCATTGTGTGTATGTGTGTGTGGGGGTTGTTAATGATTATTCAGGGTTCTCCAGAGCAACTACGCCAATAACACTGAGATACAGATGTATAAATAAGTAAAGATATCTGCCAATATCTCTCCATATAAAATCTGTATTTCTATTATATATATTATAATATAGGTTTACCCTATATATATATGTATCTGTTTAGATATATAGATCTATATATAATAATATCACTCTGTATGTGCATAGTTATCTATTTATATATAATTCTCTTTCTCTTCTCTCTCCAGAAATATATAGCTATATTGATTGAAAGAGAGATTGAGAGATTTATTTTGAGAAATTGGCTTATACAGTTATGGAGGCTAAGATCCATAATCTCCAGCCATTGGCAAGCTGGGGACCCAGGAAAGCAGGTGTTGTAATTCTAGCCCAAGTCTGAAGGCCTGAGAACCAGGAGAGCCAATGACACATATCTCAGTTCGAGGAGGGAGATCTTGTCCCAGCTCAGACAGACAGGCTGGAAGGAAAAGGGGGAAAATTTTCCTTCCACTTTGTGTTTTATTCAGGCCCTCAGTGGATTCAATGGTACTCTCCCACACTGGGGAGAGCAATCTACTTTACTGAGTCCACAGATTCAAATACTGATCTCATCTGGAAACACCTTTACAGACACATCCAGAAATATTGTTTAATCTGAGCACACCATTACCAGTCACGTTAACACATGAAATTAACCATCATAGTTACTAGTGCCTAATTTTTTTAACTTGTTATTTTGCTCCTCAAAAATTCAGTTTATGCCATAGGACAATAAATCTATGCAGCTGACCAATTTTTTTACAACAAGGACAAAAAAATATAGCATTCGGATACTGGATCAGCAGGAAAGAAGAAAAATTATCACTGAATGCTGTCAGAGAGTTGACACTATTATATTTGATTTTTCATAAAACAATTAGCCATGAGTGCCAAGCCCTGTGCTAGACCCTTAGGAGACATAGCTGAGTTGCAAATTTTGTCTGATTTTTAAAAAGAAAAATTATTATAATCAGTCTTATTGTTATCAATAAGGAAGAAGGATTTTCAGAACTGAATAATTTCCTCTGTTCTCTCTTCATTTCATGTCTAGCCATGGGCAGGGAACGCCCAATAAAGCATTTCTATTCCCACAACAGGTTGTAACTTCCTCTGGCACGGCATAAAACTTCATTTCATGTGCACCAGGCAACACTGTTTTCCAAAGCCCAAGCTAATTATATGAGATTTATCTGTGTGGAAACACAGGGATTAAGCAAGATGGAAAAATAGGGAAAATTTAGTGACTGTGTTTGACAAAGGATAATGAAAACAAGGGTTATACAAAACAAAATATTTCCTGAAATAAATACCTAACCAGTGAAGGAAGTCATGAGCATTCTATTGGTACTTTTATCCTGGCCTAACAGAACCTGCTACCAATAATGCAGAAATACAACATAGACATTTTGCTTTTAAGCCAGTACTGGAAATTCCATTAACCTTATCTCTTTGACATACTTGTTACTAAGCTTCCTGGTTCTTATTTTTGGATTATTCCTTAGTAGAACCATTGCTAAAATGCCTTATCATTATGGTATGCTAATTTTTCATGGAAAGCATATTATTAAAAAAATACTTCTAGCCTGCAAATAATTACTTATAATTGTTTTGTCTATAAGCCCTAATTTTATTGGCCCAGCTATACTACACCACCCCTTCCTTGCCCAGAATTACTCATTTTCCTTTTATTGCCTAATTGCACATCATACCCCGCTCCAGTTTTCATATTACACAGTCACTTAATCGGGAGCGGGGAGTGGGGAAAGAGACTCCATTGTTTTATTTCTCTTAATACAGAATTTTAATTTTCTCAATTTGCAACCTTAATATTGATCTTTTTCTTCATTGGCTTGTTTGTAGCATTTGTTATCTGTGATGACCCTAATCTTTCAAACATGAGAAAAGAATCTTGAAAGTGCTGCATCATAGTCATCTATTATTTATTTGGATGATAGACCTTTTTTAGTAAATCAGGATAAAAAATGCCTGTTATTTATTTAGGTTAAGGAAATTTACCATATTTTCAGAATTTAATTAGCACCAACCTCTTTATTCATCATTCTTCTTTCGGAATAGCCAATTCCTCAAAGGAAGGGCATTATTTCTGCTTTGAAAGTTAGCTCCACAGTGGATCCCAGTATCATCCAAAGTGGACCCTGAGAGTTAAGACTAAATCAGAAATCATATGGGCCCCAGAATATTTTTTTCCCCTCTCAGGCAACTGCTCTGAATTGCCAGTATCAGTGCAGTAGAAATACAGAATGTTGCTCATTTGGGGTCTAAAGACCTGGAGTATATCCCTGACCCCAAGATGAGGATTAGTGGCATTCCCAAGTCACTAAACCTCTCTTTGGTTTCCTTAACTCTCCCCAGTAGCCTCCCTCTTCTTACAGTTTCCTAATCTGTAAAATATTAAAAAAAAACAAAAAACAACCTTAGAAGGTAGATTATTAAGAAGAAAGAATGCAAAGAGAAGAAGGCAAATGAAGAATACAGATGTCTTATTATGAAAGAAGGCAGATTATATTTCTGTGTCCCTGTAATATAAAAATTGCCTAAGCATATGTTTAATGAACTCTCTCCGTATTGAATGTTGGGACTACCAGCAGTGCTGGATCCAGAATTTCTGTATGAACAGGTGCTCAGGGGTTGGACTCTGGCTGGAAGAGAGCAGGACTTGGGCTTGAGTTGCATTTGTATTATAAACAGTTTTCACTTGCATCAAAGTATGTTTGTGGAGGGCATACCTCCCAGCACATCCAGACTGACCCTCCTCTCTTCCCCGGTGCCTGTGCCTCTGAGGCCGAGGCTGACCCGTGTAGGTGGCGTTAAGCTCCCTGGCACTTCAGCTTTGTGTTGGCTTTGACAGGAGTGGGCGCTGACGGTGTACTGGAGGGAGGGAGATGAGTGCAATGGGGATGTTCCTATGCTAGATCCCCTCTGGCAGAGCCCGTGAAGTCTGGCTTACTTCCTGACCAGTGTCACAAGTCCAAAGAGGCACCCTCTCCACCCAACTCTCCCTCTCTCCCTGGGTTCTGTTACACATCCTCTTCTTGTCCCTTCAGGACTGGAAGTGGTGACTGTCCTCGATGTTGCTGACCCTGAGGTACTGTACTGTGATTTGTGGCTTTCTTACACTCTGTCAATCAGCCCTGTATCAGATCCCTCAAATTACCTCCTTGTGATTTTTTTTTGTTTTGGTTTTGGTTTTTGCTACCTGCGCAGGGAGGATAAATGGAGGTAACGGGAGAGGGGAGTTGAATGGTGTAAGTTAGGTCCAAAGGTAGTTGAGATATTTCTCTGTCTTCTAGACACTCACTTCTTTGAGGGGAAAGTCAGGTATACAAATAAACATTTCCAAAAGATCCTGACAGGCTCCAAAGTTGGGGCTACACAGAGGGCCCAGCAGCCTGTAACTCGCTTGTGTAAACTGTGATAATGATGATTTTTGCAACCCTGCAAACAGGGGTCAGATGCCTGCTGTCTCACATGCAGCATTGCAACAGCGTCCCAATTGCTCTCTCTGCTGCCATGTGATAAAAACCACCCTTCTGTTTACATCATGCAGTGATGTTTCTCATTGGCCTTGAGATAAAATATGATGTCCTTGTCATGATAAATACGGTGTTCTTCTACATTTTGCTCTTGTTTACGGCCCTGGCCTCACCTTGAACCCTCACTCGTATTTTTAGCAATTCAACAGTACTGAAAGGCTGGTGAAGTCCCAGGAATACTTTCTGCTGATCATCATCCATGTGTCTTTGCTTCTGCTGTTTCCTTTGCCTGGAATTGAGCTCCAGCCTGTCTGATGAATTTTTCCTCATCACATAATCGTAGCTCACAAAACATCTCCTTCAGGAGGACCTGTCTGAAAGTGCCTTCCGCTACCCTCCTACCTCACCTAACACAGATGCCCTTTGACTATGATCTGTAGCACCCAGTGTACTCACTGTTCTTTACATCTGACAGACTGAACTGTGCTTATCTAGTTAGGCATTCCTTACGTTGCAAGTCAGTGAATACAAGCGCCAGCCAGGTACATTAAACAACGTCAGGGCCTAGATCATTAGTCTTTAATTGAATCAACTGATTAATTGAATTATTCAGTGGACTACTTGTTATAGTTAATAGATGAGTTAACTAATTGACTAATTGAATTAATTAATTGAATCCATTGCTTTCAACTGTCTAATCTCACCAAATACAAAGCAGTCTGAGTAGAGGGCAACACGTCAGGCACTAAAACGGAAAGCATTCTCCAACAGCTCTGTTGTGAAGCAGGGAGTTTCACTTCTTTGATGCTCTTTCAGTCCATACTCAGCTTCTATTTCCTTTGTTGTGGAAATCCTGGGCCAGATAGGAGTTTTTCCATTGTGCATGGCTCCAGGAGCCAGATTACCACGTGAAAATCATGCCCCATCATTTACTAGCTGTGGACATTGTTTGGGCTACTGAGCCTCTAAGTTTGTTTCTGTATCAATTAATTTGAAACTATATTAGTATCTACCTCATAAGTTTGCTCTGAGGATAATAGTGTGTAAATTGGTAGTGTGAGAATTTAAAACCCACGTGAAAGTAAATAATATAGGATTACTGACCCATATTATATCCCCAGATTATTTCTATGGTGATTGTAGACCTAAGTATGAAAATGATACTTTAGTATTTTTAGGAAGAAAATATGGGAAATAATCTTTATGACCTTTAGATAGAAAATAACTTTAAAATACATACAGGAAGCACAAACCATAATGTAAAGTTTTATAAATTTCAATGTTACCAAAAAAGTTTACTAAACAATTAGTTTTAAAAAGAGAGGAAGAAAGAAATCCAAAGACTGGGAGAAGATATTAACAATACAAATGACTAACAAAAGCTATAGATGTCCAGGATAAAAACAACCCCAACATATTGATAGGAAAAAATGTGATAGCCTGATGACAAGAAGGACAAATGTAAGAACAGAAGTGTAGAGGAGGAAAAACCTTGGCTACCTAATAAACATGAGAAAATGTACTCCACTTCACCAGTAACAAGTGAAATGACATTTAAATACAGTTAAATTCTATTGTATACGCATCAGATTTGCAAAAATGTCAACGTTTGATAATGTCAATTTAGAGCAAAAGAAACCTTAATCCATTAGTATACCTATTGTGGAAACAATTTGGCAATACTAGAAAAGTTGAAGGAGTGAAACATTTGGCAATACCTAGAATGGTTGAAAATATACATTGCCCACATGGCTATTCAGTTCTTAGGTATAGATTCTAAAGACAGTCCTGCAGATTTACACATGGGCACTTGTGCAGTATATAGATAACATGAAGAGAGAGATGCTGTGTGTAGTAGTGTAGATAAAAGCCTCAACAGGGAAAAAGTAGTTAAATAAACTGTGGTGTTTTCTTAAAATTGATTAGATAAATGTGATGTTTTATTAAAATCGAATAACACACTAGTGAAACTGAAGGAACTAGAATATCAAAATGGGTGAATATCATAGTATACGTCAGTGAAAAATTTTTTGAAGAATGAAATATAATGCCATGTGTGGAAGTTAAAATATACTAAATACTGCTTTATATTTTGGGGAATAAGTACATATAAAAGTGTTAAAAATAATGGAGATATTAATCATTAAATTCTGTGACAAAGAGTTGAAGAAAGGGACTTCATTCAGGGAGTTTTCAGCAGATCTTAATTCTGTTGTCAGTAGATTTTTTCTTGAAGTGGACGTGAATACTATCTTATCGTTTAAAATAGATGTAATGACTTAAGGATTTTAGTGAGAATTAATTGCATTGTACATGTAAAAGAGTTTAGCACTGTGTTAGACACATGTGGAATAGACATTAAGTTCCAGACTCCTCCTCTTTCCTGTTCGTCTTACAGGGAGGACTCACTGTCTGCTGCAGTTTTTCTCTTCTCTCTGTTTTTATAAGTGGGAAGTACAGGGATAAATACATAGGCTCTAACATGTAGCCTGGATTAAAGATTTTGATGTCAGTCAAACTTGACCTGTCACCTAGCTTCAGCTGCTTAATTTTTAGCCTTGATTTTTCTCCACCTGAACAAGGAGAGGAATTGTGTTTATACTGAAAATTTTAATTTTATGTTGATTTAACCCAGATAAACATTTCAGTATAGACACTGGCCCACATTAAGAATTTATTAATCTGTTACTGTTACCAATGGGCAGAGATCACATTGCTGGTTAATGACACAATTAAGTCTACTAAGACTAGGAGCTATCATTTATGAGTGGTCACTATAAATGCACCATGTGAAATAACACTTTTTATATATTATCTCATTTGATGCTAAAACTTAGGAGTTAGTGTCATTATCCAGTTTACAGATACCAAAATGGAAACATAGGGCCTGTACCCAGAAATTAAGTGGAAGAATCAGAATACAGATTCGTCTGGTTAACTTCACAGTGTTTTAATCAGTTCCTCTCCCGTCTGCTAGTTCTATGCTCTTTCTTGGATGCCATCCTGCTCCCTTGCAAATACATGTTAATGGTGGGGAATGAAATGTTGGCTCTGTTAACTGATCAGTGATGTCATTTCTTTGTGAGAGAAGTAGTGCTTTTATTTCCTTCCTCCTTCTATGAGTTAATGCTCTTTTAGCCCCAGATGAGTACTACCTGTAGGCATGATTACTAAGGCAGTCTTTATCCACTGGAGTTTGAGTCAGCCAGTTAATTCCAGCGGTCTTCTTACATAGTGGTCTGTTTGGAACAAAAATCTGATGAAGTCCTTTCAAAAAGTACAAGTTATTTGAACAGTTAAATCTGTTGTACATAATCTAACTGGCAATTTGTTTGGCTTTAAATGTTTTCTTTTTTATAAAATACGTTTTGGGTTTTGTATATATACCTCAGTGATGAAAAAAAAATCAATGAAATCAGTTGCTTGGCATTGTGCCAGTAAATGACCAGCTGAGTTTTTAAACTTTCCACCAGAGGTTGTTCCATATAGACTATATATTTATTTTATGAAAAGTTTGAAAAACAGACACAGTATTGCAAGAGAGATGTATATGTTTGTGTATTGGAAGGAGGGTATATGGTGACTGCCCTCATCCAGAATTGCTACAGTCAGCATTTGCAAAGTTGTATTTCATCAGAGTTTGCAGAGATAGTTGAAGCTACTGTCTTGAAGGCAGGCAGACTATCAATCTCCCCATCATCCCAGATCACATCGGTTTTAAATCAGAAAAAATAAAACCATTTTATATTTGCTTAGATCCACTTTGAAATTCTGTAGATCACAGTTAAATAATGCCGTGAATATTAATAGAAGAAGACTATACATATTAATCATCTCTTTCACTTTTATATTCAAGGTACAGTGGACTAGTATTCAGTCTACAATTACTGTGAACTTAGCTCAGGGTGACTAGTTATGTCCAAGTGGTGCTGGCCTTTAGCCATGTGTAATGTTTTCAGTCAGCTAGGCGTCAACCAGAGTATTTTCCCCCCTGCGTGTTCAAAGATATGTCTTGTGACAACATTGTTTTGATTTTTTTTCCACTTTATGCTGAAATTCACCATGTTGTTGTAGTCATCAGTACCGATTTTCTAGTTGCAGTCATTCTCCATTGATGCATGCCAACAGCATGAGAACCGTTCTGCCAGCACAGAAATCCTACCCCATCCCTGCACCATGTGGAGGTTTAAACATTTCATGATACGATACATTGCCATGCATCTTACTTATCTCTTACATTTGTACTGTCGTAGTCTCTGAATAATGTTTTTACTCTGTGCACAGATATACATCTTCGAGAATATGTATTTTTAATGGTGTTCTTCTGTAGAAGCATGTTAACTACATATAGTGGTCTCAGTGAATTTGTGAATTAAGAGCACAGTAGACTGTGGGTGATGTAGAATTCATGAGCTCTTTGTTGAGCTTTAATTTGAATGAAGCTGACTACACAGCCTCATCAATTCTCAAAGTCCCATCACTGGCTTTCTTATGAACAAGTCTTAACAACGTGTTTGTTACTGTTGCTGTTTGTTTGTTGTACTCAATAATGAGAGTTTTTCCAGAGGGACACCATATGGATGATTTATTCAATAACCTGTTGTGTCTCAGACTATTGGTTGAGCAATGAAGAGACAACAACAAATATGATAAAGTCCTTGCAGTTGTGAAACTTACATGTTTGTAGGGGAAAAAAGACATCTGACAAGTAATGATTATTTTCCCTGAGCAGTGATCCCACTGGTTTCCAAATAACAAAAGTTTCCTTTAATGATATTAAGATGGAGTTTCTTTTCAGTGTATCTAAAAAGAGATGATAAGCTAATTGGTAGTGTGCTGAAGTCATAACTGAGAAGGACTGGACCATTTGTTGTCCGTGGTCCTGAATGCATCCTCTAGCTACACAATAAATGGGACTATTTGACCGCTGGACTAAATTTAGTAAAAATTTTCTGAGTTATTAATTGGATGCCAGAAATGTGAAAGCAAGCATGCTATAGTCACGACCTTCAAAAATTCAGTTTTGGTGAGAAAACTGCCCTAGATCATTACTGTGTTAGTTTTCAAACTAATTTTTTTAAGACCTGACTTACATATATGCAGCTCGACAAGCTCTAATGATAGAATTAACCTAGCTATTGATTATAGGCAAGAACCATACTGGTTGAGTTTATTCACCTGATATTTTTGCTACAAGTGAAAAGGGATAAATGAATAAATGACTTAATGATAGATAAGCTTATTTCTTAACTGTTTAAATGCAGTGGTATTGAATACCTATACTACTTAAAGATTTTATGGGTAGATAGGCTACAACTTCATAGGAATGTGAATTTTGTTTATTGTCATGGAATGAAGTATTAAATATGTTAGGAGTTGGATGCTAATATGATCTGAAAGTGACACTTTGTAAGTTAACTTTTAAAATACCATTTTCAATGCAGTCATTATTTTATATGTGACACATTACAAGAGTTATTAGGATAGTCAAAGCTTTTGTAATGAACACATAAAATGATATAAGATAGGTAATAAGGTAGAAATAATGAACACATTTGCAGGCCTAGGATAAAATTTTCACATTGGAGGATATTTTCAAAAGTCCCTAGCTTCACAAAACCTGGATATGACCGTTGAAATATTAATAGTGACAATTATAATATTTCCTTAAAAAGAGACAATTTACACATCTATATCAGAGGTCAATTTCTTGATTATTTACAGATTTCTGATAGAAGATGAATATTGATGAAACATTTAAGCAAATATTGATGAAAAACAAAGTTACAGCATGCTTCCCTTTTGTTAGCATGATATGACCAGTGTGTGAATGACTGTTGAATGGCAGACTAGAGTTTTAATACAGGAAATTGAAGGGGGTATCACTATTCATGGTGTTGGTAGTGATTTTATGGCAACAAAAGCATCTCAGAGAATATTAATATTCTTGACTGTGACATCCTCATAGCGGAAACTTCACAGTTCCACAAACCCAGTGGTTATTGTCCTCCTCATTACTTATCTAAATGAACAGAAATGAGTTTGAGCATCTGCACTAGGAAGGGCATGCATTGTACCTTTCTGTTTCTTTATGGGAGGAAGAAAAGACTGGGGCAGCATATTTCTCATCATTCCTGTCCTCTGTTCCATGGGAGATAACCTTTAAGTTATAATGACTGACCTTGATCCAAACCAGGCAAATCATTCATATGATTTGTTCATATGTTCTTTCTGTTCATGCTTCATGTATAAATTCCTCTCAATCTTTGGACTGGAAGAAAAGAGAGTTTGAACCAATAGTGTTTTCTTGAAATATATTTGGTAGGATTCTATTCCCCAGGTTCTTCATAAGTGCCTTCCACAACCCAAATCACTAACATTGTGCTCATAAAACTTCACTTACCAAGGATATAAGTATTTTAAAAATATGTTTACTATGTAAATTAGAAACCATAAAAATGTTCAGTGTTGATTTGCAACAGTACAGACAATGTGGTTTAAAACATATGGCATACTATACGTGAAAAGTTTCTCAATTCGCTTTTCCACTTTTTATATAATGATAGTTTTTAATTTTATTAAGCATCTTGAAGACCATTTTAATGACTCCAGAATATTCTGTTATATGTATGTAGCATAATTTATCCAACCAATATCCTATTCCTCTGCATTTGGATATTTTCCAGTACTTTGTTACCATAAATTATCCTGCAGTGAAACAAAGTGGATTATCAAGTATACATTTTCATTCCTTCTCTGAGTCTTTTTTTTAATCTCTGATGTCAGAACTGTAATACAGAATAGTATGGAAGGATAAGATGCCTAGGTCTTCATAAAATAGAGTTAAAACTTAGACTTCGTTCTTTCATTTATCCATGTTTAGCTACATTTCTTCTAATAAAAATGTTTATTCCTGTATCCATTCATTCATTCAACTAGTTATTTATTGCTTATGATATTATAGCCATTCTTTTAAGCATTTGGAACGTATCAGTGAAGAAAAAATATAAAAGTTCTTGCTGTCATGGAGGTGTTTTCAGACTCTGGTCTTATAAAATTTCCTGATTAGTAAACATGGCATGTCACTTCTGAACATACCCTAGGCCATATCTCATATTTGTGTCAGGAGATGGTGTAATTCTGTTGCATTATGTTCTGATAAGAAGCAAGAAGATAAGGACATCTTCTTTGGCAGGTCACCAACAACTTGGAAGGGGAGAATAGCAATTTAAGGATTCTGCATATTTCATGTTTTAAAATTACTCCCTACTCAGGATTGTAACTAGATATAGTCCTCATATTCTCTGTCCAGGGTGCCAATGGGAATTTGCCTTCAAATGTAAAAAAATTTGGGTCTTTACATTTTACACTGAGCCCAATGTTTGTATAAATGGATTTTGTCCTGGAATGGCCATATAATACAAATTTAAATTTCAAATCCAAAGGAAAACAATCATCTGTAATGATGAATCCTATTTTTCAGTGCTAGTTCCTAACTATAAAATCAATATTGTTGCATTTGATCCCTTAAATTTTTTTCCACAATCCTAAACATGAAGAAATCTTTCAATGACTGATCATGTTTTGCAGATACTCTTAGATTCATTAGATGCCATTTTAAAGCCTAAGTGCCCTAATATTTATTTCATGGAGTCAATACAAAAATCAGAAACTGTCGTTCCAGGAATAGCAATGTGTTAATTATAATAGAAAGTGAATATAATCTATAGATATTTATTTGACACCTAAGTACTAGGCAACTGGAAAAATACACAGAAATATTGGTTCTTGTCTTCAAAAAAATTCACAATGAATTGGCAAGGTATATTATAATCATGTAAGAATTAAAAATATGAAGAATAGATCATCTAACAGTTTTAGAAAATATTGAAAGATATGTGATAAGTACACACTCACTATAGTAAGTGGTTTATACAGAGTACTCATCAACAGTTTTTCATTGGCTAAGAAGATAAATCATATTCAAATCTGTTCACAGACCAAGGAAATCCAGAGCTGTATCCATCTTTAAGTATGGATGGACCTGCATGCACAGTCAGTGTCTTCAGGGACCTGTGTCTCTCCATTTTGGGCTCAATGTGTCCCCATTTTTAAACTCAACCTCAGGCAAACTCTTTCCACGTGGTGGTAAACAGCTACCAGTAACTTATGGCTTATATTCTACCACATGTATGGCAATGATAAGTCCAGAAAAAAGATAGCTTCTTTTCCCCAATAGTTTTAGCAGAAGTCATGGAATTGCACTTTCTGCCCCGCTTGGGTGGTGTATTTAACATTGATCCAATTAATATGAATGATTTGCCTGGTTTGGATCAAGGTCAGTCATTATAACTTAAAGGTTAATCACTTTAATGTAAACCACAGTTGGATGCTGAGAGGAGGGTGTTCACTATGGAATAAATTACTCTTAATAACAGGAAAGAGAGAATGGATTTTGAGTCTTCTACTATATATTAACTCATTTTATCCTTGCCACCACCCTCTGAGATAATAATTATTTTCTCTACTTAGAGATAAACTGATAGTCGAAGATGGCAAATCCCTTTCACAAAGCCTTAACACCAATAGGTTGTGAATAAGAGATTCAAATTGTTTGATTTTATAGTCTGTGCCTTAAATGCTGTATGACATTGCTCCCATTACATTTATTTTTACTTATTTTTAAAATAGATCTTATTTTTTTTAGCATGATACTAGGTTCACAGCAAAATTGAGAAGAAGGCATAGAGATTTTACATATACCCCCACTTTACATATGTATAGCCTCTCCCATTATCAGTATCCTCCAACAGAGTGGTTGACTTGTTAAAATTGATGAACCTACATTGACACTTTACTATCACTGAAAGGCCATTATTTACATTAGGATTCATTCTGGTGCTTTGCCTTCAGTGGGTTTTAACAGGTCCATAATGACATGTGTCCACCATTATAGCATCATACCAAGTAGTTTCTTTGCCCTAAAAATCCTGTGTTCCTCATATTCATCCCTCCTTCCCTCCTAAACCTTGGGAACCAATGATCTTTGTACTGCCTCCATAGTTTTGTCTTTTTCAGAATGTCATGTTGTTGGAATCATACACTATATACCTTTTTCAGATTGGCTTTTTTCATTTAGTAATATGCACTGAAGCTTCCTCCATGTCTTTTTATGGTTTGATAACTTGTTTCTTTTTAGTACTAAATAAGTTCCATTGTCTGTATGTACCATTTATTCATTCATCTGCTGAAGGACATCTTGGTTGCTTACAAGTTTTGGCAGTTGTGAATAAAGCTGCTATAACCATCCATGTGCAGGTTTTTGTGTGGACATAAGTTTTCACCTCCTTTGGGTAAATACCAAGGAGTGTGATTGCTAAATCATATGGTAAGAGTATGTTTAGTTTTGAAAGTGTCAAACCGTCTTACAAAGGGAATGTACCATTTTGCTTCCCCGCCAGCCATGAAGGAGAGTTTCTGTAGCTCTCTGTCTTTGCCAGCATTTAGTATTGTTAGCGTTTTGGAATTGGCCATTCTAACGTGTGTAGTGGCATCTTGTTGTTCTTCTGTTTCATATCAGTAACTGGTGAACAGAGGTGGAGCCAAATGTTCCACATCTCCTCTTCAGCCTCAGCTTTTCTGTACAGGTTCAGGTCAGAGCACCTTTGCCTTCTAGTCCTTCATTCTGCTCGTTCCGTCCTGCTTGAAAGCTTTGCAGAATTTTTGCAGAATTTTTGCAGAATTTTGGCATCCTTCAGTAAAATCCAACGCAGTAGTATTCCAGTATTAAGCACCTGATCATCTTCTTGTGTTTGGCCTCAAAGTTAGCTCCTTGACTATGAATATCCTGAGCTTTTTTTTATTTGCTTTGTTTGACTCTACATTCCTAATGCCTAGGATATTTTGGTAAACATTCCTCACTATGCTTAGAAAAAAACAAAATTAAAACATTTCTGTTTCCATGAGAGTAAAAGTTATATTTCAAACCTGTGTGTATCACATATAGATAGACCTGATATAAGTGTCAGATCTGCCTTCTGTTTCGATATGTCCTTGGTCAAGTGGCTAAAGCTCTTTGGGGCCTTAATTCTCTTATCTATAAAAGGGAGGCAGATGTATGTGCTTTTGAGGGCTATTTAGGAGAAACTGAAATGCTGTGTACAGAGTCAAAGCAGGCTTTATGGCACATAGGAAATGTGCAATAAATGGTGGCCATTATTGGTATAGATTATCCCATGGCCCATGGAACAGTGCTGGAAAAGTATTGATACGTATTTCAGGAAAGTTCCAGTAGAACTGGTTATTTAGCACTGCAGATACATATGCATGCAACACCGCAGACTCACCTGTTTGTGTCTTACTGCTGAAGTCAGCCGAATTTCCCCACAATTCAGTCAGTCTGTATCTATAACACAAACTGATTTGATAAGGGTAGAATGCTGAATACATTTTATGAATAAATTTCTGTCTTCCAGTTCCCCTATTTTAAAAAAACTTTTCTCGACTCAGAAACTTTATATTTTAAAATTTATTGCTTTGCATAGACCACTCATAATTCTCACTGTTACATTAAGGAAAACTGCATTTGTTTCACAAATCAGCTTTCACCATGACTGTCATTCCGTCTCAAAAACATTTCTCCATTGTGTATTAACAAAAGACAATTTAAAAAGTTGCTGAACTACTATGGCAAATGATGTTACCACAATTGTATTCAGCTATTACATTAGTTGGGAGAGTTTCAATTTCAGGTGACAGAAACCCAACTGAAACTGGCTTAGAGGAGAGGGTGAGAGAGCTAGTTAGTTATAGGCTTACATAATTGAGAAGTTCAAGCCTTTAGGCAAGGCTAGGTGAAGGGATACAGTCAGTGTATTCTCAGTCTCAGTTTTGCTCCCCTTCATGCTTGCTCATTCTCATGTAGGCATTCCCTTTGGGATGGTAGGATAAATAGCATCATCTCCAGGTCTGCATCCTACCAATTTAGTAATCCCAGTGGGAAACGGCCATCACCTGACGTTCCATACGATGTCCTGGGATAGAATGCCATTGGCCAACTTTGATCACTTGCCCTCCCCAGAGCTAGTCGTGGGGGCTGGGGTAGGTACAGTGCTCTGATAGGCCACACCTCGATCATTTTCCTCTTCTAGGACCAGGAGATAGAGTCATCCTGAATTGAACCAAGCAGATTCAGAGTGAAGTGGTGGTCCCCAAAATGATGATGCAGGTGCTGTGAGCGTAAGAAAACTAAATGGATGTTGAATTGACAAAATATATAGGGTGGCTGTTAAACGGGGTCTTAAATTTTTCTACCTTTATGTAAAAGAAAAAAATAAAAATAGTGTTTTGATGTAATAATGTCAAGAGGATTTTAAATCATTGTAGTTTGTGATATAATTCAAAACCAGGTATTTATACTTATTTTTCTTTACCCTAGAACCTGGGAAGGAACCTAAAGCAAGAGTATTACATTCAAAATTCAAATTAAAATGCCACTGTAAAGTAATTTGAAGGACAAATTACATCAGACTTTTACAACTCATGACAAATACCCTTACATAATAAATACATAGCAATTTACTACAGATAATCGATCATCATTTCTGAGTCTTTTGGAAAGGAATCGGGTTGGTGATGATCCCCACTGAGATTGATCTGACCTCTTCCTGCCATAAGATCAATCAAACTCCCCCCAAACCACCTTCTTCTACAACAGATAACAGAAGGCCACAAGCCAGAGACGTTCAAACAGATTTATTTAATGTATAACATGGAAGAGGCTGGAAATGACAAATGGCAGGAAGGTTTTTTTCCATCCTGTTCACCTGAAAAGAATGTAGCCTGTGATAGATTTCCTTCCTTTTCTTGGAGAGGCAGGAGACTTTGAAGCTGTTGTCAGGCCATAGACTACCTGGGGAGCTCAGCTGTGGCCCAGAACACCACTGTGTAGCATGAACACACAGGCACGGGAGGTGACTTGAGATCACAGAACATAGATATTAATAAATAATAAAAGATAAAGTTAGATCAAGCCTGCTCGCAGAGTTGAAGATCAGTGGATTTAACCAGGGAGAGGAGAAGTGTATTTATAGTTTCAGAGCTAATTCATATATTTTTCAACAACAGCCATAGTGTAGAGGTATGGCTGGGAATCAAAGTGGCTTCTAATACAAAGGTCAGTGTGAATAACCCAACTGACAAGGGTTACATAGAAAGAATTAAATATCATAACCAAAGATACATGAAGAAGATCTACACCAAGTTTCATGTGCTGGAAAAAAAGAGAAGCTTTCTCTCTTCTCCCAACTCCCAAGAATTAATACCTGAATTTTGTATTTTCTAAGTTGAATCTCAGGCAAGAAATTAATCTTTTATGATCCTGGTCACTAGGGCATCATCATGACATTGACTCTTCAAATTTTGGGAAAAAAGAATGTATAAATTATACAGTCATTTTCAATTTTTTAATGCAACAGAAACTAATTTCCTAAAAAAATATATAATCATAACCCTTCTGTATGGATCAGATGAAAGAATAAAGGCTTTGAGTGAAGATATCACTGGATTCAGAGCCAGAAGATTTGGATTTGAATCCAGACTGTGGGTCTGGAAAGCAGAGTAAGTTAGGGGGAGGCAATCTGCATTTCTCATTGTGCATTTCCTCTGTAGTGGTAATCTCAATGTACTTACCTATTGCAGGGTAGGCATATTGAAATTAAATAAGATAATGAATGTGATAGCATTACACATACACACAAAAATTTTGCCGTAGAATTATAGGAAGTTCTTCCTACTGGAAATTGTCCTAATCATCTGTTCCATGTTCAGTGAATGAGGTAGGCCAGCTTCAGCTTACAGCTTACTTCACGACTATCTTCTTACAAGTCTTTTAAAAAGGAGAGATCCAACATTAACTAAAATATTGGATAGCCCCACTGAATTTTTGGAAAAGCAGATTTTGATCATGGAGGAAGAGAATAATCTCAAACATCTGTAAGCAAGTAAGTGATGACGAAAGGGACCAACTAAGTAAGAGGAGATACTGAAGACTTTCATGCTAAGAATCCAAAAGACATCAATTTTAATCATTAAAAAATATGATTACACCAAATGATGACAAATAGATATTTGGATCATCCTTTTAAATAGCTGGGTTTTTCCCTTTTTTTTTTTTTAGATGTTTAGGGTCTTGTAAAACTAAAATGTGTCTTTGTGTGTGCAGATAGATGATAAATAAATATTATAAAATGTGTTGACATAAGGAAAAACAAAAAATGCTTAAAATTCTAAATATATATTCTAGTTTATTGGCACACAAAGATTAATCAGGACTTGGTCAGTCACGTGTGACAGAAGCCCAGTTCAAACTTCTTTATCCAAAAAAAATAAAGTGAGGGAGGTGGAGGAACTAATGGACATGATAAGGAAATCAAGGCAGGAGTTCTGGCTTTAAGCGATATAGGACATGGAGGTTCAGGTGATGCCATCAGTCTTGTGTTCCTTTCCCCGCTTCCCCCAGGCTATTCTAGTCTTTAGATCTCTCCTCACCACAGCACAGACATTATAAACTGCTCCAGTTTATAGTCCTACATGTCATAATCCCCAGAACCCTCTCCACAGTGGCTCCATCAGTTATTTTGAAACAAACACTGATTGGACCTGTTTAGAGGACCAGTCCTCTTTTTTTTTTTTCCCCTAAGTATTCTACATTGGGTGTTCTAATTGGTCAGTCTGGATTAGATGCCCATCCCTATGGCTGGGAAGTAGGATTGATAGCATTAGCACATGGAACGGAGGGGAGGGGTGATTCTTGAAAGGACAGAGGCCATTAAAGTAATAATAAGAACACTCGCCCACTATTGGTTCTTTTAACGAGTTTATTCTTGATATATTTTAGAGGCATGAATACTGAGAGAAGAAACAGGCTCCCTTCAATGGTGGCACTGGTAAACTTGCATTCCTTAGTCAAGGTGACCACTCTTGAACTGTGATACTCAAGCTGGGATGTCAGAGTACGCTGATAGCAGCCCATGAACTGATGAGATGTGGGCTTCTGCTGGGATTTTACAGCGAGGTCAAAGCTGAAACAAACTCCCGGTTTTGAAGTTAGAGAAATCAAACAATCCCTCTGACCTAGAAAGGCCATGGAGAGAACTAAAGTATTGACTCCTTTTGCATTGTGTCGCCGAGCTCTGACCCTGCCCTGAACAGTGGGACTTCACGTACCAGGCATCCACAGAGGCTCATCCCGTTAAATACAGAGCCCTGCCTGAAGTACCCTTTAAAATAGATTTTAGAAAACAAACCAACATGCTTTCAGACCTTCACAGCAATATTCACTTGGAAGAGTCACATGCAGATAGAAGCTATGAAAAAAAAGTGTTAAGATTCACTGATATCAAGAAACAAAAACTGATTTCATGTATCTTAATAAAAAGTTGACTTCTTCGGTGGCTCTGGTACAGTCATACAAATAAAAGAATATCTGAAGAAAAATGAAACCCAGGTGGCCCCAGGGGTCTTTGTAGCAGAAAGGAGCAAAGCATCTCATCAGGAAGCAGCTGCTGGGGCAGATGTGCTGTAACCAGTGTTTCTGCTCTTGAGTCCCCATACACCAAGGCACAGTGCAGCCTCACTGCAGATCTGGGTCTGAGTTCTGAGTCACGACTCAGTGACTGGCTTCTTGGTCTTGGATAGTTGCCTCAGTTATAAGTGGAAAAATAGCAGCATCTAGTTTATTGGCCTGTTGAGGGGCACTTCAAGGGCTCAGGTTGGTGCCTGCACAACTCAAAATCCTTAAGTTGCAGTATTATAATTGTACATAGGATTCAAAGCCCCAGAAGGTAAAGTCCAAGCATTGCATCTTGGGTGATGAAGCTATCAAATCCACACTGAAGGAGGAGACCTATTTCCCCAAGGAGTACCCCAGCAGAAGAGGAGGTGTGGAAGCTGGGGGGCAAAGCATAGCAAGCGTCCACGAGAGTCACCAACCTAGGGGACTCACAACTCCATTCGACTTCCTCATGCATTTCACTGGATGCGGGCATCCTAAGGACAGTGACTGGGTTTCATAAAAGAGATACCGAGCGTCTGGTGACCTGGTGATACATTAACATGGAAGAGGTCATCCTGGTATTCACAGCTACAAAAAAGTTCCAGTTTACACAAATCCAATGCATATAGAAAAGCAAATAGCACGCATAGTCACTTGTGGTGTAATGCAAGAGAGCTTCTGTTAATTCTTTCAAACACCATTACATTTATTGAAGAGGGCCTTGTTCATGACTGCTCTCTGGTCCCAGGCAGCGTGTAAAAAGCCAGAAGGCAGTCTGGGATACACTGCTCTGTGTCTAAACTTTACTTGTTTATTGCTGCTGTCTTGACTTTTTTGACATGTTATTGAATGAAAACAAATAAATATAGAGTTTATTCTTCAGCTCTGACAAAGTTTGATAAATGCTTATTTAACTTTTTGGCAGTTATGAGTAACAAATAAAGGAGCATCTTGAAGTAAGACCTGACTAAAACTTGCTCTGGTTTTGCTTACACAAAATCTCTAGGAACCAGGAATTGAAATGTCTCTCTACCCTGAGTTTTTTTTTTTCTTTTATCACTGAGTACATCCATTTACACGTTCTGTCTACGGTTGTTCTGGACTGTTAGGCTGCTACTTTGATTTATTTTAGTTTTCATTTCACAGTGGAAGGAAAAATGAGCCATTAAGCACTTGGCTTTGGACGAAAGATCTCCCAGGATACAATGAATGGCGTGCCTTTCCAAAACAGACCTGGGGCGGGGGTAGGGGAAGAAGTTTAGCAGATTAAGTTTCAGCTATATTCTAGTTTGGGCGTTGCACTTTTCAGATCTCCTGGAGTTATGGATCTTTGAAGATAAGAAGTAAGGAGAGAGAATTGTTCTAATCCTCTTTTCCATTCTGTCTAAACCAAGCAAGTGTGTGAATCGGTGTCATGCACTGCTTTCTGGTGACCTGTGTAATTTCTGCTGAGAGAAAGCAACCCAGACATCCCAGTCTTTGATTGCACTCCTTGACGTTTCCAGCCCTCAGGAGAGTTGGATCCATCCAGGCAATGGATTAGAACAGTGAAATAGCAATATCCATGAGGCAATGCATTTTACCTATTACTGTGTGAACCAGAATTAGAGCATCTCATGAGAGGTTGAAAAGGGCAGTATATGAGCATTTCATTAGTAAATGAAATAATGGTAATCTTACTTGTTATGGGAAGGCAGTGGTGCCTGTAGTGTGCCTGGTTTAATATTTATTCAGTGTACATAAAGCTAAGATTGTTGCTCTGATAAACTAAGTAAGACAAGTTGTGTACCTTGCATATCCTCGAGTGAGACTAAGAGTTACACGACAGTGGAGGCCAAGCACATGATGGAAATAAGTGAAGCAGTAGGGGGTAGTATGAACTGGAGATGCATGTCTAGTTGAAAAATGCAGTGACTATGGGTTTTAGGCAGTAATCTCCAAGTAAGACTATAACCAAAGAGGCTAGATGTTCTGATTTTTTCTTAAATTTTCAATGTAAGACTATTAAAAATAATCCATATCAGACCAACAAAACACATCCATGGACTACCATTTTGACATGTGTATAAATTTTTAAACTATAAAAGGTAATATAGAGTAATGATTAGAAACCTAAACTTTTAACAGAGCCTAGTTGAAATCTCCCTCTGTCTATTAACTGAGTGATCTTGGAGTCACTAAAAGTTTCTGGTTCTCAGTAACCTCAATTGTAAAAAGAATGGAATATCAAACTTTCAGAGTTGTTGCTAAAATTGAGATAATACATGTAAAGTGCATAAATAGGGGACAATGATGATAATGATGATTAACAAAAGTAACCCCAAAACTTCTTACACCTCAGATTCCTAGAGTCCCATCACATGTCATGTAGGCTGAGTGTTTTAGTCTTCTGAAAAAAACACTAGTGCAGATTACTCCATGAAAGGCACCATGCAGAGTCTTTTTATGTGCATTTTATATGCATAATTTAATCCTCATAAGTTTAGAAGAAGGTACTATTATTATAGTACCATATCACAGCTAAGCAAACTGAGGCCAGACTAAGCCATTTGCACAAGGTCTCAAGGTAAATGGAGGAATTGAAATTCAAACCAAATCTGTCTGAATGTAAAACAGAACTAATCATGGCCTTGAACATAAATTGTCTGCATACTTCAGTGTGTATCAGGGGTGGACAAGAAGAAGTGAAATTAGACAATTCACAAATGAGAGAAGGATGGAAAGAGAAAGGAGCAGACACAAGCTATCAGAGTTAAGGAACTTTATGAAATTGCTATGAATATTCTTGGTAAGCATGGTGTTAGAGGCACAATACAAATGAGTAAGTTGTTTCTAATACCCACACTAAAGGTTTAAACTTCCTTTTGGAGGCATTAAAAAAAATCCCTGTGGAAATTTATCTTTGCATGTATCATAAAACTCAAGAATTATTTTCCTATAAAGAAATCCCTCTATAGCCAACTTGTCCAACAGAAATATTTAGCAAACAAGGCAATACCTGCATGAACTAAAACCACAGGTCAGAGCATCCTTGTGGAAGTGAAGAATAGCAAAGCAAAGGAAGAAGAAGCAGTCGGATGGAATATACTGTAAAATGGTGCACACTGTACCTGCTTGCACGCAGCATCATGCTGTGTGGACATTAGAGAGCTAAACTCATGGAGCTCTGAATTCCTTGAAGAACGTGGCAGGATTAGGCTTAGCTGTGGGTGTAAGTTAATTCACCAGAACAGCGAACAGACCTGGGAGACAGTGACAGTCACTGAAGACAGGATTTTGATGGATGAATGTCTCAGCGCTGGGTGCACAGTGCTCTGTAGTGCCCATGCGCCCCAGAGACAGAGTCAGGCCAGGAACGGTGCACATTGCAGGCACTGCATGGGCGTTCCCTGAGAAGAGTATGTATTAGGAGCGAGAAAAAACCAGAAATTGGAGAGGCTGAAGGGAGAAGTTACAAAAATGTGTGTGTGTGTGTATGTGTTTCTATAACTGTCGGAGGAGGAGAAAAACACAATACAGTGGAGTTTTCCTATTGTAGTAGTGAATTCGTGTTCCGAGAGTGACCACCACGTTGGTGACACTTGGGGAAAACCAAGAGGACTTCCTCCTTCTTGAACGTGTTAGGATACCTAAACCTCTTACCTGTTATTTTTATGATTATCACTAGCTAATATTTGGCAAGAGTTCTTAATGTGGTAAATGCTGTTCTAAGGACTCTATATCCTTTATTTCAAAAATTTACACGAGCCTCATATGGTACCCGTGATTACCCACAACTTTCGGAGAGAAAATGAAGGATCATGAAGGTTGTGATTTGCTCAGGGCACCCAACTAGCAAGGGGCAAATCTCAGAGTCAAACACAGAATGATCTGACTCCAAAGTTCATATCCTTTCTACTCTGTTATGCTGTACTTAATTTTCTTAAGACAGGTTAAGTGTCTCTTTCAAAAATGTGGTATTACCAGGGATAATGTGTTTTGTGGAATCAGCTTTGGACTGGAGGTAGGAGATGGGAATGCACTCTTTTCTCTCTCACTCAGTGCTGCTTTTACTTAGCTGTGGGAATCTGGGCATCCATTTTCTTCTCTATAAAAGGAGAAACTTAAAGTAATGTCTTAATTTATTCCAGCTCTGATTTCTGTGTCTCCAGTCCTCTCAGTGGTGTATAAGGGTTAGTAGATGCTAGGAGACACCTACGTATGGAATTCAAGGGACAATTAATAACAGGTAATTGAGTCTTTTTATTGCTTAATGTTAAAGGTGTTGAATATCATTTCTTTTTGAGCCTATATGTTCCCTGTGCAATATGCACTTCAGCCAATAAGGAGCAGAGTCAGAGAGGTTACCCGTCCCCAGGCCCATACTGGGTAAAGCTGGAGTTCCTCTTGGTCATTCTGTTTCCAAACTCCATCCTCTTCAATACCAAGTGATACCTTTCAGTGACTCCCTTTAGGCATAATTAGGAAAGAAGATCCTTTCAACCAGTTGTCTTATTCTGGCAAAAGTAAAAGTAGATACTGATGAGTGGCCTTACTAATCGGAGTAGTTTTCAGAGCTTCATGAAAAAAATTAAATAAAGAGAAAACTCCGTATGGAATAATAGTGCACAGCCTTTTCACCCGTGATTTGTAATTACTTTGATTTTGTTGATTCCATTTTGGGGAACGAGAAGAACAAAATGATGGCCAACCATTGGGAAATGAATAGTTTCACAGCATGGTTAGTAAGTCACTCTAAAATTTGCTCATAATCAACCAGAACACAGTCAGTTTGATTGGTAAAGCGACAGCCAAAACTTGATTATGGCCTTCTCTCTGTGGCAAAATAAACGGGGAGACAGGCCATAGATATGTTGTTGGCGGCTTTTCTTAGCATCTGGTTGGATCAGCTGCTTATTTCTAATTATTCCTAAATTATGACTTACCTTAATCTCTCTACAATCTCAAATTATTCTTCAGTGGTGTTCGGCATATTGGATTGCAGATGTCAGATTAACTCATAAAGCAGCTCACACCATTTGTGGATAAATAATTCTGATGAATGTGGAGTTTTCCTGAAATTGAACTGAAAGCTGTTTCTTTGTATCTGCCTCTCGTGGGGACCTTATAGAGTCGTCACTTCACCTTTTCTCCTTCAGAAATGAGTTAGAATTTTTCAGTGACTTTCTTTTAAGTTATCTTTGAAATTGAGGATATGCTGACTTGTAATTTCTTATATTACTACAGACTCCCATTATTCCTTTTAGACCTAGGGCTTACACAGATATAAATTTAAGAAAATGACTGTTTAACTTTCTCAGCTAAAATGTATGTGTATTTTTACTTTCAGCCATGCATTTCCAAGCACATTACAGGAATTTTCTTATATAGTCTTCACAGCAACCTTGTGATTTATTATTTACTCTCTACAAGCAAATGAACTAAGATCGAGGGAGCTTAACTAGCCTGAGTCACGTGGCTAATAATCTGACATTATGGCATCACATTTGGCATCCAAATTCAAGTCCATAGAACGCCATGATGCTGGCTTTGCTCCATGTACTATTCTGCCATCTCCCAGACTGAGCCTCTCAAAAGCAAGGTCTGTTTCATTGATCATGGTATCCCAATGATTAATAAAGTATCTGCTGTGTAATTGGCGCAAACATATGTTTCACTAAGTAGGACTATAAATTCCAAAAAATATCCATTCATATCCTATTTTATATGAAAAATGTTTGTCAGTGAATTCAGTTGAACCCTTCAGTATTATCAGTGTTCAATTTACAGATCTTTGTCTAAATTCTTTAATCTCCCTTTGCCTTTTTTGTTTTCCATGGAATATTTTGGAATATGTTGGAATGTTTTGAATACATATTTATTTTGGAATATATTGGAAGAACTAATTATTTTGCATTACTTGGAATATTTTCTCAAACCTCAGATCATATAAGGTTAAAGCTTGTTTTTATGTAACCTTCATATATTTATTTGTTCTTAGTTCTTTTCTAAAATTGTAATATATTGCACTTTTGACCTGAGAAAGGAGACAGATTTACCCAAGAGTGTCCATTAAAGGAGTTTAAGCATTGGCCTTTTTCACATGGAATCATTGTCCTTTTACCAAAAGACTTCATAAGTGATGAAAAAATCATTATCATCAAAAGTACGTTTATTAAAATGGAAAACAAAATCCATAGTCTCAAGTAGGCCAAGTTAAAAAGGAACAATCTATGTTGTTAAATAATAATGTTGTGTTATATAGGTATCATAAAATTCTGATTGTGTTTTCTGCATTTTGAGGTAGATACATTTTTTCTAACCATGTGGGTTCCCTAACCAGCATGCATGGGATATGATAGGCAGGTGCATTTTTACTAACTGCAGTCTGATCTCTTATTGATGCCTCAAAGCCACAGACATAAATTCTTTCATACTAACATTGATAATTCTTATTGGAAACCATTATAACATTGTCTCCTTCTAAATTAAGGCAAGTATCACTCAATAAATTTTGTTTATATTCGTTCATCAAATTTTTAAACAATACCTACACTAGGTCAGGCAGTCTTGTAGGTGTTGAAGACACCAGAGGAGAGGAACTTCATCCTTAAGGAGCTTAGTCGGGAGACAGACATATGAAGAAACACATTACAATACAAAATGAACAGTTGCTGCAATATAGCTACTTACAGGATGAGTGAGACGACAAGGAAGATGTACCTAAGTTTGGACAAGCTAAAAAAAGTTTTGCGGAAACAGTAGGGTGCATTAAAATAAGAAGTTTAAGAAAACACAGTCAGTTGCTTAGAGGTATAAAGGAGCCCAGGATCTTTGAAAATCAGTAAAAGAATTTGGTAATACTAGAATGTAAGAAAAAGCAATGAGGTGAGAAAAGTGGACAAGGGCCATATCACTGAGGACTTGACTATTTTTCAGAAGAATTTATATTTAGTCCAATGAGCAGTGGGGAAGAGGGGCAGAATTTTGAGCAGAAGAATGACATAATCAGATGTGAGTGCTCAATGCCACGTTTATTTCAGGGGGGTAACAATTGTGCTATTGACAGTGAGTCAATCCTAGCTCAGCTCCAGTGATTTGTGAGATTGCTGTCTGGTTTTCCCTGGTTCCATGTCTTATTTGCTGTAACCAGCACTAGGCTGATGAAAAGTCTTATTTAGAGGTGAGCATGACTGTCATTGTAGCTGTTCCACAATATTCTGTGTTACTTCTTTTGACCTCCATGAGCACATTCTACTTACATTGTCATGCAGTGTGATTCAGTTAGACTTTCCCTGAGACAATTCTCAGCCAATGCCTGTACATGGAATCATGGCTGTCTACCCATCATACATTCCAGAGCAGAGTGCTGATATGTAGAGATAAACAGAGAAGGAGACAGCTAATTCTCACCTTGTCCTGCCCAGAATCCTGATGACAGTTTGCTTTTAAGATGACCATCACCAGTGCCTGGGAAGATGTGTCAGATGCTAAGCATCACTAATAAATTAGGGCAGTATAGCACTCTACATGTCAGAAGAACACAGTGGACACGTTTAAGAATGTCATGACATACATATCGTTTTATTGAGACCCATGATCTTGAAGTCCCCATTTCAAGCTGACACCCAAGGGACATTTTACAAATGTCCTTTTTTTAAAAAATCCTTTTTATTTTGAAATCATTTTAGACTCACAAGTTGAAAAAATAGTATAGAACGTTCCATGAACCCTTCCCCCAGGTTCCTCTGCTGGTAACATATTTCATAATTATAATGCTTTATCAAAACCAGAAAACTGATGTTCCTATAACACTACTTTTTAAAAAAGGTTTATTGAAATATAGTCAGTGTGCAACGTTGTGTTTATTTCTGGTATACAGCATAGTGATTCAGTTATACACATGTATATATGTATACATAAATTTTCCTTTTCAAATTCTTTTTTATTACAGGCTATTACAAAGTATTGAATATAGTTCCCTGTGCTGTACAGTAGGACCTTGTTGTTTATCTATTTAATATACAGTTGGAGTTGCTACAACACTGTTAACTAAACTGCAGATCTTACTCATATTTAGTCAGGACTTCAATCATCAAAATTCATCTACATTTTTTTCAGTTTTTACATGCTTCCTGATCCTTTCTGCTTTACACACGCCGTTCCATCTGCCCTGGGCACTTATCCCTGTTTCAGTAACTCAACTCTCATGCCTATTGAATGCACATTCTGATTTAGCTATCTGCCTCCTCTTTCAGTTCTAGTTCATATGTCATTTCCTAAGGGAGGCCTTCCAGGTGCCCCTGCCCCCAAATAGGGTATTTCTGCCTTATGTGTACCCTCATAGCCTCTGTCCTTCTCCTTCTTGCATTAATTATAGTTAAAAACAAATAACTAATAAGTTTCATGGTAATGTGTGAGGACGGTGATGATGAATTTTGTGTGTCCACTTGCCTGGGCTAAGGGATGCTCAGATAGCAGGGAACGCATTACTTCTGTGTGTGTCCATGAGGTTGTCTTTGGAAGAGATCAGCATTTGAATCAGTTGACTGAGTAAAGACGGTCCTCCTCAGCAATGTGGGTGAGGCATCATCCAGTGCACTGAGGGCCTGAGCAGGACAGAAAGTCAGAGGAAGTGTGAATGTGCTTGCTCTGCTTGAACTGAGACATCTGTCTTCTTCTTCCCTTAGACATCAGTGCTCCTGTTCTCTGGCCTTTGGACTTGGACTTACATCACCAGCTCCTCTGGTCTTGAGGGTACAGACCCACACTGAATGACACCACTGGCTTTCCTGGGTCTTCAGCTTGCAGACAGCAGATCACCGGACTTCCCAGCCTTCATAATCAGGTCAGCCAACCCCTGTAATAAACCTCCTCTTACATACATCTGTACCTATACTGTTGGTTCTTTCCTCTGGAGGACCCTGACTAATACAGAGATGGAGAAAATAAACATGCATTATTTCAAGGTCTTCCAGTTTATCATGAAAGAATAAGACGTATTGTTCTGTTTCTCTCAAAGTAAAGCAGGCAGGGCCTCCCTGGTACTTTCTGGATTCAAGCCAGCACTTCATTAAAAATCTGTAGATGACACTGGGACACCATTGGATGGGGTGTAGAGGTTGACTCACAATGTTTAATGTTCTTAGTAAAGGAAATGTTTTACTGCTTTATTTGACTTGGGAGCCTCTTAAGTACAGGTAAATTCCTTTTTATTCAACATTTAGAATTTCTGTAGCATTACACTAGATAATATGGAATAAATGCACATGGAAAGATACTTGTTCTCATTCAGTTTTTAAGAGATAGCAAGTGAATGTAATTAGCAAATGCATCATCCATCCCTGTATTCACTCAGCCATCTGTATTTAGCAAATCTTCATACAGCAAGAGTTCTGGTTTAGTTCCTCCAAGGAGGAGACAGTTAAACTCATGCCCAGATAGCACTTATAGCATAGAAAGAATATGGAAAATTATGTGGAGTGACGGAGAGGAGGTAAGTAGAATAGACATCAATAGAAATTAAGAAGTGCATGTTTAAAAGTTCTTATTATAAGAAAAAATTTTGTAACTTTATGTGGTGACTTACGTGGTATAACTTAACACTGTGTTGTTTTCATTTTATAGTACATGCAAGTACCTAATCATTATCTTGTACACTTGAAACTGATATATTATATTCAATTATATCTCAATAAAAATGAACAAACATGCAAGCTGATGGATACAGAGAACAGATAGGTGGTTTCCAGAGGTGGGGAAGGTGAGGTCGGAGTAGGGCGAATGAAATGAATTGAAGTGAGTGAAGGGCGTTAAAAAGCATAAACTTCCCTCTATAAGTTAAGTGATGTACAGCATGGCAGCTATAGTTAATAATCATTTATTGTATATTTGTTGTTTCTAAGAGTTGTTTTTTGTATATATACATTTTTATTGAAATATAGTCAGTTTACAATGTGTCAATTTCTGGTGTACAGCACAATGCTTAAGTCGTACATGAACATACATATGTTCGTTTTCATTTTCTTTTTCACCATAAATTACTGTAAGATATTGAATGTTGTTCCCTGTGCTGTACAGCATGAACTTGTTTATCTATTTTGTATGTAGTAGTTAGTATCTGCAGATCTTGAACTCCCAATTTATCCCTTCCTTCTCCCTTTTCCCCTGTAACCTCAAGTTTGTTTTCTATGTGAGTCTGTTTCTGTTTTGTAAATAAGTTCATTTGTCTTTAAGTTGATGAGAGGGTAGACCTTAAAAGATTTCAGTACAAGAAAAAGAATTTTGTAACTATGTGCAGAGATAGGTGTTAACTAGACTTACTGTAGTGGTCATTTTGCAATGCATACAAATTTCAATTCCTTATTTTCTACACTGAAACTAATATACATCAGATATATCTGAAGTCTTTTTAAGGGGAAAAGTGTACAAGTTAATGAGTCAGACATAACATTTTACATATCTTAGCTCTGCCTATGTGACTTTCAACCAAACCCTCTAAGCTTTATTTTCTTCTTCTGCTGAATGGATTTAATAATATAACTAGACTGTAGGGTTGTGAGAATCCAATGAAATCATGAATGTAAAGCTATTTTTATGGTGCCAGGCACATAGTAATCCCTCAGTGTTATCTCTTATTATTTCTTCTGAATCCCATTTCCATCAGACATTTTCTATAAACACCCTTATATCACCAATTAATTTCTGTTTCAGTTTTCATCAAAATATTCTTAGTTGTTTCTACAAAAATACAAAAATTTGATCTTACACAAATGGAAAACAAGAACAGCAGAGCTAGATTGAGGTGAGAGGCTGGGAGATTATGCAGGGTATTGCACTGGCTAAGTCATTCACTTTTTTACACCAGCTCAAAGTGAGTGTGATTTAAATTCATACCATGACAATATGACAAATTGTAGAAATTGTGGAACCCTCAGGGTCACATATGAAAAGTTGAACTGGAAATGTTAAATTCACAAGGATGTCAGGGATCTGCTTGTGTATAATTACGTATAACCCAAGAAAGCAAGTGATGAATGCCAGTCAAGAGAACTGATCAGGTGCTGCAGGAAGTTACAGGGGAAAAGATTTCATTTTAAGGAGCTATTCAAGGCTATAGCAAAAATGTCCTTCTCACAAAGCACATAATTTTTCTGTTTTTTGATACCCGAAGTCAGTTATAATGGAACTGGTTTGAGTCCTCAGAATTGCATAAAATGGAAGCTGGTTGTGTGAGGGCTGGTTTTGCTTCTCAGGAATGAATATTAAACTGTCATCACTGATTACTGGCAAGACAATAATGATCGAGGGTTACCAGGTACTGCATACTTTCTATCACAGAGTATGGTATCCCCAGACTTAGAGATGACATAAACCAGTACAACAAAAAATAAATAAATTAGTGTCTCCCGCAAGGAGCATTACCAACATTTTATTTTATTTTTATCGCATAAATGTATAATTTTTTGAAGCTGGGATTACTGTCATTTTTAAAAGCATGTCTGAAGCTGAAACAAGCAGAAGAACATAATCCATGTAAACAAAATTAAGTTGTTCTTTATATGTCTCAATGCATTTCAAGCCAGTTATTACATGGATTTTCATAATATTAACATTTTATGTCTAGGACAATCTGATTTGAAGTACAGGGTGAGTGTTATACATGAAATTCATGTTGGGAACCTTGGATGCCCTCCTCCCACGCCCCCAGAGCAACAGACACCCTTCCTGTAGAGCAGCTGACACAGACTGGAGGAGACGCCCTCCTGATGGCTGACAGGGAGACACAGGCAGTGCATGCTGAGATTGTCATGTGCCTCTGTTACAAATGGGAAACAGCACTGATACCAAAATGTGAGCCCCAGATTGAAGCCATAAGGGCAGATATTCTAAATCAGAGACTTTGATTACCATCTTGCTTCTTCTCAGGTTATGTAGCCTGCCCCAAGTTGAGTTGTAGTAACATTTTATTTATTTAATGGTGGTTAATGATTTTTTTAAGCCCTGCAAGGGAAAATGGCTGCTCTTGGCATAGAAGACAGTCTTTATTAAAGGATCGAATTTACATTATGAAAATCCTGCTACTTTGAGCTTATTTTTTTCACTATGTTGAGGATCCATGAAACACTTCTGAAACACTCTGCACTGGTCCGTGAGCTTTGTAGAACTGGAGGGAAATCCAAACCTCAGAGAGTCTGATTTGAATAGTTGTGAAAGGTATCTGTGGCTCAGGATTTTTTAAATGCTCTCTTAATGAATCTAGGGTCTGCATCTAGCAAGATGATTTCTCCACTCTGTCACTGTTTTCCTACAAAAACTGTTCTCTGCTCAAAGCTGTATTTTATATCAGTGCACCTGGATGCTTCCTTTCACAAGGAGCGTGGTTACTCAGTGCCAGACCATCCTAGGCATGAAGAATGGACTATAAAATAAATTCAGCGCAGTCTCTTTCCTATCTACTTGATTGTTTATTGAGGTGAGAGAGAACTTTGTGGGGCAGTGGGAGATCTGCTTCCAACACTGCAACAGAAGATGTCTCGCTGTTATCCTAAGAGTTAAAATAAGTCCCAGATGACTAAAGATCATCCTCCCTTCAAAGCTGGAAAAGATTTAAAAGGCAGCTGAGGCAGGATGTTTGCAGTAATTTAAAGCCCCTCCTTTGAAAACAGGATATCAATGGCGCTGCTGTGAATTTGCTGAAAGAATAACACAACAACAAAATTAACATCTGGCCTGTTTTTCAAAAGCCATAAAATGGAAACATCATTACAAGAAAATACAGTGGAGCTTGGCAGGTGAAGAGAGTGTAAAAAAAACCAAAAATCTGAAAGGGAGAGAATAGGATAGGAAATGAATCAGGAAACCATAAACTGATGATGGTGAGGATGGTGGTGGTGGTGATGATGTTAAAATAGCAATAAAGCCACCATTTATTGAGTTCCTACAATGTACTGAGCATTTGTTTTTATTCATTCAAACATTGTAACTAATTTGTGTGAGAAAGTATTCCTGAATGTGGTAATGGACAGGAAGTAAAGAGTAGAAAAATGCTAGCCCTCATGGAGCTTGTATTCCCGTGGGGGAAATTCCTAAGTACATCCAGTCCTTCTGACAAAGTTGCAAAGTAGGAGTTGGTTACCCCAAATTTATAGGAATTTAAAACTCAAGAAGGTTAATTAATTTTAATCTAGGAACACCTGTCAACTAGGGGTATCAGGACATGTCAGAGGAGTTATTATTTGTAACTTCAGCCAAATATTATATCCCTTTATTGTAGGTGTAAAAAGGAGAGAGGATAGGTGCTTCCTCATATTTAAGAAGACATTTACTTGGGCACCAAGAGACCTAGATTCATATTTTGCTTGGCATCAATCCATGCTGTGATCTTGATCAGATCCTTTCCTTTGTTGAGTTTTGATTTTATAGTTCTAAAGTGAGGCAGTTGGACCAGTTCAGTAGTTCTCAAACTATGGAGCTCAGATAGGCAGCCTCAGCACCACCTGGGAACTTGTCTGAAATGCAGGTTTTCACAGCATACCCCATGCCTACTATAGCAAACTCTGGGTAGGCTCAGCAGTTCATGTTTTAACAGCCCCTTTAGGTGATTCTGATATGCAGTAAACTGGACTAGATCATCAAATATGATAATTAAGAGTTAAAGTGTCAGGGAGGCCATCCAAGATGTTGGTGTAGGAAGATCCTGAACTCCCTTCTTCCTGTGGCCACCCCAAACCCACGGCTACATAGTGCACAGTTAGCACTGAAAAAGAACCTATAGCCAGCTGAACAGCTCCTCCACAGCAAAGGATAAAAGGGCCACATTAAGATGGGGAGGAGGGACAGAGATGCAGCCTCACCAAAATCCCCACCTCCAGCCTGGCAACCCACAATAGATAAATACCCTGAAGCAAATGAAAATGGAAATACAACATTCCATTGGGATACAGCCAAAGCAATTATAAGAGAGTAGTTTATAGCAATGTGTGCCTACCTGAAGAAACAAGAGAAATCTTAAAAAGCAATCTAAATCCACACTCAGAGGAACTAGAAAAAGAACAAACAAAACCCAAATTTAGTAGAAAATAGGAAATAAAGATCAGTAAAAAAATAAATGAAATAGACTAATAAGATGATCATGGAACAGATCAATGAAATTAAGAGCTGTTTCATTGAAAAGATAAACAAAACTGACAAGTCTTTTGCTAGACCCACTAGGAAAAAAAAAAAAAAAGGAACACTCAAATAGATAAAACCAGAAATGAAAGAGGAGAAATTACAACTGATACTACAAAAATATAAAAGATCGTAAGAGACTACTCTGATCAATTATATGCCAACAAACTGGAAAGCTTAGAAGAAATGGATAAATTCCTAAAAATATAAAATCTTCCAAATTTAAATCATGAAGAAAGAAAAAGTGAATAGAATGATTAATAGCAAGGAGATTGAATCACTAAAAAAAAAAAAAAATCCAGGCTAGACAACTTCACTGGTGAATTTTACAAAACATATAAAGAACCAATACCTGTACTTGTCATACTCTTCCAAAGTATTGAAGAGGAGAAAATGCTTCCAGACTCATTTTATGAGGCCGTTGTTACCCTGAATTTCACACACACACACACACACACACAGAGCAAAATTACATACAGGTGAATATCACGGATCAACACAGATGCAGAAAACCTCAATCAAACATTAGCAAACCAAATTCATCAATACATTAAAAAAGAGCATTCACTGTGATCTACTGGGATTTGTTCTAGGGGTACAAGGATAGTTCAACATCTGCAAATTGATGTGATACGTTACAGTAACAAAATGACGAATAAAAATCATTTCAATAGATGAAGAAAAACTATTTCACAAATTCAGCATGCATTTATGATAAAATCTCTCAACAAATTGGGTATAAAGGTAATGTACCTCCACATAGTAATGGTTTTACATGATAAACCCACAGATAACATCATACTCAACAGTGAAAAGCTAAAAGCTTTTCCTTTAAGCTCAGAAGCAAGATAAAGGTCCTCACTCTTCCCACTTTCATTCATCATAGTATTGGCAATCCTAGCCACAGCAAGGAGGCAAGAAATATAAAAGGCATATAAAATGGAAAAGAATATGTAAAACTGTCACTATTTGCAGATGATGTGTTACTATATATAGAAAACCTTAATGATGACATAAAAATACTGTTAAAACTAATAAACTCAGTAAAGTTGCAGGATATAAAATCAGTATGCAGAAATCTGTTGCATGTCTATACACTGATAATGAACTATCAGAGAGGATATCCCATTTACAGTTGCATCAGAGGAATAAATACCTAGGAATAAACTTAACCAAGGAGATTAAAGATATGTGCACTACAAACTATAAGACAGATGAAAGAAATCGAAGACACAAATAAATAGAAACATAGTCCATGCTCCTAGATTGAAAGAATCTGTATTTTAAAATTCCTGTGCTACCCAAGGCAATCTGCAGAATTAATGCAATCCCTACTAAAATACCCATGACATTTTTCACAAAACTAGAACAAATAATCCTAGAATTTTGGAACAGAATAGAGAGTCCAGAAATAAACCCACACATATATGGTCAATTTATATTGGACCAAGGAGCCAAGAATATGCAACAGGGTAAGACAGTATTTTCAGTAAATGGTGTTGGGAAAACTGGACAGCCGCATGTGAAAGAATGAAGCTGGATCACTCTCTTACATCATACAGGGAAAATAAATCCAAATGAATATAAATAAATGAATAACTCAAAACTGACTAAATACTTGGATATAAGACCTGAATCCCTAAAACTCCTAAAAGAAAAAAGTCTGTAAGCTCCTTGAGATCAATCTTGGCATTCAGTTTTTAGACCTGACTTCAAAAGCAAAAATAAACAGGTGGGCCTACACCAAACTACCCAGTTCCTATGCTAAAGTTCAGCAAGATTTGTTCAATACGCCTCCCTCAATCAAGTGTTAGAGATGCTGATTCTCTTCACTTGAGACTTTGAACTCATGGCCAACTCCTCAGGCAATAAAGATCCCCACTCCACAAAAGATTTGAGAGAAACAGAGGGGTATGATGTTAAATTAGTATTGGGAGACTGATGTATCATTTACTCTCTTACAATATTATACAGGAATCCTGGGAATGAATAACATTCCCAAACTGAAAAAAATTTAAAAAATAAAAGCTTTTGTGCAGCAGAGGGAACCAGCAAAACTGAGAAGGCATCATACTGAGTATCAGGAAATACTTGCAAATCTTATATCGACTAGGAGTTAAAACCCCAAATATGTAAAGAACAAAAGCAGCTCAATAGCAAAAAACACAAATCTGAATTAAAAAAATGATCAAGTATCTGAACAGACATTTTTACAAGGAAGACATACAGATGGCCAACAGATATATGAAAATGTGCTCAACATCACTAATCATCAGGGAAAATGCAAATCCAAACCACGATGAGATATTACTTGACATCTGTTAGAATGGTTATTACCAAAAAAGCAGAAATAAATGTTGGAGAGGACAAAAAGAGGAAGGAACCCTCGTACCCTGTTGGTGGGAGTGTAAATTGGTGCAGCTACTATGGAAAACAGTTTGGAGATTTTCCAAAAAAAAAAAAAAAAAAAAAAAAAGACCTACCAGATGATCTACCTATTCCACGTCTCTAAGTATACATCTGAGGGAAATGAAAGTACTGTCTTGAAGTGGTATCGGCATTCTGTGTTCACTACAGCAATATTTACAATAGCCAAGATATGGAAATAACCTAATTGCCCATTGATGGATGAATGGATAAAGATGTGATACACACACACACACACACACGACTACTATTCAGTCATAAATGAAGAAGGAAATCTCCCCATTTGCAGCAATGTGGATGGACCTTGGGGGTACTATACTAAATGAATTAAGTCAAAGACAAAGACAAATACCACATTCTTTCACTTATATGTGGAATCTAATAAACAAATGAACAAACTGAAACAGTACCGAATGCAGAGATACAGAGAACATGTTGGTGGGTACCAGAGGAGAAGGGTGTGACAGGAGGTGGGTAGAAATGGGTGAATGGGGTCGATTGTATCTCAGGGTCTGTTGTATCTCAGTGGATGGTAACCAGACCTACTGTGCTGATCACTTTGTAGTGTATACCAACATCGAGTTATTATGCTATACACCTGAAACTAATGTTGTTATCAATTGTACATCAGAAAGTAAATGAAGTGGTACAGCCATTTTGGGGAAAGAAGTTTTAAGAGCCAGGCATGGATTTGATCCAAGCTCACAACTAACTCACTGCCTCCGTGTGAATTGACAAGTCATAAACCACTCCGAGCCCCTATTTCTTGAACTGTCAAATGGAATCAGTAGTATTTTTCCTGTTAACCTGTTATGAATGAGATAAGACATGTAAAGCACACAAGCAAATGTTTGTCATTTAAGCAATTATTTATCATCATCACTTCCATGATCGAAAACACAGTGACATTCTAAGATTGTGTCATATTTGAAGATGCGAACAAGAATACTGACTAGTCCAAAATATTGCCTGGATGACAAAAAAAAAAAAAAAGAATTCCCTTTTTAACAACCTAAATGCAGGCTAAAACTACCAGATTGTAGCAGCAAATGGTTCTGCTGCAAGAGGTAGGAAGTGTTATCATAAACAGATGTTGCGTTTACATCCAGAGAATCAGCAAGCCACGTCCCTCCATATCAAACCAGCCTTCCTTAATCATAAGCTCTGTTGGCTTGCAAGTTTGCTATCTAGTTGAATTGAGCCTTGAATGTATATCGAAACATGTATTAGTCAGGTGATAACAAATGAATTAAAAAGGAGGAAGACCATCAATCCAGTGAGCAGTTAAAAGCTGAAGGGATGATGTCATTCGAAATACATGGACGTGGCATCTCCTTTCTTCCCACTGCCATTCTTTTGCATCCCCTCCACTCTGCAGGTAACAGGATCCAGGTTTCCCACAAAACATGTGAAAGCACCAGAAAACAGGAAGAAAGAGGTGTGAATGACCTGCCAACCACAAGTAAGATGGGTTTAATGTAGTATAAAGGTGTGGATCTAAAGTCCAGAAAAGTGAATTCCTCAAGGTATTTTACTTTCTGAGCAAACCTAATTATAGCAACTCAGGACAACCAAATATTTCAGAGATGATCTTCTGCAGTGTTTAAGATCTCAGTCTTTAAAGTCAGGCAGCCAGGGCTTCAATCTCAACTCAGCCATTTACAAACTGGATGATCTTGGACAAGTTTCTTAATATTTCTAAAACTCACTTTTCTTCTATGCAAAATTGGGACAATAAAAGTATCTACCACAGAAGGTGGCTCTGAGGACTAAAGAGGGTAGTACTTAGCATAACATTTAACATAGTAAGTTCAGGGAGTTATAATCATAGTTTTTTAAAAATGCCCTGAATTACTATGAGTATTTTGTAAGACCTCTGAAGGCTGTTTTAAGGCAATGGTAGGAGGCTCTCTTTAAAAGCTGCCACCCGGTGAATTTCTGTCTGTCCTGTCCACAATTTTTTATAAAAATAATTTGTATCTCTATGGGTTGCAAGTGAAACTGTCTGAAATCAAAATGTGAATTTACTAGCTCTCAAGACTGCAGTCCTGAGGTGATCGTGCCTTGGCATGGCTAGCTTCACAACTCAAACGGTGTCTTCAGGACTTGAATCCTGCCGTGTTAGTTTCATTCTCTTTGTCTAAGAAGCGACAAGACATTTGTAGTACCATAAGACTCTCACTGCAGCAGGAGACAGACCGTTTTTCTGTAACATTAGTAGTTCTGTGAATTTCTGATTGGACCTGCTTTGGCCATCCTGAGCCTGTCATAGTGAATAGCAGTATGCTGGTGTGCTGATGGGCTGGGACTTAAATCACACGGTCACTCTGGAGGTGGGGTGGGGTGCTACCCAGAACCATGGACCAAGGGTGAGGGGAGGATGGATTCCTACTAGTATTTGTGACCTTGCTGTGGAGGCAAGAGGGGTAGATACTCCACTCCTTTCTTTCTCTTCTTTTTTCCCCCTTCCAGTCAGTCCTTTTGTGTTGCATGCATGTGTAGCTCCTGACTTCAAGGGATTACTGAACTCCAGATCAATTTTTCATAAAATGTAGCTAGTGGGCATCTTATATCAGAATTTCCCTTAGTGCCTGTTAAAATGGACCTGGACCTCTCTCCACCTCAGAATCCTTGAGGGTTAGGACAGTTGTCTGTATTTTTAACAAGTTCCTCGGATAATTCACAGAAATATGTACCAAAATTTGAGAACCAGTGAAAAAGATAATGGTTAAAGATAATTTCTTCTGTAATAAACTGTTGATTTAATATAATACGTTTCACTGTCACTTGCTTATACCTGTCTGTATAACAAAGACAATAATATATGCCCTCAGCCACCTCAAAAAGCTCTCCAAGGGCCAATGATTTTCTTTTAATGTAAAATACTTTCTGGTTCCTTAGAAATAATGGTAAAATCAGTTTTATTAGTTTGGCAAGCTAGTGGTAATAGAATGATCTGTTAAATAGAGAAGTAATATATACTATATGGATTATTTTTTTAAATGATGATATTGGGTAAGTTGATAAAATCTCTCTGTGTCTGAGAGTACTCATCTGTAGAGAGGAATAAATCTCTATCAGGTTTTAATGAGAAATTAATTCTTATAACATCCTTAGAATTTTGGCCCACAGTAGTCTCTCAAATGATAGTTTTTCCTACTAGGCATTTACTATGTATATTTCTCATATAATACTTATAAACCCCAAACTATTGCACCTATTTTGGAGATGAGGGGCCCAATGCTCAGGGAGGTTAATTCACTTGCTCAGGGTCACAGAGCTAGTGTGATAATTATGTCAAAATATAATTGAATCCACAAGCATTCAATGGGTGCCTCTTACACACTGACCACTGATAATTCATGATTTCTGAATGATTTGTGGGTATTGCAGTTTAAGTATTGACAAGGCCAGTTAGTTGATCGCTCTAGTTAGAATGACGACGATAAGGGTTTATCATGTGTAAACATGTAGTCCTATTACTGCCTTTTCACTCTCCATCCTACTAGAGTAAGAAAACAACACTGAATCTCTGATTTATAATTATGACAGGGTGTGAATTAGAATTTTAATTAAGAGTTTAGCTCTCAGGGTTAGGGAGTGAACATTACCTAAATTTCTCCTAAGGACTAATTTACTCAACAGGAGGATTAAGCTCAATATGTTGTTTATTTTTTGCAAAGGAGCTTGTTTACTCTCAGTTTTATTTTCTGTCAGGTTTATTTGTAGACTTTCCATTTTTCATCAAGCCAAACTTGTTGTCATGGATATATTTTAATCCAAGAAATTTAAGTACTTGATAAGCTTGAGAAAATACCTAAATAGTATATTTTCAGTAGTACCTCACACTTTGATCCTGTGTTCTAAAATATTCATCGATTCCTTCTCACCACAGCGTTTCTTAACTTCATCCTTGCTCATCTCATGACAGTGCTCTGCAGAAGTTCACTTCAGGTATAAACTTGCTCATGCTGTTTCTCCTTTGTGGAATGTCCCTTCTCTAGACACATGCTACCCCATCTTCGTGGCTCAGCTCAAATCTGACCTCCTATACAATACTCTCCTTAACTGCTCCACCCGAAAGTAATCCCTCTCCTTTCTATTAACCTCCACTTTTAGATTTTTATAACTGTGGTTCTCCTGAGCAGTTTCTTGGAATTTAGCTGAAAGACACAGTGAATTGGGTAAGTGAACAAGCTGTTTCCTTTGAATTACATGCTAGGAAGCTTATAACAAATGTCTGAGCACCCAGAACAACGGTAAAGACTTCATAGAAAGCATTTTTATCTGAGTTTCATTTCTGGTTCCATATCATATCCGAATATTTCTCCTTCTCCTTCTATACACACACACCCCCACACACACCCCCCACCCCCCACACACACACCACCCTCCCCACACCCCACCTTTTCTTTATCATTCAGTTCTAACATATGTTTCAGTTTTGTATTCTGTGTACTTTAGTAGACCTCCTTGTGCATTTTTTTCCTAGGGTGTATAAGTTGAAACACAAATAGATACAAGATATATCTGTCATTAGTCTTTGTTTTGCAAGTGACAAATTATTACCCATTTTAAACTGGTTTGATCAACAAAGAAAATTTGTTGCCTCATGTAGGAAAAAAAAAAATCAGAGGCTTTGGCTAAAGTTTGATCCAAAAGTTCAAACCATGCCACCGAAAGCCTGGCTGTGTTATAAGTGACTGTTTTTTGCATATGCTTTATTATACTCAGGCCTCATAAAAATGGCCCCCGGAAGTTCCAGTCTCTCTAATGGTAGCAAGATGGAACTACACATTTAAAGCACCTAAATCAGTAAATTCCTGTAAGAAGGAAGGTTTTTTATCATTGTTTCTGTAAGGTAGAGAAGATACTTTTCTCTCCAGAAACAAATGTCTCTCTTACCTCATTGGTTCGAATAGTCGTATGTCTTTCTTCAAGCGAATCATTTAGCTGCAAGAAAGTTTTACCACCATTGATTTTAAAAAATCTGGTTTAGAATGGGGGAAGAGTGGCATTACAAAAGACATTTGGTGTACTTTTAGGAAGTTGTAGTTGGAAGCCAAGAGGCTCAAAACTTAGCAATCATTCTCTGTGCAAGGAGTTTTGTACCTAATCACTTCAAATCATTTCTGGGTGTTAGCAATTTCTCTGCAAGGTGATGGTAGGCTCTTCGAGTGAAGAATTGGTCTTGAGCTTTCTTTGTAGGTTTCAGAGTGGCCAGATATACTAGACTCCAAACTGGTTTTCATCCTACCTGCTTGTGGCTATTGCTGTAATTTTATGGTAGTTGACTTGTATGATTGAACTCCGTATTACATCTCATCAGCACAGAAGGACAACTAGAGAATTGCTCTCGGGTTAATTTGTGCAACGGGTGAACAGATTCGACGTAAGGTTGACTGCTCAAAGGACGTTTTGGAACTTACTGGCTGCGAACAGATAATTCACACCACGAGGCCTGGGGTGGGACATAAACAGTGCCCTCCTTATACTTTGTCCTCATTGCACTAGGGACGTTTTGTGTGTCCACATAGACCCAGGACTGTGGAGTCGGGGGTGGGATGTAGAACACTGGGGTGGGGACTGCGTTAGGGCTTCTTCATGCTGTCCTGGTAGAGACAGCCCACACAATGTGAGTCACAGATAGTGTTGTCAGACATAGCAAATACAAATACAGCACACCCAGTTAAATCTGAATTTCAGATGAAAAACAAATTTTTCTTTTTTAATGTAAGTATCATCTATGCAATATTTGTAGTAGTGATACTGGAACTATTATATCAAGCAATTTAGTCAAGGCTTTCATTGAGTTTATATATATATATATCAGTTGTGTTATGCTTGACAGCTTTCATAATGTTTCAGTCTTCATGGGAATCTAATGAGTGGGATCTGGCTTCCATTGCATCCTAGCGATGTTGTCTTATGTAAATTCCCTAAATTCTTTGTGCTATAGCTTTATTATCTATAAAATAGAAAAATAATAGCTCCTGCCTCCTGGGGTGATGGAGAATTAAGTGCCATATAATATACAAATGTTATATTTAGGGCAGATAGTAAACTCTCAATAAATAGCAGGTATAGGGTATGAAGATGCTATGCAGCTACTCACACAGGCCATTGAAATTTTCTGTAATAATTCACTTCTCTTGCTCAGTGCGATGTGGGGACCCAAAAAATCGATGCTTAATGAGGGAACCTTTGATGAGTACTGAATTATTCATGCCACAAATAGTTACTTAGGGCTCACTTAGTACACAGCAAGCAAGACTAGCTGTTGGTGATAGGGGTCAGCTGTGTACCCTGTCTCTGCTCTCAAATAGCTTTGGTTCATGTGGAACACAAAACAGTGGAGGGGATCTGTGAAAAGACAGCCTGTGCTTGTGGAATTGAAAGATGTCGGTCGGAGATGAGTTCATATAAACCTTCACAGAGTTTCTCCAGATAAAATGAAAACTTCCGAGGGATCGTTGATCTCTGATGTCTTTCCCAGGACATGATATATATTAGGTACTCAATAAATGTTTGCTAAAACAGAGGAAATATTAGATGAGAATTGTTCTCTGTCCCTTGTTGGGAAGAATTTTGTAGCTTCCAGAGTAAGTGGAGATCTGTAGAATTGGGACTTAATGCCTGTCTATAGGGTGACCATATAATTTTTCATCCAAACTGGGATGCTTTTAGATGCGTGAAAGAGGATGCCAATAGTAATTGGACAGGCTCAACAGGCATAGCCTGGAGTTTTCACAGGCAAACAGGACATATGTCCACCCTAGCTGCAAACATCGCCTGGCAGACAGGGTTTGAAAAGTGTGAAGCATTCCAGGTACAAATGTGTATTTTTTTCCCTTGAACATACACAATTCTGATTTGAGCAAAAACGGGATACAGGCATAGTGTTTACCATGGTCTGAGCCGTGTCTACCACGTCTGGAGCTAGGATTTAATTTCAGTTTTTTCTGGTTGACTGTCACTAAATCATCTTGAGATAATACACTGGAACTGTACCATGTAAGCTTAGACCATCAGTTCTGGAAACAGCCTAGAGGTAACAGGATCTCATCCCTTCACTGTTCCCAGTGATGCCGTCGGCCAGAGGGAGGCAGCTGGGAAAGAATGAAAACAATGCTAGACTTATCAAAAGATGACATCCTCTATTTGTCAATTATACCTCAATAAAGCTGAAACAAATTTTAAAAAGGCTTCATTCAAATCCTCACTCTCTAATCCAGATGCCAAACTGGCCCAAGAGGTGAATCCAACCCAACAGATATTTTGCAAGCAAGACCGTGTTGGAACACGCCTGGTCATTTATGTATTACATGTGGCTGCTTTCTAGCTACAATGGCAGGGTTGAGGAGTTGAGACAGAATGTATATCCTTTAAAATCTAAAATACTTATTATCTGACCCTTTACAATAAAGATTCGTAACCCCCTTCCCTAATCTGCTAACCTCCTTTTCCTCTAACTCCTGTGCCTTCTCCTCGCTACCAGTCATTGAAAACTCCAAACCCAGCAGTAGCCTAAATGCCCCATGTGCACGATTTTGCTAAATGGTCACAAACCTCTAAAAAGGGAGAGACAGTGTGTGTGGTGGTTAGAATGCAGACTCTAGAACCTGACTGTTTGTTTTGCATCCTGACTCCATCCACTGCCAGCTCCAAGAACCTTAGCTAGTTATTTTAACTTTCACAGCCCTAAGAAGTAAGCCGTCTAACTAGCCCAGACTTCACAGCTGGTAAAACTGAGGCTTAAGAACTGATGTTTCAGAGTCACCTTGGAAGTCAAGGCATTCTGGCTCAAGAGCATAAGCTCTTTAACGATACTATACTGTCAATATGAAGCTAGATATTAAATGCCCTTTGAAAAAAAAATCAAACAGTACCAGTATGAGGGGCCCACTGTGGTCACTCCTACATAATTATCATCTTTCTATACTTCACAGTCAAGGAAGCCTTACATCTTGGGATTGATTCCAAACTGAATTAACTTGTAATCTTAGGTCACTGTTCACTGCTGCTCAGTATAAAGCATTGGTGACAATAATGGTCCTTAGAGTGACTTGCCTCCAGGTTATACTCTTCTTCCTGTGAACCTAGGTTGGTTGTAGAATTTTCAAGATGGTTTGCCATCTGCATCTCTTACAGCTTTGCTGTGACCCCCTTACTAGCCTGATTTGGATTGGTGTCACTGTGTGTAAAACATAATCTTACTTACATTACATTAAATAGCATCTTTACCCAAGCTTCTGCACAGCATTTGGATAACACTAATTTGGACAATTATTTATAATAAGAGCGAATGTGGAGAAGCCACTGAATGTGTTTACCTGTCATTCGCAGTTCCTTAGACCACAATCTGTGAATAACATGTGTCTGGGTTTTAATGATAGCCTCTTTTTACTAAATAAATTGTAGTATTTTGGGCAGCGAATTGTAGTTTACAGTGAAAGTAAATCATGTGACACTTTGATCAATCACTTTCCTCCTGGGTGACGAAGGGTAGCTTATTTTAATTGCAATATGCCAGCACACCTGAGGTGGAGGCTACATATTGCTTGCCGTCTGCTAGCAATCATCACTGAAATTAAAAAATGGAAAAGGACCATACCGTGCCTAATCACTTCATCTATCTGCTGGCCAAAATAACGTGTTTCTGGAGGCCAGTCTTCTGTTTATTCCAGAACAAAGGAAACCACCAATTCAGTGGGAAAAACAAACTTGCTGAGCACATGAAAACAATCAACAAATTGAAATAATTTTTTTCTCTTCAACTCATCATTTTGGGTCAAGTGGTTATAACTCAAGGTTGAATCACCATTATGCCAAACACTTCATTAAACAGGGAATGCAGAGTGTATCCAAAAAACAATTTTTCAGCTGGACTTCAGACTTGCTTGTTTTAGTATTCAGAAGAAGATATAAGAGTATTCATTCCTATGCAGATTTATGCATCTCTTTCCTTGTATAGTTACCTCCTTCTCAGAGCCTCAGCCTCTGAAATTTTACCTCTTTGTCCTTAATTCAGCAAGATAGCCCTGCTCTGCTTAGGATTTCCCTCAGTATGCAAGGGTCAGGAAAGTGCTTCCAAGAAGAAATCCAGCTTGCTCAAAGGGTGCCCTTTATGTGTTTACCTCCTTTTAGGGAATTCCGGACACCTAATGTTTCAGGACAGTCATTTCATGCATTTGTCCATTTTTCTAGTTGTTTGTAATGGGAAGATAAAAAACATAAGATCAATATGAATCATAAGCATGGACACAGAAATAACCTTAAAAATATCAGCAAATCAGGTTCATCAGCATGTGCAAAGGATATTATTATACCATGGCCAAGAAATATGATCCCCCAAAAGCTGGGTTGGTTTAACATACAAATGTCAACCAGTGTAATTGACCATATTAAGAGAATAGTGGAGAAAAAAAATTGAAAAAATTTAATATCCTTTTATTTAAAAACTCAGCTAATTAGGAATAGAAAGAACTTCCACAAGTTGAAAAGGATAATGCAAAAAAATTAATACTATACTTAATGGTGAAAACTGGCAAGGTGCCAGTAGTCATGATTTCTACCTAAACTTTATTGGATGCCTGAGACAAAACAGTAAGGCAAGGGGAAGTTGTTATAAATATAAAGAGGGAGGGGAAGAGAGGGAAAGGGGGAGAGAATAGATGTACGACTATGGATAGTCAGAGATGGTGGTCTTGGCTGAGTGTAAAGCTGATGATGTAGGATTGACTGAGAGACAGTTAGTGATGTTAGAGGAGGAAATACAGAGGGGAACACAGTGGTGGCCAAGGAGAAGACTTTAAATCTTACAGTTGCAGAATTTGCCCAAACTAGAAAACTGGAAGTAAACCTTACCTTTTCTTCTTGTTCCAGTCATATAACTAGTTACAGTAGCAGTGTCCTGGCAATATTAATCTAAATGTCCCTAGTTGAAATTTCTATCGTATTTGCCTTGAAAATTGCCAGCAGCCTTCTGTATTCTTTCATCCTCAGGTTCACTGGGGGAATAAACCCTAATCCACGATTCATTATAATTCATCCTGATCCCTCTTTCTAAAAAGCAAATATAATGATATTATTATATTTTTAACCTTTTAGTAGTTTCTGTTTCTCTTTACATAAGAACCAAACACCCTCCGTTACGTTTTGAGCTCTTCAGAACTGGCTCTCGTCCTCACACTCAGCCCTTATCTCTTACCATCCATCCTCCTGCAAGCATGTTACCCTCTGTTCACTCTGACTTCAAGTTCCTTGATACTGCCATGTGCTCTACAGAACATGCCCCCTCAAACCCCACGATTCAGTTTACTTCTCAAATTTATCCTAGTCATTGGAGTATCAGCTTGATGTCACTTCCTCTGGGACCATATCCCTAATATCTCAAGTATGGGGCAGGCTTTCCTACTGTGTGTTCCTGTAACACTCTGTAGACCCCTTTCTGAAGGTCCTTTTCACACTGTGGTCGATTGTTTCATTGCCGTTTTCTCTGCTCATTTCTGTGAAGACAGGTCAGTTGTCTTTGTTCAGCACAGTGCTTGCCACAGAGAATGTACTAATTACATAATGCTAAATATTGAGGGAATGAACAGGAGGAGAAGTCATTAAAGGACTGGGAAAATTGAACCTGAATCAGCCAAGTAAGAGAAGTTACACTTTACACAACTTGCATTTGTGAAATTCTTTAAAATTATATATTTTCCATGCTTTTTTTTTGATTTGCAGAGCATTTTCATCCTCTGAAGTGCTTGGTGTTTACTCTCCTCATTTTACACAGTCTGGAAATAGTTCCGTAGCATAAATAATGGCCAGGTGTAGCAAACCTCAGCTTAGAAACATCTTTTGATTCTAAATTTCTGTGTTAGTCAGGGTAAGTCATGATACCTGCTGTAACAAACAGCTCGAAAGTGTAGTGGATTTACACAATAAAGTTTTATTTCTCATTAATGTTACAGAGTCCAGCGTTGGGGTGGGAGGTGGGGGAAGGCTCTACTGCATACAGTCTTCAGGGACCTAGGCTGTTTCCATGTTGGGACTCTCCCATCTTCAGTAAATGGCTTCAAGAATTTGATGTTATGTAAATATTATCCATTAGGGTTAGGGACAAGAGAAAGAAGAGTGCGGGGAGCCGCTCGTGACGGAGGGCTGCCGAGCACAAAAGTTGGGCATAAAACCCCAAAGTGCAGGGCGCCAGGCTCTGAGATTGAGGCTGCCGAGCACAAAGGTTGGGCCTAAACTCCCACAGTGCGGGGCGCCCGGCTCAAAGGTCAATTGAGTCAGAACAATTTCTGTCCTGCCACCCCTTTTACTAAAGAATGCACCAGGTGCGCTAATGCCTGAGGAAATATCCTTGAGCTACTAAGTCACAAAGGACCTTCAGAGGGAGAGATACAATCAGCACACAAATCAGTAATCTTTTTAGAGAACAATCACCTGAGCTAAATATACACGAGTCACGATGTTAGCCTAGAGGAACAATGTCTTAGCTTATCATCTTGGTTCCAGGAACTCTTAATCTTAGTTTTACAAGAACTGTAAACAATAATGATGTCTGTAACAATATACAAGTTAATGGTTTTAGTACACGTTGTTAATGTGCCTTAAAACAACACCTTTGCCTACAGGCAGGAATGTATGAGCTAATGGGTTAAAATCATATAAATTGACTGCAAGAAATAAACTCGTCGTCCACTCTTGACCTAGCGTCTTGCGGGCTAGAGTGAGACCCTCTCAACCCCACTTTTTAGTCTTGTCTTGTCTTGTTGTCTCTTTGTTACGTCTTTTCTTTTCTCAGTCCTGTAGCACAGGTTTCTGGACCTGATCGATTGTCGGCTGGCTCCGACAGAAGAGACTAAAGGGAAGGGAAATTGATCATAGCTTCTTAGTGCAAATAGTGAAGTATCTCTTGCATTTACATCCCGTTGATGAGAACTAGTCATATAATATCCATAAGCAGGGAAGTTTAGGAAACAAGGCTTAGCTGTGTGTGTGTGTGTACTAATTTTATATAAGCACTTATTAAAACTGGGAACTGTTCTAAAATGTGGAGAAATAATAGTGAATAAAACATAATCTCAGACTTTATGAAGTTTATATCCTATGATGGCCTACAGATTAAAAAAATAAAATTTTCTGTAGAGAAAAGAAAAGCTATATACAAGAAGGAAGGTACTGTTACTATAGGATGGCCAAGAAAAGCATCTCTGATCAGATGATTTTGCAGAGAGAGCTGAAGGAAGTAAAGCAGAAAGACATGTAAATGTAGGGAGGCCAGCTCCTGGCAGAGAACAGCAGCTGCAAAGGCCCCATGTGCGGGATGTGTTTGACGATCAGTAGGGTGGCTTCTGTGGCTGGAGCAGAGTGAAAAAGGAAGAGGGTGATAGAAGATGAGGTCAACAAAGCCATGGATTAGCCTTTCAGGTAGGGGCTTGTAGACCATTATGAGAACTGATCTGGGAAGATGTTGGAGGAGTGAAATGATATGACATATTTTCCTACTGTCACTCAAAGGAAAACAGTTATGCAGCTAAAGAACAGCTCAGTAATGCTTTCAGCTGTAGTGTATTATAATGGCTCACGTATTTTTACTTTTTAAATAATTGAGATATAATTTGCATAAAGTAATATTCACTGTTTTTGAGGAAGAGTTCTAGTTTGGACAAGCACGTACATTGATACGGCCAGCACATCAACCATGATGTAAAACAGTTTCATCAGCCCCTGATTCCCTTATACTGCCCCTAGTGGTGAGCCCCTGCCGCCACCCTGGAGGCCTAGCAATCACTGTTCTGTTTTTTGCCTTTGAAGTGTTGCCATTTCCAGAATGTCCTATCAATGGAATCATAGAGTATGTAGCCTTTTGAGTCCTACTTCATTCACTCGGCATTATGAAAGTAAGATTAATCCGTGTCGTTGTGTATTTTGGTATCCGTTCCTTTCCATTACCTAGTAGTATCTGTTGAATGGATGTAGCACAGTTTATTTTCCACTCACCAGAACTTGTCTTTGTGTGTAAATGAAAGTTTTTATTTGTCTTGGATCAATATCAGGAGTGGGGAATTATACTTTGAAATATCTAGTACAGTTAGGCATTAAATTTGAGAGGAAAGCCATTCATTCACTGACTGAATACAAATGAAGGCTATACCATGTACAAAGAGTTAAAGCTACCATAATAAACACACCAGACAAGGTCCCATTCTCTGATGTGGAGACATGCATATGCCAGTTCTATTCTGGCACTGTTCTAGGCACTAGAAATAAAACAGGATAAAATAGAATGACCTCTTTCTAGTATATAAGCAAATTAATAATAAAAAAAATTAAGCCCTGGTAAGTAGAAAAAAACAATAAAACGGGTGCTGTGAAGGAGGGTTACTCTAAAAGCAGTGACCAGAGGAAATTTCTCTGAGAAAGGCATATGTCGGCTGATGCTGGAAAGATAAGGAAGAGCCATGATCTTAATATCTGGGGCAAGGGTGTTTAGGGCAGTGGACTAGCTGGGACAAAACCCTTAGTGTGGGAACTGGCCATGAATGTTCAGTGAGATTTTGAATTGATAGTTATTGAGCAACTATATGCTTGTCAACATGCTAAGTTATTATTGTATGTTCCAAAGTATAGCATATTCTTCATTTGAATAGAATACCTGAATTCCCAGTAAAACTGATACCCTGTAAGGTGGAGTAATAATTAGACTTTATAAGGAAGAATGTCCATGTATCTGAGTACCAAGTCTGTCATATCATGGTGATCACCACTGCTCTCCTAAGCTAGGCGTAAATTAAGGCTGAATGAGTAAGTAGGAGTGAGCTCAGTACATGGCTGTCTGCGCATACAAGGGGTATAATTTAATGGTGATGCCTCAGTGCCTTTCAAAATGGCATCTCACTTACTCTAAAAAAAAATGGAATAAATAGCAAACTGGAGGTCTCAGACAGTATGTCAAGATACTTTATAGAGCCAAAGAAAGCTATAAAACAAAGCAAACCAGCAAGCAAAAATTCACTGACAGATAAAAGCAATAGTCTGCTTTGAGCTGCGTCTTCTCTGTTTCTATGATTCAGTGTCTTTCCTTCCCAAGTGTATATTTTTCTTGAGATATTAAAGCCTCATGGGGAGATGATGGCCTTCTCATTTCAGCAACATTTTATACCAGTCTTCATGATCTTTCACTATGTCTAATGCGTGCTTTACGTAGATCTGGAAATTGTGGGTGTGACTTTGCAATAGTGGGTTAGAAAACTCCAGATAAAATGAAAACTTCATTCTGGATGAATCACATTATCTAAGTGCCTGGAAACATAGATGACTACAGCTCAAAATATTAATTTAAACATTGCCATTATTTCCTGTTGTCTTAACTGCAATAAGATCGGATACAAATAGTAGTTGACACACCATGATACTTTAGAGTTGGAACCAACCTAAAAACAGGGTGATCAAATAAATATGGGAGGAGGACTTAGACCAAGGAAGGTGTTCAAATCTATGGGTGTTCATAGAGTTTAAAGGTTGGCATATATACATATTGAGATGAGAAGATTTATTAAAATTGAGAGGCGGGGTTTTAAGTATTAACAGGGATATAATAGCATGCTTAATATTATCAGCAAGTAAACATGTAAATAGGTGATGTAGAAATGGATGAAAGAACCTCTGGTCAAATGTAGTAGATTGAATGTACATGTTCATGCTTGTTTCTCGAAAACAATAATGGAAAACAATGACAGTGAAGACAATAGAGATGTAAGTCTACAAAGAGAAAGAATGTCGGGGGAGAAGACCCCAGATGAGAGACAGCAACAGCACACAGAGGAGGGAAATGGATGGAAGAATGGCAGCAGACTAGCAGAGCAGATGAAGTTGAAATCTGCCTGCTTAATGCAGCCAGTTAGCACCTAGCCAGTGTCAGCCCCCAGGCCTCAGAAAGGTTCAGGATTTGGAACTCTTGAGTAATTCTAAAGGAAATGGAGAGGGGTGAGGCTGAGTGGGGAGGAGAGGATTGTTTGGAAACCTGTGTAAGGTGCAGTTGCCCTGGTACCCCTACCCTATGCTTGAGCCCCCCCACCCCAGGTGACCACCCTGCTCACCTTCAGATGCTGAGAGCGTCACTTGCTGGGGAAATTGAGCCAAGAACATCTAGACTTGTACCAGACTGTATGATTACAACTTTCCATTACACTTAGTATTTGTACTTATTCCTTTGTTTTCATGGCTGTTGTTTATAATGCTAAACAGATGAACTTTATGTGTTGTTTTTTCCAGTATATGGTTATCTACACAAATATTCTAAGGTTTGAAATACTAGTTTATAGCTTAGTACTAGAAGCAGATTTTTCTCTAAAGTAACTCTTATGGAAGTATAGTTGATTTACAGTGCTGTGTTAACTTCTGGTGTTCAGCATAGTTATTCAATTACACACATTATGTATTCTTTTTTGTATTCCTTTTCATTATAGGTTATTACAGGATATTGACTATAGTTCCTGTGCTGTACAGTAGGCCCTTGCCATTTATCTATTATATATAGTAGTTAGTATCTGCAAACTCCAAACTGGCAATTTATTGCTCCACTCCCTACTGTTTCCCCCTGGTAACCACAGTTTTGCTCTCTATGTCTGTGAGTCTGTTTCTGTTTTGTAAATAAGTTCATTTGTTGAACTTTTTTAGTTTCCACATATAAGTAATATCATATGGTACTTTGCTTTCTGTTTCCGGCTTACTTTACTTAATATGACAATTTCCAGGTCAATCCATGTTGCTACAAATGGCATTATTTTATTCTTTTTTATGGCTGAGTAGTGTTCCATTGTATATATGTACTGCATCTTCTTTATCCGGTCATCTGTTGATGGACATATGGGTTGTTTCCGTGTCTCGGCTATTGTAAATAGTGCTGCTGTGGATATTGGGGTGCCCTCACCAGTAAGTTACTTAACATAGCTTGGACTCATTTTCTTTATCTTTAACATAAGGCCAGTGGTTCTACTCATCTCATGGTCTCATGGAGTTTTATGAGGTCTAAACGAGTTCACCCATGCATCGTGTTTAGAATTTCACATGTTGTTGGCACTATTACTATCATCTACTTAAAGTTGACAAGAAAATGGTGTTATTAGAAAAGGAAACAGTTTCCAGGAACGTATACATCAAAGGATGTAAGTGGAGGGGATATGTATTTTTATGTAAAATAAAAATTTTTCATAATCTGTGAGACCAGCACACTCACTGGCTCTGCCCCGTAGGTAAATTTCTGATCAGTAGGGTCTCGCTTCTGTCTTTCCAATTCAGTGAGTTAGGAGTGCTCTTATAGGAAAGGAGTAAAATCAAAATTATTTTATGATGTGATATTCAGCAAAGGGGACAACAGGTTCCTTTTCATCTTCCAGGAATAGGTGCTATAATTATGAAAACTTCTGATGTAGAAGTGAGCTAGTCAAGATGCTCATGTTATTTATTTAAAGTGTAAATTTTCTATCTGTTCCACAAGGCAGCATACTGTGCTGCTTCTCAGCAACATAGAAGCTGCGTATTTGAAACTCCAAAGCAAGCACTGATAAAAGAAACAAAACCACTGGATTTTATTTTGGATCCAAGTAATGGCTTAAACTATTTCTCTTCATAAAATTAATTAGGTTAATTAAACAATTTCTCTTCCTAAAATTATTTCCTTTTATTTTCATTTTTGACATTATAGAAACAAAAGAGTGGTGGGAAGGGGAAGATTTCAAAATAACTCTTAATTTCTATTTTATTTTTAAAATATAATCTGGACAGTCAAGAATGTTTTGTGGGGGAAGATGATGAAGTCAAGTTGAGATGTGGTGAATGGGAAGTAACCGGGTGACACCCAGTGCTGATGGTGGATTGGAAGTTGTGTAGATGGCTTGTCACCCAGAGGAGGGACCTGTACTGGTGAGATCTGTGGGAGAAATGGCCTTAGAAATGAAGCCAAGCTCATAAGTGGTAGCACCTAGAAAAAGAGTAGAGAATAAGAAGAGGTTCAGGAGCAAACCTTAAAGACAGCCCACATTTAAAGCCTGGCTTGAAAACTGGCTCCCCACGATGAATAAAATAGGAAGGAAGGAAGGAAGAAGGGAGGGGAAAAGGAGGAAGAGCTGGCCCAACCAAACGTGTCCCACCTAGTTCTGACACTTCCATTCTCGGTAACATTTTCACTCTGTGTTAATTCTGTGCAACAGTCATTTAAAACAATTCAAAGCAAAAAGCAGAGTACGTACAACTATCTTTTTATATTTATAGACCTGGAAATAGATCTTTCCTTTATAATCTTGGGTAAGTGACTTAACCTTTTCAAATCTTGACTTTTTTTTCACTTTTAGAAAAGTTAGACCAGAAAACAGAAGTCTCATACAACTTACTCTGGAATCTTCTCCACTGCCTAGTAAATATCAGATGTTTTAGAAATACTGAATTGTAAATGGACAGTTTTGATGTTTGTGGCAAAATAGCATGTTAATTATGCTTTTTTATGTTTGTGATAGTACTGCTAATTCTCTGTAAAATGGAGAAGAGGTGAAGAGTTTCCTTATTAATAAAATCTTAGTTGTCAAATAATTTTCATTGTGCGTATATTCAAGAATAGTACGGAATGAGGAGGAGGCAGAGGGCGCCAGAAAGAGGAGTAAACTAGAATTTCCACGTCAGCTCTCCAATTAACCGACTGAGTAACCTCAGACTCTTAAGGCTAGACAACCCTGGAAAATTAACTCCAAGAAGGATATTAGCAGATTATATATATTTAGCACTTCATTATCATCCTGTCCCTGGTTCAGACTGTTTTCCAGATATTATTTTATTTCAATCTCACAGCATCCCTGCAAGTTTAGAATTACTGTCCCCACTTCAAAGATAAGAAAACTGAGGCTTAGAGAATTGAAGTTATTTTCCTGATGTGAGAGCAAGTAAGTGGTTTAGATAGAATTGTGGTTCAGCCTATTTATATTTAAAGCATATACCATTTCTAATGAATCACTCAAAAATAGGTAGCATGTATGAACGTTCTTTATAAGCTGCCAAAAGCTATCCAAATACAGGTTGTGATTACAGTAAATTAGTTATTTTAACCAAAACCTATAAAGTTGATGTTATCTTTACCTCCCTGCTATAATGTTATAATGGAAGTGTAATACAACATTGAAGTAAAATCAACTGCAGACAGTAGTTTAGTAAACTAAACAGATCGTATTTTCTGGATGCTGAATACATTTTTTACCATAACCCACTGAGACACTTCCCTCTTTGTCAACTAATAGGTTTTTGATGAGACCATTTTAGATCCATGTAGAGTTATATTATAAATTTTAATTTGCTCTATTTATTTAATGAAGGTTATTGAGACTAATTCTCATTTTCTTGCAAATGTAAAAAAAAATGATTTCCACTTAATTAAAATTACTGACCTTCACAATGACAAAGATTTTTTAGTTCAGAAAATGAGATTTAAGACAGTGCAAAAGAAGAGCCCAGCACAAATGTAATAAATTGGGAGAAGCCTTCTTTGGCACATACGATGACAGTTTGCTTTGCAAGTTTCATCTCCAGAATTAGTGAGGAGAAATTGCAGTTTGCTAACAGAACGTGGGATTCTTTATAACAAGTGACACTGCTTTGGTTTTGGGCTCCTGTCTCATATATGCCTAAACATTGCATTTTGCTTAATTTGAAAAAATTCACTCAATATAAATGAGTAAATGAGTAGGGGCAATGGAATTTAAATACCATAAAAGCCACCCTTAATATTGTGTCATTTTGTGCAAAGTCAAGCTTTGGATATTAATGGGAAAATTAAGACGTTTCCTCATAAAACCAGAAGCTGAGGCAAACAGCAAAGTGTGTTTTGTTGTGCACACCTATTGAGTATACTCCTCATGTGAAGCCTCCCTAGCACCCTGTGAGCTGTATGTATAATTTATTAGAAAAGCAAAAGTAAAATCCCCTCCATGTTAAATTGCAGAATTTACTTCTCCTTAAAGTCAGTGGACAGAGTAAGTTTCTTTTTAATAGCAGTGATTCAAGGGCAAATCCGTTGAAGCTTCTATTTGAATGTAAAGTCAAATTTCACTTAGCAAATACTGTGAAAATTAAAGATCAAAAGAAATGAAAGCAGTCAGAATTTCTTCCTAAAACAACAGGTTGTTGAGTTTGCAGACTGCCCTTTAGACACCAATCCTTGTTCAAGTCCAATGTAGCTATTTTCTTTACTCTCTTTGGAAATGAGAGACTGGGGGAAATACTCACAACATGATGGCGTAAGCCATATTCCTAAGATGTTTATTCAATGGGCCCTTAGGTGCTTTGAAAATAAAAACAGTTGCGTCGTCCCTGGGACTCAGGGAGAATGGTTAGAAGTGATCTGCTGAAGAAACGTGATGCCTGTTGAATCATGACACACTGCTCTGAGTGGACTGTCTGCGGCAGTCACCTGGGGTGAGTAGATGATTTATTGCTCCCATGGGAAGAAAGAAGAAAAAGGGCAGTTTCCGTTCTGACTTGTCTGTCAGTATTTGGGAGTCATTTTGTTGGAACAGGTAGTGGTATTGGACCAGGACAGTGATGGGTAAGTTGGCCAAAGACTGACTGGATTTATTCACAGTGAAAGGCAAGGAAGGGAGGGGGCTGAAGGCAACAAATTTTATTTGAAATAATTTGTTTTTAAAAGAACATCTAATGCCATTTGCAGCAACGTGGATGGACCTAGAAATTGTCATATTAAGTGAAGTAAGTCACACAGAGAAAGACAAATATTACATGATACCACTTCTATGTGAAATCTGGAAATAAATAAAATGATACAAATGGACTTATTTACAAACCAGAAACAGACTCACAGACATAGCAAAGAAACTTAGGCTTACCAAAGGGGAAGTCAGAAAGCATTAATGAGGAGTTTGGGGTTAGCAGCTACAAACTACTATACATAAAATAGATAAACAATGAGGACCCTACAGTATAGCACAGGGAACTATATCCAATATCTTGTAATAACCTATAGTGGAAAAGAATATAAAAAGGTGTATGTATATGTATAACAATCATTTTTGCTGTACACCTGAAACTAACACAACATTGTAAATCAACTATCCTTCAATAACAATTTTTTTAAAAGGCATCTGAGATGATGCTTCCTCAGGGGCTTGTGCTGAATGTACTCAAGTGCTAAGGCTGCCAGCATTCAGGAAGCCCTTCAGTGGGGTCTGACAAGCCGACAACAGTATCCAGGCTTGTTTTGATCTTCCAGGACTCATCAGGCTTTGCAGCTGTTCTTTCTCAAAGAAGCTCTCGGACAGGAAGGGAATAATTCATTTACCCTGAACGCATAAGTCAGGATCAGAAAGGCCAAGGACAGGGCTCATGGGTTGCTGGGTCCTCCCCTTCTGCCCCAGAAGCCTCTTACAGAGCTCTGCGGGCCAGGTGGCCAGATTGGACTTGGAAAATAGTGATGTTGCTGGGTGAGCCCATGATGTCTGTGAAAAAAATGCACTCAAGGGCCACTAAAGCTCTAGTTCATATTCACATAGTTCTTAATCCTGCCTTTTTCTAGAGGACAAAAGAAGGAATACGTAATCATTTCACTAAAAACAAACCATTTACTTAGTGTCTACTAAGTGCCAGGCACTGTGCTAGGCTTTGGGGGTATAAAAATAAATATATAGATTCTTTGCCCTTGATAAGCTTAGTTTAGTGTGAAATGTAAGAAATGAAACAATTACATCTGTGTATATGTATATATAAATAAACACAAAATATGATATTATTTCTAAACAGAAATCATAGGGTGCAATGATTGATTACAGTGGGGAGTACCTGATCTAGCTGAGGAAGTGACATTTTAACGGAGACAAAAAATTAGGAAGATTTAACAAGTTAGGGAATGTAGGAGAGTGTCCAGGAAATACAAGGAGCCTGTGAGGGAAAGTCTGTTGAGCTCTAGAACCAAGAGTGTGCAGAGGCGACCTAAGAGTGAGAAATTAAAGGAAAGGTGAGGAGACGGGAGGGTGTCTCATGGGAGCTGGTGATGAAGCACAGGTCAGAAAGGAGGTCGCCTTGGGAGAAAGCGTTGTGAAAATAGCTCCTTCAACCCCCTTTTTCTGTGACATGTGAACAGAGGCGAGGACACAAACTCAGTGGTGGAGTTATTAGCAGCCAGGAAACACACAGACCACATCTCTTGATGCCAAAGGAGCTCAGATTGTAAAAAGACTGGTTGAGCTGATTCTCCTGGAAGATTTACTTTGGAAGTCAGTTCTATTGCTTTATGTCCTGTGTTGATCTTGAGGTGCCACAGTTAAATAATCAATAAAAGTGTTTATAATCTGTGCCTTCACCTTGGACCTACCTTTCCTGAATCACTTGAGTGAGTCTCACAGTTGGCTGGTTTAGAGCCTTGGCACAAATGATCCCTCTGATAACACAAATCGAATAGAAGTTATGGTTTATTGTGATAACTTAAGAATATGCTGTCTCACCAGAGCATAGCATAGAACATCAGAGCAGCCAGTAAAAACGTGTTTGGAATTTCCCAGTTCAACTTGGAAGATCCTCTTGATTTTCTTCCAGTCTAGGGTGAGGACACTTAGGTTGTTTCCGTATATTGCTATTGTAAATGATGCTACAATAAGCATATAAACATGGGGGTGCAGCTTTCTCTTTGAGATAGTGATTTCATTTCCTTTGGATACATACTTAAAATTGGGATTGTTGGATCATATAATCTATTTTTAATCTTTTTGAGAAACCTTTATCTATTTCCATAATGGTTGTAACCAATTTACACCCCCATCAGTAGTGCATGAGGATTTCCTTTTCTCCACATCCTCAACAATATTTGTTAGCTCTTCTGGGTAATAAGCATTCTGATAGGTGTGAAGTGACACCTCTTTGTAGTTTTGATTTTTATTTCCTTGATGATTAGTGATGTTGAGCACCGTTTCGTTGGCCAGTTGGAAAAATATCCACTCAGATTCTTTGCCCACTTTTTAATCAGATTAGTTGGTTTGTCTTAAGTTCTTTGTATATTTTGGGTATTAACCCCTTATCACATGTATAATTTGCAAATACCTTCTCTCATTCTGTAGGTTGCCTTTTCATTTCATTGATTCTTTTGCTATGCAAAAGCTTTTTAGTTTAATATAGTCTCACTTTATTTTGACTTTCTTTTAATGTCATATTCAAAAAGTCACTGTAAAACCATGGTCAAGAACGTTTTTCCCTATGTTTTATTTGAGGAATTAGTGTTTCTTTGGTAATTATTTGTCTTGACGGTGTTCCATATGCACCCATTAAACAATTACTGTGACCAGCAAATTGTCGTAGGATAATTGCCTTAAGGATGTTATCAACTCCATTGAAGTTCTGTGGCTGAGAACAGGGAAAGAGTAGACTACTAAAGCCAACAAGCTGCTGGGGTTAGAGGGATAAATGCTAGAAAAGCAACCAGAAGTCTGTTTCACTTCTCCTCAGAGTTGCTTTTGAGAGTTTTATGAGAACAAATTTAACCATTTTAACTACTTGTTTGTTTGTTTCTTTTTCCTTTTCTTTTTTTTTTTCTGTTCTGAGGAGGTAAAAGTGTAGCAGAGATGCTGTACGGAGTAAAAGACATTCTGCCACTTTCTGGTCTGAAACTTGAGCCGCCTCCAGTGTCCCCTCTCCTCCCTGCTGCATGGTCTGTCCTGTTATAGACGTGTGATGTCCGCAAGGCAGCCCAGAAGGGGAATCAGAAGTTAGGGCTCCACCAGCAGGATGACATAGTGGTCTACTTCCTGACCCCAGTCAGGACTCCAGAAGGCCCTTCGTATGACTCAGGCTAGCTAGAAAACACCCACTCAAAATGAGCCAAGTCTTGTTATCCATTGGATGGTCTCGGTAGGCAATTAAGTCAGAGATTTGGCTAGAGTGAGACGGAAACTGCTTCCTGGCCAGGCTGAATGGCACCAGCAGGCCTGAGAATCTCTAGGAAGATTCAGGTGAGGAGAGATGACCTTAAGGATCAGTAATTTCTCAGGTAATACCTTACTTCTTATCTCCTCTGAGACAACTCTTCCCTTAGGGGCATTCTTAAAGACTCTGAACCATGACTTTTCTCTGGTTAGAAAATCCAGTGACTAAGCAGAAGGAAAGGTGGGTATCTAGAGCTTCTATAATTTGCGCTAACCTTATTTGCTACTAATTCCTGATACAATACCCACTTGTGTTTCCCAAAGATGTCCTACAATATCCTGAATCTCTATCTTTGTGCAAACATCTCTCCTCTGTAAAACTACCATTTTTTAACTACCTAATTCCAATTAGTTCTTCAAGGATAAAATCAGTTTCTCCTTCCTCCTGAATTCTATTAGTAATAATTAATCTCTCCTTATAGACTAGACAGTATATAGCAAAATGATTTAAAGTTCAAACTGCAACCAAATTGACTATGGTTCTGGTCTTACCAGCTTATAAACTTGCACCCTTGGGCAAATTACTTAATGTTCCTGAGCTTCATTTTTTTTCATCTACAAAGTGCTCATCAAAGGAGTGCAGTGAGGGTTTAAAGAGATTTATGTAGAGTCTGGGTAATAGTCAATGCTCAAAATATGTTAGTTATTGTGAACAGTTTTGTGTCTTCAGCTACATCAAGGACAGGGCCAGAACAATAGATACGTGCTGGGCTGCACGGAGCCAAGTAAGGGACCCTGTAGGCATAAAGGCATTTGAATAGAATGCTAGGAAAGCATCAGTGAACAACTAAGCCACTGTGCTCACAAACATGTTTTAAAGATGTGTCCCTAGAGAAGCCTGCACGTCATCAGCTTCTTACAGTCAAGCGTGTCTTCACTTCGTGCCACTCCCTCGACTGGCTCCCCCTCTTCCTCTGCAGTTGTTTCTTTGCATTCTTATGAAAACTCTGGGTGTTTGCTTTTCCTGTATAAATGTGCTAACTTTCTCTGATTAAAGCCCAATCTCTTTTGCTTGTTTCCCATTCATTTGACAGAATAATCCATAAAACTTTGTGGCTCAACTATGATATCCTTTTAACATTTTGAATCTTTTTATCATGGCTTGTTAGGATAGTGAAATGATGGTAAATGTGTATTGAACAATCTTTATTCTCTAACTGATGGAAGAGAAAGAACTAGGAACAAATGGAAAATTCCCTTAGAATCACACTGCTGCCACTCGGAATCCACAGTGGTCACATGGATGTGGAGGATGTGGAGCTTAGTCAGCCCTTGTCAACTGCCCTGTCTTACTAAGCCAGTCACCAACTTTATAAAATGATAAGAAATTCTAAAGCAAAATGAGAGAGGAGAGAGAGAGAGCCAGCAAACTTTTATTTCCACATTTCTTCTACTCTTGAAGCTTATTTTATTTGGACTTCACTTGTACTGATTTTCATTTTTTAGTTCTTTGTTGAAGACAGTCAATTGTTGTTCATGGTCCAGCTGATAAATCTTCACAGTATGTTAGGTTTTGCAAAGTTGTAAGTGGCTAATTTATTTGACATTTATCTTTCTGCCAGGGTTGAAAGGACGTATCTGACTCTGCATTTGATGGGAACTTTTAGCACCTTTTCATCTACAGCGTTTGTTCCCCTCAGTGGCGTTGACTCCACCAGAAAGCTCATGAAGGGTACGAGGCAGACAGCATTTGGTAGCTGTTTCTCACCTCCTGTTAGCAGCGCTTGTACAAACGCACCTCTCCAGCCCTCTCTCAGAACAGGGAGTTCCCCTAGCTGCTGAGGGTACCGGCGGCTCACAGCACTGGGCAGACTCGCTCTCCGGGTAATGCTCTCAGCCAGTCAGTTTCTTCAGAGCCCAAGGTAAAGTCCCACCTCTGGGGTCTGAACAGACCCTACCCTGATCAGTACCATGTTATGAAAGCTGGGCCCTTTACCTCAAAGGGAACCACTTGGAAGGGCCATCCCACTTCTCCGCATTTCTGTGGGGTTGACTGAGGCCTTTCTTGGGAGTAAGTCATAGGTAAATCCTCTCTTTTCCCAACCTTATTTCCATCTCTTCCTCAAATGTGTTGATCTTGAGAACATTCCTCAAAGAACTGCTATTTTAATATAGGTTTTATTATGATTTAGGTATGATAAGACCAACAGGAAGTGATGGCATTGAAAGGAGAGGCTTAGTGTTGACGATATTGTGATAATTTCAGTGGGCTCTGGGGCACAGAGGCTGCCTTTCGTTGCCTCCCACCTAATCCTGGAGTAGGTCGGACTGGTTGCTGGGGTGTGGGCTCTGGACTGGTAGGTTTGCATTTAAAAAGCATAATCATGGCTAACTTGTCTACTATCTTCAGGAATTGAATCACTCCCCCTTTAATGTTGGCAAGGCCCTGGATGTCAACATATCAGAATGCAGAAAATAGAAGACATGGTGAATACAGCCTCCTACATAAAAATCTCTATCTTAGAGTCAGTCTCCTTGGGAACCAGACCAAATTCAGCCTCAGTCTCCACAATGCATAGTGTTTTAGGTTCCTAGTCCTCCAAATGTTGTACTGGTAAATGTTTTAACAGCTGATTTTCAAAAGAAAAAAAAAATCCCTCATCTAGAGCATTTACCAGTTTCCATGGTGTAATGCTTCCATCATGGCTGAGTTCAAGCTACCAACGTGTAGTCACTGAAAGTGAAGTTGGGAAGAACGCAGACACGATGAGCATACCACTGCCTCTTCCTTAGGGAGAATAAAGTTATTTTTATAAAGTTTATCTGCCAACTAGAGTATAATGAGATGCTGCATAACTAGAACTTAGTGAGCCTGCCCTGCTAATCCCTTTCCCCACAGTTCCCACATGTTCCAGGTGTGCGAACTGATTTTCTCCAGGCTTCCCCAGGATGGGAAATTAAATCAAACTGGCCATAATGATCTGTATTCCAGTAGACTTGTCAGTACTTGCTCAGGACATCTAGGACCCTGCATAGTTTCCTCAAGTTGTTTTTAGAAACTCTATGTGATGAATCAGATCTGCTCAAGAACTCTGGTTGGCTCTTGGAGGATGATGTCTGCTAGATGGTAGAACAAGTAAGAAGCGCTGGACTCTGCTTCATCCCATCAACACGCTGATTCAACAGCAATACAGAGAAAAATTCCCTTGGTGAGAAATCTAGAAGCTAGTTGAGGGGCACCTACACCTTGGCCAAGTGTGAAACCAGACACGTTGAAACCAGTAGGGAAATTCAAGTCAGCCTCTTGCCAGAATCCTTATCTCTGGCATAGTGCCGTACGATCAGGAGGAAACACCTCAGCTCCTGGTTTCTCGTGGGGGAAGGAAAGAATTGGACTGCCCATCCAGTGCTCCAACTCTTCCAGGAGCTCCCCGGAGAACGAGCTTCTGTTTTGCCAGTCATGTGTGTGGTGCTTATGGGACCTGGCATGCTTTTGCCACCTAGGAAAAACAGAGTTGGTGGTTTGGGCTGGCACTCTCTATAACCTCTCCTCCTGGCTTAGCACAAAGTGAAGGCATGAAAACACGCAGCTCCCAGCTTCTTCCTGGGGAGGGAAAGACAATTGGACCACATGACAAATGCCCCAACTTTTACAGATGCTGCTCGAGGACTGACTTTTGTCTTGTCTGCTTCCGAGTGCTAACAGAACCCAGCACATTGTAGCCTCCTGAAGGCTGGTAAGAACAAAGACAGTGCTTCGATCTGGCATGCAACTAACCATGGCAGCCTTTCCCCTAGTTGAGCACAGAATAAATGGATGAAAGGCCTCAGCCCCAGCTTCTCCCTGGTGAGGGAAAGAGTCGGCCAGGGCATGTGATGAGACACCTTCCCTGGGGGCTGCCTGAGAAACTGTCCTTGGTCTCTCTTGTTTCAGAGCAGTGGCAGCATCTGTCGTGCTCTTAAGTGCCTGGAAGCTGTTAAGAATGATGAGGTGTCACCACGGCCATGTGCTCCTGAAACACGTAGGAGAGTCCTTGCTTCTTCCGACCTTCTGCGGGCTCTCTGGCCATCTGTGAGACTCCTTGGTTTGTGGAGGCATCTCCCTCAGCCTCTGTGTCACGTAGTGGTCTCCTCGTGTGTCTTTCCCCTGTGTTTGCCTGTCTCTGTGTCCACATTTCTCCTTTTTATAAGGATATCAGTTACATTGGATGAGAGCTCACTGTAATGACCGCACTTTGATTTCATTACCTCTGTAAATACCTTATTTCCACATAAGGTCATGTTCTGAGTTGCTAGGGGTTAGGACTTTAATGTGTCTATTTTGAGGGGACAGAATTTAACTTATAACAATCACAATAAAAACTAATTATGCTCAAGACTTAGACAAGAAATATGAAAGAACCTAAACCAAGGTACATTTTAATCAAATTGCTTGAAACCAGTGAAGAAAGATAATCTTCAAATCAGCCAGTGCAAATAGACACATTACAGACAGAAGAACAAAGAGAGGGCCTTTCATGTTTCTCATGCTTGGGGTGTGTGGGGCTTCTTGAATCCATGGTCTTCATCAGCTTTTCGTCAACTTTGCAAAATTCTAAACCACATATTTTTATATTTATATATTAGCATTCACTTTTCCTGGTAAATTTTCTCTTTTATTTTGAATAATTTCTGTTGTTGTATCTTCAAGTTCACTAATCTTTTCTACAACTTAATATCCAATTTATTTTTTTAATTTAATAAGTAATATAACAGGATCAAAACATTTAAAATAAGTAGACTGACTAACCATTTCAGTAATTCATTTTGGTCATATCAACTATAGAACATGAAAAATAAACTCAGGGGTACAATTACTTTAAAATACAATACTTCTACTTTTGTCAAATTTTACATTTATGTGCATATTCTATAGCAGAAGTGGAAATTCTCTCTAAAAAACATTTCCTTAGACTCTTGAGGTTCGTATTAGAGCCACAAGCAATTTCTATCATGTAAAATTGCTGTATAGGTCTTTCAGATTTGGCATTGCACTGGTACAATCCCATGGCCAACATGTGTAATCACTGTATAGTGCTTTGGTGTTCCAGTAATAACTATTATTTTCTTTAGTGTAGAATGATTGATATACATTCTACAAGGGGCAGTGAGGTTAGTAATTCTATAGGGTATGTGCTGACAATTTTCAGGCTGTACAATAACACAAAAAACTTTGTTAAGGCCATATTTTATTTGCTGATTAATGGACAAAAGGCAATGTAACTTGTGTAATGTAATTACATTAAAAATGTAATTTTTAAGTATTTTCTTTAAAGTCTGCATTTCTAAAAAAAACCATGAAATGTTGTAAAGGCTGTTAAATCAGTGAAAGTTTAAATATATCTTACACAGTCTTGTTTGTACAAAAATATAAGTTTAAACATAAAGCTGCCATGGTAATTTTATGCAAATCTACTTTATGTGGTCTTCAGTTATATATAAAAGTTTCTCAGTTCTGTTGTTTGTGGAAAATCAATACCAGATTGAATTATCTGTTGGGGGAGGGCTCAAAAAGCTTACTTTAGCATTAATCTTCTACGTAATTAAATGCATTTCCTACTTTGAGATCACGTAAACACTGGGGGAAAAAAGAAATGAAAGGGCAGTATATCCCCAAACCAATGAATAGTTTTACTGTAATGTGTTACCAAACACAAAGTCCATATATCTGCACAATAAGCTTGAAGTATTATACTCTCACACACAGATATTTGCGTACATGCATGTACGTACATACACTCATACATACACACACAGCCGGTCGTAAAGCAAGACCTAACAGAAGCTGCTTCTGCTTCCATAGTCAGCTTTGCACTTTCTCTGACCCCATCAAATGAATAGCTTTTTGTTATCACGTCCATTCTTGAAGACATTATAGAGAAGATCATGACCATATTTTTCAAGGTATTCTTTTCTTTTTTCAAGTACAACAAAATTCCCTGCTGGTGTCCTTTGGAAAAGATAACCAGCCCTTTCTGGGCCTTTTTTGGGGATCAGAAACTGGGGCCTTAAAGATATTAAATCCCAAGGCCAGTAGTTACAACGTGACTATGCTTGAAGGAAAAGTCAAGAGATAGCTTGTTAATTTCTGCAGCAAAGCTTCCACCAAAACCAAAGGAAACATTTTCAGTACTCCGTGTTTATGTTTTGCTTCCCATCTCCCACAATCTTTTAAAGTATCCTATCTGCATCACCTGCTTGACTAAGATAAGTGGCAGCAACTCGCAGCTCTTCGAGTTCTCAGTCGCAGGGAAACTTCTTGCCTAAAATGTCTTAGTCTTTAATACAGTGTTAAGAAGACTTCATGAATCAGATATGATTATTAGTGGTGCCTCCGGACACTCTGTTACTAAATGTCTTAGCTTCTTACCCTGTATATTTTTCACATACATAAATGTTACAGTTATTGAAGATCACAGATTCAGGCACTCATAAAAACTGCATTAGTCTATGTTCAAAACATCTTTTTAATTGTCTTCCCCCTGAGCTGTTAGGGTACTGTGTTCTGCCACTAGAACAGAATAGCCTGGAACAGGATCTTTTCTTCCATAGTATTTTTAAATTAAAGCAATTCCTTCTACTCTAGCTGTCCCTTTAAAATTAACCAAATGAGCAGAGATGCCAATGCCAGCAGTCTTGTAAAAAGAGACTGTTCTGTAGCCAAATCATGTAACTTCTATACCAGACCATCTAGGCTATTGGACATTTCTAATAAATATTTGGGCAGTATTTTCTTTTGCTCTCATTTGTGGCCACTGTGATTGGATATCAGGACTGAACTAGAATAGTCTGTCCCATGTGTTGGTCAGTAACAGTCTGAATCTGGGCTTTCTACTGTGAAGAGAACACTTCCTCTGGGAATGACAGAGTTTGCAGGAACAGCTTTCACTTCTATTGGAAGATGTCCATCATATTTCTCCAGAATGTAGTTTCATCCCTTTTTATGAAAGACATTATCTTAGAAAGTTCATTAATCTTTTATTCTGCAATGTCTTTTCTGTTGTGCATCCTATCTAGTGATTTTTTTTTAAATTTAAGACCTTGTAATTTCCATCTTTATCAGTTTGATTTTGCTCCCTTTTATATCTCCCATGCTTCTACTTAGCATACCCAATCTTTATTCTAATGTGCTAACTGTATGGAGCATCTGTTCTATTTCTTAACCTGGGTAGGAGATACCTGGTGTTTGCTTTACATTATTTGGTAAGTTTTACATTTCTGTTTTCTACGTGTATATTATACACTTTTCTACATGTATATTATATTTCAAAGTGAAAATTAGGTGGTCCAAGAAATCGTATTAGCTGCACATGCAAAGCATCCACAATCCAACCAGTTCCCACCACCTTCCCCACTGCTACCCTGGTCCAAGCCTCCACCATTCATTAACTTGTTAATAGCAAAACCCACCACACTGGACTTCCTTCTTCTGCCCTTGTCCCCTAAAGTCTACTTTCAGTTCAATGGCTAATGTCTTTCTCGTAAAATACGAGTGCAATGATGTCATTCCTCTACTCAAATCCCAATGGCTTCCCATCTCACTCAGAATCAAAGTCAAAGACTTTTTATGGTTTACAAAGCCTTATGTGTTCCAGCATCCTCTCTTCTCCAGCTCCTTGATTAAAACTTGTTTCCTCTATGTTAACCACGCAAGCCTGCCTTCTGTCCTTCTAACTTGCTGGACACTCACCTGCTTCAGAGGTACTGCACTTACAATTTTCCCTGCTTACAACTTTCTCTGCTTACAACACTCCTCCTGCTGATCCCCCATGGCTCACTCCCTTACCTTCATCAAATCTGTATGCAGATTTTATCTTCTTGATAGGTCTTTTCTGATCTTCTTTTTAAAATCAATCTCCTTTCACCCACACCCCTATTGCCTCCTTCCTTCCTTCCTTCTTCTTTCCCTCTTTCTCTGCTTTCTTTTTTCCTTCTTTCTTTCTTGCATAGTACTTATCATTATCATACTATATATTTTATATTCATTTGTTTTTTGTTTGTGAAACTAAACTCTGCAAGGGAAATGGTTTTTATCAATTAAAAAATTATTACTTAAATCTTCAGCACTTATATCAGTGTCTCATATGAAGTGTGTACTCAGGAATTCTTCTTTGAATAAATATCCTTAAATCATTATTCTCTACTTTCAGGTAATTTTTCCTCCTTGAAATTAAAAAAAAAAAAGCACCTCCATTGTTGGTTTCAGTGGCTGGTACATAATGTGGAATGGTAGCTGTTTGTTGAATGAATGACTCTGCGCCTCGCTAGTGGCAGTGTCGTCCTGTTATCCTAATGGTTACAGATGGGGAGTAGGAGTATTCACTCTGATGGTCTATTTTTGGCTTTTTCTGTGATTGCCTTCAACATACATGAATATTCATTAGCTATTTATTTTGGGACCTAAATATCACTCATTTGGTAAACATGTTGGTATGGAAAACACTGGACAAGCCCCTGTAGATTAAAATAAAGACCATATTTTCTTCCAGACTCCCAAAATATGCCTGCAAAATGAAATGCGTCCCTGCATTGGATGGTGTGCTGCTAAACGTGCATTTGCACAGATGCTGCCAACAGATCAGTGAATTGCCAATACAAAGCAGCCACTGAGGACATATTTACTTCTCTTATAAAGGCCAGTACAGTTGTATGAGCCACAAATGAAATACATGCTGTAGAATTTGCAGGAATGCTTTCAGAGACTAGAAAGGATTACCTCTTAGCTGAAATAGATTAGGGAACTGTTGCTGTCACTTCTAAAAGTCCCTTCTTTCTCAAGTAGAAAATATTGCTTGTTTGCTATGAAAATATGCTGCTGGTCAGAAAAAGTCTGTTTCTGTGCTTCAAGCCTGGCACATTTGGAATGACAGTTCTCACTCACCAGTCATTAATTACACCTAGAAGAACGATGAAGGCCAGGGAGAGAGCCACGTGCTCTTGTTCCTGGGTCACAGTCTTCCTTGGCTGTGGTGCTGGCCAGCCTTGACTGTACTCCAGAGAGTGAAAGTCTCTCTGAAATACAGTGGCTGGCCTTACAAGTAGGACTTAAGTAGACTGATTAGTGCAGAGATTAACAGAACTAGTATGTCTCATATTGTGAGGATCTATTTAAAATATCTGCAAAATGTTACCATAGGTGTCTTATCTAATATCATCACTTTATAGATGGGATAATATAGGCCCAGAAAGGTGAACTTGTCCAAAGTCACAGAACTTGTTACTTGCAGGGTGGGATAAAAGGCCAGGTCACCTGACTTTTGATACCATGTTCTTTCCACTATATTATTCTCACAGTCATGAGCCTATATGTTAGCCACACTGGGTCTCAAATAGTGGCATTTTAAAACTTTTTTTTTTTAACTTTTATTGAGTTATAGTCATTTTACAATGTTGTGTCAAATTCTAGTGTACAGCACAATTTTTCAGTTATATATGAACATCACATTTCTTGTTTCGCTGTGAGCTACCACAAGATCTTGTTTATATTTCCCTGTGCTATACAGTATAATCTTGTTTATCTATTCTACATTTTAAAATCCCAGTCTGTCCCTTTCCACCCCCTGCCCCCACTGGAAACCTCAAGTTTGTATTCTATGTCTATGAGTCTGTTTCTGTTTTGTATCTATGTTTTGTTTTGTTTTGTTTTTAGATTCCTCATATGAGTGACCTCATATGGTATTTTTCTTTCTCTTTCTGGCTTACTTCACTTAGAATGACATTCTCCAGGAACATCCATGTTGCTGCTAATGGCGTTATGTTGTCAGTTTTTATGGCTGAATAGTATTCCATTATATAAATATACCACATCTTCTTTACTCAGTCATCTGTTGATGGACATTTAAGCTGTTTCCATGTCTTGGCTATTGTAAATAGTGCTGCTATGAACATTGGGGTGCAGGTGTCATTATGGAGTAGGGTTCCTTCTGGATTTATGCCCTGGAGCTGGATTCCTGGGTCATATGGTAAGTCTATTCCTAGTCTTTTGAGAAATCTCCATACTGTTTTCCACAATGGCTTTCCTTGGTTCCCTCTCCCACTCTTAATGATTTAGATGTCTTCTTTTACAATTTTGTGTTTATTCTTTTTGTAATTCATGGCAGTTATCTCCTTTCCAGTTACGAGTTTCTCATTTTTGTAGCATCCTGCTTCTTTTCTATTTATAGTAGACCTTTCAGTATTTCTTTTAAGCATGGGTTTAGTGTTGCTAAACTCTTGTAGTTTATGCTTGTCTGTGAAATTCTTTATCTCTCTTATTCTAAAGGATAGCCTTGCTGGATAGAATATCCTAGACTGCATCTTTTTTTCAATCAGGACTTTGAATCTATCTTGCCACTCCCTTCTGGCCTGTAGTGTTTGTGTAGAGAAATCAGCTGAGAGCCTTATGGGGGTTCCCTTGTAACTCACTCTTTGTTTTTCTCTTGCTGCCTTTAGGATCATTTCTCTTCCTTGACTCTGGCCATCTTGATTATAATATGTCTTGGTGTGGGTCTGTTTGGGTTCTTCCTGTTTGGGACCCTCTGAGCCTCCTGTACTTGGATATCTGATTCCTTTAGATTTGGGAAGTTTTCAGTCATGATTTCTTCAAAGACCTTTTCAGCTCCCTTTGTTCTTTCTTCCCCTTCTGGAACCCCTATTATGCGTAGACTGGCACGCTTTATATTATCCCATAGGTCCCTTATATTGTTTTCATTGTTTTTTATTTGTTTTTCTTTCAGCTGTTCTGATTGGGTGCTTTCTGTTGTCCTGTCTTCTAGGTCACTTACTCATTCCTCTGCATTATCTAGCCTGCTTTGTACAGCCTTTAGGTCAGCTCTCATCTCAGCAAATGAGTTTACTAATTCTACTTGGTTCTTCTTTATAGCTTCTGTTTCTTTTTTGACATATTTTATATCTCTAAACACTATTTCTTTTAGTTCCTTCAGTACTTTGATCACTCCTTTTTAGTAGGTCATCAATGTCTATTTCCTTGATCGTGCTTTCAGGGGATTTCTCTTGATCTTTTAATTGGGAGTGGTTCCTCTGCTTCTTCATATTGCTCATATCTCTCTGGCACTGTGGCTTAAGGAGTATCAGTTATCTAGTTCTCCTGGAGATGCTGTGCTCTTTATGATTTTATTGAGAGGTCTTTGTGTCTTTGCCCTGTTTCACGAACTCAGCTTGCTGTTTCCAGAGGCCCTCTGTTGGCGCCCTCTTCTGTGCTGCTCCCAGTGGCTATTGGCTAGCAGATTGCACCCCCTCCCAACACTGGGTCAGGTGCTGAGCTCTTACCCAGTGGGCAGGTGGGTCACTCCCCCTCCTGATGCCGCAGTCAGATGCTGCACTTGGGGGAGGCAGGTGGGCAGATCGCGCCCCCTCCTAGCCCTGTGCTCAGGTGCTGCATTCCTGCCAGGAAAGCGGGTTGCCGCCCACCCTTTGCCGGCGCCAGTCACTCCGCTACTCTGTGCAGCTGCCCGCTCTGCCTTGGGTCGGCGTTCCGAAGGTGGGCTTGGGGAACACCGGGGAATGGCCCCACCTCGGCTTCGTGCCAAATCTCAGCTCCTTGTTTGTCTTGGTGGCACGAGTTCTCTGAGGTGCCAGGGCAGAATGATCTTATCTGCCTCCAGCTGTAAACAAGTCTCAGTCCTGTCTAGGAGGTTGCGGAGCCCCCAGGTGCGGATTCAGGCCTCGGCCCCACCCCCACCCGGGCGCTGCGCACAGGAGGAGATGGCGGCTGTGGCTGAGCCCTGCCTCTCTTCTCGTGAGAAGTGCCAGTAATGGCGGCGCAGATCTGAGGAGACAAAGGCTATGGTGCCCCTCCACCCAGGGCACACCAGCCGTGTTGCTTTGCTTTTTTCGCAGTTTATATGGGACCGAGGTTGTTCTGCTCCATATCCCCTCCCAGCCACGGTGCGCAGCATCCTGCTGTCCCCCGGAGCTGCCTCAGTGCAGCCGCCCCTGTCCTCTGCCCGGCTCGGGCTGCCTGTCCTGGCCCCAGCTGCCCGCTTGTGTCTTGGGCTGGGTGTCGTAGGGACCCTCTGTGCCCGTTCAACTCAGTTCTGTAGGTCAAGGGGTGCTCGGGGCAGATCTGAGCCTCGGAGGTTCCCCCTCCGTCCCGCTGGCCTCTCCACTGGAGAGGGGAGACCCAGCGAACGAGCGCCAGTCCTCCTTTGCCGCTCCCTCCCCACGGGATCGGTCCCGCACTGTTTTGCTTTTTCTTCTTTCTTTTTTCCTTTTTTCCTACCAGATTTTTGGTGTCTTTGTCTTTCGAAGAGGGTGATGTTATGTTGGAGTTTGGCAGGTGCTCTGGTTGGCTGGGTGGGTCCCTAGATGTGAGTTTTGGTGTATTTGTGGGAGAGGGAGAGCTACAATCGTCCTTCTACTCCACCATCTTGCTTCTCTGCCTTAAAACATTTTTAAATTGTTTTTTTTAATTGAAATATAGTCAATTACAATGTGTCAATCTCTGGTGAACAGTACAATGTCCCAGTCATGCATATACATAGGTATGTTTGTTATCGTTTGTTTTTTCATTAAAGGTTATTGCAAGATACTGAACATAGTTCCCTGTGCTGTACAAAAGAAACTTTTAAAATTTACTTTTATATGTAGTGGCTAACATTTGTAAATCTCAAACTCCCAAATTGATCCCTTCCCGCTCTCTTCCCTGGTAACCATGAGATTGTTTACTATGTCTGCGAGTCTGTTTCTGTTTTGTGGATGAGTTCATAGTGTCCTCTTTTTTTTTTTTTTTTTTAGATTCCACATATGAGTGATAATCATATGGTATTTTTCATTCTCTTTCTGGCTTACTTCATTTAGAATGGCAGTCTCTGGGTCCATCCATGTTGCTGCAAATGGCATTATTTTATTATTTTTATGGCTGAGTAGTATTCCATTGTATAAATATACCACAACTTCTTTATCCAGTCATCTGTCGATGGACATTTAGGCTGTTTCCATGTTGTGGCTATTGTAAATAGTGCTGCTATGGACATTGGGATGCATGTGTCAATAGTGCCATTTTTAAAAAGTCACCCTTGGCACAAATTAAAGATGTAAATCTTTGGGACCTGCCTTCCAGAGACTCCTATTTGGAAAGTGAGTTAAAGAGCATAGGTAGGAATTGTGCTTTGGCATGTACCCCAGGTGAATCGATGTAGATGGCATTGGGCCACAACTTGAGAAATTCTGGAAGCTGTCAGGGATCATTAGGGAGAATGTATAGTGTATAGATGAGCAGCATCACTGCAGAGCCAAAAGACCTGTCTGTCTGATCTCAGCTTTGTCCCTCCACCATGAGTGAGTTTATTCTTCAGCTTCTCTGAGTATCAGTTATCCTACCTGTGAAATGGGAACTCGCTAAGTTGTTGTGAGAATTATATACATACAATAGTGTGTGTCTGTATAGCACAGTGTGCTAGGTGCATAGTAAGTGCTTAATACATATTAGTTGTTGTTATTAATAAAGTGCTTGTTGTATACCTTATACTTTAAGTATTCCTTAAGCAGTGAGTGGTATTATTGGTATTTTGAGAGAGCAACCAAGTCATTTACCATATTTCATATATACATACAAAATTTGTATATGTAATATATATACATGTTACATATAACATATAATTTACTGTGTGTAATAATGTAAATATATTTTTCCTATGGCTGTACCCTAGTCTCCTTATTGCTTCTCCCTCAGCACCTCCCCGCCCCAATCTACAACAGGAAATGCCTGTCTGAGAGAGCAGGTGTGGTATCAGTGCAGTGATTCATATATTCTTTAAAATGTTATTTTCCCTTTCCTTCCAATGGACCTTCACTAAAATGGCCAATTGCATTCAACAAGCCTGGTGAGAACTCACGTTTCTGATTGAGAGGAAATATGTTTAAGTAATTGAGACATTTCAACATGCTTATTCTCACCCGGGCTAGAGGTCTTTCGGTCCAGTGAGCTTGTCAAGTGCAGTGAAAATATACTCAACCTAGGTTGTCATTTATATGTATAAGCTTACAGGATACTGAAAAAGTCTACCAGGAGATAAAATAAGGGCCTCAAATCATCAAGAATGGTGAGTTGAGCAGTACTTTGTCATCAATTGTCTAAAATAACTTGATTGCAAAGATTCTGAGGATGGATGGTGGAAATAAACTCAAGTGTGAAGTGACAGCTATGCCAAGAAAACTGGAGATGGATGTCAGAAAATTCCAAGTGGCTTTCAGCCTATCTGAGTGCTTCAGATAGCACAGATCACCTAGGAACCAGACACTCTGTGATTGACTTTAAGTTGTTGTCGTTAAAAAGTTCTGAGAGCAGCAATCAGTCACCTTGGCTACAGTGATGCATCTTATTATTGAAAATGGCCCTAAACATCACATTCTCGTTGGTGGCAGTAGCAGTAATGGTGATAGTAGTGGTGATGGATTCCAGTGTTAGTAGCAGTGTGGAAGGTGTCTATTTTTTGTTTCTTCTGAAAAAGTATTTTTTATTCTTCTGGTTAGGTTGCATAGCACACTGGATGAAAGTCGAGCCTTAGAGTTTAATGAGACCAAGGTTTGAATCTAGTTTGGTATTTCCTAGCTGTGTGAAGTTGGGCAAGCTGTTTGGAGTCGTTAAATTTCAGTTTTCTCATCTGTCAAACAAGAACAAATCCCTGATCTTAAAGGGTTGCTTATATAATTGAATTAATTTATACAAATGTATATGAATTATTTTCTATGTAATTTAGTTACATAAGGTACCTGAGTCATAGGAGATGATCAATATATGCTTCCTCCACAGCAGTGTTAGTGGTAATAAAAGTGTTAGAAGTAGGGTGTTTTTAAATGCCGTATCCTGATTCTCCTTTAATCTGCTATCTAAACTGAGTATGTAGATTGTTTAAATGGTATACTACCTAAAATGGGTTTTCTCAGTGGAAAGGAACACATGGTGAAAATGTCTAAGAAGAAGGAAGAGATTCAGAATAGTTCAGGTGATTTTAAGCACATGGAGACCAACAGAATTAACATGCCAGAGCCCAGACAATGTATTTATTATTACACATTCAGGGCAGTAGAAGGTGGAGTGCCCATCTGAATCTGCTTACAAGCAAATAATAAGCTCCAAACATCTTTATCCATTGATGAAGTTGTTTCATGCCAAGATCTTGAGCATATTCTTAGACTACTAAATTGCTATCAACTTCCCCTAGTCTGGTAAGATATAGGAAGTCAGAGGTTCCCATGGGCAGCCTGAGCCTCGTGAGTGCATTTCACTTTCCTTTTGGGGGCCCTATCGTCCTATTATGCAGCCCGCTTTGTACCCATCAAATTTTTTGCTTGCTGGGAGGAGCCAATGAGCTTATTTAAACTGAGATGTAAGGGACTGATACTGCTTTGTAAATCTTCTTCTTGAGGAAATATTTTTGCACGACTGAAGACTAATAAATCTCTAGTTTTAGGATGTCAAATATGAGCCAGTAGATGGAGGACAAAGGAACAGGTATCTTTTTGGATAAGTTAATTGTACTTGTAAATTAATTCTTTGCTGTATTTGTGTAAAAGTCACATTCATTGAGAAAATTTTCAAACAACAGAAAAGCCACAAAAATGATAATGGGTATTGCCTGTCTATGTAACACTCAGACTTAAGAATTAAGCCTTATTAAAATTGAGAATTTCTTGCATACAGATGCAGAGATCCCTTTACAAATAGCCGTTTTCCGATGCACGCGCGGAAGCGGTGTTCCATATGCCGGTTTATGAACTGTTCTTATGTACTGGCTGTTTCCATTTCATTGTATTTCTACATCCCTATTTTAACAGCTACATGTTATTTCATCATATAGATGGGCCTTGCCGTTTTTAACCTGTGTTCTGTGGTTCTAAGTCTCAGCTTCTTAGAGCCACATAGAGATGCAAAATTTTGAGATATATTGATATATTATCAAAATTACAGAGAGTTATTATTAAGTTGAAAGGGAATCAGCACGGCCCCCTACCCTCACTGTGACTGATACCATTATTAAAAACAGTGGAATATATACAGAATCACAGGACATATTTCACTTGAACGTGTGACCAGCCCACCCCAATATGGGATATCATTGCTTACTCAGTTGAAAGACTGTGCTGGTCCCCTATTCTGTTCCCAGTTATGCCCATTTCGGAGCTAGTGTTAGCAGGGACAGATAGCTGCAAGCTTGGTAAGAGAACCACATGAGGATGGTGACGTAAGCATGCTTGCATTTCATCTCCATTCTAACAGAGACATTGTGGAACGATTTCTGAGTGCCAGTGCAATGACACAACCCCGGTGGGGCTCCTTTAAAAAGGAAGCAGCACATGCATGTTATCTTTATATTTTAACAGAGGCAATAATAATGTCATGATGCTGCTAGAAATGGAATGATTCAAATATAGTGCCTGTACCAAATGTCAGTCTGTACAAAAAAATCCAATCATGGTTATAATCAGATAAGGCCCCTTTCTCCCTGTGGGCAATAGGTTGTTTTCAAGGATGCTTTTTTTTTTTAAGCTATGAAAAGCAAAATCCATTCTTGCTTTATTTTTATCTAAAATACTTATGAGAACATTTTTCCCCTTCTGTAATCTGAAGTGGAAAAACTAAACTGCAATTGCTTTTTTTTTTTAAATGAAAACACTTATGATTAACGGTTGCCTAAGGTTGTACTGTAACTTGGAGATACGTGATTTGTTTCAGAGGCATCAATTAAAAAAAATGATTTGACAGGAGTAATTGCATACAAAAGCTAGGATCATTTCCTCATGAACTAATAGCAAAATAAAAAAATCACATGAACGTTAGAGTTAACTAGCTCTCCATTCTAGGCCTTTGTACTACTTCCTACTTTGTGCCCTTCTTAGGGAATCTCAACCACACGCAGAGCTCTGGCACCATCTGTTTGTTTGCTCATGACCCTCAAATTTATCTTTCTAACCCATAATTTACTTTTTGAGCTCCCGGTATATCCAACTGCCTTCCTGATCTCTCAACTTGCAGCTCCCCAGTGCCCGTAAAACGTGAGACTTCTGAAATCCATAAGTTTCTCCCTCAAAACGGGTCCTCTTCTAGCTACCCTGAGTGAAGACAAAAACAAATAGGCATGATCATCTCCGACCGGCCCATCAGCAAAGCTTATCCTGCTCTCCTCCTGTCTCAAAGGTATCCTTTTCTGTCTCCCTGGCCCTTTCTTGGTTCAGCTAGCCTCCTCTCCCACCTGTCTGAGCCTCCTACCTACAAGCCATTGCACTCAGTCTCCTGGAGTGCAGACCTTCCTCCCCTGCCCCCCATCTTCAGCGCTTTCTAGCTTGCTCACCCCAAAAGAGTGGGAATATTCTTTTTACAACTCAATATGATCAACTTAAAACCCTTTAAGGGATTCTCATTGATCTGTGATACTAAAAATATCTTTAACAAGGCCTGCAAGGATCTGGGCTGTTCTGCCTATTTTTCTAGTCTTATTTTGCACCACTGTCTCCCCCACCCCATTCCCTGTGCTGAAACAGCACTACCCTTCTTCTGGTCTCCCACCTACATCATGTGTCACCTGACAAAGGCCTCTGCAGGTGCTATCCCCACACCACCACCTCCCCCAACCTGGAACATGCTTGTCTCGCCTTTTCTTCTGTTTTCTCCTCATCACTCTCCATCTCTCACTCCAAGCATCACTTCCTTATGGAAACTTCCTCTGCCCCACCAGCCTAGGAATGATGTCTCCAGTCCCTGCTCTCATAGAATTGCATTCTTTCCTTCATGTTACCTAGCTCATCTTTGTAATTATACACCTCTCCTTTGGACTTACTTGATTAATGTCTGGTTGATAAGCTCTATGAGAATGGGGACTACCTAGTGTGCTAGGGGTACCACAAAATGAGTGGCTTAAACAACAGAAATGCACTTTCTCTCTGTTCTGGAGGCTGAACATCTGAAACCAGGGTATTGGCAGGATTCTTTCCTTTTGAGAACTGGGAGGGAAGGATCTGTTCCAGGCCTCTCTCCTTGGCTTATAGTCACCTGTCTTCTCCTTGTGTCTCTTCACATCATCTTCCCCCTGATCATATTTGTTCCAAATTTCTCCTTTTTACAAGGATGCCAGTCATACTGAATGAAGGCTCATCCTTATGATTTCGTCTTAACTAATTACATATGTAGTGACCCTGTTTCTAAATACGGTTACATTCTCATGAACTGGGGACTGGTACTTCAACACACAAATTTTGGGGGTGACATAACTCAACTCACAACATGTACCATATTTGTTTTGCCCCCTGATGTCTCCAGTCCTAAGCAGTAACAAAGCTGTCAATAAATAGATGACTGGTTGCTTCTTAACATTCAGGTAGCCAGAATTACCAGTAGCAGGGATTAGCTCCTTAACATGGCAGGGTTATTTCTGTATGATTTCTTCCCTTCCATATTAGCATTAATTTTTTTCTTTCTCTAAAAAAGACTGGGGATATGTTAAAAGAAGTTTTAGTAGAACAGCGGGTAACTGAGACCATGACCTGAATTCAATGATGTGATGGTGACAGAGAGGCTGTCCCTTTGTGGGAACTCAGTACATTTTGATGGAAGAGAAACAGTGGGGTGGGGGTGGGGGGCGATGGCCAAAACAGAGAATAAACGCTATTCCCAGAGGCTTTAAGGATTTGAAAACACAACGTGGAATGTGAGTAGAGAGTATGGCATACCTGCTGAGCTCCTTGCCTGAGACGCCAACCGTGACGTACTGCTTTTTCCAGAGATAGCCGCATTATCTCCCATCCCAGTGCTCTTCTGCAGTGTGGTTTTGTCACTCCCCAACAAGAGCCAGAGTCTGCCACTCCACATCCTGGACTCTGAGCAGGCTCTCTGACTACTTTGAACACTAGAATCCAGCCAGAATGGCACTGTGCCAGTTTCGTGGGGAGCCTTCAACTGGCCCAGCAGTTTCCATTCTGTTCTCTTGGAAGTCAAACACCATGTACGATGTGTGACTCTCCTAAGACCACCGTGCTGTCAGAAGACCAAGCCATGTGGAGAGGTCTGGAAGATGAGAGACCACACGGGGAGAAGGAAGGAGGACAAAGTACCATGGGGAGCCTGACCTGTGAGTGATGAGACCTTCCTGGAGTCCAGCCTAGCTGGGCGGCAAGGTGGCTCCAGCCCCCGCTGCTATCTGACTGCAGCCTCATGAGACACTGTGGGTGAGAACTGCCCTCCTGAGCTTAGTCAACCCTCAGGACAGCGAGAGATAATAATACACTGTCGTTTCCAGATGTTCAGCTTTAGGGTGGTTTGATAGGCAGCAGTAAGTAACCAGAATCACCCAGTAAATGTTCAATAAATGCCTAGCATATTGCAGGTATGAAACATCTTGTTGTTGTTCAGTGGATAAGTTTATCTCCAGGGTCCAAAGGGAATGAACATAAAGAACTCAGAGAAACAGGTACTATGTGCAAGATGTGAAAGGTCTCTTAAAGGTTTCCTGTCAGAATGCTTTTTTTTTTTTTTTTTTTTTTTTAAGAAAGCCTCCTCCAGAAGCCTTACAAGGCACCGTAGAGCTGACCTTAAATGTCAGGTCAGGCACCCAGCTCAGACCTCAGGAACCACGGAGGCTTTGGGGAGGGAGTTCCTGAATCTGAGGACTAGAGGTGTGAAGTAACTGCTTGGTTGGCAGCTGGAAGTGAGAATCTTATTCCTAGAAAGTGTTAAGATTTGAAGAGACGGCATTTAGGCACTTCAGTTCAGTGACTCATCAAAGTGTTACCCTCTTCATTTCCCAACCCTTACCCAAATCCAACCAGTCTGAATTATTTGACTAAGTACAGTGTCTTTATATAACTAATCTGGTGAACAAGCTGTAGTTGGACCCTGATGACTGGCAAGTCAGTCAGCCTCCAATTGTCCTAATTTTCACTTGTTGAAGAGGCTAGGGTGATGGAGTTATTTCTGTATTGATCAGCTTTGCATATGGTGAAGAGGTTCATGTATCAAAACAAACTCTGCTTGAAAAAATAAGCATATATCAGATCTTAAAAAAAAATCTTTTCACACCTAAATGCATAGTTGTCCAGGTATAGGAAAATATTTATGTTGAAGCCCTCAAAAGTGTGATTCTGAATACTTCCATGTGTATAGCACACATCTACAGTTTTGTTGAATACCCATCCCCTTACCCGTACACTGTGCACACAAATACATACCACACACACATCTTTTCAGAAGTTAGACTTCAGCTTTTCCACTAACACATCATCCAATTTCAATATCTTTTATTTCTTTTAAAAATTAAACCAGTGTGCAGCTTTGCATTCAAGAGCCATGTAAGTTACACTATTTATTTCCACTCAAGGTAGTTTTCAGAGAATACACCACACTTGTATTTATAAGATTATCTCCTGAAAAGTGTAGAATAGCGTGTAATTTCCCACACATGCAATTTTTTTTCAAAACCGTTACCCTGAGCATAACCTAGGAAACTTAAACAATATTCACTTATAATCAAAGTCTCGTTGTTAGCCAGACTGTTTTCTTACTGTTGTTTCTGTCTTAGAAATCATCAATCATCAGTGTGCAAGTGTCTAAATTAGGAAAATAGTTAGAATTTGTCTTGTGTTTCTTCAGTACAAACATCTAACTCTTTAATCTTTTTTGGACCAAGGAAGCACCAAGGCCCAATAGAAGGAGTCTTGTCATACTACATGTGAGTGACTTAAAAAAAAAAACAACAGTAAGCTTATTTTAAAGAAATGATGAATGTTAGTGGAAAAAGGAATGTAGCTTTTATAAGCAAGTATTCTGCATACTTTCCATCTGCACTTATTTACATCACTATGGACATGATTTAATAGGATAATAGAAGTATGGCCATGAGCTTTGATGTCAGAGAGAATAAAATTTGAATCTTAGCTCTGCCCTACATGTAAAAAATGGATAATTACATTTTCCCCAAAGTAACATGCTTCAGACTGAACGTGTAATATATGCAGGCTACTAATAGTTCAGTGAAGTATTACAGTTGTCAGTGTTCACTGCCATTATCATTACTGTAAGACATAGAATGTTCTCCTATTAGAAGATATTTCTATATCTAAATATTTCTGCAATGCCAGCAACACCAAGTTACTTATGAAAACATAGAACAATTTCATTAGGAGGTGAGGTCATTCAAAAATAATCTAAAAAACATTTTCCAAAAATAGAAAAAGTCTATATTGTTTTCTAGTTGTAAGGTTAAAATACGCTTGTAGTAAAATTTAGAATGACAAAAAGTTAATGATATTAAAGTAAACCCCTCTTACAATCTTATAACTCCAAGATTTGGGGTTATTCTCTCAGATTTATTTAAATGTATACTCAAGTATATATGTATAGGTATGTAAACGTATGTTTTTAATCTTCTTCAACTGATTTGATTTGGCTCTACAGTATGACCTAGAGATTATTATGTGTCTTTACATGGAGAGAACTCACTATTCTTAAGTTCTGTATAACTTTCCATGATACATTATAATGCAGGACATTAAGATTGCTTCACATTTGTGGCAATCACAAATAAATAAAAGCTCTATGCTGGAGAATGGTTGCCAATGTTTTCTAATCTTTAAACAGAATTAGGAAAGGATTTTTAGTTGGGTTGGTATTATAATTCTTTTTATATTAATAATGAACAAGATAGCATTTTAAACATCTTAAAGCCACTTAAATGCTAGTGTGTATCTTAAAGGCCAGAGTGTTCTTTGCTTACATCACAGCAAAAGTTTAAGCACATATTTGCAGGATAGATCGTGAAAGAGCAAAATGTGTCAAAATGAGATAAATGAAGATATTTCAATGACATTTACCGTCAGATGAAGTAGACATTACAGTGGATGTAGGAAAAATAGAAGCACTCAAAGCATATATTTTGGGGATTTAAGGCAAAAAAAGTGACTGTAGCCAGTCTTCATGATAATCATTAGAATATGGCATGAGATGGTTGCAAGGAAAAATGAATGCTATTTGATAAATGGTTTTATTTAATTCTCACAAAGAGGGAAATACATTTCAGAATGCATGAGAAATATTACAAAACAGACAAGTTATCAGAAACTGAATATAGATAAATATTGTGCTGGTTTTCTTTTACAACATAATTTCAAAATCTACAAACCAACAAACCTGATTCTGATCACAAAGAAAAAGTCACAAGAAGCTTATTAAATGCTAGGTTTGTTAGCGTGCCGAAGAGAAACTGAAACTCACTAGGTACCCAAGGGGGTCCACTATGAACAAATCATATTGGTAAGCAGTCTAATTTTCAGTTTGTTTTTCTAATCTTGTAAACAATATGAATCTCATCAACATAGTTAATCAGAAAAAGCAGCAAAAACTTTGACAAAGTCACTCTTGCCCTGGCTGCAGGTCAGATGATATGTGAATTACCAGATTTTTAAAGTTCTTGAGAAGAGTGTCTCTGAGGTCATTCCTTAATGGTTTTTCTTTATAAAGTTTTTATCAGTTACTTGGATGAAACTAGAGATGAACTCTGTTTTTCAGAAAACTCAACAGTAAGGAGGACAAATGAGTGCAGAGTCAAAACCTTTTCAGAAACATTAATAGAAATTGAAAAAGTCATCAACTTGAAATCTTAGAGTTTTTAATTATAACTGGCCTCACTCTGCTGCCATAAGGTGGTCACATTCAATGAAAGAAACAGTTCCTATCCAGAGAATTGCACATAATTAGAAGTAAGTGGACTGCAGTTTTAATCCTATCAAAAATAAACTGTTTAACTTGGGGCAAGTTGATTAATAGTTTACAGCGGGGGGGGGGGGGGGGGGATTAAATTTGTACTGATCCTCTTTATATAAAGATAAAGTAAGGTGCTCTTTCCTCATCTTCAGTTTTCCTCTTCCTCATTCTTAATATAAAGTATTTATGAAAAGCCAGCTTTGTGGTAGGTGCTATGCTAGATGCTCTAAGACTTAGCAAATTAACTTTAAAAGTTCTTTGCCATCAGAAAGTTTACAGTTACTTAACTGTGGTCATGTGGTGTGATGTACAGGGTAAGGACTTCAGAGTAAAAAAGATTAAAGCTCAAATTTCTGTTTTTCCATTTCTAACTGAGGCCGGTTGAGCAAGTTACTGAAACTTTCTGAGCCTCTTTCATCATCTGTGAAAAAGAGATGATAGTGTTTATTAATAGTGTTATGAGAATTAAATACAATAATATAATAGTAGTAGTATGTGATGTATAATAAAGTGTAACTATTTATGCAATAACTTTGGATTAAAATATCCATAATAAAAAGGGGGTAACAGCACTGTAAGAAAGCTGAGGTTGAAGTGTTGTTTGTGCTAAGAGTGACTATTTTTAATTGATTAATCTTTGCTCTTATGTTTTATTTATAGCTTTATTTCATGGACACTTTCCAACAGATACATAAATAGACAATAAACCCATGCGTATGGATTATATGCCTTCAACAATTACCAACACATTTCACTCATAATTCTTCTTGCTTTTCTTAGGTTGCTTGTATTATCTTTATTTTCACCTCTAAGTACTATTTTGCTCTTCATTCCTTTTTTAACCCCAAAACTACTAAGGAGACGCAGAAGAGCAAAGAGGTTAACACACACACACACACACACACACACACACTTTGTAATTAGGCTGCTTGGCTTAAATCCTTCGTGTATAAGTTACTGACTAACTGAGCTCGTCTTGCATGATCTCTCCCTTGTCATAAGCTTGTTCACTTGCAAAATGTTAATAATAACAGTATCTACTTAATAAAGATTTTGTGAGGATTAAATGAGCTGATCAAGGCAAGAATCTCAGCACTGGGAAAGTATGTAGTAAACATCCTGTGAATGTGAGCTATTATTATCCTAACTTCCAAGTTATTTGAATTGATTTGTTTATGCAGGTGTTATTAATTTGTAGCTTTATGACATTGATTATGGAGAATGTGGACTGTAACATTATTTTTCTTGATTCTTGATTTATTGACTGGCATTACGGTTCTGGAATAATGGAAGGCAATGTTTTGCAAATATTTAGTGGGTCCTTAAAAGAGGATTTATTCTCAGTGCATAAGATAGAGAAATTCAATACCTAGCTATAAATCGACCTAATTGTTTTATTTTTCTATTTCATATTTATTTATGACCAATTTGACCTTTTAAAAATTGAGGGCCTTTTTGGAGTCTCTTCCTTAATGTCATATTTTATATATTCTTCTTGACATCTGTTTTCTTTTTTTACATAACCAACTAAAGGACCTCAAGGGTGAACACAGGTCACATTTTTATATCCCCAGTTCTTACCTTCTTCCTGGAACTAGGTAAATGTTTCAGGGATTTGCCAGTGCCATTCCATTCATCTGCAGTCTCCCTTCCCACTCTCCTCTTGTTTTGATGAGTTCCTCATTGAATTCTCTGCCTTTACATCCCATCAGTTATTACTCAACTGCAGTTTTATAGTTACTTGTTTGATTACCTGTTGAGGTCTAGCTCCCTCCGGACTCTGAGCTCATGAATGATAAGGCATTGTCTGTTTTGTTCATCCCTCTGTGCTAAGCGCTCGGCACAGGATCTAGCCACAGAATGTTAGTACTGTGGCTTTGAAGCTGAGTGCCAGAGTCAGAATTCCCCAGTTCAGATATTGACTTTGCCACTTCGCTGTGTGACTTAGGGAAAGGCACTTAGCTCTTCTGACTTTGGTTTTCTTATCAAATGGGGATGGTTAATAGTGTCTACCTTCTAGGGTCATTATGAGGGTTAAAAGAGATGCCTTTATCAAAGTGTTGGCAGCTATGTGCCAAGCATGTTTCTAGGTACCGAGGATATGGCAGGAAACAAGACAGATGAGATCCTTGCTCTCATAAATTTACCTTCCAAGGACAGAGTGAGCCAAGGGGAAAAAAAGAAACAAATACCCAGAGAAGCTAAGAAGAGAAGCTAAGAAGAGAAGAGAAGCTAAGAAATGATACATGAAATTAAAAGGAGAAGAAAAAGAGGAGGAGGAGGAGGAAGAAGAAACAAGGTTACTGCGTGAAGAGTAAGTGGGTTTAGGTAGGTGGGTAATGTGCACTGAGTGTTCAGGGACGGCCTCTCTGTACACCTGATGTTTCAGCTGATATTTGAATGGCAAAAACGAAGACGCCCTGTGAAAAACTGAGGGAAGAACATTCTAGTCAGAGGGTTCAGTAAGCCTCTGTCATAGAAATGAGATTCGGATGCCTGAGGACAGCAAGGAAGCTTGTGTAGCTAGAGTACAGTAAGCAGGAGGAAATTATAGGCAATTCTGTATAATAGGCAATAAAGTGGGAGAGAGACGGGGGCCAGAAGGTAATTAAAATCTTGACTGACACATAGTAAGCCCTCAGTAAATGCTAGTTACTAGTGGTCTCATGGTTGTAGTTTTAGTTATTGGAAATAATAATTTTGAATGAATAAATCAATATTTGAATGGAAACGAATATGATTGCTTTCAGGAGCATAGGAAGGTTGAGAAACTTACCAAGGTCCATTTACCCTTTGCCTGCTGCAAACATGTTGGAAGGGTTGGGGATCAAACGATAAACCTTATTTTACTTTGAGGAAACCACGATGAATTGTAGTATGCAGTTAAAGGAGGAGCTGCGTGTTTTGAAGGAAGTGTAGTTAAAATATCATGTACATTGTGTGGACGCAGAACATTGTGTTCATCAGTGGAGCTGACTGGAACATCAGATGTGGGAATTTGCAGGTGTAACCTGGTCAGTATAGTTTCCATTTCTTTGTTGGGCAGTGTGCCCTGCTTTTCTTCTGGAGAAATCCTCTTCCTCATCTTTATTGCTTGTGACTTTAGAGGGACAGCACCTGACTCAGGTCGGGCTGTTCACAGCATTCTCATGCCTTATTGACGAGATCAGAGAAGATCATGTGATACAAGTTTGTTTATTTATAAGCCAATTCTAAATCTTTGGTAGAGCTACATGAGAGAAGTACTCTTTTTCCACTGGATGTGATGTAGCCCTGAAGTTGGCAGCTACTTTGTGGCCTCCAAGGCAGCTCCAGCTTAAAAATGGAGGCAGGGAAGAAGAATTCAGGGTCTAAAGGGAGAGAACAACCACTGAAGAAGATACTGTTGAGCACCCAGATCCTACTTGGCCTGAATACCCCTAAACTTGTATTATTGAAGCAATAGATTACTTTTATACTTAAACCCATTTGAGTTAGCTCCTCTGTCACTTTAAAAGAACAAGTCTTAATTGGAGGAGAGATTTTGTAAAATTGATATTTAGACAGTCAAAGAGTAGGCAGATGCAAAAAATACCTGAATAGTACTAAATGAGAAACAAATGTAAGATGGCTTTTGCCAAATTTGGCTTTAGTTTATGTAGTTCTGGGAGTTGTTTTTTTTTTTTTTTTCCTTTCCTTAGCACAGAAGATAATGATTGGGATTCTGCTTTCTTCATATTGAATGAACTCTTCTATCCTTTTCTCTTAAGCACTTATCCTTGATACATCCCTCAGCTTCCCTCAATCACTAGAAAAATACAAAATAGATTCTGTCAAAGCAAAAAGTGCACCAAACTTAAACAGGCAAGGGAGACTTTATTCAAAGCAGTTGCAGTAGTGGGGAGAGGCCTGAGCTGAGTCTGAAATCAGCTCTGCTGAATCAAAGGACCAGAGAGTTTTTGAGAGATAGGCGGTGGTTACAGGTCATCTGTGTTTGCTAACTGGTCTTACCAGAAGGAAAAATAAACTTTTTTGAATCTCTGTGACAGCTCAGATCAAGGGGTATGCCAAAGTTAGACTCCTGCCCTACCACGCAAACTGGGAGCCAGGGGTGCAATTTCCCTTGATGTTTCTATCTCAGGGGCTCCCCCGAGTCTTTGAGAAGGACAGTCCCAAGTGGCAAGAGGCCTTTTTTTTTTTTTTAAATGTGTATCTTGAAGGAGCAGAGAAAGAATTTGTAATTACAAGTTTTCTTTAAAAAAATGATATTCAAGAAAAGGGAAGCCAGTACCTAGAATCAAGAAAAGAAAAAGTCTGAGTTTAATGGAGTTGAGGGAAATGTTAAAGTCATCTTGGTCAATCAACCAATAAGAGATGCACCGAACATCTTCCCCAGGCACTGTCTATGTGTGCTCAGCTAAAGCAGCCACATGAATGGCTGTAGCCTCTTTCTAGATTTGCTCAGTTGTAAAGCTGTTTAAATTGGGAAAGTATCTTGCATGGTTATTACAAAGACAAGAAAATATGTATATAAAACATTAGAGTTGGTAACTTATACCAAGTAGATACTCAAAAAAGTTATATTTATTACTTAGTGTTACTCACTTTAAAAAGGTACATTTTGAATGAAAGAATATAAAGGATCTAAATGATTATTGAAGCAGAAGTTCCTTGGGCTGGATTTTGCCAACAGCCACATTTCGTTTGAGCTGCATGGTGATTTGCTTATTATATGCATGCAAAATATTTTTTATCCATTTAGTTTACAACATTTTTAAATTGGAGGATTCTACACAACTATCCAAATGGAACTATTCTCTTATTAAGAGATATTTATGTTGTTTCCAATTTTTTGCTAATACAAATAGTGCTTGATCATGCCTTGTATTGAAAACCAATGACCATCTCTAGGGTAGATTCTGGGATGTAAAACGATTAGATCACAGGAGATAGGCATTTAACATTATAACAGATGTGACCAAGTTGCCTCCAAAGTGCTGAACCAATCTACAGTCTACGGTGGGACCTGTTTCCTCCCGAATCCTCCTGTGCTTTATCGTGTTTTCTCCAATTAAATAGTTTAAAATTATATTTTGTTATTTTATTTTGTACTTCCTTGAAGATTTGTGAAGTGCACCTCTTTTCTTATACTTTTTGGTAGTTTGTGTTTCCTTTTCTATGAATTCCCTAAACTTGCTCTTCGATAGCCTTTCTATAGAGAAGATTCCAAACTTTTGAAGTACACTCCTCCAACGAAACTTTCCTTTTTCCCACCTAGATTTTCCCCATTCTATCTTCATTAACGATTCACATCATTGTTTTAATCAACTCCTTCTCCAGATCCACAAGGTGCAGTCTGTTTAATCCAATGTGTATCAGATAACTTTCATGAATGTCAGATGACTCCCTGGCAGCATGAGAATGCCGAAGGAGTTAGTGCCTTTAAGTCCCTGGAAACAGAATGCCAGAGATGGGGTCGGTAGGAAATAACTTTTGTTATTTATCCCCTTAGTTTTTAGAAGAATAACTCTGATGCATAGTAAATGTCTGTTCAGTGAATGAACATGGCACAGCTTTGGTTAATGGATTATTACAAATGTAATCAGTTGACATTCTTGTATACTTCTAATCAAATTTGCCCTTTATGACAATGAGCTGATTCCAGGCGCCTGCTCGCCTCATTACGTTAATCCTGCAGGAAAGCCTGTATTTGATGTCACACTTCAAAGTGTTTTTGTAAGCTTTCTCCCTGGTCACCCTGAATACCGTGGCTGATGAGATGGGGGGAGGAGAGGCAGAGGTGGGGTGACGGCTGCTTCCTTGCTTTCAGTGTGTGTGTGTTCTCTCCATCCATTCCTGAGCCAAGCCAGTTATTTTCCTTGACCCGTTTTGCACTTTCCTATTCAAAGAGAAGAGAGGAAAAAAATAAAATACTGAGTTGTCAGCAAACACTCTGTCTTAAATAATTGAATAACAAGCACTATTATCCCAAAATACCTCCAAAAAAGATGAGCAGCAGATAAAGAGGAAAATAAAAATCTCTGCCTTCTATTGGGCAAACTGGGTGACAGCCTGAAACTTTACATTCGTAACAGTGTACAAAACAATGTATCTACATTCATGCTTTGTGTATGCTTGTTTAACACACATGGCTGGTGCAAAATAGATGATTGTTTTAGAGATGTCTTAACCATCTGTGTTAAACTAATAGACCTGAAGAATGCATGTGAACATAGCGTGGATTTGTCTGTCTCCCAGCCCCATCCCAGGATTTGACTTTTTTCATTGTTTATCCAGTAGGAACCTAAGTCAACTTACAAAATGAAGAGAGAGAAACAACCTATTCTTAAGTCAATGGCCCTGGTTTAAGTGACAATTTTGTTTACAGTAGGTTATTGAAATGCTTTATTCAGCCCTATTTTAAATAACTTTCTGCCACTTCTCCTGGGAAAGCATGCCAGTTTAAAGACTTGCCTGTTAGGAAAACCTTGCTGCTATTCAGCCTAACTCAACAATTTCTCTTTTTCTCTAATTGCTCCTTCTCTCTCTTGGGCTCCTTTAAGACCCCCAGTGCAAGCACCCACTCCTGATTGCCAAGCTGGCTTTCAGGTTCCTAAACTCAGTCTGCATATTTTCCTTTAAAGAGCCACCCGGTCATCTCTTGAAATAGATCATTTTCCTTTCTTCATGAGATATCTTGACACATACTCTTTGACCTCACGCCTTTGGAATGGCAGGATGGTAGAGCAGGAAAGCCCCTTAAAGACTCCCATAATTCCCCTTCTCCCTTTGCAAATGAGAAAAATATAACCCAGGTATGTTAAATGGCTTCTCTAGGCATGTGAGTAGCTGGTGATAGAAGAGCAGGAGCTCAGCCTGAAATCCTGGGGTAGAAACAAAAAATGGCCACAGGGTTGAGGCGAGTAATGGAAGTAAGTGAAGTGGGCTGGGTGTATGATGACCGAGTGTGTCTCGAGGGTGAGGCGGGGAGGAGTGACGATCTGGAGAGGTGTGCCCTGCGTGAAGGGAAAGCTGCCAGTCAGTATCACCATTGCCAGATATGAGGAGCCTACACGAAACATCTGAATTCTGGATTTTTGTATGAAATACCCTGGTTTTAAAAATATTTTTAACTTATTAAGATTGTTTGAAAATTCTCTGCGGACAGGCTAAACCATGTTTGAATCCAGCCTGCAGGACAGTATTTTATAAACAGTACTGTGGAGTCTTGTGGAATTTCTTCTACATTTGCAGAATGATGTTAAGAACTGGAAGTGTCCTGATTGTTATGAAATCCAGCTTCCTTGGTTTATGGATGTGGAAGCTAAAGACAAGGGGAAGACTATGAGAGCCCTGAGTGATCAGTCATGCACACCCATGCCATGGCCTCATAGCGATGATGTAGACTTCCCTCCCCCTTCACTTTAAGCTTGGTTTGTGTTTTGCTTTGGCCACTTACTTGGCAGACAGACATGACACCAGGACTTGAAATGAGCTTGCACTGGTTCAATTTGCCCTTGTTTTCCTGCCTTTGGCCATGGGTCAGATGTGCCTTAGGGAATGCTGGCCCAGGGAGGGTGAGTGACCCGTGGAGCAGACGTGGACTCAAAATGATAGCTTAGAGCCAAGCCCAGATGAAGTCAGCCAAGATCAGCCAAACGCCAGCCAACCTGCATATGCAGGTTCTTAAGTACAAAATAAATGCTTGTTGTTTTAATCCAGTGGATGTGTGTGTGTTCCACATAGCAATAGCTAACTAACAGAAAGACTTTCTCAAGATTACACAGTAAATAGTTGGCAGAATCAGAATTAAGTAAGGGCTCCAAACCCCTGGTCCAGTACATTTTCTACTCTATGGTGCTCTTAAATGCTGGTGGTCTTCAGTCTGTCACTTTCTCCTCATTTCATATAGTATAGCCTGCCTATTTGTCACATTAAGCCAGCCACATGGGCTTGATCTTTGGGTCTTCTTCGTAAGATTTTCTTGCAGCGATGATACCGGTCTCTGTGTCCACCTACCAGAGCTTTGAATGCAGCTTTCAGATTCCCCTAAAGATAAATGAAAATAATCTAGCTTGGTTTGTTGTTAGACAATTAGGGTTTGCACAATCAGAATTTGAATTTATGGAAAAATTAAACCAATCTCTATGCAAGATGGAGTAGTTTAGAATTACCACTAATTTAATTGAGGTTGCTTAAATGGCTTGTAATCGGTATGATTGTTGCCAATTGCTTGCATCTTCAGCAAGGTAATCAGAACCCACTCAGCAATTTCTACCTTCAGATCAATTAACCTGTAAAACAAATTCCCTTTCTTTTAAGAAAGTTTTATGGTTTGGATTTTGCTTTATTTATAGTTCAGCTTTTACTGCATTCTAATCTACTTGCCCAGAAAAAAATCAAATAGTTCTTTTTTTTTTTTTAACTCTTTATTTTTTTTCTTCAGTAATGGATTCTTTGAAAGTTATTCCCTCTTTCAGGCTGCCAAGAATAACACTGACCTCCTAGGGGTTGTGGTCAGATATAAATTATTACACTTATACTTAAACATACATAAACTTACAATAGTGCTAGGCACACAGTAAAATCTCACTATCAGCAAATTTTAAAATTCTTACTGGTATTATAATCTACTCTTAGACTTAGCACTGTTGCTATATGTATGTGTGTCTTGAGAGTATTCTGCTGATGAGTTTGGGTACCTGGCAATGAAATAAATTTCCTATTATCAAGCCTCAAAATTATGTGGGCTTGAAAAGTTCTTTGGCTGTGATTCTAAGTGACATTCATGACTCACTAATTTAAGTGATGTCATTTGCCTATCTGAGGTGATTCGAGTGACAGAAAAGAAACATGAGAATTAGAAAATTGTCACTTGAAGAATTTGAAAGAAATGTCTTCCCCTGAGAGAGCTTAATACCTCTCAGGGCAGTGCTTCTTAAACTTTAACATGCAAACAAACTTCGTAATGCTGTTGTGATACTGTAAATTTGGATTCTGTCCATCTGGGATGGTATGTAAGGTTCTTCATTTCTGAAAAGCTCCCAATGATACCAATGTATAGATACACTTGGATTTCTCTTGTGTGAATGTCAAGTATTAGTGCTGGGTCATATGGTAAGTGCATGTTTGCCTTTGTACAAACCAGCCAAATAGTTTTCTAAAGTGATGGCACCATTTGACATTTCCACCAGCAATGTATGAGGGTTCCAGTTGCTCTAAATCTTTGCCTTCACTCTGTATTATCACTGTCATTGAGCTACTATAATGGTAGGCAGTGGCACCTCATTGTGGGTTTAATTTGCATTCCTTTCTAAGTAAGGAAGCTGAGCATTTTTCCATGCATTTTCTATGGGCATTCATAAATCTTCTTGTGAAGCAGCTGTTCAAATCCTTTGTCCATTTTTTAAAATCAGGTTGTTTGTCTTATTGAGTTGGAAGAGCCGTTTATAAATTCTGGATGCACGTTCTCTGTCAGATACATGTACTGTCAATATTCTTCTCCCAGGAAGGAGGTGTGGAGAACAACCCGGGCTGGGATGGAATTAAGGGAGCATAAGTTGATTTTCTCAAACTAAAGACAAACGATCTTGAAGGCCTTTCTTGAGTGTTGAGTTTTAAAATCCAACATTTTGTTTCCTTGGCAGAAAGCCTTTGTTCATTTGTTTGTTTGCTTTTAGCCACATTGATTCCTTTAGTCGCAAGCCAATCGGTAATTGTATCAGCGTAAGCCTGGCAGTGATGGGAGTGAAAAGCAGAGCTCCACCTGCCCTCACAGGGGCTCTTCACTACAGAATCTGCCGTCTCAGAGATGAGTGAACCGGCTCCCCAGGGACTGGAATACCGTTCGTCTTTTACTTTCTCCAGATTGTAGAGTATGGAAGGAGTCTTCAGGAAATGGAATCCGTTTCATAAAAATGGCTCCCACATTCTCTTCTCTTCAGAGAGCCTGGCAGTGTGGGCACCGTAGGAAGGTTCCAGGTCACTGACAGTGTCCCACCAGGACATGATCACCAGCCAAGTGAATGTGGTCCACCCGTGTAGACCGTGGCCAAGCCATCCTGAATTTGTTTCCATACTCAAGAAGCACAGCAGATCTGCTCTATAAATTCAGTTTTTTGAGTTAGATTAAATTGTCAGAGTGGAAAAGCAAAGGACAGATACAAGTCAGGTTAATGAGAAGACAGTCCCTGCTCATGATAACAGTGATAACAATAACTAATGCAGGGAACATGCCAGCTCCGTGTCCCTGTATGTTCGGAACTAAAGACAATGCCAGGTATCTAGTAGATACACATCTGATATCTGTTCAGTGTCAGAAAACTAAATCTTCACTGGGCACCACTCACTGCAGGGGCTGAACAGACACTATCTCACTTAGTCCTTACCATCCCTTCTCCAAAGATATCTAATAAGTGATGCTATTTCAGTTTTACGAATAATAAAACTGAAGTTCAGAAAGGTCAGGTTACCTGCCCTTGCTCACACAGCCCTGGAGCTGGAGGAAACTCAGACTTCCTAATGCCTAACCACTATGCATACCTACTTGAAAAGTGGAAGAGGGGAATGAAAGCTCTTTTTTTTTTTTTTAAATTATTCTTAATGTAGGAATTCTGTACCTTTGCACACATGCACACATATCCCTATTTCTTTAAGTTCTTTTCTATATAAAACGTAAAGTGACTCACTTTCTGAGTTTCCTTGTGTATGGAATTCAAAAAATTCAAAAAATTAAAAGTGTATTTTGAGTCACGAGTCAAAAATGTTTATTAAACACCTGTTATTTGCTCTTGAAATGAATGTGTATACTTACACACAGAGATAAACTAAAGCCTGTTACATCAAGAGTGATGACATTTATCTTTATAACTAGGGTCTGGCTTCTTTCTTGGCACTTCTTTCATTGGTAGCACTCAGTAATTTATAGTTACTGCAATTTTATTATTTATTTTTGTTGCAGAATAGTTACTCAATAATGCAACTTAATATCATTATGATGTATGTTTGCACAAATGTGTATTTGTGTGCATGCAAGTTAGTTTAAAATCCCTTACCTCCATGAACTTACATTATAGTTGGGGGAAGAAGATGATAAACAAAATAAATCAGTATATCATATAGTATATTAGAAGGTAACAAATTATGGGTAAAAATAAAAGCAATGAAAACATATAGGGACTAATGAAGAGGAGGCTTCTATTTTAAACTAAGAAATCAGACAAAACCTCACCAAGAAGGTGACATTTAAACCAAGACTTAAAAGGGATGAGAGAAGAAATGATATGAACTTACTGGAAAGGACCATTCCAGACAGAGGAACAGCTCAGCTAATGTGAAATCCCTAAAGTAAATCTAAAATTCAAAGAGGTCCCTCTGGTGATAAACAGTTGGAATTGTCAACATATAAGTGGTATTTAAAACCAAATGATAAAATAAGGTTGACTAAGTAAAACTTGTGGTGGAGAAAAGTCCAAGAACACCCCAGGGGTGGGAGGGGGCGTTCCAGTGTTAAGAGGACAGGATGGGGAGGAAAAAGCAGCAGGAGCTACAACTCAGATAGGAGGAAATTCAGGTGAGAATCATGGCCTGGAATACAAAGAACAATGTTTCAAGGAGGAAGCGATGATGTAAAACAGTTATTCTGTCTGTAGTCTTCTCATACCAACCCATTTTCTATAATATAGCCAGAACGGTCTTTCTAAGCAAAAGTCTGACCATGTTATATTTCTCCTTAAAATATCCACATTGCAGATAAAATTCAGTTTTCTTAACATGACTTATCAGGAGCCTCATGAGCTTAATTGAGCTACTTCTCCAATCTCATCTCTCACTACGCCCTTGTTAATTAATTCATTCAGAAAAAATTTTAAATACCTCTTGAATTCTAAGCACTGTTCTAGATACTGAGCAGAGAACAAGGTAGAAGGCAGGCAAGATCCCTGCCTTCATGGAATGGACAGCTAATTGGATGTGAGGGAGACAGATAATAAGTAAATGAGTAAATGAAAGTGATGCCACACCCCATGAGAGCAGGATATGATCTCTTTTCCCCTGCTCTATCCCCAATAGGAAGAATGAGACCTTAAACATAGAAGGTGCTCAATTGATATTTGTTGAGTGAATGGCTGAATAAAGGAATTTGAGACAGTAATATGTACTATAAAGAAATTTTCTATGAAAAATCATTAATGATTGAGAGCAGGCTACTTGGACCATATGATCATAGATGGTCTAAGATTCCCATTCTAATATCCAGCCATTTGGAACTTCTTTCTGTTTGTCAAAAGAACATATTCTGTATAGTCCCTGGGCTTTGGAATATCCTATTCTGTTTTTGCCAGGGAGTGTTCTTTCTCCCTAGCTATACAATTCTGACCTTACAGTTGAGCACGAAATTTGGACTTCAACTCCCTGAAATCTAAAAGCCTTCCCACACCCATCCACTCCTTAAACTAGGTTAGGTGCTCCTCATAATTGCTTGAAGCATTCTGTGCTTAGCCTGATAGTAGCTCTTATCTTGCTGTATTTTTAGTGACATCCATACATAAGAGGAAGTAGTAGAGAAGGGAGGAACCTGCTATGATTAATTATGGCAGGCTTTTGCAGGTGGTGCGTTCCCATGGCTGTTGACAGCATGAAACGTAGCTGCAGGCTGCTCTGTGTTTCATCTACAGGCAGCCCTAGCCCTGTTGCTTTCACAATACTCTGAATTACAGGAATTTTTTTCCCCTTAATTGCCTATCACAAGCACCTAATTTATCTGTTTGCTTTCCTTTTTGTTAATTTGTGTATTTATTTTTATATGCCTTGTTTTACATCATCTCTGACACAAACAAGCACCAATACCCATCAGCACCTGTCAAAGCAGAACTGCAACATCAGCCTGTTTAGAATTAGCGTTTCAATTTTTTTTAACATTTTTTATTGATTTATAATCATTTTATAATGTTGTGTCAAATTCCAGTGTAGAGCACAATTTTTCAGTTATACGTGAACATATATATATTCATTGTCACATTTTTTTCTCTGTGAGCTACCATAAGATCTTGTGTACATTTCCCTGTGCTATACAGTATAATCTTGTTTATCTATTCTACAATTTTGAAATCCCATCTATCCCTTCCCACCCTGTGCCCCCTTGGCAACCACAAGTTTGTATTCAATGTCTATGAGTCTGTTTCTATTTTGTATTTATACTTTGTTTGTGTGTGTGTGTTTTGTTTTTTGTTTTTGTTTTGTTTTCTTTTTAGATTCCACATATGAGCCATCTCATATGGTATTTTTCTTTCTCTTTCTGGCTTACTTCACTTAGAATGACATTCTCCAGGAGCATCCATGTTGCTGCAAATGGCGTTATGTTGTCAGTTTTTATGGCTGAGTAGTATTCCATTGTATAAATATATCACAGCTTCTTTATCCAGTCATCCATTGATGGACATTTAGGCTGTTTCCACGTCTTGGCTATTGTAAATAGTGCTGCTATGAACATTGGGGTGCAGGTGTCATCCTGAAGTAGGGTTCCTTCTGGATATATGCCCAGGAGTGGGGGATTCCTGGGTCATATGGTAAGTCTATTCCTAGTCTTTTGAGGAATCTCCATACTGTTTTCCACAGTGGCTGCACTAAACTGCATTTCAATTTTAGAGAAAGAAAAGACCATCAATCCTCTTTCCAGACTGTTTTTAAGCTAGGGTGGGCCGCAGGACCTTTTTGTCTGTTTTACTTTGATTCAGTTCTTTTCTTTTAAATCTGATGAATTCTTCTCCCTGAAAAGTATGTCTTTTCCCCCTTATACATGTAAAATATTGCATAAAATTTCTAGGGAACCCTGAAGCTGTTTATGTTCAAGATCCCCTGTTAGAGCTCAACCTTTAAGTATGAAAGGCAAGGAAACTCGGTTTTGCAAATCAGGGCCTTTAAAGGAGGAATGAGCCTTGAGAGTGAAAGGTCATGCTTTCATTCTGCTTCAGGAAAGGAGATGGACATCCAGCCCCTATCTGGATGGTTGAAACAGTGAAATATACATGGAAAGTCTTAGCCAATCTGCATTCCCTCCAATGGGGGGAAAGTTTTCTGAATAGCAGGAGAATTGATCCCATCAGTCCAGAAGTTGAAACAAGTAAGATGGTGCAGACTGAAAACTGGGAGTCCAGCCTCCAGTATGCTGTTGGGAGTTGAGCCAGTCAAGACAGGTTGATCTGACTGCTGACCCACCTGCAGCATCAAAACGCCCAGGTTCATTCAGGCATAGCATGCAGTAATGGAGTATGAGTTTAAAATAGTCTGAAATGTATGAGAACCTGACACTACATTTACTAATGGGCATGATTTATGGTGTCACATTTAGCAATGTTTTGGTCCTGACAGCACCGTTTATATTCATCATCTTAGCTTAGGAAGATCAGAGGTCAGGTATATAACCAAAACCACAAGTATTCTGAATCATTGCATTGAACTTTGGTTGGTATTTTTAAAGCAACTTGCCTCTGAGAAGCATAAGGGAAAGAAATGTGCTTTTTATGACGATTTTTGGCAAATAATTGCATTATTGGAGCACGGTCTTTTAGGGTCAGCACTTTATATCCAATTACCAGTGAATGAAATGGATGGTTCCTCTGACTTGTCATTTCTGCTCTGCAGGCACTTAAGATAATCCTCAGTAACTTTTCTGGTTAAAGTGAATTTATTGCTGGCAAAAATATTCCTCGAATTGGATGCTCTCTCCAAATGAAGAACACAGTAAACATGCTGCCTGGAAATTGGCTTTTTTCAAATTGCTTGTTCTCCCAGGCAGAAGAGGCCCTTAAAAAAACAAACAAAACATAATCAGCATAATCTTAATCTTTTGCCTGATTAGTGGTAAAAAGACTGGATTGAATTTGAGCCTTGTGAATTCCAACTGTGTTTCTGCTACTGTCTTCCTGAATTCCCCATGGAAGGTCCCTTAAGCCTCTCAGGCTTTCTTGTTTCAGCTCAGGTGCCCACTCTGTCTTTCATGAGGGCAGACAAGTCACTCCAAACTTCAACTCTACTATTTGTGAGAAGGGAATAACACCTCTCTCAACATGCCATGAGAGCTCAAATGAATCGTCATTAAAACACTTAAAACTGAGCCTGGCACAGAGCAGGCCCTCAGCTAATTATTGTCATTACTTCTATCTCAAAGACATGAATATATAGAGGAGTAGAGAAATTGATCAAAAAAGAAGTAAGCTGAAATATTACTCAATTTTCTAGATTAACGTTGTCCTGAAAAGATGAGTTTTTTGGAACAGATTCCATCTCCAAATAGTGTTTTTACCTTTGATTTTTTTTTTAATGAAGACATATCCCTATGAAAGATGATTTGACTTAAACGTTAATATTTTGTATATGATAAAATAGTCTCTTTTGTTATTTTATTTTTTAAATATGTTTGTCAAGTGTTAGTGCTACCTAAATTAAATTGGGGTAGTCATGCAACAAGTATCAGTATTGTAGTGCTGGACTAGAAAAAGCTCTGATTAGTGTGGTAGTCAGAATAGTGTCCCCCTCAGCCTCACCCCAAAGGTACACATGTCCTCATTCTCCAGAAGCTGTGAAAATGCAAAGTTACATGGCAAAGAGGAATTAAGGATGTATATGGAGTTAAGATTGCTAATCAGTTGATTGGGAGTTTTTCCTGGATCATCTCGGTGGGCCCAGTGTAATCACAAGGGTCCTGAAAAGTAGAGAAAGGAACAGGAAGTGGAGATCAGCATAATGGGATGTGTGAAGGACTAGACTGACTGCTGCTGGCTTTGAGGATGGAAGAAGGGAGCCACAGACCAAGGAATGCAGAATGCCTCCAGAATCTGGAAAAGGACAGGAAATAAATTCTCCCTTTGAACCTCCAGAAAGAGGTACAGTCAGGTGGACACTTTGATTTTAGTGCAGTGAGGTCTGTTGTGTTGGACTTCTGACCTACAGAATTATAAGAAAATATATTTGTGTTATGTAAGCCACTCATTTTGGAATTTGTTATACCAGTTGTCTACTGAAGAAAAATGTACAACCTGTAAGCTGCAAGTAAGTTTTATTTGGGGACTTTACTGAGGACTATAGCCAGAAGACAGCCTCTCAGATAGCTCTGAGAAACTGCTCCAAAGAGGTAAGGGAGAAGACAGGATATATAGGAGGTTTTTTTGTTTTTTTGTTTTCTGGAAAAGAAAATGTAGTTGAACATCAAAAGATTACCAGTGATTATGGAAACAGACATATCAAGTTAATGATTTTAATGTTTTTCTGTATATGGGAAGTTACAAGAGTCTCGGCTCGTTGAAATTATTCCTGAGATGTGCATCTTAGCTACCTAGGACCAATATCCAAAGAACTTAATTCTTCCTGTTTTTCTCTGTCTTGAATTTTCCTCAGGGTGTAATAATAGGGAGTAGGGATCTGAGTTGGGTGATGTCTTGATCCTTGTTTACTGGAATGGCAGGCAACATTTCTGTCTATACAGTAAGAGGAAACTAATACAATTAGCGATAATGATTGGGTCTTATCTATATAAAACATATTTGTATAGGACTTATTGCAAACATACGTTCACATATTTTTGAAAACTGAGGGGTAGTTAGTCCTCCTGACCTCATCAGACAAGCCAGTGGTTCAAAGCAGTGAGGAGGCTGTTGCAGTAAGCCTGGCACCAGGTGAGGGTGGCTTGAACCTGGCTGTTACGAACCAAAAATGTTTGTGTTCCCTCCAAATCCACATCTTGAAATCCTGCCTCCTAATGGGATAGTGTTAGAAGATGGGGCCTTTGAGAGGTGACTGTATCATGAGATAGGTTTCTCATGAATGGAATTCATGCTCTTATGAAGGAGATCCCACAGAGCTCCCTAGCCACTCCCACCCTGTGAGGATACAGTGAAAAGTGTGCAGTTCAGAGGAGGGCCCTCACTTGACCACACTGGCACCTTGACCTCACAATTCCAGCTTCCAGAGATGTGAGGAATAAATTCCTGTTAATTATAAGCTACCCAGTCTGTGATATTTTGTTATAGTAGTTTAAATGGACTAGGACACTGGGTCGATGGAAATAACAGGAATTAATCAGATTCTAGATATATTTTGAAGTTAAGGACATCAGTTTTTTTTTCTGGCATATAGAATGTGGGCATGAGAATAAAAAAGATGAAAAATGACTGTAGTATTTTGAACCTGATCATTCATTGAGTGACTATGGATGGAGCAGTTTTGGGAAATAGGAGAGAATTGGCAGTTTAATTTTGGACATACTAGATTTGAAATATCTACTAGGCATACAATAGAGAAGTCAAGTCGGCAGTTGGACAAACAAGTTTGGAGTTCTAAATCTGGAATGGTGTAAACTTGGGAACTGTTAACATGTCAGTGGTGTTTAAAGTCATGAGACTGGATGAGATCATCTCGGGAGTGAGTATGCAGAGCAGAAAGAATCAGAATTGAGCCTGAGGCATGGCAACTTTAAGAGGCCTGGGAGATGAGGCGAGACAGCCAAGAAGTTTTAGAAAGTTTGCTGAAAGAGGTAAAAGAATAAGCAGGAAGTGAAGCCAAGTGAAGGTAGCGGTGACTCTTATTCTTACATGTTGCTTTTAAGTCACACGATATGGGTAATATTTGTAGACCCAAGATAGGATTCTTCTACATCAACATGTCTCAGCTGAGCCATAACTGACATTATGGATCAGATAATTTTTGTTGTTGTTGTGGCAGATTATCCTGTGCATTATGGGCTGTTTAGCAACATCCCTGGTCACCACGCACTAGATGCCAGTGCCGTGGTCCCAGTTGTGAGAACTAGTCTCCAGACATTGCCAGATGTACTTTTGGAGGCAAAATGGGTCTTGGTTGAGAACTGCTGTTCTACATATGTTCTAACTTAACATGATTCTCATTTATTAACTCCTGTCAAGTGGAAAGTCCAGCAGGCTGGGAGAAGAAAATCCTTGGGGTTAAGGCAGAGTCGGTCCTCTTTCAGGAAGACTGGGAATCATCAACAGCAAGCCAGCAGCCTTCACTCCAGACAGAAGGGCAGACCATCCATTTCATGGCTGAATTGCCTTTCAATGATAGCTTGATTAGCATCATTTTGTACCAGTTTATCTCTGAATCACTACGCACAGAAACTGACTCCACCAACCTTCAGGGTAAATGGAAATCCTCTGGCTTGATTTTGTCAAGCAATCGCGTAGACTCTGAAGTGCCTAATTAACTTTGTTTTCTTGATGTTTTTGTGCCTGGAGGACCAGAAACAGAAGCAGATCTGCACACTAAGGAGGTAATTTTCTAGGGAGGTAATTAGAGCTACTGCCATTGTACCATTGACCACTGGGGTAGAAAAAAGCTGAGTAAACTTAAGGATTTTTGTCAGTCTGTTTCTGGAAAGGATAAAATGTAAAATAAAAAAGAAGCAAATATATTAATAAGGAGGGAGGCACCACACAGCTAGAAATCGAAGGAAAATACCCACACACATGGAAATGCTGATAAGGATGATGATGATGATGACAATGATGCCTCATTTATTGAGCAGCTGCTTATTGCGTGTTTCCTTGAGTGATTTTTATTGAGTGTTTCTGTTCCTGGTGTTTGAGAATATGGTAGTAAATAAAACAAAAAAAGTAAATTCTACCCTCATGATGCTTTCATTCTGTTGGGAGAAATAATGAACAAGTTACTGTCTTAGTTTGTTCAGGCTGTTATAAAAGAATACCATAGACTGGTGGCTTATAAGCAACAGACAGGTATTTCTCACAGTTCTAGAGGATGGAAAGTTTAAGACCAAGGCACTGGCAAGTTCATTGTCTGGCGAGAGCCTGCTTCCAGGTTCACAGACGGCTGTCTTTTCACTGCATCGTCACCTGGCAAAAGGAGTGGGGGATCTCTGTGAGGTCTCTTTTATAAAGGCACCAACCCTATACATGAGGACTCCACCTTCGTGACCTGAGCAGCTCCCAAAGGCCCCACCTCCTAATGCCATTACATTGGCTTTAGATTTCAACATAGAGATTTTAAGGGAACACAGATACTCAGTTTAAAGCAGTTATAGAGTCATAATGCTGAAGAGAGAAGATCAATCAGGGAAGAAAGATATGAAATACTGAAGAGGTTGGTATTTGGTGAGGATTACCAATAAGGGAGCTGAGAAACAGTATTCTAGGAATAGGGAGTAACAAGTTCACAAGGGAACATGCCTAGTATGTTGGAAGAACAGCAGGAAAAGCATTGTAGCCCAAGAAATAAAATGGGCAGAAGGCAGTATAACATGATATAAAGGTCAGAAAGTTAACGGGAGGCCAGGTAACGTAAGACTTGTAGTTCTTGGTACTTCAGAGTAAAAACATTGGCTTTTATGCTAAATAAGGTGGGAAGCCAATACAAGGTGCTGGGCAGAAGAATGACCTGATTAGATTTTAGCAAGATAATTCTTAAAGCTGTGTTGAGAATAGATACTCAGGGAAAGGTCAGAGGTAAGACTGGTTGGGACCGTTCCAGTAATCAAGGAGATAAAAGGTGGTGGTTTGAATCAGACTTATGGCAGCAGGGATGGTGTGACACAGTCAAATTCTATATAGACTGAAAGTAGAAAAAGCAGATTTTGTTCCAGGAAAATATGTAGTGTTTGAGTGAGAGAGTAGTCAAGGATGACTTTAACGTTTTGGCCTGAAAGACTGGAAGGATGGAGTTGCATTTACTGAATTGGAAATTTTGCTGCATGTGCTTTCAGGGAGAAGATGAAAAATCAGGCTCTGTTTTGGACATGCAAAGGAGGGGAAGATTTCAATTAAGCAGTAGGATATAGGGGTCTGAAGTTCAATAGAGAGGCATGAGCTGAAGATAGGTTTTGTGAATCATTAACATATAATGATGATGAAAAATAACTTGATTTCCCATTTCATATTTTGTCATATTTTGGTGATAATTTTATTTTTATTGGAGTATAGTTGATTTACAGTATTGTATTCATTTCAGATGTGCAGCATAGTGATTCAGTATTCTTACAGATTATACTCTATTAAAATTATTACAGGATACTGGCTCTAGTTTCCTTTGCTATACAATGTATCCTTGTTGCTTATCTCTTTTTATACATAGTAGTTTATATCTTTTAATCCCATACCCCCAATTTGCAAAACCCTTCCCCTCTTCCCTGTGATAACTACTCGTTTGTTTTCCGTATCTGTAATTCTGTTTTGTATATATATGCATTTGTGTTATTTATTAGGTTATATATACAAGCTTTATCATACAGTATTTTTCTTTCTCTACTTAATTCACTAAGCATAATATTCTCTGGGTCCCTCTACATTGCTGCAACAGCAGAATTTCTTTTTTATGTCTGAGTAATATTCCATTGTATGTATATGTGTGTGTGTGTGTGTGTGTATACACCACAACTTTATTCATTTGTTTGTTGATGGGCATTTGGATTGCTTTCACATCTTAGCTATTGTAAATAGTCCTGATAGGAACATTGAGGTGCATGGATCTTTTCAAATTAGTGTTTTTATTTTTTCCAGATACCCAAGGGTGGAATTCCTGGATCATAGAGTAGTTCTGTTTTTAGTTGTTTAAGGAACCTCCATTCTGTTTTCCATAGTCACTGCACAAATTAGGATTCCTGCAAACAGTTATTTGTAGACTTTTTGATGATAGTCATTCTGAAGACAAGTGTGAGATGATATCTCATTGTTATTTTATTTTGCATTTCTCTAATAATTCATGATGTTGAGCATCTTTATATGTGCCTATTAGCCATCTGTATGTAATTGGAAAAATGTCTATTCAGGTCTTCTGCCCATTTTTTGATTGGATTATTTATTTTGATATTGAGTAGTATGAGCTGTTTATATATTTTGGATATTAAGTCCTTGTCAGATAAGTCATTTGCAAATATTTTCTCTCACTCCATAGGTTGTCTTTTTGTTTTGTTGATGGTCTCCTTTGTTGTGCAAAAGCTTTTAATAATTAAGTCCCATTTGCTTGTTTTTGTTTTTATTTCTTTTACCTTAGGAGAGATGTCTAAAAAAAAATTTTGCTGCAATTTATGGGAAAGAGTGTTCTACCTATGTTCTCTTTTAGGAGTTTTACACTTTCAGGTCTTATATTTAGGTATTTTAATCATTTTGAGTTTATGTTTTTATCTGGTGTGAGGTAATGTTCTAATCTCATTGTTTTATATGTAGTTGTCCAGTTTTTCCTTCTTTGTTGTATATTAATCAGGCATAGGTGTATGGGTTCATTTCTGGGCTCTCTATTTTGTTCCAATGAATTGTCTGTTTTTGTGCCAATACCATGCTGTTTTGATTACTGTATCTTTGAATCTGGGTGCATGCTACCTTCACCTTTGTTCTTTTTTCTTAAGATTGCTTTGGTAATTCAGGGTTTCTGTGGTTCCATAAGAATTTTAGGATTATTTGTTCTAGTTAAAAATGTCATGAGTACTTTGATAGGAATTGCATTAAGTCTGTAGATTGCTTTGGGTAGTATGGCCGTTTTAATGATACTCATTCTTCTAATCTAAGAGTATAGGATGTCTTCCCTTTTCTTTGAATCATCATCAGTTTCCTTCATCACTGTCTTATAGTTCCCAGAGTATAGATCTTTCACATCCTTAGCTAAGTTTATTAACAGGTATTTTTTATGTGATTTTAAATGGAATTGTTTTTAATTTCTTATGGTGATCATTCATTCTTAGTGCATAGGAATACAACAGATTTCTGTTTGTTAATGCTGTATTCGGAAACCTTGCTGAATTTATTTAAGAGTTCAAGTAGTTTTTATGTGGAGACTTGAGGATATATGGAGTATCATGTCACCCACAAATAGAGGCAGTTTTAACACCTTCCTTTCAGTTTGGATACATTTTTATCTATTTTTCTTGTCTGACTATTGTGGCTTGGACTTCCAATACTATGTTAAATAGAAGCAGTGAGAGTGGGTATCCTCGTCTTGTTCCTGAACTCAGCATGAGGGCTTTCCGCTTTTCTCCAGTGCGTATTGTATTGGCTGTCAGTTTGTCATAAATGGACATTCTTATGTTGAGATATGTTTCCACTGGACTCATTTTGATGAGAGTTTTTATCATAAATGGATTTTGAATTTTGTGCATCTATTGAGATGATCATGTGACTTTTATCCTTCTTTTTGTTAATGTGCTGTGGTGTCTCATAGTGATTGATTTGTGTATGCTGAACAATCCTTGTGACACTGAAATAAATCCAACTTTGATCATGGTGTATGATCCTTTATATGTATTGTTGGATATAGTTCCCTAACAATTTGTTGAAGATTTTGCATCTATATTCATCAAACATATTGTCATATACTTTTCTTTTCTTTCCTTTTTTTTTTTTTGGTAGTGTTTTTGTCTGCTTTTGGTATCAGGGTAAATGAGGCTTAGTCAAGTGAATTTGGGAGTGTTCCTTCTGCTTCAATTTTCTGGAACAGTTTGAGAAGGATAGGTCACTAGTTCTTTTTAAAATGCTTGGTAGAAGTCCCCTGTGAAGCCATTCAGTCCTGAACTTTTGCTTGGTGGGAGCTCTTAATTACAAATTCAGTTTCACTGCTAGTGGTTAGTCTGTTCAGACTGTCTGTTTTTTCCTTATTCAGTTGGGAAGATTGTATGTTTCTAGAAATGTGTCCATTTCTTCTAAGTTGCCTACTTTTTGGCACATAACTGCTCACAGGATTCTCATTTTTTTTTTGTATCTCTTTGGTATCACTTGTTATTTCTCCTCTTTCATTTCCTATTTTGTTTATTTGCATCCTCTCACTTTTTATCTTGGTGAGCTTGGCTAAAGGTTTATCAGTTTTATCTTTTAAAGAAACCAGTTCTTGGTTTCATTGAGTTTTTCTGTTTTTTAAAATCTCTATTTTACTTATTTCCTCTCTGATCTTTGTTATTTCCTTCCTTCTGCTAATGTTGGGCATGGTTTGTTCTTCTTCTAATTCCTTTAGATGATGGGTTAAGTTGTTTATTTGAGATTTTGGTTTCTTGAGGAAGGCCTGTATTGCTCTGCACTTCCCTCTTAGAACTGCTTTTGTAGTATTCCATAGATTTTGGAAAGTTGTGTTTCCATTTTGATTTGTCTTGGGGTATTTTCAGATTTTCTTTTTGATTTCATCATTGACCAACTGGTGTTTTGTAACATGTTGTTTAGCCTCTTCATGTTTGTGTTTTTTTTTCCCATTTTTCTTCCTGTAGTTGATTTCTAATTATATACCTTTGTCAGAAAAAATGCTTGATATAATTTCTATTCTCTTAAATTTGTTGAGGCTTGTTTTGTGACCTAGTATGTGATCTGTCCTGGAGAATGTTACATGTGTACTTGAAAAGAGTGTATATTCTGCTGTTTTTGGATGTAATATCCTATAGATATCAATTAAGTCCAACTGGTTTACTATGTTATTTAAGACCACTATTCTGAATGATCTGTCCGTTGCTATCAGTGGTCTGCTAAAGTCTCCTACTGTTACTGTATTATTGTCAACTTTTCCCTTTTTGTCTGTTAGCATTTGCTTGGTATATTTATGTGCTCCTGAATTGGGTATGTATATGTTAATGAGTATGATAGCCTCTTCTTGTATTAATCTCGTTATCATTACCTAATGCCCTTCATTGTCATTTGTTATAGCTTTTGTGTTAAAGACTATTATGTCTTACATAAATATCTCTACCCCAGCTTTCCTGTCTTTTTTGTTTGCATGATATATATTTTTCCTTCCTTTCACTTTCAATCTTTGTGTGTTGTTAGCACTCAAGTCAGTGTCTTGCAGGCGGCATACTGAAGGGTCTTGTTTTTTCATCCAGTCCGCTACCTTTTGTCATTTTGTCAAAGCGTTTAGTCCATTGACATTTAAAGTAATAATTGCTAGGTATGTACTTACTCTGATTCTGTTACTCGTTTGCCATTTGTTTTTGGAATCCTCTTCTGTTTACTTCTTGTTTCTCCCATTGTGTTTTGATGATTTTCTTTAGTAGTATGCTTGGGTTCCTTTCTTTCTGGTTTTTGTGTATCTGTTACAGGTTTTTGATTTGTGATTACCATGGGGTTATGCTGACACATAATTATATTTACTTGATTTAAGCTGATAGTCATTTTAAGTTCAAATACATTCTAAATGATCTACTTTTTTACTCCCTCCTTGCACATTATGTGTTTTTGATGTCACATTTTGCATCTTATTGCCTAGCTCTTTACTATTTATTATAATTATAATTACGTTTATATTTTTTGTCTTATAATCTATGTACTAGCTTATTTAAGTGGTTGATCCTCAGTCCTTATTATAAATTTGCCTTTTTAAGTGGGATTTTCTCCTTTTCTATGGATTCTTTTCTTTTTAGAGAAGACCCTGAAACATTTACTTTAGAGTAGGTTTAGTATTGATGAATTCTTTTAGTTCTTGCTTGTCTGAGAAGTTCCTTATCTTTCCTTCAATTTTAAATAACAGTTTTCTGGGTAGAATATTGTAGGTTGGGTTTTTTTTTTTCCCCCCTGTAAGCACTTTGAATAAATCATGTCACTCTGTTCTGGCATGCAAAGTTTCTATCAAGAAATCAGCTGATAGCCTTATGGGGATTCCCTTGCATATGACTCTTTCTTTATCATTTGCTGCCTTTAGAATTATTTTTGTATTTAACTTTTGCCATTTTAATTATGATATGTCATAGTGTAGGTCTTTCAGGGTTCATATTTTTGGGAGCCCTGTGTGCTTCCTCTACCTGGATATCTGTTTCTTTCTTTAGGTTTATAAAGTTTTCAGCCACAATTTCTTCAAATACATTTTTAATACCCTTCTCTTTCTCTTCTCTTTCTGGAATCCCTGTAATGTGAAAGTTGGCACATTTAATGTTCTGTATATCTCATATGTTGCTTTTGCTTTTTTTTTTTTCATTTGTGTATGTCTGCTATTCTGATGGGTGATTTCCATTATTCTGTCTCCAGATGGCTTATGTATTTAGTCTGCATTTCATTCTTTGTAGTGTCTTTTTTTATGTCAGATAATTGAATTTTTTATTTTTGATTGGGTCTTTTTAAAAAATATTTTCTAGTTCCTTGTTAAAATATTTAGCTTCTAAATCAATTATTTTCCTAGTTCAGTTACCATTTTTATTACCAGGGTTTTGAATTTTTTATCTAGTAAATTGTTTATTTCTGTTTCATTATTTATTTTTTCTGGGATTTTCTCTTGCTCTTTCAATTGAGAGTAGTCTCTTTGCCTTTCCACTGTACTAAACTTTCTCTACCTCTGTGGATTTATATGCAAGAGTTACCTATTGCCATCTTGAAGGTGTGTTCTTATGAGGGAGCATCTTTATGCAGACAGCCTTTGGTGGGCAGGCTGGATTTCATCAAGACAGCAGTCACATCCTTCCTCAGGTTGTGATGGCAGCTGTCGCCTTGGCAAGGGGTGGTGCTGGAGATAGCGAGGCTGGAGTTAGTATCGGGTATGAGGCAGGACTCAGTGCCTGTCATTGCCCTGTCAGGGTCAGGGTCCTGTTCCAAGTTACTGGAGCAGAATCCCTGAGGGTTAGACTCAAGCTGGCTCTGTTCCCTTTAAGTGTGTGTGTGTTCCCTCTCCCCACATCAGAACTTTGCCACAGAGGAGTAAAGTGATGAAGACATGGGCCTATGTGCGTACAGAGGTCAGATGCGCTGCCTGTGGAGCATGCAGCCCACTGTGAAGTATTCTCCCTGATTCTGGCACCCAAGATCCAGTACTGCTCTGCGGCGTGGACTGAGTGCGGAGTATTCACTCAGCTTGGGCCAGGGTGTACCGCGAGCGGCCGTGGGGAGCCCTGCCCCAGGGGCAAGAGCCCTTTTGTCTCTCACCGCTAATCACTGTCTCCAGCCTCTGCTGACTTCCCGCCCTGTTGTGAAACTTCCACAGAGGAGGAGGGGCCTATGTGGTTTCTCTGCGAGTACTGGGGGATGAGCTGTGGCAGAGTGTCTGCTGTCAGAAATCTAGGCTGCTTCTGGGGTGCTGTGTGAGTAAGTGCCAGCAATGGCCACCACTGCCTCACTCAGGCTCCACCCTGGGATCGGGTCACCTCTCCATCCCCAGTGAGTCTTTCCCCGGGACATGACTGCCCCAGATCCAGTGCCGTGCTGTGGTGTAGGGTGAGTGAGGTCGGAGCGTTCGCTCAGTTCATTCTGACATCCGGGGGAGGTGGTTGCAGGAAACCCCACAGACTCTAGGGCAGAGCTCTCTCCGCCCTGCCTCCAGGGTAAGCCAGTGCAAATGGGTTCCTCGTGAGTGGAATCCAGGCTTCTCAAGACTTTTATCTGTCTCAGGCATCCTCCAACCAGCTGAGGGGGCTTGTCTCCTCCACGTAGGACCCCAGGACTAGGATGGCCAGTCTGTGGCTCAACCCACTCACTCCCCAAGTGCGTGGGCACAGCCTCCCTTTTCCTCTGAGTCCCCCTCCCATGGGCACAGGTCTTGACTCAATGGATTTTCTTCCAGTCCTACCCAGTTGTGTGTGGATCTTTATTATAGCCTTAGTTGTTCAGAAGTTCTGCCAGTTTCCAGTTAGTTTTCAGTGAGAATTGTTCCTCATGTCGAGGTAGTTTTGATGTGTTTGTGGGGGGAGGTGAGCTCTATGCCCTCTTACTCTGCCACCCTGATCTCCTCCCAAGTGACAAAATTTTCACTTAGATGAGTGAATTAACCAAACTGACGTCTGAAGACTAACAGAGCAAGCCTAGTGATTATCACACACCTGAGTGGGAGGCATTGTTGCCTCATTCACAATTGTAATGTTGCATTGCACTCAGCTGCCAACACAATGTAAGGGGATAAAAAACTTTTTAAGGAAAATGCTGAGTGGTTTGGCTGATATTAAATCCAGCGAGTGGAGAAAGAGGCAGCCAAGAACCCCTTCTGTGGCGGTGGTAGGAGGAAAAGCTGAGTAACAGCTGAGACTCTTAAGTCCCTGAGGGCATGGTCCGTTGTCCCACTGACATACAAAACGCAGATTCAAAGGCAGAATTCTTAAGAATTCCAAGACAGTGACTGAAAAGCCTTAAAACTCAAGCCCACAACCCTTCTGAACTTGGGGCCCTGTGTGGCTGCGCAGACCTCCGCCCCGAAGCAGGCCCTGATCCCCAGTTCCAATCCCTGTGCCGTCATTTCTGGCTTTCTGAGCCTGGACTACATATTACACTTTTAGACCTCAGTTTCCTCATATGTGACATTAGAATGGAGCCTGTTAGCAACCCAAGCCCTATACTCAGTAGGGGCCACGTGAATTTAACAGTCAAAATGATCAAATGACAATGTTGAAGGAGGAGGTTGTCAGCCAGTTTTAAACTTCTAACACTCACTGGACTACACAGTACCTCAAGCCTTGTGAATGAATATTGAAAAAAAATCTTGTAATTATAAATAACACATCACCCGGGGCTTTAAAGGTGTTGCAGGTGTTCATTTTAAATATAAATATTTAAAATATGCCAGAGTTCTGTAACTTTGTTTTGGGATTTCCCAACCTTCTCTTTTCCTCCCAAGAGAGTGGGAGAGGAGGGAATCCCATGTACCCTACCCACCTGGGGAACGTTCAAAGCTAGCATTAACTGAGCACCTACTATGTGTCAGTCACAGCATGTGCATCACTTTTCGTGTGTTTTCCCTCACCCATTCTCACATGGCTGTTTCAAATATTGTGGTTCTATTCTGTCTTTGTCTCTAGCTTAGAGTTGCCACTCTTGCAGAATTACCAGCACTGTGTGAGATATATTTATACTAAATATACACTTTATACTCATTCTAAGACAATTACTGGTTGTTTATCTGAAATTCAAATTTAATCGGGCATCCTGTATTTTATCTGGCAACCTTACTCCAAGTATAGTGTCCACTGCACGTCTCAGACAAGAGTGGAGGCATTTTTCTTTCCAGTGATTCATCCTTTCCATAAGAGTTTGTTGCCCATTTATATAGAGATATGTGGATATGTGCGCATGTGAGTATATACATAAAGAGAACAAGAGGTATAAAGCATACTATCTCAGAATGTTTTATGTACCAGTCATACTGCATAAGAATATCAGAATATTTTTCATTTTATTGAGATGGCTTCATTTTTTCCTCACATAGTTGGATAATTTCTACATCTAACGTCAATTGTGTTATCACAAATATCACCAAAATTGCGAGGAAGAAAAGTAATTTTCTCTCTAGCTTCTGCTGCTGTCATTGTAAACTAAGGCAGTGTAACCAGCCGAGACACTCAGATTATCTTCAAGGCAGTTACAGCATGTGTTCTTGAAGTCGCTATGGAGAAACAATTGTGGGCAAAACACTAGGGAATAAATAAATGAAGCAAATTGTCCCTATCCCAGAAATGGATGTTTGACCTCAAAGACCTTACCATCTAACAAAACTGCTATACGGAAAGGGCAATAGGACCACAGACCACCTCAAAGATGGAGCAAGGCCCAGGTCACCTCGCTCATTTAAGCAACCCTGGCATGTTAAAGGATGAAGAAACCCCAAAGTAGAGTTTCAAAAATTATAATTCATTTTTAATGTTTACATTTAACAGTTTAACCCTGAAAATTAGAACTCAGGATCAGTGTAGTTTCTCCACTCAAAAATGCAGGGTTTATTTTTAAAACATTAATTCATATGTCGTTGTGGAATCTAGTTTCTATAATGTAGGAGATGCTCATCCAGACACAGTATCTGAAATTTTCAACTTGAATCCTGCTGTGAATATGTGAAATAGATTCTTTTTCTCTCTAAACACTTTAGTAAGTCCCATATTCCCATGAGACATGGGGAGTTTGATCCGTATCATCAGGGAGCTGGGGTAGAGGAGGAGTTTCAGCATGATAAAGTACAGAGATGGATAGACCCTATCCTAACAGAACTACAATTTTATTGGTAAAACTTATTTTTAAAAATCACTTTAAGTCTTAGGAAAATGTGCTAAGGGCACACAGCACATGAAAAAAAATATCCTTGAGAATCTACTAAATCTCAGAACAATCATTCTGTAGCATTTGAGCTTTTCCTTTCTGGCCCCCAGGTGGTGTCTTGGAAACCCTACCCACCCATGTGCTCTATCTACTCCAGGCAGGTGAAGCCAAGGAGACCTGATCTCACTCTCCTTCTCATCCCAGTTTGAGGCTACAGTTAGACCCTGAGAGGGGAAGGAAGGCTGCCACCCTCCCTGATCCCCACCCTGTGCTGTGTTGCAGAAGCTGTATTTCCAGAAGGCATGGCAGAGGTGATCAGGTCTGCTTTCCCCAGCCCAGCTCTCACTTGTGAGACAGAAACTCTATTCCAGTACATCAGACCAAGAATAATGGGTCCTGATGGTCCCTGCCCCAGCTTGCTTACAGGGTAAATGTTCCATGACCATGATGGAAGGTGTAGGCTGAGACGTCCAGGGGCTGCCATCGCCCACAGGGTTCACCTCTAGGAAAAGTAAGGGTCATTCCAGGAAAGCAAGCCACTGTTCCCAGCCGTGGTGCAGGGGTACAGGGTTTCTTCCCCAAATTCCTACCCATTCTTCCCATTTCTACCTGAGAGGGCTGACTTGACTTAGAGTGAAGTGTTGAGAACTCCAGGACTAAATGTGCCATCCAAAAACATGGCAGTCTTGGCAGAAAGGAATTAAGAGGAGAATGCTCACTCCATGAAAGAAGCAAAACAGCAAAGCATCCAGAAGTTTAGCAGACAGTACCAGGGAAATAGAAAGCTAAGATGAGCTCTCGTGGGATCACAGCCCACTTCAGGGGTCAGTGAGGCTGTCCAGAAGTGCATGAGGCTGCACTCACACGAGCACAAAGAGCAGGAAGTGGCCAGAATTGAAAGCTGCATGTAGAAGCCTCAGAAGTCTCTCTGTCAGCTTAGGTTTAAATCTCTGAGCAAACACTGAACAAGGATCTACTCTGAGTCATGGGCACCTCCTAGAAAGCCAGGCTTAGAACTGAACTCGCACTCACCCCTGGGGGTCTGGAGGACTGTGTCCATGTCAAAGGCTGTGCCCTCTCAAGAAAGATCGGAGAGGGAGCCTTCAAACCACCAGGCCCTGGCTGAACATGGGACTGCACAGTGCCAACTTCGTGAACTGTGCTAGCAGCCTCCAAGCCACACAGACCTCCAGTGGTAAAATGTGAAAATCTGTTTAAGGAAGCGTCACATGTTCGACTAGTAATTGGCTTAAGCCAACCCAGGAGTAACCCCCTAGGTACTTAGACTAAAAGGAAACAAGGGAAAAATAGTCTGAGCATGGACACATAAAGAAAGTGAAAAGAGAGTTCTCAGGATAGGAGAAAATATTTGCAAATTATATATCTCATTTGGGACTTGGATATCTTCTTGCAACTCATTAATATAAAGAAAAAAATTCCAATTCAAAAATAGGCAATGCATTAAATAGACATTTCTTCAAAAAATATATATACAATTGGCAGATAAGCACCTAAAAAGATGTTCAACATTATTAGTCATTAAGGAAATGCAAAGGAAAACTAATGAGACACCACTTTATACCCACTAGGATGACTGTAAAAAAACAAACAGATAAATGTCAGCAAAGATGAAGAAAAATCAGAACTCTCATACTTTGCCAGTGGGAATGTAAAATGCTGCAGTAACTTTGTGAAATAGTCTAGCAGTCCCTCAAAATATTAAAGATAAAATTATCATATGACCTGGCAGTTCTATCTCTATTATATACCCAAGAGAATTGGAAACATACTTTCAGTACATCCACAGAAAATCTTATATAAGAATGCACATAGTAGCATTATTCAAAATAGCAAAAAGGTGGAAACAACCCAGATGTTCACCAAATAATAAATGAATAAGTAAAGTAGAATATTTGGCAAAAAAAAGGGATGCCAGAGTAGCCAATCACGAAGGACCATATATTGTTGATTCCGTTTATATGAATGTCCGTGATAGGCAAATACCTTGTTTCTATGTTAGACCTAAAGTATATTAGAACCAGGGAATGAGATTCAGGAATGACTGCTAATAAAGTTTCTCCTTGAAGGGACAGATATGTTCTAGAAGTAGGTTGCGGAGACAGTTACACAATCCTGTGAACTTAATAAAATCATTGAATCATATGCTTTAAACCATTTAATTGCATAGTGTGTGAATTATGCCTCAATAAAAGTTTTAAAAAATGTAAAATAAACTGCGGTTGTATAGTAATGTCAATGAAGTAATGATGTGCCGGAAGAAAAGCCAGACATTAAAAAAAAATACAGAATAACTCCTTTTATAGGAGAAAAGGCAAAAAAAACAAAAGGCAAAGCTAAAGTATGTTGTTAAGTCAAGATAGTGGTTGCTCTAGTAGGTGAAATGCAGTGACAAAATGGAAGTGGGAAAGATGCTCTGGAAGGCTGAAAATATTCTTTTTTTTTTTTTAAATCTAGATGCTGGTTACATAAGTCTATTCAATTTATGAAACTATCAGGAGACACATTTATGGTATATGTACGTGTGTTTGCACATTATACTTTAATAAATATTTTTAAATTATAGTAATTGTAATAATTTTACTGGATAGAAGCCACGGGTTACTTTTTCATGTTTCAGATTTCATAATTTTAACTGAAGAAATACTGGTCTGTGGCCCAGTTTGTTCCATTTCATTCACTGATGTTTTAAATTCTTACTTTTATTAAACCACACGTATTGTTGGGTGCATGTGGAGTACAAGGCACCTGTTTAGGCCGTGGAGAAATAGCCATCAGCAAGTCTCAGCTGGCCTTGCACTCGTGGGATTTTCAGTCTATCAGGCTGGAAGACAATAACAATTAACTGCAAGTGTAATAAGGGTCACAAAGGAGAGGTGCCAGACATTATAGGAGTAGATAACAGAAGATCTCCCTGCATTTGGGAATTCCATGCAGACTTATTAGATAGAGTGATTTCCTGTGCCTTGAGGATCAGTAAGATTCCCAAATAAAGAGAGAAAAGTATTCTAAGCAGAGGGAAGAATTTGCATCAGGACCCTGAAACAGGAGAGATGTTGGTACCTTATAGAAAGAAGGTCACCTAAAGGCTGAGTAGGAGAGTAGCTGAAGATAGAACTGGAGAGGTAATCTGAAAAATAATTTCCAGACATTTACAGGGAGTAATTTATTCTAGCAAAAAAGTCTCTTAAATTTACTTTCTGTCCTCAATCTTGTTTTATTTCTAACAATATATTTTCCCTTACTCTAACCAGAATATTCTTCATAAGATAAAAACCTAATTACACAATGCCTCACTTAAATCTCTTAATGGCTCCCTGTTGCTGGCCACTGGCTACACCGTATCCATCTGTCTTCTCACTTCCTCCCTCACTAGCTGCGTTCAACAACTGTCTATACATGCCTTCTAATGCACTTTGCTCTCTCTTTCCTCTACACCTCTGCACCTGAAGTTCTGTCTGCTTGGAATGCTTCCCCCAAATCCCTCTGCTGGGTTTGGAAGATGGAGGAAGGGGATAAGCTAAGCAATTCAGATAGCCTCTAGAAGCCAGAAAAGGCAAGGTGATGCATTCTCCCCTGGAGCCTTCTAAATACGATGAAGCCCTATTGACACCTTGATTTTATATTTTTGACCTCTGAAATTATGAGATAATAAATGTGTCTTTTTAAGTCTGCCAATGTGTGATAATTTGTTATAGTAGCAATAGGAAATGAATACAGTATACTTTAGCTTTTCTCATATAATAGGCACTAATTGGAGAAGAGGACAAAAAGTCAATATGGATGAATGTAACTCTTATTTGTGACCTGGTATACTTAGTACTGGGTCCATTGAGATACATTTTTTTTCCCCTCTGGGCTCATTGGAAGAGGTATTTAAAACAAGAACTTGCATCAGGATATCTTTCTGAAGCAAGACAGGAAACTGAAATAATTACCTGTTATTTAATATACAAACTTTTGGATGCAGGAATTCTTACTTCCCCTAGTGTAAGGAGTATGGGATGAATACTAAGTACTGCCTAGTTAATTCGGATCTCCACAAGTGCATCAAAGGCAGTAGGTAGTGGTAAGGATAGCATTGGGAGACGAGGAGTCCATGTTTCTCATTTGGTTGTGCAAACAATTTTAAGAGAAATCTGAATTAGGTTTATTATAAATCAAGAGGTGGATTGAAGCAAACAGTGTCATCACCAGAGTTTCTTATAAATTGTACTTGAGGTCAATGCATTTTTTTGTTTGTGCATTAATTGGATAGTTTAATGAGGTCAGTGGTCAACAGGATTACATTAATAGAAAAAATAGGGACAATAAAATATCACTGCTAGATTTCTCCCACTCAGTAATGTTTTAAATCAGTTACTCATTTGGCAGTAACATTTGACCATTTGCAAAAAAGGAAAAAAATAAAAACTCTGATAATTCTGTTTGTTTCTAATTGTCTAATTCTGTTTGTTACAGTTGTCTAATTATACGGTCCCAGCAGCAGTATATAGTATTTTTTTCTACAGTCACAATCTCCTCTTTTAGAGTCATATGTGTTTTTAAAGTCAACATGTAGTGTACCTGACTATTTAATAAAGTATATTAGAATTGGAATTCTTTAATAGCTGCTACAGTTTTCTTGCCATCAGCTGTTCACTGAATGCATCATTAAATCTCATGTTAAATTTCATTATTAAAACCACTAATAATGCTTTTTGTTAAAAACCAAAATGTGTTATACTCTGCCCAAAAGTGACCTAGTATTGTTTCCAATAATAATTTTAGTTGGATTTTGGCTTTCTACTTTCTGTATTCCATCATAGATTTTATTGGGTTTAATTACAAATCCATATGTATTTGTTAAGAAGTGCTGGTTTGATATTTTCCAGTGACAACTATATTTTATTAAAAGAAAAAAATGGATTAGAATAAAAATTTCAGGAGGCTAACCTATTGTATAAGATGATTAATTGAACTCCAGATTTATATGCATTTTTGATGAATGATTTCCTGTAGTAAAATGACTTGAACGGTATATCAGGGCACCATCATTCATTTTGGTAGATTTGCACAAAGTGCATATCACCATTATTATAGATCTGCTGTGAAGATGTAGATTTCATTCTACCTTCATCCATTTTTAAGTCTGAGAAACTTTGTTCTATGAAGCTGGAGAAAGAGAAAAATTATCCTGAGACGATTAAGTCCTGAGATTAGCTTCACCTACTGTACAGGACGAAAAAAATTTTTGATCTATAATTCTCAAAAATCTTTTGCTCTTTCAGTATTAGATACTTGTTTAGATCTAGCTTAGTGATGACTTTTTTTTCACTGATGTATAGTTAATTTATAATAGTATATTAACTTCAGGTATACAAGATAGTGATTCAATATTTTATAGATGATGCTCCATTAAGAGTTACTGCAACGTAATGGCTTTAATTCTCTGTGCAATATCCTTGTTATTTACCTTTTTTATACATAGTAATCTGTGTCTCTTAATCCCATCCTCCTATCTTGGCCCTCCTCACTTTCCTTGCCACCCTGATAACCACTAGCTTGTTCTGTATTTCTGTGAGTCTGTGTTCTGTTAATATACATTCATTTTATTTTTTAGATTCCACACATAAGTGGTATCATACAATATTTGTCTCTGACTTACTTTACTAAGCATAATACCTTCTAGGTCCATCACACTGTTACAAGTGGCAGAATTTCATTTTTTAAAATAGCTGAGTAATATTTCCATTGTGTATATGTATACCATGTCTTCTTTATCCATTCACCTGTTGATGGACAAGTAGGTTGCTTTCATACCTTGGCTTTTTTAAATAGTGCTGCTATGAAGGGAGTAAATATATCTTTTCAAAACACTGTATGTCATTTCCTTTGGATGTGTACCCAAGAGTGGAATTGCTGGATCATATGGCATGATTTTTAGTTTTGAGGGGAACCTCCAGAATGTTTTTTGTACTGGCTTCACCAGTTAACACTCACACCAACAGTGTATAAGGGTTCCGTTTTATCCACATCCTCATCAGTATTTGTTATTCATAGACTTTTTGATGATAGCCATTCTGACAGGTGTGAGGGGATTTCTCACTGTGGTCTTGATTTGCATTTCTCTGATGATTAACAGCGTTGAACATCTTTTCATGTATTTGTTGGCCACTTATGTAACCACATAAGTTTTCTTTGGAAAATGTTCAGGTGTTCTGCCCAATTTTAATCAAGTTGTTTGTTTTTTTTTTTGATATTGAGTTGTATGAGCTGTTTATATGTTTTGGATATTAACCACTTATCAGTCACATCATTGCAAATATTTTCTCCCATTCCATAGGTTGTCTTTTTTTGTTCTGTCAAAGGATTTCCTTGAATGTGCAGAAGCTGTTAAATTTAATTAGGTCCCATTTGTTTAGTTTTGCTTTTGTTTCTTTTGCCTTAGGAGACAGATCCAAAACAAAAATACTGCTACAATTTACATCAAAGACTGTGCTGCCTATGTTTTCTTCTAGGAGTTTTATGATTTCAAGTTTTACATTTAGGATTTTAATCCATTTTTAGTTTATTTCTGTATAGGATGTGAGGGAAGGTTCTAAACTCTTTGTTATACTTGTGGCTACCTGATTTTCTCAGCACCGTTTATTGAAGAGGCTGTCTCTTCCTCCATTACATACTCTTGTCTCCTTTGTTGTGCATTAACTGACCATGGGTATGGTCATTTCTGGGCGTATGGGTTCATTTCTGGGCTCTCTATTCTGTTCACTCATCCATGTGTCTGTTTTTGTGCCAATACATGCCATTTTTATTAATATAGCTTTGAAATGTAGTCTTAAATTGGGGAGAGTAGCACCTCTAGCTTTGTTCTTTTTTTTTTTTCTCAAGATTGCTTTGAAAGTTTAGTGCCTTTTGTAGTTCCATATAAATTATAGGCTCATTTGTTTAAATTTTATGAAGAATGTCATGGGCATTTTTGTAGGGATTGCATTAAATTTGTAGATTGCTTGGGGTAGTATGGCCATATTAACAATATTAATTTTTCTAATCCATGTTCATGGGGTATTTTTCTATTTTTTGAAATGAACTTGAGTTTCCTTTATCAATGTTTTGTATATTTCAGAATGTAAGTCTTTCACCTCCTTGGTTAAGTTTATTTCTAGGTATTTTTAATGCAATTTTAAATGGTAGCATCACATTTTTTCCCCTTTTGTAGCTGCCACAAGCTTAGTGATAGGCTGTGGTGTGGCGCATGAAGCACCAGAGCATTTGCTCAGTTAGGGCTGGGGCACTCCGTGAAGCGGTGGGGGAGTTCTGGCTGTCAGAAGTCCAGCCTACTTCTGGGGCCTGTGGAGTTTCTGCTGAAAAATCAGCTGATAGTCTTATGGGAGTTTATTATTTGTTGATTTTCCCTTCATGATTTTAATATTCTCTCTCTTTATCTTTAATTATTGTTATTTTAATTACAATATGTCTAGGCGTGTTCTTCTTAGGGTTAATCCTGTGTGGGACTCTCCTGTACTTCCTTGACTTGGGTGACTGTTTCATTTCCCAGGTTAGGGAAATTTTAAACTATTATCTCTTCAAATATTTTTTCAGGCCCTTTTTCTTTCTCTTCTCCCTCTGGGACCCCTATAATGTGAGTACTAGTGTGCTTGATGTTGTCCCAGAGTTCTCTTCAACTGTCCTAACTGCTTTTCATTCTTTTTTTTTCTGTTCTGCAGTAGTAGTTCCCACTAGTCTCTATTCCAGCTCACTGATCTGTTTTTCTGCTTCATTTCATCCACTATTGATTACTTCTAGTGTATCATTTCTAGTGAAATGAAAAATGTATTTTTCATTTCAGTTATTACAGTCTTCAACTCTGTTTGGTTTTTTATATTTTCTTACTCTTCTTTGAAAACTTCTAACTTCTCGCTCTGTGCATCCATTCTCCTCCCGAGTTCTTGGATCATCTTTACAATCATTACTCTGAACTCTTTCTTGGATAGATAGTCTATCTTTATGTCATTTAGTTCTCCTGGAATTTTATCTTGTTCCTTTGTCTGAAACATATTCTTCTGCAGCCTCATTTTGTCTAAATTCCTACTTGTATTTTTGTGTATGTGGTAGGTTAATTATGTTTCTTGACCTTAGACAAATGGCCCTGTGTAGGGGGCATGCTGTGCTTCCCAGCGGTGCATCCTCCTCTCGTCATGCAAGGGCCAGGGGCCAGCTGGTCCTAGGGTAGGTCTGGGCTGCCCTTGCAGACCTGTTCTGCAGGCTCTGGGGTCCTAGTTTTCTTGCTTCTGGTGCCTTCCCTCTGCTGGGTGAGGCTGTTGTAGAGGCTTACAGAGGCTTCCTGTGGGGAAGGGCTTGTGCCTGCCCACTGGTGGGTGGAACTGATTCTGGCCCTCTGGTGGGCAAGGCTGTGTCTAGGGGTGTGTCTGGAGGTGGCTGTGAACTCAGAAGTCTTTTTGCAGCCTGTCTGCTGATAGGTGGGGATTTGTCTCCACCCAGTTAGCACTGGATCCTACAGTCTGTTGGTTGGGGCCAGATCTTGGTGCTAATGATCCAAGCAAGGTGTCAGCCTCCAAGAGAGTTCATGCAGATGAGTTCTGCCTGATATGTCTACCATTTTGTCCGTGTCCCCAGGGTGAGCCATAACAGCAGCCTGTCATCTCCTCAGGAGACGCTCTAAGACCAGCAGGTATGTCTGGCCCAGGTTCCTATGAAGTTCCTGCTTTTGCCCTTGATCCCAGTGAGCATGAGATGTGTGCATACTTTAGGAGGGAAGTCTCTATTTCCCTCAGTCCTGTGGAGCTCCTGCAGGTAATTCCCTCTGGCCTTCAAAGCCCAGTACTCTGGGCCTGCCCTTCCTGGTGCTGGACCCCAGGCCTGGGGATCCTGACGTCTGGCTCAGTACTCTCACTCCTGTGGGAGAACCTCTGCAGTATAATTACTCTCCAGTTTATAGGTTCCACATTTGGGGGTATGGAATTTGAGACTATTGTGAATCCGCCCCTTCCACCCATCTTGTTGCGGTTCCTTTTTTGTCTTTAGTTATAGAAGATCTTGTCTGGTAGGTTCCAATCTTTATTATCGGTGGTGGTTCTGCAGTTAGTTGTGGTTTTCATGTGTTTGTAAGAGGAGGTGAGCTTTGGCTCCTTCTCCTCCACCATCTTGGCTGCCAGCCTTCTTTTTTGCAAATACACCCCTCTCTGTTTCACACTGCAGGGCTCTCTGCCCTCACCTCTTGGGCTCCGTTCCTGGGTCCCTCACTCGGCTCGTTTTGCCTTCTCCAGCCACCAGCACTTGCAGCAGTAGTGGGTGGACTGCAGCGTCCAGACACCTGCAAGCTGGGTCCCAGGTCCCTGCAGCAAGGCTGCTGGGATGAGGAGTGAGAGGCTGCTGCCCTCACTGCCAGCCCCTTGCTGCTGATGTGATTGCTGTGATTGTGAAACTCCACATCTCCCCCCTCTTAGTGCAGCAGCTGCCTCGCCACGGCCTCCAGCCACCCCAGGGAAGCACGAGGGAGGCAAGGTTGTAACCACGGTGAAAGGGACTCACTGTCACTGCTGCAAAAGAGAAGGGGCTGAGTGTCTGTGCTTGGGCCTCTCTGCTCACACCTGCTGGGTGGTGCTCCCCTCTGCACCCTCGCTCCTCCCATTTCTCCTCCAGGGTGTGGGCTTGCCCCCGCGCAGCGTGTAGCGCAGCCTTAAGAGGTGCGTGCCAGGCTGCGACGTGCGGCGCCTGCTCCCCGACCCTCCACCCTCTCCCTGCAGCCTGTTGTAGGTTTTTGATCTCTAGGTACTGTGGGGTTCATATGTGGTGACCTGTAACTATATCTATGTTAAATAGGTAGTCCTTTAAGTTCTAACTCATTTTAAAGTATCTGCGTTTTGTGCTGCCCCTATCTTGTTTTGTGTTTTTGATGCCATATTTTGTATCTGCATGTTTATCCCTTTATTGATTATTGCAGTTATACTTGATTTTACTATTTTTTTTTGTATTTTAATGTCCATACTAGTTTATTTAAGTGATTGATCCTCAGCCTTTACTGTATGTTTTCCTTTACTGGTAGGATTATTCTCTTCTTATAATTTCTTATTTCTTGTTGTAGCCTTTTGTTTTTTGCTTAGAAACTTTTTAACACTTCTTACATGGTTGGTTTATAAGAAACAGCCTATAAGGCGGATGAACTCTTTTAGTTTTTGCTTTTCTGAGAAATTCCTTCTCCTTTAATTCTGAATGATTACCTTGCTGGTAGAGTATCCTAGGTTATAGGTTTTATGCTTTGAGTATCTTAAATAAATCACGCCACGGTCTTCCAGCCTGCAAAGTTTCTATTGAAAAATATGCTAATAGCATTCTCGTGGCTCCCTTGTATGGGACTCTGTTTTTCTCTTGCTGCCTTTAAAATTCTCTGTCTTTAATTTTTGCCATTTAAATTATGACTTTTGTCTTGATGTGGGTCTCTTTGGGTTCAATTTGTTCAGGACTCTCTGTGCTTCCTGTACCTGGATAGCTGTTTCCTTTTTCAGGTTTGGGAAGTTTTCAGCCACAGTCTCATCGGGGACATTTTTTGATACCCTTATCTCTCTCCTCATCCTGGGACCCCCATAATGTGAATACTGGTCAACTTGGTGATGTTCCAGGGATCCCTTAAGCTGTTCCCATTTTTAAACCTGTTCTTCTTCTTGCTATTCTGATTAGGTGATTTTTGTTGTTCTGTATTCCAAATCACTTACGCTTTCTTCTATATTACTTTGCTGTTAATTCCTTCTAATGTGTATCTCATTTTATGTATTGCATTCTTCAGTTTTGATTGGTTCTTTTTCATACTTTCTAGTTCCTTGTTACAATTCCTACTGTTCATCTGTTATTTTCCCTAATTCATTTAACATTCTTGTTACTAATGCTTTGAATTCTTTATCTGTTTGTTTATTTCTGCTTCAATACTTGTTTTCTCAGGAGTTTTCCATTGTTCTTTCAATGGAAACAAATTCCTTGGCCTTGTCATTTTGCTTAATTTTCCCTGCCTCTCTGAAATTTGGTGAACTAGTTACCTATTGCAGTCTTGAAGCAGTGGCCTTGTCGTGGAGTGTGCCCAGTGTCTTTGGTGGGGCTTTGGTGGATCTGACCTGAACACAAGTCAGTCGTTCCTCAGGGTGTACTGGCAGCTCACATCTGGTAGAAAATGAGCCTCGGGTTGGAGGCGCTACAGCCAGAGCCAGCTGTGAGCCAGGGGTTCTCTGCTCAGTGGCGAAGTACACCCTGTGGGGGCTGAGGCAGTTACTGGAGCAGAAGCCCTGAGGGCCTGATCTGAGCTGGCTTCTTTCCATTTAAATAGGTGCTCTTGTCCTTCCCACCACTGGTACCCTCACCCCAAAGGCGAACAGCGCTGGGGGAACTGGACTATTGTGGGTGCTTCTTGTGGTTCAGGGTCTGGCCCAGCTGGGGTCACAGACTTGGCCTCCTTCCAGCGCACTGTCTGTGTAAGTGCCAGTGATGGTTACACCTGCCCCAGGAAGATGTTATTTCGAATCTCAGCCACCTCTGAATCCAAAAGCCAGTCTCTCCTTTGCCACAGCAGTCCTTGACCCAGCATGCAGCTTTGTCATGAAGCAAGCAGGACACGGGTAGTCACTCGGCTCAGGCTGGGATACCCACCAGGGCAGTCAGAAGAAACCAGCCAGCCACTTGTTCAGCCTCAATCCATCTTCTTTACCTCTTTTTGGGAGCAGGGAAGTGTTGACATGCTTCTCATGAGTGGAGGCCAGGCTTCCTAGAGCCTTGTTGTTAGTTCTACCAGTCCTCCAGCCATCTAAGGGGACTCTTCCTATGGGTGCTGGACCCCGTGGCTGGGGCACCCAATATGTGGCTTGAGCCACTCATTCCCTAGAGAATGTGTCCATCCGTGTAATCTCTCTTCTTCTCTGAGTCCCTTCTCTGGGCATGTGTCTTGATCTAATTGCTTTTCTTCCCTTCCTCCTGGATTCTGTGTGGAGTCTTTCTGTCAGTCTCAAATTAGTTTTCAGTGAGAACCATTCCACATGTAGACGTATTTTAGATGTATTCATGGAGGGAGGCACGTTCCACATCCTCCACTCTGCCATACTGATTTCCCCCTGTAACAGTGGTTGTTGATGGTTACTGAAAACTACAGTGAGGTGTCTCCTCCCATCTCTAGCATAAATTAGAAATATAGTGGCTTTCTTTATTTTTAAAGTCATAAAATTATCGTATTACATCTGTTATCCATTTGTGGGAGCAACTTGGTAGAACATTTCTCACAGTTTGAATAAATTTTTTTTCCATATTCCAAATTCAGGACTAGGAGCTGTTCGGTAAAAGCAAAAATTAATGAAATGCATGCATCGCCTTCTTGGAAAAAAATAATAAATGAGATCAAAAAGATGATTCTCCAGACATGAGAGAATATAAAAAAAATCTTTCGTAAAAACCCAAATAAGCCTTGTCTATGAAAATATTAGTCTAGGGCCGATAACTTCATATATGTGGATTTTTTGTGAACGTTCTTATAGTAGTTGTATTGAATGAGAGGTCCACTCAATACTGTAACTGCAAGATCCTTTAAGCTTTAAATTTTTCTGACTCCATCCTCCCCAGTGAATCTTTTAATCATTTGGCTTCCCATGTAACTTGCCCATAGGGGAACATTTGTGCTATTTAAGCTAACTCAAGCATTCTAGTCCACTTGTGGAACTGGCATTTTAAAAATAATATAATCTACCAAATAATCCCACACTCGGTTCTTAGATTTAAGCCAGTTCACAAATGCAAGACCTCTTAAATAAAAGGAAGTCCAAGTCCCTTTGAAGGACTCAGTATCCCAAATCTTTCATCCATCCTTCCTCAAAGGGACATTGCAGCCATTTCCAAGGGAAAGAGAAATACTCAAACGTTTAAAGGCTGATTATTTATGGGCTCAAAGATTACACTTATTCTTCAGGGTTGAAAACTCCACTGTGATTCACCAGGGAGAATCCTATCAAGGTTTATAGTAAAGATTTTTCTTAAATCCTTCTCACAGAAGACCAGGTGGGTTGAGGAACCACACAGTGGTCATTTCTCAGTTTAAGAATGTATAGTAGAGACAGGCATACTTATTTGCTGGATGAATCCCTACTGTCACTTCCTGACCTATGGGAAAAGATTCTATTATGGGAGGAAGGACCAGTTGAATGACTTTATTCCCTTTCCTCACCACTTTCCAAAACACACACACACACATGTAATCACAGAACAGTAAGCCAAAAACAATACTGTGTTCCTGGAGAAACTGCAGAGATTACTGGCAGTGTCAGAGATGTGAAATACGGGGCGTCAGTGCCTGCAGCACGGAACGTACATCGTGGGCCTGTGCAGAAGACATGTCTGAGAGAGACAGATGGGATTCTCATGTAGTTAATGAGGTAGTGCCTCCAAATGTAGTTGCTGTTCCAAGTATTGTCTTTTATTAGCGCAGATCAGCAGAGGCCCTGCATCTGGTTATCAGCGATCGATGTGGCAAATGCTTTTTGGTTTTTTTTTTAACTTGATACCAATTAGCAAAGTCCACCAGAGACTGTTTTCTTCCGCCTTATAGAGAAAGCGGTTTACTTCACTGTCTTACTTCAGGCTGCACAGTTTTCTCGTTCTCTGTCAAGCTCTGGCATTTAGGGGTCTTAACCACCTTGCCATGTCACAAGGTATCATATTGAGCTATAAATGGATGCTGTAATGCCAATCAGATCAATTCAGCAGAGATAATGCGGGGAGATTCATGTGTGCTAGAGAGTGAGAGAGAAACCTAAAGATACCCAGGGGCCTGTGACCTCACTGAGACCTCCAGGGGTCTGCTGGATCTCGGGCATAGCTGTGTGCTCCCTCCAACCTGAAAGCCAAACCACGGCGTCTCTTACTTCCTTTGGCAGAGAAGAGTTACAGCACTTGGGGGGCATCTTTAGATTCTAGATTAATAGACACCATATTTGAAAGTGTTTCTTCAGCCCATTTACAAAATGATCTTTACAGCTGGCTGTTTTCAATGACGTTCAGAGAAAGCAAAAAGTCATACCAGGCTGGATCTCAAGCTGGTTTTCTATTTTGGCCAGCGACCTGACTGACGATACTCAGGTGCTTATTACTTCTCAGGATGCCCTGCTGAGCTTCTGGTAAACTCTGATAGGAGAATCTCAGCACAGTAGTAGTGTTCTGTGGATACATAGTTTTTGCTGGTCATTGACATTGGTAGAAATGAATCCTTGATTATCAGATAATGCTTGCAGTCAATTCTGCAACCTGAGCTTCCATTCATTAACTGGGTGTTTACAGGTCGTAAATTCAGCCTTGTCGAGAAGCCCTGTTCATGAACAGAAACATGTGCGAGGAGAGGCTCAGACATGTCCTTGAGGTGCAAGCAAGTGACATGAGCTGTTGCCTCTGACTTTCATGGCATTTCCTCCTGCTGCCCTGCTGCCTCTCCACCAGTCCATGTTCATGGCCTCAGAGAGTTTTCTTGACTGTGTTGGATGAAGAAAGAATTGGAACCTCATTACTAACTATATTACATGATGTGCTGACATTGGCTAGGAACAGACAGCTACAGCTACAGCATTAAAACTTAGGGGTGGCCTTAAATTACAGTGTGGAAGGAAGCCTCCCAGCAGGCAGAACCTGGAGCAGTATGTCTTGCTGAGCACTTTCTCTGAGAAGAGCGATGGCCAGAAATGCAGCTTATAATGATATGTGGGCAGTGGATAGCAGTTTGACGAGAGTGTCATGGACTTGAGAGAAGTGAGATTGCAGAGTAGTTCATGGATAGACCTCATGGGATGAGCATAGAGGGTGACAATATTTACGTCGCACCTGAATGCTCATCAAAGGTCATTCCCTTCAGGGGGGAATTTCAATAATCAGATGTTCAAGGTGACCCATTCTGTGGATGCTGTACACACTGTTTCCCCAGCCCTTTGATGCTTAAGCACAGAGTTTATGAATAAGGCAGCCAGGACTACAGAAACAGAGACATGGTCTGGGATTTCCCTCACCAGGACTGATCTGGCTACCACAAAAGCTGAGAATAACAGAGACCAATACCGATACATCACCATTTACCCAATAGCAGGTTGCTCATATGAGACCCTTTTCATCATGATTTGTCCAAACTGAAAATGGCACGTAGGATATGAATTTCCCCTCACTGCTACAGTGCTTCTCCCAGCACTCCATCTATGGATTTATGAATGCTTTTGTTCACCATCATAATCTCATACACATCATTGCTTCTGACAAAGGAACTCACTTTAGAGCAAACAGGAATCAGGCAAAGAGCTCAGTCCTTTGTGATTTACTATAAGACTCCATCATCCAGAAGCAACAGACCTGAAGGAAGTGTGGAAAGGCTCAGTTACAGTGTTACCTGGATGACAACACTTAGGAGGTTTGGAAAGCTGTGATGACACAGTGACCAGTGTCTGCTGCCTTTTCTATCTAATTTGGAGTGGAAATAGAGTAGCTACACTCACTGTTTTACCTAATGGTCCATTCACAACATTTTGCATCTTGTTCCTGCATGTTTCTATACCTTTGGGCACTGTAAGGTCTTGCTTTTTAAGGGTTAAAAAAAAAGAAACAACCAAACAAAGTCTCTTTTCCCAGGGAATACAAACTGGTTCCAGTGAACCACGAGTGGAGAATGCCACCTGGATATTTTGGGTTCCCTATGCCAATGAGTTAATAGGTAGAGAATAGGCTTCAGTGAAGAATCCCAGTTAACAAAGTAAAATAGATTCTTGCCACACAAGGGGGTATGTCTGGATATACTTAGAATCAGAAGGATTATCCAGGTCTGCTTCCACGTAGAGCAGTAAATGCTAACAGAGGATCACAGCAGCCTACCAGAGATGTGATCTCTAGGGGCGAAGACCCCTGAGGAGTAAAGGTTCAGATCACCCCCATATAAAACAATCATGATCGGCTGAAATGCTGGCTCTGGGTAAAGAGATCATGAAATAGGAAGTGAGAAAGGAAACTTTTCATTTATAATTATTTGTTTTCTTGATTGAACCCTTATTATTAAAATAACTCATTTTAATTTTTGACTTAAAGTTTTATCAAATAGGACAGTTCCAGCACACTGGAATGAGCAGTAGTGCCTTATGTGCCTGTTTCTGAGTCTTGCACTTGCTAGCCATGTGCGCCGTGTGCAGTGAGGATGACAGTGGTTCCACGGCGTCTCCAGGAACTCTGAGCCTGTCTTCCTCTCTGTAAAATGAGGTGTTTACATTAGACTATGTCACATTTCTTTTCCAGCTGTAAGATTTTATAACATTTGAAAAGTAAAAGGACAAAATCCAGTACAGAAAAGATGAATGCATTTACTTCTCATTAAATCCCCTTGGTATGATTTTTTTTCCCTTAGTTCTTGGAGGAAATTTTGGCTTTTATCTGAGTTAGAATTTTCTCACAGGTAGAATGTCAACCAACTCCCCGAAACTCTTAATTGGGATAAAACTATACGGTTGACCTTTGAGGCTAATAAGAAGTGAATGAAATTTAACACCTAATGTTCTAATCTAACCATATGCCTGACAAAGAAAGGTAAAGATTCGAACAACCCAATAAATGCAGTTAAAATAACTACCTTTCATTTTTGCAGCTCTGTTAACAACCAGTGTTACAGCCTCCATGGCTTGAAAGCTTCTTGAATGGTTTTTATTAACGTTGAATGATCATGTGAATAAAATGAAATTAGGCAAAACTGAATGAAGCCAAAGAGCCAGTTCTTGAATATTTTTACTTAAACTAGAACCTGGGGCCCCTTAAGCACTGATTCAATTAGTTTGTTGATTGACTTGAAATTTGGCATATTAAAGCACGATACAAAGGGAAGCTATACACTTTGGGAGGAGGTGCATTTGAGTCCTTTCTCAACTTCTGTTTGGCTATATTATCCTCAAATTATTACAGCTCTCATGCTCAGTTTTCCTATTTTTAAATAATTTCCACTCTGCATTATGAAGATTAAATGAGATATTGCCTATAATGTAATTACCATAGCACCTGGCGTATTACAGAGGTCAATTAATTAATAAAAATAATCTTCCTCACGGGGTTTCAAAGCAGGCACAATAGAGGAAATAAAGTTGATCTGAGTTAGGACAGAGTCAGATCTGGACTGAAGGCTGTAAGTGTTTTTGGTGCCACTAACCAAGCTGGTAGACGTGCAGGTAAGAACAATGATGAGGTAAGTTTAGACTCAGCGCCTCCCAGTGGAAGGACAAATTGGATAACATCCAGAAGCTCAAGTAGCCCTCAGTTATCAAGAAATGGTACATACATTTGCAATTCGTCATAGAAAATAAGGGGCATTTTGGATGCAGTTTCCAGGTTTTGTTCAGATGTTTGGCATCATGTAGAGACTAATCAGGCACACTATAACCCTATTTAGAAGTGAATGTCTTCCTGGCTAGAGCAATGAATAAATATTAGAAAGAAATGAAGTCAGTTTTTCTTCTTCTTTCTCCCCTTGATCCGGAGGGGATGCCTGGAGATCTAAAATCCTGCCAGTTAATTGGATGTTAGCTAAGCATTGAATTTGGAAATAACACTCTTCTGCAACTACTCATGGAATTATTTTTATTCTCCAGTGTCCTAGGGATTCTCCCAGGGGTTAACTGAGCTCAACCAATTACAACCCCAGACCTTTTACCTCCTCCCAGATTGGAAGAAAGGGGCAGTGTTATCAGTGTCCAATTACTGACTTCATCTCTAGTCACATCTAATTATTGGGGCTGCACTGTTAATTCATAGATTTTGATAATTAGTATCTGCTGAAGGTTTTTTTTTTTTTTTTTTTTTTTGCTCCCTTGGTGAATAAAGCAGTTTCTAAGTAATTTAATTGTCTGGAGTGAAAAGGAAGAGTTTAATCCAATTTAAATTTGTATTTAGGATCCTAATTTATATCGGTAGCATCATTTACACACCAACAGTATGTATCACCAAGTACAGAGTATTCTATTCTTTTTTCTATACTAATTTTAACTAAATTATGTGTATTTTCTATGTTGGCTTTCTGCACTCATCTAGAATTTTTGAAATCTGGAACTAAAAAAATAAAAATTAAAAAAAGCTCTGGATCATAACCAAGGTCATAAATGCAATATTAAGTAAGAATTACTCTGTATGTTAGTTGTAAGTATATTATATAGCTAAATAACTTCCTTACACGTCTCAGCAATGCTTAAACTCTTCAACTACAAGCTTATGTGCACATGACAATCATTATTAACCACAGCATGATTATACCATGATCACTGAATCTGAGAAACCTAAGTATAGAATCAGAGAAATCAAAGACTGAAGGGGAAAAAACTGAAAAAGTGCCTCATTTTTGCACAAAAAAAGTAATTTATTATGTATCTATACAGTCTTGTGAGATAACTTAGTTCCATTTTTTTTTCTTGTTTTCCTGAAATTCAAAGAGGAAGATGGACACAGAACCAGCATTAAACTACTGAGATCTTGGCCACCAAACTTTCCACGTAATCCTCCCTATATTCCTAACTAACCAGTCAGCTCATGTGCAATAGGTACAGAAGGGTTTTGTGTCTGGTTTGATTCTATGGCAGCACTGAGAGAACCAGACAAGATGATGTGTATCAGTTCAGCAGTTATTTTACATGTATTGAGGCAGATATTCTGGGGCAAACATAGGGTCTCCAGCCATCAATTTAGTCAACACATATTCAGTAATATGTATTCATTATACCTCTTTTCTCAGGCCCCACTTTAAGTACTAGGGAAAGAGCAGTGATCAAATCAGACCAAGTCCCTTCCCTTAAGGGACTTAGATTCTAGTCAGGTAAAGAAATTAATTAGTGAAACATTAAACTGTGTCAAGCGCTATGAAGAAAAATAAAGTAAGAAGATAGAGAATGTTGTTTACTTTGAGGAACTAGAGAGGACATTTGAGCAGAAAATCTGCGTTTAAAAAGTTGTGAATAATATGGTATTTTTCTTTCTCTTTCTGGCTTACTTCACTTAGAATGACATTCTCCAGGAGCATCCATGTTGCTGCAAATGGCATTATGTTATCAGTTTTTATGGCTGAGTAGTATTCCATTGTATAAATATACCACATCTTCTTTATCCAGTCATCTGTTGATGGACATTTAGGCTGTTTCCATGTCTTGGCTATCGTAAATAATGCTTCTGTTAACATTGGGGTGCAGGTGTCATCCTGAAGTAGGGTTCCTTCTGGATGTATGCCCAGGAGCGGGATTCCTGGGTCATATAGTAAGTCTATTCCTAGTCTTTTGAGGAATCTCCATACTGTTTTCCACAGTGGCTGCACCAAACTGCATTTCCACCAGCAGTGAAGAAGGGTTCCTTTTTCCCCACAGCCTCTCCAGCATTTGTCATTTGTGGATTTTTGAATGATGGCCATTCTGACTGGTGTGAGGTGATACCTCATTGTAGTTTTGATCTGCATTTCTCTGATAATTAGTGATATTGAGCATTTTTTCATGTGCTTTTTGATCATTTGTATGTCTTCCTTGGAGAATTCCTTGTTTAGGTCTTCTGCCCATTTTTGGATTGGATTGTTTATTTTTTTCTTATTGAGTCGTATGAGCTGCTTATATATTCTGGAGATCAAGCCTTTGTCGGTTTCATTTGTAAAAATTTTTTCCCATTCCGTAGGTTGTCGTTTTGTTTTACTTATGGTTTCCTTTGCTGTATAAACGCTTGTAAGTTTCATTAGGTCCCATTTGTTTATTCTTGCTTTTATTTCTTCTAGGAGAAAATTTTTGAGATGTATGTCTGATAATGTTTTGCCTGTATTTTCTCTAGGAGGTTTATTGTATCCTGTCTTATGTTTAAGTCTTTGATCCTTAATACCGTATGAGATCACTCATATGTGGAATCTAAAAAAAAAAAAACAAACAAAGCATAAATACAAAACAGAAATAGACTCACAGACATAGAATATAAACTTGTGGTTGCCAAAGGGGCAGGGGGTGTGACGAGTTAGACTGGGATTTCAAAATTGTAGAATAGATAAACAAGATTATACTGTATAGCACAGGGAAATATATACAAGATCTTATGGTAGCTCACAGAGAAAAAAATGTGACAATGAATATATACATGTTCATGTCTAATTGAAAAATTGTGCTCTACACTGGAATTTGACACAACATTGTAAAATGATTATAAATCAATAAAAAATGTTAAAAAAAAAAGTTGTGAGTCATGGGAAGACCTCAGAAAGGGCTTTCCCAACAGGGGAACCAAAATGCAAATGTCTTAAAGAGAAATTAACTTCATACTTTCTCAGAACAAGATGGGTGAGAGAGTAGGCTGGAACCAGGGTATGTATATGATGAGTTTGGATTTTAGTCTGAGTCAGAGTCGCTGCAGTGTTCTACAAAGGAAATTGGATATACCAGATTCCTTTTTTCTATTTTAAGTATTAAGGTATAATTTACATACAGCAAAAGTTACTTTTTTGAAAAGTGTGCATTCCTGCTAGTTTTGATATGCACTTATAATTGTGCAGTTATCACCACCATCAAGATACGCAACAGTTCTGTTAGTCAGAAGAATTGCCAGTGCCCCTCTGTAGTCATCTCTACCCTCACTAAATCTTTCTACTGTCACTATGGTTTTGCCTTTCCAGAACATTGTATAAATGGGATCATACAGTAAACAGCTTTTCAGTCTGATTTCTTTCTCTTAGCAGAATGCATTTGAGATTAATCCACGTTGTTGAGTGTATCAGTGGCTTCTTTTTATTACTGAATAGTATGCAATTGAGTGGACATACCATAATTTACCTGTTTCTCAGTTTCCCCCCCTGCCGCCATGCTTTTTCCCCATTTAAAAAGTAATCTGATGTAAACACCCAAATGCACATTTTTTGTGTAAACACACATTTTCAATTCACTTGAAATACCTAGAAGTAGGACTACTAGGTCCTACAGTGAGTATGTGTATAAATATAGGAGAAGCTGTCAAAGTGGCTCCCAAAGTATCTGTACCATTTGGCATTCTGATTCATAATATGTAGGTCCAGTTGCTTCACATCTTGACCCACCCATGTCTTTTTTTGATTGTTGCCTTTCCTGTTTGTTTTTAACACATCACTCTAGTTGCTGAATGGAAAAGGACTGTTAATTCAGGAAGAATGGAAAAGAAAAGGCAGTTAGGAGGATTATTGCAGTAGTTGAGGTGAAAGACGATACCCAGGAAGGGTATATAGAGACATAAGCCCTGTGTCACTACGATGATTAGAATTTGGGAAGAGGAGGAGGAACTAGCCACACTGATGGGTAGGAAGTGGCGAGTGAAATTGAAGTCCACAGACAGGTTTATAATTCAATTCTTGTTACTGGCAAGTATGTAGGTAAAAACTATACATGTCCAATAGTGCAAGATGATGTAGCTTTCAAGAGCAGTCATCAGACTTTGGTGGTGGGTGCTGGCTGTCCTCCTTAGTCCTTCTCAAACATCTGTTGCAGTTATTTTACATATGAATGAAGAGATGGCTCAGTTCCAAGATGAGAGTGGAAGATAAGTCCGAACTCATGTGTTCAACAACTTTTGGGCAGGATGATTAAAAAGCGGACCTGACTGAGGAGGTTGGCATTGAAAGCATGTGAACACAGGATGCCTATTATTCTTTCTCATCGTCTCTGCAGCACAGAGAACATTGTAAAAGTAACATACGTTGTAAAAATGAAAGCATGTCAAGGTCCCAGCTTTGGAGATAGGCAGGGCAGGTTTGAACACCTCGTCTGCCCCTCTAGAGTCTCAATAGAGCACCAGGGTGGTATTTTTATAATGTAAGTCAAATCACGTCATTCCCCAGTTTAGAATCCTCCTTTGGCTCTCCATCTCCAGAAAATAACATAAAAAGTCCTTGTAAGTCCTTATAATACCCTCCCTAATCAGTGCATTGCCATTGCCTCTGATGTTATCTTCTGTAAGCTCCCCCAACTTTCACTGCCTTTCAGATACCAGATGTGTACTAATGACTGAGCACAGTAGGCTCACTCCCACCTCAGATCCTTTGAAATGCTCTCTCTTCCTCCTGGAATATTGTCTTCCTCATGTCTCACACCCTCTTCTCCCCTCCCTTGAGCAAGATTTTGCTCAAAGTTACCTTCTCTGTGAGCATGCATCCCGCAGCCTCTGTAGAATTGCAGCATTCCTCTGCTCACTTTCTTGGCCTTGCTTTTCTCCACGATGCTTCCCATCAATTGGCATATTACATACGTATAAATTTAATGTCTTTTGTTTGCCACTAATATGTAAACTCCCTGGTGGGATGAATTTTGTATCTTATTTAGCACAGTATCTCTAGAAACCAACAGAGGCTAGCACAAAGTAAGCCCCCAATAAATATGTATTGAGTGAATAAGTAAAATAATGTACATAAATCACTGCACACAAGTCTAGATATTGTCAGACTGCTACTTATGATTGTGTGGTATTCTTACTGTTATCAATATTAATAGTTTTTAAAACTTAAATTTCTTAACTGTTAACTGGAATCAAATTCTAAGACATCAGTGAATCTCTTGATATCAGTCTTAATCAAAAGCTGAGTTTCGAGTTTTAGCTTGGCTACCTTGAAGTCTAGGGAGTCTCTGAGACCTGGGAGAGAATTGTGAAGCTGGGAGCTGCACCTTCAGTGCAGTCTGAGCTATATTTAGCTGCACCTGCTTCTGAAGGGCATTTCTCTGTGTGCAATAAATGAGTTGGGCTTGAGCCAGCTAGAAAACCAGACAGTGTTTCTCAGATAGTGAAATTGTATTGCAGAAACAGGCGTGCTATGTCCCAGCCTCCTCACCACTGACCTGGGTCCCTTCTGGTCTTCTTCTCCAGCTGTCATTGCTAAGAGGTTCAGTTCTAGCTTTAATATGTGATTTTCCCCCTTTCCTATATCATTACACCTATCTGTGTTGGTTAACAAAAACGAGTCTTGTCGTAAAGTAAAGATGATAATGAAAAAGCTAAGATTTGCAGTGAGCCAGTGCCTTTGCTAAGGGCCTCTGATCTCTCCTCACTCTCAAAACCCCTCCGAGCTAATTGTGCGCACTCCCCAAAACTCACATGTTGACGTCCTCACCCTGGTACATCAGAATGTGGCTGTATCTGGAGATAAGATCTCCAAAGAGGTGATTAATTTACAATGAGGTCTTTAGCATGGGCCCTAATCCAATATGACTTGTGTCCTTATGAGAAGAAGAAATGTGGGCACACAGAGAGACACTGAGGAGGTACACACACAGAGCAAAGACTGTAAAATGGCACAGAGAAGACCGCCATCCTGCAGCCAAAGAGAAGGGTCTCATGTGGAACCAGACCTGCTGACATCTTGATCTTGGCCTCTGAGCTTCCAGAACTGTGAGAAAATACATTCCAGTTGTTTAAACCATCCGGTCTGTGGTGGGGTGGGCACTCTGTTATGGCAGCCCTGGCAAACTGGCATGCTCTCTGTAAGTGAAGCAGTATCATTAGTCACCTTTGTGAGATAAGGAAACCGAGGCCAGAAAGGTTAAGGACACCCAGCTCATAAGAGGCACTACCATATTTGGAGCCAAAGTGTCGGACAAGAGCTCATGCTGGGCAGAGAAGGCCCATAACTGGCAGCGAAGTACAGACGAAGCAGAAGAGTGGGTTCAGAAAGCCAGTTTCTGGCTGGCCAACACGCTTGTGGTAACTTACTGGCAAGGATCTGGGATAGGCTCAGAAGCAAAGTCCAATGCTGAGTCTTCATTTTAGATGGATGCCTTTTCATTTTAGTTGTAGTCATTCTTCCTTTCAGGAAGCATGCTTTCTAAAAAGGACAAAGGGAAAAATGTATTAAAATATGTTTGTTTCTGTATTAGTTTCCTATTGTTTCTGTCACAAATTTCCACAAATTTATTATTTTACAATTCCAGGGGCCAGAAGTCCAAAATGAGTGACAATGAACTAATATGAAGGTGTCAGCAAGGCTTAGATTCTTTCTAGATTCCATTTCTTTGCCTTTTCCAGCTTCTGGAGGCCACTGCATTCTTGTACCTCTAAAGCAAGCAGCATGGCATCTTCAAACCTCTAACTCTTCTGTCTCCCTCTTCTACTTACATGGACTCTTGTGATTACTTTGAGCCCGCCTGGATGATCCAGGATAATCTTCCCATCTCAGCATCAACTGATGAACAATATAAATTCTGCCTGCAGCCTCAATTCACCTTTGCCATACTGCTTAACAGCTCACAGGGTCTGGAGACGAGGACACGAACATCTTTAAGGAAGCCATTATTCTGCTTACTTTAGCTTCTATCTAAAGGAAAAAGGTAGCTTAGGTCTCAAATCATATAGACATAAAATTTATAGGTAGATATGGTACTTTCCGGAGCTGATAGGAGAGGAACTGAAGCTGGCTGAGTAGAGTTCCAGGGTCTGAGTAGGGTCGGGCAGCAGGTCAGGCTTGCAGAAAAGGAGATGCAGGGAGAAGGAAGGAAGATGTTCGGTGCCTTGGGAGCGCCCTGTGACTGTCCCCTGACCACACACACTGCCTAAAGCCTATGTGTTTGAGTGAGATTAATTTACCTCTGTCTCCAGGAATGATACACCACCACCAAAAATAAGCCAACTAGTACATGATGGCATTCCCTTGGCCATGGTGATTGGTTTGGGAGTGGCCACATGACTAACATGGTTAAGTCAACGCAGAAGCCAGGACTTATGTTTAGAGATTGGAGAAAAGAATAAAAAGTTTGACGTGAACGAAGAAGCATGAATCAGGTAATCTTGGGATTTTTTTGGCAGTTACCTGGTGACAAGGGAGGAAGTCAGCCTTGGGGATGACACTGGCTATAGAAGGGAGGGCATAGAGTGGAAAAAAAGAAACAGGTCCTCAGTGTTATTCTTGCATTGCTAATCCTACTCTTCCTAAAATTTACTCTTATTTTAGGTTGTTTTTTTTTAAATGTGAACAATTCCATTTTCTCTGCTGTTTAAACCAGTTTATTTGGGAACTGCTATATGTTCTTATACAAAACACTCAGTAAATACATCATTTGGGAAATGTGGTGATAGTGCTCCCCCTTAAACCCTAGATTTAAAGGATTATTCCTTGAGAATTCAGTTTTATCAAGTTTAGCTTTGACGGGTTTTATCACAAGATATTATCTTATAAGCACTTGAAAGTCAACTCTGAGTTCTGCTAACATTGTAACTTTTACCTCTGCGTAACCTCATATCTTTGATATTCTAAGCCTAACTGTTGATAGGAAAATTGGGATCAATAGATTTTTAACCTCTCCTCAGAGTATTATGCTCCTATTAGTCTGTTTATATTGGCTATGTGAATTTTTTTCCAGTTTTCCCTCAATTCTACATTGCTAATTAGGCCCTTTGGTAAAACTGAACAATTCATTGCTTCTTTCTGCAAAGATTTATTGAACTTCTAGTATGTGACTTGTGTGCCAGGCCCTATTTATTTATTATAGATTCAGGGGAACCAAGACAGATAAGATTCCTACTTCTATTAAATTTACATTCTAGTGATGGTAAAGACACATAAATAAGTAAAAAATAAAGGAAAATAATTTTATGATAACTGCTATGAGAAAATATATAATGCAGAGAAATAATTTTCATCTGAGGGTGTTCTGGGGTTCCGCTATTTCAGACTAGGCTCAGATAGGTGGCTTGGCTTCAGACCGTAGGGCTGGCACATCTCTGCCTGTCTCTGGGGCAGCTGGAGTAGATCTGCTCCACAAGTCTCTCATCTTCTTTAACTCAGAGGGCTGTCTGAAATATGTCCCCTGCAATGCAATGTGTAAGGAAGTGAGCAAAAATAAGGGAGATCTTTTAAGGTTATGGGTTTGAAACTGGTAAGCTATCACTTACGCTCGTATACTTTTGGGGAAAGATATATGAAAAAAATCATATGGACAAGTCAAAAGTAAGGAGAATAGACAGATATTTTGCCCAAAGATGAAGCTATGGAAAGAAAAGGGTGCAGGGAAGATGAATAACTGGGGCAAATAATTCGATTTATCACACAGAATTGAATGATTGGAGTGAAGGGTGCTACTTTAGGTTGAGTATTTAGGCTAAGAGGTCTTAGAGGTGAGATATGAATGATGAGGACAAGGTGGCCATGTGAAGAAATAACTGGAGAAAATTTCTAGTAAAAGGCTATGAGGTGGGAGTAATTCTAGGATTGCCAACTGATAAGAAGGTCAGAGTGGTTAAAGCATGATAAGCAAGAGGATGATGTTATAGAAGACGTCAGAGATGTAGGCAGAGGCCACATCATTGAGAGCCACGTAGTCCACATAGTAACACTGAATTTTGCTCAGATGATAATGGGGGAACCACTGGAGTATTTTAAGCAGAAGAAAATACTGACATGAGTTATATTTTTAGGATATTACAGTATTACATTGGCTGCTCTATGAAAAATTGGTTGTAGGTAGAAGACATGAAGCAGGGAGAAATGTTAGAGGTTATCTCATTGTTCTAGGTAAGGGACAATGGTCGTTTATTGTGGTAGCAGTGCATATAAAGAGAAGTATATTGATAATGCAATATATTTTAGAACCAGACCCATTTTTGTTGTGAGCAGAATCAGAGCTGTTTGTAGGAGTAATGAGAAGTAAGGGGAAAAATTACAGTTGGAAATTGGTTGCCATTTATTTAGATAAGAAAGTTGTTTTGTATATATGAAATATTATTATAGTTCTAAATAATATTAACATACATTTTGTGTCATTTTCTTTTAATTTGAAGTAGATTAAAAATTCATCTCAAGTTGGATTAGATTTTGGTGAAGTACAAGAAATTCCAATGGCTTTTAGGCTTTATTTTTGAAATTTTGAAAGGGTAGGTCTTCCTTCAGAAACACTACCTAGATCTCTAGGTGGCAAACAGGTAAAGTCAGCAGATTACATTAGTTAATATCAGCTCAGTCTAGCACACGGATCTGGGTCTCTTGCCCCTTTTCCACTCCAGTTGTCCAAGAAAATGCCTTGGTCATCAACTCATCAAGACACAGTACAGGACAGGACTGTCAAGAGAGGCAGCAGTGACGTATTGCTGAGAGGCTGTACATGAGGGCTGCCCAGGCAAACAGCCCATTTTGTAGGAGACATTTTGAGCAGAAGAAGCAACAAAAAGATCGATTCTGAAAGATCAAGTATATCAGACTTCTGTAAAGAGGCAGCTACACAAGACTAACACCTGGTTGTTATTAGGACCGCCGAAGTCCTGGTATTCTAATGGTCTAATTCCAGGTAAAAGCCCAAATGAACCCCAGGCAGCAATGAGAAATTAATTGTGAAAAGATGGGGCAGGGTGTTTTAAGGGTAATATTTAAGATTCACCCTTTGGCCCAGTGGTTTAATGGCCCAAATTAAAATTATACACAAGGATATGGGTAGGAAAATATACTTAGGAAACTCTAATGGTAAATAAGAAGCATAGAAGTGTTGTAATGGTTAGCAAGAAGTTACTGAACTCCCAGTGGCTTCTGGCAACTGTCTGATCCCAGTGGCTCTTTATTGCCTAAAATGGTGTCTTTAGGCTACAAGTACCTTCCCACTGAAATTTATCATGGAATGTACATTTATAGAGTTGTGAAATTTTGCCATTCTGCAATTTTATTTTATTTTTTATGTATTGGCTGTGCTCATGCCTAAATGGCAGCAAAATACTAACATATTTAAGAGAAACAACTTAAATACAAAATGTGTTTAGTCTTGACAAGCTCACTGCCCATGACATTCTAGATTATTTGGGGGGTAGTCATCTTGGCTCTTTATATGGATGCTGACTTTGTTAGATATTGTGAGAGTGATTGGAAACTTGTGGTAATGGAAGATTTTGAGAAAAACAAAAATAATAATGACCTAGTTGAATTCAGTCCTGGATTAAGCACGTTACATAAACAATCTCTTACTATCTTTATAAAATTGCATTTGAAGGGCTGAAAAAGGAGTCACATTAGAGGAACAGCCCCAACCGTCATGCTCCCCATTGGCTGCAGCAGAGCTTCAGTCATCCAGAATGCTCAGGGAGGTCATGGGATTCCGGTTACCTCGGGCTCAAACTGAAGGCATCTTAGATTCAGCTTCCACCAGTGATAGTTCGAATGGGTACTGACCCTCTTTCCTTTATCTGTAGGTTTCTAATGAAGGTGATAAATGTTTCTGGGGTATTTAAATGCATTGTTGTGTGTGAGGCGTCTGTATATGTCAGATAAAAGGGAATAATTTTGACTTGGGATTGGCCCTAACTTTCTCCAAAAGTCGATTCTCAGTGGACTCAGTCTCTGCTTCGGGGCTTCCTTCCCTAGTTCTTCTGTTTTCTTCTCTGTCCCCATAAGTGGACAAAGTAATCGGGAAAATCGCATTGGTTCTTTCAGTCAAGTGGATCCTCTGTTCATCTTTTGGATGCTGTCACAAACGGTGCCACATTTGTTGCTGGAGAAGGGTTTCTTTTGTTAAGGATGCTGGCTCATGTCCTACCACTGGTGACGCCGTGGACTACAGTGAAACAAGGTGGCAGAGTCCTTTTGGGGCCCAAACCGAGGGACTGAACATCCACTGGGTTCTAAGTGACTCCCCAAGGAAGGAGTCATCCCTTTGAGACTTCCCAGGGCGCACACTCCAACATCCCACTGCCAGCTAGTGTAATTTTTGCTGAACTGCAGGATCTCCTGAGTTAAAAACCTAATGCTTCAGTTGATCTTAAGTTTCTCACAAATGCTAAACTTTCACTGAGAACTGTTTGTTCTACTTGCAAGTCAGAATTGATAATCGGTGCATGAATTCACGTCCACTGCTACACCCTGGTCCACATCACCATCATTTCTCCCCTGACTTGCTGCATTAGCCCATCCACACAGAAGCCAGAATGACTCTCTCAAAATCTCAGTCAGATGATACTTCTTTGCTCAGAAAGTTCTGATAGCTTCCATGTAACTTAGAGTAAAAGCGAAAGCCCTTATAACAGCCTGAAGAGCGCTGCACACTCCTGCCCACATTACGTGTTGTGCGGTCCCCTGCTGCTCCCTCAGTTCAGCCACACTGTGCCTTTGATCCTTGTCTAACAGGCTAGAAGTCTTTAAACCAAGCTATTCCCTCTCAGAAAGCTCTAGCCATAGTATGTGCACTTAATTTTACTTCTTATTGTAAGATAATTATGGACTTAGAGAAGATTTGCAGAAATAACATAGAGTTCCCACATGCTCTTCATTCAGCTTCCCTTAATATCAATATCTTACATAACCCTGGTACAATTATCAAAACTAAGAAATTAATATGGGTGCAATACTGTAACTCAGCTACAGACTTTATTTGAACTTTACCAGTTTGCTCACTAAGTCCTTGTTTCGTATTCCAGGATCCAATCCAGGTTATCAGAGAGCGTTTAGTAAACATGTCTCCTTTTCTCTTCCAGTCTGTGACAGCTCCTCAGTCTTTTCATGTCTTTCAAGATCGTGAGATTCTGAATGTACTGCCAGTTACTTTGTAAAGCGTCCCCCAGTTTGCACACCAGGTATTTCATGGGATGTACTTTTCAGTACTTGACTTCCTTCGGATCTCAGCTCAAACGGTAATAGCTCAGTGAAGCCTTTTCTGGTCATTTCACTTAAAAATGTAACTCAGTTTCCTCTCTTTCTACCACAGTTCTGTGTCTGACGTTCCTCTACTTATAAAAAGTGGATATTCTTTATTTCTTAATTATTTATTTATTATCCATCTTCCTCTACCAGAATGTTGACTCCATTCAGGCAAAGACTTGTATGGTTTGTTCATTGCCATTTACCTAATTTCTAGAAAATTCCTTACCATCTAGAAGTTAGCTCAGTAAAGCTTTGCTGAATGAATTCAATGAGTGACCTGGATCTTTTGCTATTTTCAGTAATTCAGAAAGCAAAAGGAGCTTACTACAAAGTTAGAAATGCTGTACAACACGACATAATCCCAAAGGTATTGGAATTATCCAGCCAAGAGTCTGGACAAAGCTTCATGAGACGCCTTATGTGTTGTTGTCAATTTTTTTTTTTTGGCAAGGCAGTCAGAACTATCATTTAAAATATATTTCTTGCTGAACTGTGAAGGTCTAACTGTATGAGCTTGGATTTTTCTACTTCTTCCTGAAAAAAGATTGATAAAATTATGGAAATGAAAACCTCTTAGCCTTTATGACTACTGGAGTTTGCTCAGTAAAATGGATTTCAGATGCAGAAACATTTCACCCTCAAACAGGGCCTTTCAGAATCATTTCCTGACATTTTTACTCATGCAAGTGCAAATGCCTCCTGATTTGTGCAGATTTGAGGCATGTTAAAAACCCAGGCTGTTCTCAATTATGCAGAGGTTGTTTTCTCCATCAGCAAATTATGCAAGACTATTTTTCACTCTTCTTTTTCATCCCACTTTTAGTACTAAAAATAGTATTAGAATTTCTACCCTAAATGGGAAAAGGTGAAAGAAAATAAGTAAAACTTGAATCTGGTCATTTATTGCCTGTGACCATCTACGAGGATGTTGAACAAGGAAGGTTCTGTGAGCGAGGAGCCTTGGGAGTTCCCTAGGATTTTGCTGCTTAGAGCCGAGGAGATGAATGAGGTAGAGTGAAAAGTGAAAAGATGCTGGATTCTAACAGCAGATATTCTAAAACCTCATCTATCTTCTTTGAGCCTTGATTTCTTTACCTGTAAAATGGAATATCACTTCAATTTACTAACTCATTTATTCACTGAATATTGATTGAGTCATCACTATGGCCAATTCTTGGGTATATGTACATGAAAGACACAATTCTTCTCAAAAAATTCATAGCTGAGGAATATGGATACTCAGAAAAAACAAAATTACACGATAGTATGATAATATGTATAAAATAGGAATATGCAGGGAGACATAGGAGCCCAGAGATGGGGTGTCTGGGGACAACAGGGGTGGTTTTCTGAATGAGTGCTGTCTGAAATAAGCCTTAAAAAACCAGAAGGACTGGCTAAGTGAAGGGCACCAGGGCAGAAATAGAGGAGGAGGCTGATTGTTGGGAACAGTGGAGTAACTTAATAACATGTACTGGTATGTGCCATGTGCCAAGTACTGGGCTAAGAGCTGTAAACAGAACAAAAGAGTGAACAGACATGATTATTCTCTTCATCAAACTGGCATTCTAGTTGTAGAGGGACATCAAAAAAGTAATTTAAAAATTATTCCACAGCTATTGCGGTAAGAAGTTTGAGGAGGGAGTGGAGTCTCCTGAAGGTGACTATAAGGAAAAGACCCAGATTGGATGGTCAGGAAAGGATTTTTTTTTTTGCCTTTTATTTAAGTTTTAAAGGGTTATTAAGTACAAATTAAGAATAAATTAAGTTGAATATGGGATGAGGAGACAAAAGGAGGGTAAACATTTCAGGCATGAGAGTGATAAGATCAGATTTGCTTTGAGAGATCACTCTTGTTGCCATGTAGAGAAAGGATTGGTGACCAGTTAGATGATTTGCAGTAGTCCTTGAACCATTGACGTCAGAGGGGTTTATGAGGCACATGGACAGTGCAGCGAGAGAGGAGAGTCTTGGATAATTGAGGTAGGTATGACATTAAGATAGGGAGAAGAGGTATTTACAGCACAAAGATCATGACCTCCATTGTTGATGTATTGAGAATGGGGCGTCTGTGAAACATCCAAATTGAAATTTCAGTAGGGAGTTGGGTATGTAGGTCTGGCCTTCAGGAAAAAAGATCTAGAAGGAAATATGAACTTGAGAGGCATCAAGGTGTAGATGATTGACGTTTCTCATAAAGAGGTTATAGAGTGAGAAGAACACAGAATGTAGGGCCTAGGCTTGAATAATGCCGAATTTTAATGGCTAGGTAGAGTCAGATGAGCCCCCCAAAAAGTTTTAAAAAGCATCCCGAAATGGAGATGGGAATTATGAAACACTAGGGTACTTTAAGAAAGAGGCTATCATCACTAGAGACTGAGAAGTACCCACTGGATATAGCCAAATGAATACCATCGGTGACCTTTGTGAGAGCCATTCTCATGGTGTGGCTAGGGCAGATGGGTTGAAACTGACTAGAAAATAGGACATCGGAAGAAAATAGAAAGGCTGTTAATTGAGATAATGTATACAATAGCCTGTTTATATGGTACTGTTATTAACCGCTCTCCCCCTCATTCTCTTTGAACATGTCTGATTTTAATAAATAGGAACATGTGTGTGTAGTAGGTAGACAGGTATTGATCAATCAGTTTGGAGCCCAAATTACAAGACATGGATATATTTCTTCTATATCCATACTCTGAACTTGCTGGGCAGCATTTTAAAGGATTTGCATCAGTGGAAAGCTTAGCAGCCTGGAGAGAAATCACTTTGTTTTATACAGTTTCTACTTCTTCTGTACCTGCAAATCCAAAACTAGAAGCTCTCTTCCAGCAGATACTGTGGTGCTTTTGCAAGTAAAGTGATGACTGCTTGGATTAGAGTTTGTCAAGGGAACTTGGACACACCATAGCTCTAGGAGCCAAGTTCAGTGTGACTTCTCTGGAGTGACTATCTCAGGTAGACATTTTGAATTTTCAAGTGAGCATTTTCTTTTCAGAATGTCTTCTTTCAAACCGACCTCAGATACTGTTAAATTAAAGCTCATCAACTTTTAAAACTTTCTTGCATAGTCTCTGACCACTTTTTTCATGTCCTTACTGTTTTTTAAAAATTGAGGTATAATTTAACATGTACAGTTCTAAAATATACAGTCAGTTAATTCTGACAAATACAGACAGCTATGTAATCCACACCAATGACAAGTTTCCTCCCTTTCCTCAGCCTCCCCAGAGGCCACAAAGCTTTTAATGTCTTATCACCATATGTGTACCACCATAGTTTAGCTTGATCTAGAACTTTATACAGACAGCATCACGGACAATATATGCCTTTTTATTTGAGCCAAAGAATGCTTAGCAGTGTATTTTTTATAATATTGTTAACGTGTGTATCATCAGCTGAATAGTTTCCGATTTATTAATATACCGTAACTTGTCTAATCATTATCTTGCTGATGAGCTTTTAGTGGGTTTCTCATTTGGGGCTTTTGTCACAAAAACTACTATGAAAACTCATCTTGATCTATATGTGGGCATATGTTTTTATTTCTCTAGGGTAAATACTTATCAGTGAAGCTGAAGAGTCATTGGGCAGCTGTGTATTTAACTTTAAAAGAGGGGGAAGGGTATAGTTCAAGTGGTAGAGCACATGCTCAGCACCCAAGAGGTCCCGGGTTCCATCCCCAGTACCTTCTCCAAGCAGAAATCAGTGAAGAAACCTAATCACCTTCCCCTCAGAAAATAAACAACACAAGTACCTTTAAAAGAAACTAACAGTTTTCCAAAGTAGGTGTACCACTTTATACTTTCGTCGGCAAACTGTAAGAGTTCTAATGTTCCACACCTTTGTCGATACTTTGTTTTGTCAGTCTTGGCAATGCCGTGGTGTGTGAAGTGGAATCTCAGTGTGGTTTTAATTTGCATTTCATTACTGACTAATGATGTTGGACATTCTTTACGTGCTTATTGGGTATTTGTAATATTCCTTTGTAAAGAGTGTGCTCAAGACTTTTAACCAAACTTTGCTGACTTATTTGTATTTACATTGAGTTTTTAAAGTTCTTTATACAACCTGAATGTAGTCAATTTTGAGAAATAAGTACTGTGAATATTTTCTCAGTATGTACCTTGCTTATTCATTGTTTTTAATGATGTCTTTGAACAGATATCACAGAGACCAGAAAATAGTGGAAAACATCCTGGCAGTACTCAAGTACAAGAGCTACCAATACAGAACTCTGTATCTGGCAGGCACAGTCCTCAGGAACGAAGGCAAAAGAAAGATGCCCTCAGATTCTCAGACGATTATGAAGGGTGTTGTTAACAGAACTACTGTACGAGACATGCTGACGTAAGTTCTTTGTGCTAAAGGGAAAATATGAAGGTGAAAACTTGGATTTTTATAAATACAGAAACAACAGAGACGGTAATACCTGAAAAATGAGTAAATGTAAAAGAAAAATTTTCCTCTTAAATACTTAACTGTTTAAAGCAGAAACTATAACATTGTCTTTTGTAATTTTCAACATATGTCATTATAATAAGTATGACAATGGGAGCATAAATTTCACTGCTGAGGGGCATAAAGGAAACTGTATAGATGCAAGATTTATTTGTTTTATATGAAGTAATTCAATATTAACTCTCTACTCTGGAAGTTTAAATATATAGTAATCCTTAAATCACTAAAGAAAATCAAAATTGCATATATAGACAGAAAGCCAATAAATACTGTCAAATAATAGCAGTAGAATATGCTTTCTTCTCAAGTATATATGAAATATTCTACAGGAGATACACACACACACACACACACACACACACACACACGTATTTCACACAAACTGTTGATGAAAGAAATTTAAGATGTAAATACATAGAAAGGCATTCCACATTCACAGGTAGGAAAATTTAGTACTGTTAAGATAATCAATACTACACTAAATGATCTGCAAATCAATGTTATCCCTATTACAGTTCCCACAGCCATTTTTACAGAAACGTAAAAGCTGACTCTAAGATTTATATGAAATTAAAAAGGGCTTTAGATTACCAAAATAATTTTAAAAAGAAGAACAAAGTAGGAGGATTCACGTTTTTGAATTTCAAAACTGACTACAAAGCAACAGTAGCCAAACATGGTCCTGGCATAAGGATAGACAAATGGTTCCCTGGAATATAATTGAAAATCCAGAAATAAACCAAGGCAGTTATGGTCAGTTAGTTTTCAACAAGTATGCCAAGATAATTCAAGTAAGCATTTTCATTATAAATTCAGTGTTTTTAAAACCATACATAGGACTATCCATATTCTCTAATTCTTTCATGTCAATATTGCCAATTTGAAAGCCCATGGCTTTGTGTATTTTTTTAAATTGACAAAGTTATTGCCATAAAATTATATATAATATTCTCTTGTCAATTTTTAATGACTAGGGAATTTAAATAATGTCCCTTATTTATTTGCTGATATGGTTAATTTGTGTTTTTTTTCTTTTTGCTTGATCAGTCCAGCTAAAGGTTTATCAACCATATTAATCCTTTTAAAGAATCAGCTTTAGTTTCTTATAATCTCTATTTTATCAGTTTTCTATTTCATTGATTTTTGCTCTCATTCTTTTCCTTCTATTATTTTGTATTCAATTTTCCTGTCTTTTACTATATTTTAAGAAGCATGCTTTGATCATTAACTTTATATCTTTTTTCTAATAATTCCTGATTTAACTTAAATCCACAAATTCTGATATGTTGTTTTTATTTCCATTCATTATTTTATCTGATTCTTTCTTACCTCCACACTTAAAAGGGAAGTGCTGTATTACATGTAAGAGAGTTAAAGGACTAGCCCCAGATCCTTCAACTAGGAATTCAGAGACCCCAAAATTGAATCCAGGCCTTTGGATATCAAACATATTTCCAGTATGTCAAAGCTGCCTTTCCACTGTGCAGAGCCATTTCGTATCTCTGTCTGAACCTGCCATTTTGGCATTTACTTACATCTACTTACAGTCATCTTTAAAAGAAAGTCCATAGGTAGTGTCATCAATGTATCTGTGCCATCTGATCTATTTGAATACAAAACTATAGGTCTCTTTAGAGAGAAATCAGAGAATGTGCTCTGGCTTTTCTTGAATTGTTCTTATTCGGATGGAACACTCTTTCACAGAATTCAAAATGTGAGAACATAGACCACACAACTGACAACTGCAAAAGTCACATCCAGTAACAGTAACATCCTGAATCAGAAGCAGAAAAAGCAAAGGAGGTGCTTTTGATCACACAGTGTGCACAGAGATTTAGAAAATGATAAAGCCTTGTCAAAATCTCACTTTTGTATATTCCCTTCCCGACTTACACCTTTCTAAAAAAAATCAAATTGATTAGTATCTTCCCAGTTTTGTGAGAAGAATTGATTCAACCATGTATTTTGATTTCCAAATACAACTGTAGTGGCTTTTCCAAGAATTTTTTTTTAAAGAAATACCTATTGGAATTTTTAGAGATTTTTATATCTTGCATTAATGGAACCTCAAATTTTAGAGTTAGAAATTCCCCTGTGGTGCTTTCTTTATTTTACAAATCAGGGAGTTTTTCCCATTAGAGGAGGAGAAATGTATCCAAACCAATGATCTGAATGGGACTCCTGATCCCAAATAGTGTTTGTGTGTGTTTCATGGTGTGTGTTTTATTTTTAAAAATTTTAGACACATAGACATTAAAATATTTGTATCTTTCAAAATAAGGTTCTGAGAAGTGGAGAATATCCTTGTGGAATCTTCTTGAATCTTTTGCTAAATGTAATTAATTATTTGGGAATAAAGGGTAGTGCTTGAAAAGAACTGGTGCTTCCAAGAATGAAAGAGATTTAAATACTTTTAGGTAATACCTTCCCTCAACACTCCAAATATCTGGCCACCTCCAAATTCCTTTAGTTAAGATTCCTCCCTGATTAAACTGAAAGCAAACTAAGTATCAGTTAAAAAAGGAGATGAGACAAATCAGTTATAGTATACTTTCCCAGATACTAAGATAATACTGAAGATGTATATATGTGTATACATATGCTATATATTTGTGTATGTTAACTATATCATAATACATAAAATTCTACCCTGCAGCTGTATACAGATGTGTGTGTATTTGATCAAATTATAGGTACTCTTTATTTTTGTTCTTTTTAATTGCACAGTTTTCTAAATTTTGACAACAAAAATATACCTGTGTATTAGGAAGTAAATCTTTTTAATTTTTAAAAAATCTTAGATCAGTGGGGACTCGAGTCAGCAGCAGCTCACAGCAGAGGGATGGTTGGAGGGGACATTTTGTCATAGTGCACATTAAGCTGAATTGAAACGTCAGCAAATACGTGGAGGAGCTCTGAAGATCAGCTCTGTCTGCCTCAGCCAGGACTCAGGTATCCCCCAAGCCTTCAGTCAGAAGCCAGTTTACCCAGGGATCTTCCATTATGTTCAAATCAGAGGAGTTTGAAATCTGTGAGCCCTGCCTCAGCCCCATTGCTTCTGGGAGGTGTTGGTAACACAATAATGTGCTTTGAAGGCAGCTCTCCCACATGGGGAAGGCTGTCACGTGGAAGCTGTTTACACAGTCATCTGAACATCTTTCTGTCTCACTGGAGACTTCCCCACAAAAGCACTCTTATTCTTTTATAGCTCAAGGTGGACCGCTTACTAAGAAAGAATTTCTTTTTTTCTCAAAAAAAACTAGAGCCAAGAGGAAACCTTTCATCTGTGTTGTTTGAGTTCTACTAAACAGTACCAAATATTCTAGGAAATAGCGTTTTTTTTTAGATAGTTTGCAAATTTGCTTGGGGAGGGAAAACAATGAGATATTGCAATCCCCGAAAGAAGCAGATTGATTTCTAAATAATAAAGTAATTCAGATCAGTTCAGTTTGACAAATACTCACTGAGGGCCTGCTATGTGCATGCATGGCCAAGTTTTGTGGGAAACAGTGGAACAGTAATAGATCCTTGTCCGCAAGAGTTTCTAACCCACACCTTGCCTGAATTCCACTTTTCTGGGGCTGTGTGCTTCCCAGGACATCATCTGTAGGTTTCCAAATACCTGTGTGATCAGAGCACACTGTGGCCTCGTGAGCAAGTGGTATCATTCCCATAAGCATAATGTGATGTCACCACAACTGACCACTAACAGTCCACTGTAAAGGACGGAGGGAGAGGACTAGGATGGTGGCAGGTGCGCAGAGACATGGCTATTACTGAGAAAGAGAAGGAGCAATATAATTAAAGTTGCTTACAGAATGAAGCCGCTGCATTTCACCCGGATCCTTTCAGATCCCCAATTTGTTTCAACTTCAAGCACTAACGTACAACTCTTAATAATTTGTTTTAAGACTTTTCACCTGGGGCACTTAAAACCAACATAAACATGGATTTACTCCAGTATGAACCCATACACTCTTCAGTTACTCCCACACACCATGCTAAATGAAGGCAAAATTTAGCATGTGAAAATGCAAGGAGGAGAGATTTTTATGTAAATAAATATGTATGTAAAATAAACACATCATTTTATTTTTAAGTAAGTAAGTAAAAATAAGCAAAACAACATCACTATTACAACAACGGGTGTGATTTTGGGAACATCCTTTCCAACATCTTTCTTTTCCTATATATCATGGGTAGATGTTATAGATTATATGTAGGACATATGTAAGTCATATAAAAATGTATATGCATAATATACATGCATTATCTATGAAGAGAAATGATTTTATATAAGTGCATACGCAAGTTACACTTGTGAGATTTGCCCGCTTGCTTGCTAGTGTGAGTGATGCCAGAATCGCTGATGATTGATGAAGTTCCTCCCTTCCCCGCCTGCAGGAAGGGCTCATGTGGACACGCCCTGAAATCCCTCAGAGAACCTTCCTCACAAGGACAGAACGGCAGCGGGAATCATTGAGGAAATGCTCCCTCAGAAGAACTGGTGAGTAATATCCCTAATAAGGGATAGTTCATGCAATTTGACAATTTTGGTTTTGAGAAGTTAGAGAAAAGCTATCCATCACTTAAAACAAAAAACAAACAAACAAAAAAACCCATGAGGAAGGATGGTGCAGTTCCAGGCTTCCATAACAAGGGGTTATACAGGATGCCAAGTCAGAGCCAAAGACCAACTCTGTCTCTCAGAGCTCATCTGGCTTCTGTCAGCAACTCCGTGGGGAGGCAGTGTACTATGGGGCGCTCCCCTCGGGGAGTGGAGCCAAATTCGCCGTCGTTCTTCCACACATCCCCACGTCTGGGCCATGTATGCTCCCAACTCCATGGATTATTCGATGGGCTCGAAGAGCCTTTTGAAGGAGATTCTGAATTTCCTGCAATTAAGGTAAGTGGAAGCTTTTTCAATTAATTAAGTAAAATAAGAGAGATCTGAATACATTCTTCCGCCGAATTTGTTAATGCATTGTCTACTAAATAGAAATGAAAGGAGTAACCTATAGACAGAGATAAAACATCAGTATTGATTTAGGTGTTGCCAGGGCTGCTATGTGGCTCAGCTCCACTGGACACGCTTCACATAGTGCCGGTGGCCCATGGTGGCACTGATGAATGTATAGAATTTGTTACTTGTGTTATTTTGCTATGTATTGTTATAGAACTGTTGATGTACGTGGAACAATTTTATGGTTTTTAAAGGCTATAGAGTGCTACCTTGCATAAATGCACCATAATTTACCTAATCAATCTTCTGTGGATGTGCGTTTTAATCTCCTGCTTTCCTATTACAATAATGCTCTAATGAGCAACTTTCTACTTGTATTCTTGTGCATCTTCTACTTTCTTCAGGTAAGTGCCTAGAAGCAGAATTAATGGATAAAAAACTATTCACATTTAAAATTGTTCGTTTGTCTCTTGCTTAAATGTTCGGTAGCTCATGCACAGGTGGAAAGCAAATATTAGGCTGAATTGTTCGTTTCCTTTGTTAACGTTACAGCCAAGGTTTGAATGCCCCCCTTGTTCTGGCCAGTTCTGTAAGTGTCGGTGTCTATGTGTGTATGAATTGTGATGGGAAGGAATTGGTGGCTGTTGTGGACACACTGGCAAGCTGAATGCCAACACTTTTGCCTCCTGGGCACCCAGCTAGACACTGCATAACCCATCTTTCCTTATGGTTAATTTTGATCCTGGGACTGGGTCCTGAACAATGAAAGTAGGAAATGGGCATCACTTCAAGGTCTGGCCCATAAAAAAACCTCCCACAGGAATCTCCAGTTTCTTTCTCTTTTCCCGTCTACCCGCTGAGTGCAGTTACGTTGAGACCCTGAAGAGTTGTATGAGATGCAACCTCCCTCCACCATCCATCCTTTCTTTGCCACCAACCTGCTTTGGACAGTGAAAAACTACTTTTTATTGTATTAAGCCACTGGTTCGAGTATTGGTTTTGATAGCAGTTAACCTATCATGACTACTACAGATGTTGTTTCGCCAGAGTATATATTTTGATACCTTCTGAGATGTTGCGAGTAGCCACCAATCTGACTTACTTTACTTTTAGCAAGCAATTTAGAACTAGGATGGATCAAAGCACAAGAATTAGCCTATGGATTGTATCTGAAACCAAGTTACATGAGCCATATTTCAGTAGGAGGCTAACAAGAAGCTTAGAATCATAAAGGAATATTAACTAAAAAGCAGTGGTGAGCGTTGAAGGTTTGCTCACAAATACCCAGGCAGAGTGTGCCCTGTTAGTGGCTTCTTGCTTGAGACTTTCAAAGGCTGCCCAATTGCACGCAGGGTCTCCCTGGAGCAAAATAAGTCAGGATAAGCTTTGGGGATTAGTGGAAAAGAGCATGTGCTGGAAGCCTGGGATCCAGTTCCCAGGCTGTATCTGCCATTGACATGCTGTGATCTTGGAAAAGTAACCTTCCTTCTCAGAATATGAAGATCCTCCTATATGAAAGGAGCCTGTTGAAATAGATCTGAGACTGCAAACAAATATGCATCCTGTTTATTAACTCTGACTGATCATGGGTCTCCACTGAAAAGAATTCTGAGGCTACATCAAGACTTAGAAAAAAGTGCCAAGCTTTGAGTGCCCAAGCAGGGTCTTATAGTGGCATACATGTCATATTTTGTCAAGTTTGTATTTGCTGAGTCTAGGGATCCTAGAAAGGGCACTCAGTGTTTATTCTTATATTTCAATTTGATTTTAGTTTCTTAGATCTGAAGAGAAATAGCAGAAGGCTCTAAGTTAATATCGGGAGTGATGTAGTAGAGTATGAGCTTTAAAGTTTAACAAACCAAGTTCAGATCCTTGTTCTCTCACTGTCTTGTTTGTGAGATGTGGGACAGATTATTTGTTCTCTCTATGCTTCACTTACCTCATCTTCACGGGTCAAAAAACGGTATCTCGTAGGGTCTTAATTGCAATGAAGTAAAATAATGTATATAAAAAGTTAAGTGCGAGCCTTGCTACATGGTAAATATTGCACATGTGGTAATAAGTCTTGCAGTTACTGTCGGGAAGGAGCGTGTTAAGTGTGACAGCGCGAGGAGATGGGGGAGGGAGCTCTTGAGGGAATTCTTCATAATCATGGCTCATGGTTGGAGAATGGAAAAACTTGGCAGTGCCTAGAAATAACATGGACTTTATATCATCTTGCCAGATTCTCCATTAGTTAAGATTTCTGGTTTTAGCCAGTTTGGGCCCTCTCCTAAGTCATAATTTCCTTTTCTGCAGCAGGATAACAAGAGTTGAAACTTCCTTCTTGACCAGGTACCATGAGGCAGGTGTTGTGCAAGCATCTTCACATTCAATGGTTTACACAATCCTGAGAAGAGCCCAGGAAGGCAGATTTATTAGCCCCATGGAAAAATGGAGACTTATTGTGCCCATGTTCACCCAGCTAGCAGGCAGAAAAGCTGAGACTAGAACCCCAGCCTACCTGGGGCCAAATATCTGATCTTAAATACTCACCATGTTACATATCTCAGAACCTTATGAGAGGAAATAAATAAAGGAAAATAATGTAGTGCCTGAAACATGCTCACTAAGACTAGTTATTGCTTCTCACCCCTGACTCAGCATCACCTTCAAGCTGCCTCCCAGGGTATCCACAGAAACACCTTTTTGCCTTAATGGTGGGACCTCAGCTGTCAGACTCTGATGCTTAGGTGTGCTGTTCCATATTGAATTTACATTTTAGGATCCAACTGAGGGCTGAATTTTGTGAAACATTTTAGTCATCGACCACCTCCATGCTCTCCTCTTAAAGTTTTTCAAAATTGTATGGGTTTCCAGTGACCACAGTAGCACATGGCTACACCCGTCGAGATGCCTCTGAAGGAGATCAAGAGGTTTCTTAGTGAAAGACAATCTCCAAAAGGTCCATAGAGGATGTTTGTGCATCCTCAGTATTTGTTCTATCCCCAAATAAAGGCTGACAAAGGAATACTGGCTGTCACTTTGATACCTACAGGGAAAACACCCCCCCACACACACACACAGACCCCACCAGGAACATGCCTTACCTTACAACTGAAAATGCGATATCCTCTTTCATCTTTTTTCAGCAAGGTTATTTCCTTCATTGATTTTTTTTCTTTGTTTGTTTCTTTAAAAAGCTGAATTAAAGGGCTTTTCCTCTAAGTGGCCCATGGAATGAAAATCTTTACTGCTTTGCATATTGTATTTTGCTGAAGCAGTCAGTTCCCACAGCCAATTCATAAGAATTCTAACTTGGTAATGGATAGAGCTGCCATTTGTAGACCCTGTACTATGTGCCAGGTAATCAGGTATTTAGAAACACAACAACCTTGTGAGCAAGATACTATCACCGTCTTAACTTACCAGAGAAGACAATAAGGCTTAGAGAAATTACATCACTCCCTAATAGCACACAGCCAACAAGGGGCAAGGTCTGCCTGTCCAGGCAGCCTGAGCACTTGACTATTGTGTATATTTCTCTCTCATCTTTCTATTCTTATTGCTGAATCCACATGAATAAATATTAAAAATAAGGGCTTATATTTATCGAGTGTCTGTTGTGTGCTGTGCACTATTGTACATTATTTATGTCATAATTGCTTTTATTCTTATCACAGCCCTATGAATTATGTATATTATTTGCCCCCATTTTATAGATTTCTAGTGAGACGTGAAGAAATGAAATAACTTGTCCAAAGTTATACAGATGAGTTAGTAATAGCGCCAAGATTTCTAGCAAGTCAGTGTAACTGAAAAGGCCCTGTGTTTAACCACACAGTGTACCATCTGGAGTAGAAATGCAGGCTTCTTCACTCCTCCTGTTTGAACCTACTTAACAAACACACTGTCTTGTATTTTTCCACTTCCAATGAGTATATACTGTTTCAACACATTTTATGTTTCCGTCTCACTAATAGTTTTTCTTCTCTCAGCAGATAGACTTTGGAGGTGTACATATATTTCTGTGAACTTATTCCACACACGCAAAGGGAGCAAATATCATGTATTTATCTCAGGAGAAACCTGGAACTCCCAGGCCTGACTAGCCTCCAAGTACTCCCCAAGTGGAAATTTTGAAAGAAAAAATATGTTGCTATTTTTGACCGCCTCTTCATTCCCAGAGTGCTTCGCTCCTCATGCACACTTGCACGGCCAGCTCCTCGGCTCCTGTAGAGCACTGACTCATTATTGATGCACAGTTGCGTCTCCTCTTGTTTTATTCGGAACCAGTATGCACTCTCTAGTTCTTCTTTCATTTCTTTTCCATTTAGTTTTCACATCATCCACTGGTTTTCTGGCTCCATAGTATATTTCCAATGAGGTAGGACACATTTGGAAATAGCCTAGAAGCCTAATGAGAGCTCACATGACGCCCATGGCTATCTGCCATCGTGAGACTCTTCTGAGATGTTGCCCTTAGAATTCTACTGCCCCACACTCCCTGTCACCTTGTTTAAGTCCCCCACAACAAATTTATCTTCCCTTTAATCAAAAGGATCAATAGAAACACTTTTTAATGGATACTTGAAGGACTGTGATGTGTTTGTTCCCGTGTTAAGAGGGTCAAAGAATTCAGTGTCAGGAATGATGGAGATGGAATCAAAACTTCTCAGTTCTAGTGTGACTGTCTAGTTATAAGATTTGGCTTCCCCCCCCCCCCAATATTAGAGACTAGAACACTTGTTACACATGCTTCACAGGGCTTTCGGACATTCACCTCCAGTTATGCACAAGAAAGGATTGTGGAATTATTAAGGGCTGTACAGATGGAACCCCCTCTGGGCAAGCTCTACACTCTCTAGTGGGGCTGAGGTTCAGTGAGAGCCATAGTCGATGGGCCACACCCATACCAGCAAGCAGGACAAGCCAAGTGACAGAAGCCATCATCAGGTGAACCACATTTACTGAGCACTTGCTGCAGAGCATCCACTTCACTAGGAGTCAGAAGGAGGGAGGGGAAAAAGCATAGTAAGTCAGTCAAAGCATGCTTGCAGAAGCCTGTTACATGCCGGCCATGGTGATAGGTCCTGGGCACCCATCTGTGAAAGGCTATGTAGCGGAGCCTCCTGGAAGCCAAACAAACAGGAAATTTCAACATAATGAAATGAAAAATAATAGAGGATCCTAGGGCACCACATCAGAGGGCTATTTGACTCAGACTAAGGGAAGGCTTCCCACAGGAGGTACCATGTACAGTGATACCCAAAGAAAGGCGTATTCATTTTCTAGGGTTGTTGTAGCAAAGTCCCACAAACGAGTTAACCTAAAACAACAGAAGTGTAATGTCACAGATCAGGAGGCTGGAAATCCAAAATCAACTTGTCCGCAGTATAGGTTTTATCTGGAGCCTCACAAAAGAAAGTGTCCCCTTCCTCTCTCCTAGCTTCTGGAGGCTGCAGGCAATCCTTGGTGTCTTTTGGCTTAAAAATGCATCATTCTAATCGCTGACTTCATCCTCACATTGACTTCTCTGCTTCTCTGTAGATCCTTCTCTGTTTCTTTTAAGGACATCCTCTTTGGATTTAGTGTCCACTCTAATCCAATATAATCTCATCTCATTCTTATTGTAATTACATCTGCAGAGATCCTATTTACAAATAGTCTTATTCTGAGATTCCAGGTAGACATGAATTTTGGGCAGACATTATGAAATTGATACAAAGGAGAAGGAACTATTTTATAGTGTAACGAGTGAAAGGGCATTCCAGGGAAAGAGAACAGAATATGCAAAGGCCTAGAATGAAGAAAGAGACTGGCATGCTCAAGAAATTTTTTTAAAATGTTAATGTGGTTTTAGGAAGAAGGGCTAAGAGAGAGTTAAAAGAAGCAAAGATGGCCAGAATATAGGTCTTCAAATTAAGCCAAAAGATTTGGACTTCTTTTCTGAGAGCAATGAGGGGCAATGATAGGTTTCAAATAGCATATTAACATGATACATACTGTGTTTCAGAGAAATGATCCTGGCCTTGGGCAGAGAATTAAGTGTGAAGAGAGTAAAGGACTAGAGCCTAGTAGGGAGTCTGCTGCTGGAGTGGAGGTGAGACAGGAGGGTGACTTGAGTCATAGGATGGCCATGGAGACGAAAATAAGTTATGTACCTGGGAAAGGAAGAAGATGTTTAGTTAAAAAGGACTTGCAGGACTTGGCAATTAAAAAAAACTATAAATAAGTGATCTGATAGATGTTAACCAGGCTTCCTTTTGGCAATCATTTTGTAATACATACATCTATTAAATCATTGTGTTGGACACCTTAAACTAATGCAGCATTGGGTGTCACTTATATCTCAATAAAACTGGAGGGAAAGGAAGAAAAAGAAAAGGAGAAAGAAAGGGCTTGCAGGGGTTAAAGTTAAGGGGAAGGCATAGAGGTACAGATTTTTATATACCTTCATTTTTTATGGATTTTTTTCCCCATAGCCTAGTAGCTGACTAAATTTCCAGTGGATTACGGTGATTTTCCTCAGAGATACAAGTGTTTAATATAAAGAGTGACAATATTGGGACAATTTCTTTAGATCATCCTGTGTTAATTAGGGTTCTTTTACTTAAAAGCAACAGTAATTGAATATTAACTAATGTAAAAAAAATGAAAGGATATATTTACACACATCCTGAAAAGTCGGCTACAGGCTTGGCTAGATCTCATGGTTCAAACACAATATTCACACTGTTTTTTTCTCTTTCTGTCCCTCAACTACACTTCTTTTTTTTACCCCCAAGCCTGGCTTTATTCTTATCTAAGCTTTTTCTCTGATGGTAGGAAGAAAGGGTGCTTTATCTTCAGCTCACATCAACCTCATACTCAAAGCCCCTCAGATAGAAAAGAGAGTCTCCTCCCCTAACTTTGTTCAATTTCTTGAGAAAAGTAATTGTCCCAGATCAGATCTCATTTTCATCCCTCAGCCAGTTGCTCCCCTTGAGTGAACGGAATGCTCTGTTAGGCTTGGATCACATGACAAAATTTGGGAATGAGTAAACTCATCTGAGCCTCATGGACCACGCAGATTACTATGGAATGAGTAAGAGGTGGTTCCCCAAATGAAGGGCTATGAAGCACACAAAAATAATAACCAAAAGTGGTTCTAAGCAAAAGCAGTTGTCTTCAGGCAAGGTCAGGATAATATTCTTAATTCATAATTTATTCCATCACCTTTTTCTGTTGCCTAATTCATCTATCCATTCATCTGTCCATCCATCCATCCATTCCATTCACTACACATTACAAAGTACCCACCATATGAGAGTAGCTAAGGAATTCAAAACTAAATAACATGGGATTTTTGTACTCCAGTTGGCTGTGATCGAAAAAAGGAAGACAGATATTGTAAATACATATTTGGGTAGAAATTAGGCCAGATACAGAGATACTAGTTTATTAATATGGATCAATTCATTTTTGCTCAATGGATGAATAAGTGAATAGATGAGCCCAACCTGCTTCAATAAAATATTTGTTTTCAGAAAAAGTGGGGAAGACAAATGCTTCATAAGTTCTGAGCAGGTCAGAATGAAATATTCAATAACAGTATAAATAATGAACTGCTAAATATTAAATATGGGGTGAATATTCCATTGGGAAATTCATGAGCAATGTTGTGAAAATGTGGCATTTCGATGGGGACTTAAAGAATGAAAAAAGATTCAATACCTAGAAGATTGTTCCAAGCTGGGAGAATACCAGGTATATAAGGCAAAGTATGAAATCATCTGAATAGCTGAAAACAATGATAGCTAACTTGTATGGCCAAAATACAGGATACCTAGACAATTAGAGAAAGGGGTATACCTAGAAAGATGGTTTGGAGATAAAGTCTGAGGAACATTAGACTGCAGAACAAGAGATGTCAACTATTTTCCATAAATATTTTGAAATCAGGGCAGTTTGAGTCATTTTTAAAAATAATTCGAAGATAACTTGGAGAAGAATAAGTGGGACTCGTGTGTGTTGTCCCCAAAGTCAGTCCAACTCTTTGGATCATGCCATTTAGCATCTACATCTCTGGGAATCTCTGGAGAAGTTAGGCATTCTTAAAAATTGTAAAAGTCATTTTCTCTGAAGAAAATAGACTTCCACTAGCTGAGCACTTAGTAGTAAAAATTACTTTTTTAGAACTGTCACCATTCCTAGAGAAGAAGCCAACTCTGTGGTTGCATGGCCTACTTTGCTTCCACTTATTCAAGACTAAGGTGCAGCAAGGTCAGGGAACACAGAGTCCTAAATACCTTCGTGTTTCTACCTAATGCCACTGGGGGAAATCTCCAGACCCCTTTAGCACTCTCAGAGCTTCTGTCAGATGGTTAGTAAACCCACCTTTTAGCAGTCAGTCTGGAAATGTTTGTTCCATTTCCACCTCTGTTACCACGCCCTCATTCCCACTTACTTTGTCAAGAGAAAAGAGAAATAGCAAGGAATTTGTGTTTGGGGGTATAAGAAAGGTATCCTGAAAAACAACTGCACTCTGAAAGAAAGGAAAGTGAGCCAATGTTCATCTTCAGATTGTATTTTATCCTCTTTGGGATAAGAGTTCAGAGACATCAGCACACAGCTGTGAGCTGACATACGCAGTACAGAGGAGAGTTGTTAGACCTGTAGACTCACAGAGAGTGGCATTTCTCCATCTGCACTGGCGACAACATGATTCATGTAACCACACCACCTCTTCCCCGAAGACGCAGACAGCCCCCACGTGAGATGTGATCTTGCTGCTGGCAAGTGGGATGTGAGTGATGAGCCCTTTGCATGGAAGGCATCAGTTCTCACTTTGGAAGGTCTGGCCCACACAGCCACCCCAGCCAGTCCCACGCATTCTCACCACCACCATAAGGAGAAATTCACAGAGTGTGAAAACAGGAAGAAACTTTGCAGACCACCACATTCTTTTTCCATGGAGAAAATAAGATCACTGACGGATGCTGTTCACTGCTGGCCAGTGTTGATAATAAAGCTACCACTGCTTTGTATCTCTTGTATGTGAATAGCACTTTACAGTTTATGCAGCATCTTCAGGCCTAGTCTTGTCTCCATTTCTCACACTAAGTCAGTGAGGTGGTATTTATCATCTCTGTTTTACAGATGAGTAAACAAAGGCACAGAGGAGTTAAAGTAACTCATCTAGGGCCAAAGAGCTGGTAAGAGTTAACAGCTGAGCCTGGAACTGTGACATCCCGAGGATTAGGCCACAACCCTTACCTCTGCATTGCATTGCCTCTCGAACAATGTCCACCAAACGACCCCTTGTTTGGGGTATGTTGTTAGGAGAGGTTCCAAAGGAGAAGTCCAGGAGGTCTCCTTGAGCACCTGGGAAATCAGAAGCAAGGAGTTTCCAGCGAGACTGCACAAGAGTGAACATGGTACAGCTGTAAGTACTGTTTATCACAGAAGAGTTACCAGATAACCAGGGACACTGGACCAACACACGTTAAATAGACAGAGAATTCAGAGCGAGCCACAGCTAAGTGCTGAGCGGTTACAGTGACATTTGATAGAGAGGTTGAGAGGTGATGAGTGAAGGCTGAAGAAACAGAAAGGCTTACAATGAAGCCATACAGAGAGATGAAAAGCTGGGGCTTCGGTGGCATGTGAACCTGGGCACATCAGCCCAGCACCACCTCTGAATACCCGTGATTTTGGGTAAGCCACTGAAATGCTTCAAATCTCCATTTCCTCATCTGTAAAATGGGGCAACTCCTGTATCTTAGGGTTGTGATGAGGACCTAATGGGATAAAGTATCTCAAGTTCCTAGCATAGGGTCTGGCACAGAGTCATTTCTATAAGGCTTTAATAAAGATACGGAATTTACATTGGCCCAGCTGGGTAGGTAAGACGTTAGGAGCTGGTCCACTTGCTGCAAGTGCTGGCTAAGCAGAAAACGCAGCCACACATCTCTGTGCCTTGCTCTGGCACCCTGCTTGGGTACAAGCTTGGGTACAAGTACCAGGCTGACTGTTACACTGAGGACATCGATATTTGTAAATTGGTGCTTTTAGAGCTCAAGAAGAGCCTTAACCCTAGCCGGGGTTTGTAAAGGAAAGCACTGGAGCACTCTGAGGCCAAATATCAATACTTCTGAGCAGTGATGGCTAGAAACGGGAGACAGTCTGGCTCTTCTAAGAATGCCAGAAATTTCTCAAAAATGTGAACAAGTGTCTAGGGCAGATTCTTCCTTTTCCTGTGGATGATCACTCAGAGAGCCCTTTTGGTCATACTGCTGGCTTTCAAATATTTATTTAATATTAGCTGATTTAGTCATGAATAGAGATAATACTAACACAGCAGGATTTGGTTATGCGTGTTTGGTTTAATAACCTAAGTGAATACCTTAATGAGGGACAGTGCAACTCTGAAAACAATGGGCAGAGGTATGAGAAGGAGGCGGGAGAGTCGTATTAGTTTCCTGGGGCTACTGTAACAAAAGTGCCACGGACTGGGTGGCTCAAACACAGAAATTTATTTTCTCAAAGTTCTGGAGGCTGCAAGTCCAGGATCTAAGTGTCAGCAGGGTTGGTTCCTTCTGAGCTCTTCCTCCATGGCTTGTAAATGGCTTTCTTCATGTTCACATGGCATTCTCCCTTCATGTGTGTTTTTGTCCACAGTTCATCTTCTTATAAGGACACCAGTCACATTGGATGAAGGTCACCCTAATGGCCTCATTTTAACTTATCTGTCTTTTGCTGTATCTCCAAATACAGTCACATTCTGAGGTCCTGGGGGTTGAGACTTCAATGCATGAATTTTGGGGCAACATAATTCAGCCCTGAGAAAGGATGCTAAAAAATATTTCAGATTCACTTGACAGACCAAGAAACAAAAATTTCAGATGAGGCCATTGGTGGAAGATTCAAAATAAGACAAATAGAGGATGTTATCAGTATGACAACAGTCTGGGCCATAGTGAGCAACAGCCCAGAAGGAGCTTCCTGTGACAGAGGAGAGGTGGACCGGGGTTGGGGGGTGGTGATACCCAATTTTGAGTCAAACTTTCCTCATCTCAATTGACATGGCTTGATATTATCTTCAAGTTTCAGATAAAGTTCATTATCCACCACAACCTGATTTTGGCCTCTTGTTAGCACTGTCTTGGAATGAAGGAAGGGGCAACAGCAGTCCAAGTTTTAAGGCCAAACAAAGGGAAGAGAGTTAAATGGCAGGATAGGTGGTGACAGAACATCCAAGAGTGACAGAGGGAAGAGCTTTAAGCAGCAGTTCAGAACAAGAATGGAGAGGAACAACCAGGACATACAATCCCTCCCTGGACATACTCAGAAATTTAGGGAGGGGCTGGGGTTTTCGTATTCATGCAGGATAGGGTTGACTTACTTTATACGAAGTTTGTCTTCTATATGAAGGATATTAAGGGAGAAAACAGCATCTCTTAGACTAGAGGGGTTGAGCGCTGAGTGGAGAGAAGCTGAAAGCTGAGAGAGATTGGGAAGCCTGAGCCCACTGCTTGAAGTTGTTTCCATTTGCTCAACTGCACGACAGAAGGAGCTTCACATTTTCACTTGACCACAGTCCAGCTCTTTGAAGGCGAGCATTGCCCCTCCCATCCCTCATCCTAGGTTGTACTTATCTAAGCAGCACAGCCCTCGTCCTTCCCGCTGTCATTCATACACCACATTGTAACGTCCTCTGTCATTCTGGTTACTGTAGTCCAGATACATACCCTTTCAGTGTCTCCTGATGGTCTATCCCATGGTACCTCCAAGTATACATCTCAACCTTCAGTTGGTAAAAAGGGCAAAAGAATAATTGCTGGGAGAGGTGAATCAAAAAAACTAAAAAAAAAATAAAAGGAATAATTATCTGATTCTGAAAGCTTCAAGAACCAATCATATAGTAACCTTCAGTGAAAAAGAATATGAAAACAAATACACGTATGTATTTGTATGGCAGGGACATTATGCTGTACACCAGAAACTGACAGATTGTAACTGGTATATTTCAATTAAAAAAAAACAATCATATTCCATTAGGCCTAAGGGCCTGTTTTGGTAACCAGCATACATTAAACATTTTTCATAAAAAGATATGACACAAAGATTAACTAACAGATTTTAAACCTAAAAACAAATGTAAGAAACTGTGTTTAGTGAAGCAAAAATTATTTCTGTCTTGAAAGATGGGCCTATTTTTCTTGTGATCACAGAAAGGGGTGATTTCTGAGAGCAGAAGCATAGCCAGGTCCATCAAAAATACCAGTCACAGAGAAACATTCATTTTCTGTTGACATCTCCCCAGGAGAAGGAATGAGAAACTGACATTAGCTTTAGATCTAAGCTGAGACTGCAGCATGAAATCATATGGACACTTGGGTGTTACCTTCCCCAAAGAATTTCATTTTATATAAATTGTAGGAAACCTGACACACATATTAAAATTTACTACGGTTGAATGAAAGTCAGGGAAAAAAAAGGAGACAAATGTTGCTTCCAGTAATAACATCCATTATCGCCAGATACATGTTTCGTTCTCTTGGGGGCATTTCCTGGCATAGATTTTCATGCCAACCCAAATGTTGTATTTTCAATAGACATACATTAGTTGTCTTCAGCCACAGAGAAGATCTGGCTGAAATAGAACAAAACCCTACTCTGTGTTTTTTGTTATGTTTTGTTTTTGCTTGTTTGGTGTTTACCTGTATCACCATGAGCTCTGTGCAGTCAGACACCCATCAACAACATTGGTAGAATGTCACTTTTGAGCAAGAGCCTTGAAACTGGATGCTTGTAAAGTGAGAGAACCTCAAGACACCAGAGGGAATCCTTGGCACTCCTCAAGCTCAGGTGTCAGTCTTAGCCCACAAGGTGCCCAAATGCACTCCAGGAGTGAGAAGCCTGGGCCCTGCTATTTTCCTCTGCCTGGCCATTTCTAATTTTGTCCTAATGTTCTGTGTGTAGATATTAAAAGAGAGAGTTATGAGAATGGCATACTCATGCTTGAAAACCTATCAGAAACCTTAGAAATATCCAATCCAGTTTTACAATCAGCTAACTTTTGCAGAACTATCCTAGGGAAATATTCAGAGACTGAAACTATATGAATGAAGAGAAATATAAGCCTCAACCTAGTTGCTATCAGGAGGTGAATGATAAATTACTTACTTAATTATTGTATAGCCACCTAAATGATACACTGTTATGCACCCCATAAAAAAGATATTTTCAGAGGCCAGTCCTTTGAGGCTCTAGCTTAAATGAAAAGGAGAGGACATGAAATTAAACATCATACTATCAATTTTATAATTTTAATTTATATATGTAAATATACACACTTGTATAACAAAGTTAAAATCACAGTGGCACATGGTAGGCACATGATAAATTACTTAAAAATGAATTTACAACAAAATCTTAATTGTGTGTATGTTTGGAAGACTGATTTTGGTGGTTATGTTTCTTCTTCATACTTCTCTAAATTTTCCTGTTTGTTTACAATGAACAGTTAACTCTTACAGTCAAAGGCATCTGCAACATGAGGAGAGAGAGTACCATTTCATATGAGCAAAGTACCATGGGGATATGGAAGTAACTTGCTCAAGTTTATGGCAGTATTAACAGTCTAGCTAGGGGAGGGTATAGCTCAAGAGGTAGAGCGCGTGCTTAGCATGCACCAAGTCCTGGGTTCAATCCCCGGTACCTCCACTAAAAATAAACAAACCTAATTACCTCCCCCCTACCAAAATAAAATAATTAACTAAACAGTCTAGCTAGGAGTGCAATATGAACATCTTCTGTCCTGGGCCAGGAAACTTCCCATTGAACAAAACAGGAATTTTTCTGAATTACTGCCTGAAAACCAACCCTAAGCTCCTCCTATCATTGTTAAATGACAGAAGGCTGGGTTCCATGTAGGTTCCTAGAGAGTCTTATTCTAGCTGTTAAGACCAAGGTCTTAATCCTGGGACACAAATACAAGTAGCAATTTGTGTTCATTTGGTTTCCCGCTGTTGAGAACTCCAAGCAGAAGTGTGTCACTGGAGGAGCAAAGACAGGCTGTGTGAAGTGTAGTTTCCAGTGGACGCAGTAGAGCTGACCTGTCTCTTGGAGCTCACTTGGGGCATTATACTTTAATGTGTGTCAGAGTCATTTGACTTGAAGCTTGGTTTCAGAGACCAACTAGCAGTATAATTAAATGGTAATAATAATGACTATGTCGATTTCAAGATCATTGTTTGTCAGACACTATTTTTAGTGACTCATGTAGTTGATGTCACAGAACAAAGTGAAGATTCAAACCATGGTCTGTCTGACTTCCGGACACGGATCCTTTTTTGTTTGTTTTGTAATTAAGACATCTTTAGAGCCGTTTAAGGTTTACAGCCACACTTAGGAGAGGATACCAGGATTTTTCGTGTACCCTCTGCCTCCGCACATGCACAGCTTCCCCGATTTTCAGCGTCCCCCACCAGAGCAGTCCATTTGTTATGATGATAATCGCCCAAAGTATATAGTTTCCATGGGGGTTCGCTCTTGTACATCTGGTGGGTTGGGACAAACATACAATGACATGCATCTGTCGTTACGATATCAAGAGTATTTTCACATATGAAGAGCCAAAGTATGGTAAATGGTAAGAAAATGGAGTAAGATGTTGAAGCAAACTTTTAGCAGGAAGCATTATTTGGATTGAGAGAATCAAGGGCAGCTTTCTCTGGAGGAGTGACATCAGAAGGAATTCTGAAAGACGCTTTCATCCCTGTGTTAAAGGAGCGTATTTAACTAGACCCTTTCACCTTTTAAGTCTCAATTTAAGTGGCATTGCTATAGCTGGAAGTGCAGTCTCTATTCAGTTTTTAAAATATGTTGAATGTTGCCATATGAATATAAAGCTGCCTATAAATACTTACTGAAATTTTCAGGGTTTTGTGCCTTATGGAGATGTTTACACATGGTAGGTAATCCATAGTGATAATCATCTCAACACTAGATACCAACATTTTGGAAAAAAGCATGCTGGGTTTCAGAGTCCTATTAGTACATTCCTCAAAGCTTAGAAATTTTTTTTAAAGGAAAAAAAAGTCAGCCATGGAAATTTGGAAGAAGCACATCCAGAAAATAGTAATTAAGATTTAAAAAAAAAAAAGATGAAATCAGCAAATAAGGCTTTTCTCCATAAATTGCCAATTATGATCCTTCAGCCCCTGGTTATATAATCTTGACTAGAATTACTTCTGCTTTTGGAGCCAAATCCCTAGAGTCTTGTGTTCTTGGCTGGTGCAGAGTAAAGTTATTGCAGGCAAACCTCCTAAATTCTGAATACAGCATTTTCCCACTTACTGCCCTCGCAGGTCTGTAAGGTAATAGGAAAGAAAGAAAAAGGAGGCAGTTTGAATTCTGGGTTCATTAAAAAGCAAAAGATAAAGTCGTTGTTGCATCTTGAACTTAATTGGATGTAATGATTTTCCTTGAGCTACAGAAAAGAAATTTCTCTAGATTTAGGTAATAGCATAAGCAGAAATGGAAAAATGAAGGCATTTATTTAGAAACTTTGACCTCCTTACCACACTGACAGGAAACCTAAAGAGAAGGGAAGTGTTCTAAAATCTACTTAATAAAATCTCATGCTTGGAACATTGGATTGTACATCAAAAGACCGAGACCATGATTCTTGCTTCCCAAGAGACCTGTGCTATCTTGAGAATGTAGCTTCACACGGCCACACTTGCTTTCCTCCATGCTAATGCAGAGCAGTGCTTCATTACGGAAGAGGTGAGAAAATACGAAAGTGTGATATTAGTACTGGATAAAAGGTTTAAAATTAGATAAACATTTTGACCTTGGTAATTGCCTTCTGATCCCCCAACCAAAAGCAAAAACAGAAACCAACCACTTGTAGGTGAGTGAAAATGACACGCTTAGATGCAAGAGGCTTTACAGTCTGACAGTCTATAGGACTGAGTTAAAGTGCCTCTGTCTCCTTGTGGAGGCACTGTATCTGCTTGTGTATATGCTGAGGCTGAAGCAGAATCGCGGAGAGCGTGCCGTGTAACTTTCAGATTCTAGCACTCCTCAGATTCAACCATTTCCTCTAATTACCAGTTATCATTATTGACTCCTCCAGAAGCACAATTCACAGTTTATCGGCTTCAGGGAAAGAGATGTATCTTGCTTCTGTGGTATGTGTGTGTGTGTGAGAGAGAGAGATACAGCCATATAGCTACCTGAAGTTTGGTTTAGAGAGCAAAACTTCTAAATTGTCATGATAAAATAGGCAAGTTTTTGTATATGCATACATGTACATTCAACTTTTATCTTTGTTATTTTGGGCAAAGAGAGAGACGTGAGAGCTAGTGGTGATGGTGATGATCCCCACCCACATTCGGGACTGTCCATTTTCAGCCTATTACAAAAAACAATTATCATCATCATTCATAGAACAGAAATTAATCGGCACATCTTGAATCTCATACTGCAAGGTCCAAGGTGCCTTACTTGGGACTTGTAATTAACATATGGAAAATAATGTGCAGTGGTTTTGCGCTACAGCAAGGAATTAGTGAGGTTAAATTAATGTTTACTGGGCAGCGCCAATCACAGAAGAATGTATGTTGTATGGTAGGACATACAGCTGCTTGTATTCTGTCATGCCTGGTGCCTTTCATTTGATACTCTCCCTACTTGCCTGTCCCACTTGTCCTCTCCCCACAGCCTGGAACCAGTCTGAAGCTGGCAGGTTCCCATGTAGTTAGCCTCTCACTTCGCATGTGCAGCTGGAAGAGCTGCAAAGGCACCAGTCACACAGTGACAGTGAGTCTCAGAAAGCCACTACACCCCTGGCTGCTCACAGTCGCCAGATGACTGGGAAACATTTAAAATGATGGTTTCTAGATTTGTGTATCCTTTAAAGCTGCAAATAGAATTTATTTTATTCCAGGGTTTTATTTATTCATTTATTTAACAGATATTTATCACACATTTTCTTGCACTAGGTCCTGGACACCTAATCTCTATTCACTCTTCTTCAGAAGCCTAGAGTCAATTATTTGGTATTAAAATCTTGCCATTCAAACAGTATTAGGGTGTTTCTCTCCCTCTCTCTCTCTCTCTCTCTCTCTTTCACTGCTCTGTATTTCATGAGTCTTCTGCATGGGTGTCCTCCTCCTCTTTCTCTGCCTAACAAAGTGTAAGCCATTCTGAAAATCTCAAATCCAGTGCCAAGTCCATGAGGTCCTTTCAGATCACCTCAATGATAAATGATTTTTCTTTGGCCCACTAAATTTTGGAACTCTGTTACACGGCAAATATACCTGATACAAACCTGCAGCTGTAGTAGCTCCATATCATACAGTCTTTCATTCCTCAAGCATTTAGTGGGTATCTCCTCTTCCTTCTGCCAGGCGCTGTGTTAGGCAAGATGAAACAGAGGAAAAGAGGAAGGAGAGGCAGTATGATGTTACTGTTAAGAAACAAGATCCAAGTAAAAGTGTAAAATAGTATATGTTTTTGGATTTCTTGTATTATTTACATGACATTGTTTTTGAAATCCATGCATGATGTAGCATCTACATTTTCAAGCTTATTGACATGAAATTGTTCAATATATACTTACTTTTTGACTTTTGCCTTATCTGTAGATATATCATGTTTTAATACCTATTAGTCTGTTCAAAGGTTTATTAATTTTATTTTGTCAACATAAAAATTATTGTATCTATTGAGCCTTTCTATTTTATTTATCTTTATTTCTATGATTTATGATTTTTCTTTAATATTTCCTTCCTCTTAGCTTCCTTATGCTTATTCTGCATTTTCTTTTTATGGTGAATCCTCAGTACATCTGAAATGAATTTATTGGCTCTCAGTTCGGAATCACCCTTCTTTTGCCCTGTTTCATGATGCTGGAGCTGGACTTTGCAAATCAAGTTTCTCCTTTTCCAGCTATCTCAATGTTAGATTCTGACGTAAGGGGCACTGGAAGGAAACCACAAGGAAGGAGCAAGGAGAAGGAAGGCACTTGCTTCTTTCTATTTTTCCTCAGTAGCAGGTGGACTGGTGCGTGGTTGGTCGCTGCAGCCTTCCCAGCGAGGGCGGTCAGTGCCGCGCGCATCTGTCCGCCCAGAAATGCTCTTCACCACGGGGGCGTGCTGCTTTCCTGGTCCTGCAGAGTGGCCTTTAGCAGCCACCATGGCTGGTGTGTTTTTGGAAAACCTGTGCCTTCTCTCAGAGGTCTAGATTTTATCATCCTAGAGGCTCTCATCTGTGTATCTTCCTTGCTCATTTTGAGCTCTGTCAGCCCTGAGGGTGGGGGCTGCTTTCTGCAGTAGTTCACCACTTTATCTCAGTTAACAACTCTTTATATTAAATATTCCCTCTTCAAATTTCTGGTGTGGTTTCTGTCTCCTAACTGGACCCTGGTTTATTTAATTCATTAATAATCACCCTTTCTTCTCTTTTAAAAATTTAAGGCAGTAAAATCACCTCCACCTGTATGTCAGTACCCACAAACTGTGCCGCTTAAATTTGTATTTTATTTATGACTAAGTAATAAATATTTTTAAATTTCTACTCTGATTTCCTCTTTGTTCCAGACATAGAACAATATCTCAAACCACTTTTTTTCCTAAATGGATTATTTATTGTTAGTATTTTTCTAATTATGTTGTTATACATTCAAAAACCATTATCTGAATGATACCAACTGTGTATAGTGTAGTGATGCTTGCTCTTAGGTTGGTAAAGACTGTTTCATCTCCAGTTATAGGATTATTTCAGTTATTTCTTACTGAATAATAAAATCTCCCCAAATTTGGTCGCTGAAATAATAATTTTTTTATCTCTCACAGTTTTACAACTTGACTTAGACCAGAGATTAGACACTAATATGCAGTTTCAGGGAGATGGGGTCTGGTACTGGAAATATCTTAAGGCATGAGAGAGGCAGAAATCCAAGAGAGCATCTTCAGCCATATTTCTGGCATCTCAGTTGGAAGAACTGAAATATCTGGGGACTGGATGGGCACCTCTATCCTGGTGTTCACTCCACGTGACTAGCTTAGGATTCTTTACGGTATGGTGGTCCCCAGGTAACTGGACTTCTTACATGGGGGCTGCTGGTTTGCCCTAGAACATACATTCCTGTCGACCAAGGTGGAAGCTGGAAGCTGCAAGGGAGTCACATAGCATCCCACCGTACTGGTCACACAAGGTGTTCCCAAATTCGGTGTCTGTAGGACTACCCAGCATATGAGCACCCAGAGGTGTGGTCCATTTCACAGTCATCTTTGGAGACTGTAAGGATGTTCTTGCGTGGCCATTAGGAGGTTAAATGTGCTCTTCCAATTTTCTTTATCTTACTGTTTCATTTTTGTCCACCTAGATTTCCTCTTTGTCCCAGCTATTGTTTAGAATTCTCTTCTAACTGTATTGTTTTTGTTCTCTAACTATATCAAGCTATGCTCATAACAGTCTGAATGATACCAATTCTTCTGAAGTGTGGTGTGACTTGTCTGCTATACCAGTATCTTAGAGAGTTGTTAAAAAATGTTCTATGTGAAATTCAGATAGTTAATTCTACTTAAGGTTCTGTCAATATTCGCTTTCTAGTTTTTGAAGGTATAGTACACGCATTTGGAATTTTTTATTTCCCTAATATATTGAATATTTTACCATTTGCTTCTCTGTATTATTTATTTTTAATGATATTTTTGCCTTAAAGCTTACGGTATTTACATAAATACACTGTTCCAATTTTGGCTCTTACTGGCCTGTTACTTTTACTTTCAACTTCCTGTGTCCCTAAATGTTAAGTTTTCTCTCTGGTAGAGCACACATAGTTCTGCTTATGTTTTGTATTCAATCCATTCCAACAATTTTCATATTTTAACTGGAGAGTTTGTTAATTTAAATTAATTGTGTTATGTTTATATTTGGATTTTACCATTTATTATACCTTCAGTTTGGCTGTATCTTCAGGAATCTTTTTTGACTCTTTTTCACTTATTTCTTGATTTCTATCGCCCTAATTGAGTAGTAGTTTGGATTTCTAAAACAGCGTTCTTGAGATGTAATTTGATACGCACAGAACTGCACGTAATGTGTAGTTTGATGAGTCTGGGCACATGCAAACACCTGCGATACCGTCACCACAATCAAGGCAATAGACACCTCCCAGAGTCTCCTTGTGGCCCTTTGGGGTTTTTTGGCTTGTTCTTATTTGTGGTAAGAACACTTTACATGAGCTCTGCCCCTTAACAAATTTTGAAGTGCACAATGCCGTATCATTAAGTATAGGCACTGTGTTGTAGGGTAGATCTCCAGAACTCATTCATCTAGCGTAACTGAAGAATAGACGCGTGGGGGTTATTCCTTCTAAGACTGTTTCAGCATGCTCACTTAATTAAATGAAGCCAAAAAGGAACCAGTGCCTTTGGTGTCATTGTAAACAATAGATATACTTTCACATGTTTTAATTCATTATTACTCTCAATTTGCATGTTTCTTCCCACATTTAAGTTTACTCTTGTTTTATTTGTATCCCTAAAACACTTGTGTAATAGTTGTTTAGATTTCTTTACATGGTAATAATGTCATAGCTCCCTCTTATATCAGGCTTTCTATTTGAGATCAGTTTTCTTCCATCCAAAATATGTCCTTTAAGTACTTTTTTTTCAGTGAAGTAAACTCTTAGAATTTTTTAAAAAACCTGAATGCCTTTATTTTGTCCTAGTCCTTTGAAGTTATTTTTGTCTTAGCACATTGAAGGTATTACTCCAATGTCTTCTGGCGTCCAGTGTGTGTTGTTGATAATTCAGCTGTCAGGCTAATTGCCATTCTTTTGTAGGTGATCTCTGTTTCTTCTGTGGCTTCTTTGAAAATCTTCTCTTTGCCCTTGTGTTTTACAACTTCATAGATTGATGATAAGTAGGTAGGTAGGTAGGTAAGTAGATATAGAGATACATTCACATATATGTATAAATATATATATTGCTCATATGATTTCTTTTTATTTATTTTATTTGGGTTTATCATGGGTTTTGTGGACTTACAGTTTGATGCTTTTCAATAATTCTGAACATGTATGTCATTATCACTTGGGTTATTAACTGTTCCCAGTTTTTTCCACCCTTCAGTTACTTTTTTACTTCAATTATTATATATTTTTTTCTTACATGAAGCTCTGTTTGGTTCTTTTCCACTGACTGGTTGCTTTATGGTCTCTTTTTTCTATTATTTATGATGTCAGTCCTTCTGTTGTATCTTGAAACACATTGAACACACTCATTTTTTATTCTGTATTTGATAATTTTACTTATTATAGGATTGTGCTCTCTGTTGTTTCTTTGGCTGTCACTCATGGTGCCTTGTTTGCTTATATGGTGTAGGATTTTTGACTGTGAGGTCACAGTTCTTGGGAGGTCCTCTGCAGTAATTCTTTGAAACAGGCTAACGTTGGATTTTTCCAGAGTATTATATTTGATTCTGTTAGTTACTTCCAGTTATTACTTACTTGGAATTACCTGCTTAAGATGATTTAAGTTATAGGAGGTAAAAGGAATTAGGATGCAAAACCTCTAAGTGAGAACAGTTGGTTGTTTTGTTAATTCTCAAAGTCACTTTTTCCCCATTCAGCCAGTGCCAAGGTCAAATGAGACAGGGTTCCATGTTGTCTCCTTCTAGGTAGTGAGTATATTTATCACAAACCCTTACTCTGAAAGAGTAGCCCCTTGGATCTACAGATTGGTACTGGGGTTTCCTATACATTTTCACTTTAGGCTGGCCCTCTCCCTTATTTCCATTCTCTTATATCCTGCAGGCTTTTAAAACAGAATCCTAAAGAGTCAGTGAGGTTCATCTCAAGGTGAAATTCACTTTAAGTGCTAGCCTACTTTTCAGGATGTCTTCCTCCCTCCCTCCCTCCCTCCCTCCCTCCCTCCTCTTCCTCCTTTCCTTCCTTCCTTCCTTTGCTCCCTCCCTCCTTCCCTCCCTCTTTTTCTTCCTTCCTTCCCTTCCCTTCCCTCCTTGCCTTCCTTCTTTGCTGCTTTTTTCCTTCTTTTTTTGTGTGCATGTGTGTCTGCAGATTACAGATACTTTGTATTTTTGCCACATCAGTGGTGGATATTTTAAAGATGAGTTTTAAAATATTTTATCCAGAAATTTTAGTTGTTTTCAGTTGCAACAGTATTTAGAATCGCCAATCCATCAAAGGGCCAGAAACAAAAGTCCTCTAGTAGTTGTGTGTCCCTGACACTTACTAACATTGTGTCCCTCAGAATTCTTGTATCCTATAAATCGGTGGAGGCAAAGGGGTGGCTGACTATGAGGGCAGGAGGTGAGGGGAAGGGTCCTAGGTCCTTCTGCCTGCACTACTATACTTTTACATTAGCCTTCACTTGGAAAAAAGTGTTTTTCTAGGGGAAAAAATTAAACTGGAAGAAGTTTTAAAACTGTCCTAGCCGTTAGTATGCACCTAACATAGTCTATACTGCCTTGCTGAAGTAGACTGGGCTGAGCAATGACTCTTCTACTATGTTTTGTATGGACTTCCTAGAATATACAGTTTGTGAAAATGACCCTCACGCCTGCTTACAGCCCCTTCTGAATCCTCAATTTGTTGAAATGCCCAATTTACTAATGTTTTTCTAAATCAATAACCTGAAGTGTGGAAATGCTTGAAATACAGCAACAGAATATATCAGTGTTTTCAAAGTTGCCCTGTCTTTGAAAAAGTACAAAAGCAATTTCATCTCATAGGTGAAAGCAGGTTTGGTTTATACTTGAGGAAAGTATTAAAAAAGTGTACTTTAAACACCTGTATGGAGAACATAGAGTCAGTATTACACTGAAATTCTTAAAACTCTCCAGGCTGATCTCACATTTCATCAAGGACAGACTACTTAGAGAGGAGAAGGCTAAAGGAAGGAGACATAGACCTAGTTCCTGCTGCCTGTCTTCCTAGCTAGGATCCAAGTGTTGCTTTTAAATTTATGAGATCAGAACATCAAAAGATAGCAGCTAAATATATTCAGATACAGTGGAAATTTTGACATAAATTTAGTGACTTATTTTTCCCCTCAAGAAATGAGTGCATGTGTTTTACAAGCTATTTCTTAGGACTTGATTTACATAGAGGCCCATTTATTTAGGAGAGAATCAATAAACAGGATTCCACAGGAGGGCATCAACCCAGTGAGATGCCCTGGGGCAGCAGCGTCACTGCTCCCTTCCCCTCGCTGCCCCTAGCAGAGCGTAAACAGACGACCTCTCAGAGGGCCTCCCGTGGAGCAAGGCCGTGTGGGGTGGCCAGCGGCACCACGGAGGACCCCTCCTCTCTGTGTACTTTCATGAGAGAATTAGAATCTGTGGGCTGCTGAACTCTTACCAAGACTGGGTCAGAGGCTGGGCTGTCCAGCAGAGCTTGTGAAATGTCTAGAATATAGACTTCAGTTGGAAAGCTCCGAGCAGTTTCTTATTCAGTATGTGGATAAATAGATAGTGAGGGGTTTTTTTGCACACACACACACAAATTATAGAGCAGAGAAATGAATATATAGAATGATATGCATCACTGTGGTTAAATCTCAAAATAAAATGTTAAGTGGAAACAACAAACAAAAAAAAAGCAAGTTGCAAATAGCTGAGAGTATTTATGTAAAAATTGGAAAGCACATAAAAATAGCTTATATCGTTTGTCAATATATTCCTATGTAGTACAAGTTCAAAAACATGCTTATGAGTGATTCACATCATCTTGAGAATATTGCTTATCTTAGGAAGGGAGGGACGGGAAGGGAAAGGACTTTTCCTTATTTATGATGTTCTATACCTTACTTTTAAGAGCGTCAGCTGAGACATGTGGCAAGTAGCAGCATATGTCTTATCTTGGTAGTGATTATATAGATGCCTATAATCTTATTTATTTTGCCACCCTTTTTCTACCTGTACTAACAATTCTTAGTGCATAATTAGTCTATACTGTTTATTGTGCATTAACTTAGCCTTTTTCTGTGATTTCTGCTGTGCTATGTTCTATAGTTTAGATATTCTGTCAGTATTCAAGGTAGGGCTAATATCATACCAAATATCTCCATGGCAAACTTTTATAAGCTTATAAAAATTATGAATACTTTTAAATCTGAGTCCAATTAAAAAATAAACAAGTAAATGGTTACCAGAGAGAGAAAGGAATATCATGGAGTAGAGAAATTACTGATGTAATGTGACAGAAAATAAAAGTAAGCTGGCGAGAAACCATGTAAAAATAATCATAAAAGCCATGCAAATATCAAGTTAGTTTAATTTTTGACTAAAGAGCAAATAAAAAATTATGTAAGCAATATATATTTTTGCTCTTATTCCTCCATTCCACTTCCTGTAAAAAATACTAAGAAAGAGGTAAGTTTTGCGGTATGTAAATTATACATGGATAAAACTGATACAAAGATGCTATGAAAGAACTGTGTGTGAAAAGATGGACTAAAGTCTGAAAAAGCTAACACAAGTCAAATACAGATGGAAAGAAAGGAAAGAAAATGGACAGCAGTATCTCAGATGACAGAATGTCTTTTCAATTCCCTACTCAAGAAAGAAAAACGTTAAAATAGAAAGCTGTCTGTCTCAAAAAAGTATGTCAGAAAATGGAGGGGACATAAATAGCTCGGAAAGGGTAATTTACCTTCCGCTTTATCTTTGCATGTGAAGCAAAGGGGGAGAGGATAAAAAGGAAGACCCCTATTGATGGGGAAATGATCTGGGGACCAGTGGACGTGCAGTCAAACTTCAGCTATGTCTAGATCAATAAGGAAGTATTAAAGTGTCATTATTTATGGAACCACAGTAGCCGCTGGCCAGACAAGGTGAAACTGGCCTGGAAGGCAGATGAATCAAGAGAAGGAATATCAGCTGGTTGGGAGGGACCCCACCCATGCGAAGAGGGATTGCGAAATGATTAGAAACCTATTTCATAAGATGTTTTCATTGTGCATGGCCAGTAAAACAAATAAGGGCGTAAATAAAAGCAAAATGTTTGATTTCCTGGCTCTCCAAAGCCATTATCAATCAAAGGAGAAAACTTTCCTTGCAGCTGTAAGAAATAGTTTAGCTCTCCCTGAAAGCATTCTCTGAAGGTCTCTATCTTTGACAGTGCTTCAAAACAGGATGGGGTGGGGGTGGGCGGGAGTCACTGAAAGTGATTTTAAGCATTATGTATTTGGAGAAAGTCAGAATATCATGGCAGATTTCATCAGAGGGAAGTGTTACAGACATCTATGACTAACTCAGTCCTTGAAGCAGAATTCCAAATTGAGATAGGGAATTACCTGGACCAGGTCACTACACAGTCCTATTTTGAAAAAGTCATTCCGTAGTCTACTAGTACAGATGTCATGAATTTCATGTGGAAAAGGGCCCAGAAGTGGAAAAGCAGTTCCCTCGTTTATTTATTCCCTCCTTAGTTTATTAAGAAAGAAAATACGACTTGTAATATGCCTACTTCCAGCCTAGACATGAGAATTGAGAATTTAGTATGTTTAGAGTAGTTACACCTTTAAATGACACAGAAGCGGAACACATCTGAAAGAGGAGAAAACAAGCTTTGGTCCAAATTTCTCTAAATATTGTGTAGAAAAACAAATTATTAAACTTTGTTTTGACTATTTTGTTCATTCGACAGAATTGACTAGTTTATCATGTTTATTAAGCACCTAGTATGTTTAAAAATATTGTGATAAATATTAGGCAAAAAACCCAAGGAATTAAGTAAGAATAAATGTAGTTAATATTTATGACTTTCCACCACATGCCAGTCACTGTGTTAGGGCCTTACATAAATTATTTCAAGTAAACCTCATGATGCTTCAAAGAAGAGATATTATTTATCCACTTTTTTTGAGGAGAAAGAAACAGGTTTAAGAGCTTGCCCAAATAAGAAGCTGATATTTAAATCTTAGATCTAGTGGATTCCACAGACATGTCCTTCTCATTAATCCACACTGCTCTGAAAAGAATGAGATTTTGTAAATGATGAGACCATCTACACCCAAAAGTCTATGACCTAGGTGTGTGTGTGTGTACAACAGTATGGCCCACATTGTATGAGACAAATGGGTAAGTGATGTAGAAGTTCAGAGGATTCTTGAAACTAACGGCTTTTTAAAAGAAAAAGAAAAAGATTAACTTCTGAGTTGAAAAATGAATACAAGCCATGAACTGCCATTTAAAAAAAGAAAAATGGAAAATAAACAATATGCAATAATGCTAGAGGCCACCTGTTAAAAAACAAAACAAAATTCACTCAGTGCTGATGTCATTTTTTATCTCTCAAATTACTAAGCTCTAAAACATGTCAAGACTGAGGTTGACCAGTACCCAGAGATTAGGCCTCATGTGCTCCTGGGGAGAGTGTAAATTGCAGTAACTTCCTGGGGTAGATGTGGGGGCAGTTTGCCATTTGCCTTACTTAGTGATACTATTTAAAATGTCTTTACCCTTTTTCCCAAATATTTTCACTTCTATTTATTTATGCAAAGAAAACAATAGGTGCAAATACAAAGTTTTGGCTGTAAAAAAAAATCTATCACAGAGTCGTTTTAGAAGTAAAAATCTGGAAATAAAACAATGTTCAACAACAAAATATGAAAAGCTTAATTAAATATATGCTCATATATAATAGAATAGTGGAATACTTTGTAGACATTAAAGTGAGGTTCTTGAGAAATACTTAAGAAAATGAGGGAAAATTTACATTTTATTAAGTGAAAAGCAATCTATAAAATGTTATGTGTATCCTAATCTCAATATATACTAAAATATATGTATATATTATGAATTCATCAATATAGACATTAAAATATTAGTAATTTCAAGCAAAATGTTAAGTTTTCTCTAGATAATAAGATTATAGACAATTGTTAATACTGAATATTTTAACCATTTCTCAAATATTCTGAAATCTTAAAAATATATGTATTAAAAATTTAATAATTATTAAATCATTTTATCTAATAATTAGTAAATTTAAAATTAAATGAGAAGAAAATCAAAGGCTTTAAGAGCTAAAATATTCCAAGTAAAGACTCATGGAGAAGATAAGATTTCTTTGGAGGACAGGGTTGCTGGCTAAGATACATAAAAGACAGGGTAGAAAAGAAGAGATAGTCTAAATAAAGAGAACAGAACCAACAAAAATAGAATATTATAAAGGATGCTTACGAAATGGAGAATAGACCAGGCAGCAGAGGACAGAAGGAGAGCACTGAGCTTCAAACATTACTGAAATTAGAGTGAATACAAACTAAATAACTTCGTTAGAGAACAAAGGATCTTGGACAAGTACAAGTCAGGTGATTAGCACTCCTTTGTCCATCCACTCAATGATGTATTCATTCAGAAAACATCTCAAATACTTACTATGCACCAGGTCCTGTTTTAGATGCTAGGATGAAAGAATTAAACTGAGGTCCCTACTCCCTTATGGGGTTTGCAGTCTAGGGCAGAAATAATCTGGTAAATTTTATTTATCCTTTTTCTCTTCCTGAATTCCACCCCAAATGGGAAAGAAATTCTAGGATCCTGTTCTGTCCAGTTATAATACAGTAATCTATGTCCATGAAAGTTGCCCATTTGTTCAGTGAAAAGGAACTTCGAGTTCCATTATGTAAATGAAGAAACTAACTAGGTCCTGATTTTGCCACTTGATATATTTCAGTCTCACTTACCAAGTCCTCACTGTATCTTCTTGCCTGCCTCTTAGATACAACCTACTTCTCAGTGGTCTGTCAGCTAGATCACCCCCTTCCAGTCTGAACTGTCCTTTCCCAATGTCTACCTGACAAACTCTGCTCATCTTTCACAGTCATATCATAAGGGACTTTCTTAGATGGCTCACTCAGCCATAATCCTTCCCCTCATCCATACTCCTCAGGCACTTTGTTTATTGAGCTTATATTTGACTTTTTCCTAAGAGCTCTGCAAACCTCTATATTCACAGGTATTACTGTATTTTATAATTCCATTCACAAAGTGCAGTGAAAAATAAATGAAAAATTTGAGTGACCCCACAAGATCCTTAATGAATCTATAAAAACACAGGATTAAAATAATTTATACTACTGTTAAATTCTGGCTGGATAACCAGCTGAAATAGCTTATCAACTGACTTATGTACTCCTTATTCATTTATATTTTTAATATAGGACAGTGTTTTTCAAACTGGGGGGGTCACAAACCATTAGTCCATCATAAAGTCAATTAAGTGGGTCACAATCAGTATTTTAAAAAAAGAAATAGAAAAAGAGAAAGGGTTAGGAAAATAATCTGCGTATATGACCTACAGTAAAAGCAAGTAATGCGTATTGAAGTTGTTTCATTTGTGTGTGTGCATGTGTATATGTTTATTAGATTGTGAAAAGTTGCTTTTTACATAGGTCATGGATTAAAAAAAGTTTGAAATCCACTTATATAAAACTTGTGACACATCCCTGTCATATATCCAAACCCATAAAGAAATGTGACATGTTACTTCTTAAATTATCCAACATTCCTACGTTCTGTAAAGAACCAGCATTTTCTTAGACTGCTTTGCTTTCTCCTCACATTGTCACAAGCACTGCAGTTGGATTTCTTTTCTAATATAAAGTTTTTGTTACTTAATGAGGGCTGTGAGCATTAAGGTCATGAGGAGATGTAGATACTGAGATGTCACCGTTGCTCAACCGCAAGGTGAGTGATCTGCTCTGTTTTCATACCAACCCCAAAGTCTGAGCAGTTCAATCCGTGCTTAAGCAAAATTATAAATCGGCCTGGTTCGTGGATCTTTAGTACTCAGGGATGGCTGCAACCAAAATACTGTCCAAGATTTCCTGTGGAACTTGTCAGATTACAAGTGTAATATGTCTGCAGGGGCTGGCAGTGGAACCCACTTAGGGCAGGAGACTCTGTCTTTTTTATAATTATATCCCTAGCCATGACCAGCACTGGCTCATAGTAAGTGCTTAGTACTTACTGAATGAATTATACTTGAGAGGGACTCTAATTGAAAAAAAAGAGAGATAAGAAATATCCTTTTTGTACATTTCAGCTATAGAATCTAGTCACTATGAATGTTTAAAGTATTTTTTAAATTACCATTAGCACTTTCTTGATTGGCAATACCTAAAAAATCATGAAACTGATTTGGAAAGGCTAAAATTAGAAGAGGAATCGGTATAGTTTCCATGTATTTAATATACTGTAAGCAAGCATCTTCTTTATTGGAAAAATGTGTTATAGCGGAATTAGAAAGTGGAAAAGATAAGCTGTGTTGTCACTAATCCAGGAAAAAGAAATGTGAAGCAGTGTGTCTTAGTGTATAGATTCTGCCCTTTAAATGGTGAATCGTATGTAGAATCTAAATAAGAAAAAGCCGCAAATGAAATTATTTACAAAACAGAAACAGACTCATAGACACAGAAAGTAAACTTTAGTTAGCCAGTGGGGAAAGGGGTGTGGGCAGGGATAAACTGGGAGTGTGAGATTTGTAGATACTGACTACTATATATAAAATAGACATACAACAAGTTTATGCTGTATAGCACAGGGAGCTCTATTCAATATCTTGTAGTAATGTATAATGAAAAAGAATGTGAAAAGGAATATATGTACGTATATGTATGACTGAAACACTGTGCTGTACACCAGAGGTTGACACAAAAATGTAAACTGGCTACAGGTTTAAAAAGGGGAGGAGAGGGAAGGGGTGGGTGAGCTTTAGAAGCGGTCTCTATAGCCGTGTGACTGCCTAGGACTTAGAGTGAGTTTCTGGGCAGGGAGGCAGGGAGAGAATGGTTGCAGCATGCTTGCCAGGACCGAGGGAAGAGTTTCTTTGAATACCAGCTTACCTGCAGCACAAGACACTTATTCCAAACATTTTCGTAAATGCCTCACCTAGTCTCTACTGGGAATTTTTAAAGCCAAGGAAGCAACATAGCAGGTTACAAACTCATATATCTAGGCAGGTGATGATTGTATAAATGGAATCATTTGTGATTATTCAACTCATGCCTATTACATAATTTGTATGTCCTTCTATTTGCTCAAAATATACTTGAGATACTATTAGCAGTAAGCACTCGTTTACTAAGTAATCACACTGAGATAACCAACTTGTCAAGAAGAGAAAGTTTCTACCAGGAAAACTCCAGCTGAATCAGGAAACAGATGCAAAAAATGTAATTAAAAATAATGTCATGACTGGACAATTATGCAAGTATAGACAGGGTTGAAGAAAACAATCAGAGGTGCAAAACAGCCAGAGAATGGCAACAGTGGGAATCCATTATTACCCCTAGATTTGTAGGAGCCTAGGGAGGGGGAAAGGAGTGGAAGGGTGTTAACAGCCCCGGAAGAGCTGGAGCCCTGGAAGAGGGGCTGGCCGGGAGACGCAGGGCTGCAGGAGAGCGTGGTCACCACCAGCACCACAGTGAAGCAGCAGAATGCGTGGTGTATCCTCTCTCTCCCCCACTCTCCAGTCCCCTGTCCGTGTTCCCTATCAGTCCAACTCAACCAGAGACCAGAGGGCAAGAGCCTGGGCTGTACAGTACACAGTGGTCAGCCTTTCTGGGACAAAGAGCAGAGAAGGGCAAGATATAGCTGGTGGAGGCAAACTAAGAATAACCACCAACGTTCTTTTTGTCTATAGGCTTTGTAAGAATTAGATTGACCCAAGTGGTCTTTGTTCCCCTAATAAATCAACAAAATATTTTGTCAAGAAAAGATAACCTGAGATGTTCACGCTGGGTTAGCTCTGCTACTTTGATGGACTTGAGCGTTTGGTGTGGTCCAACAGCTTATCTGACTACCTCATTTCACAGGGCTTACTGGTAGTTTGCTGGTTACTTCTTTGGTGCTCCCAGAGATGCTGCCACTCCCTTAGATTTTTCAAAGATACTGTGAGGTGTAAAGTTCCATCTTCCAGAGATCTATCTGAGCTCTAGGGCATTTCTCTTGAAGATGCGTATTACTCTGGTAATAGAATCCAGGAGTTAAAGTCCCCTAGACCACTCAGTGCATGTCATTAGCTTGGGTAAGTGACTCTCCCATTTCCTGTTGCTTGAAAGAGCAGTCAGATTCATGAAAGCACATTACGTCCTTCCCTGTGGCACAGGTACACTACTGAGTGAGAGAGAGAGAGAACGAGAGAGAGACTGACTGACATGAAAAATGCAAAGTACTTAAGCAAGCAGGACCACTGTTGCCCTCTAAAAGATAGATGATTGTAGTGAACGTGACGTCTGGAACTGTAGTTTGCCCAAATTAAAGTGGAACATAAAAATAGGGAGGGAAAAGAATCTAATTTCCATTTAAAGTTGTTATCATTGGAAGTTGTACAATATTCTTTGTCATGCCTTCAGGTGACAGACCTGCAGTGTTGCAGAGCTGCAGTAATTCAAAGGTAGCCAGGGGCAAGAGAAATATAGAACTCACATCTGCCAAGCTAGATCTGAGTGTAGAGCTGGCCAGAGAAATGTGGCAGGAGAAATGGCAGGATGCAGTTATGAAGGAGTAATCGATTGCAATGAATGATGTCTGCCTGCATAACCGAAAATGAGGAGCGAAGGGAGGTCGTCTTGAGTTTTCCTCTGAGAAGAGACGTGGGAGGATTACGTTGGGCGGTGACTGTTCAGCCCTTGACTCCTGTGATGTCAGGAAACTACTTTGCAATTTCTATTTCAAAAGAAAACTTGTGTCCTATTTGTATCCTTTCTATGAAGAAAAACAGAACTTTGTCTTGCTGTCCAAGCTCATCATAGTTTTTGCTGTGCATTCATGTCAGTGGCTGTGTGGGGAATTTTATTCCAGAGAGTGGACAGAGCACTGGACTAGAAGGAGGGAGACCCAGTGCTTGTCTTGGCCCTTGGTTATAAGCTGGGCATCAAGTTCCGGGCATAAGATAGCTTCTTTGATCCAGGAAAATTCTCAGTCAAGAAGAGGGGCTGAATGGATGCTCAGATCACACTCCTCTCAGGAAATGAATCATCATCCCTGAGACAGAATCCAAAATGTTGCCCTAGTTTCTGCTCTTCACATTTGCCCACACAGACTTTTCTAACTCTTGACTCCGTTCTCCTGCTAACAACCCCCTGACTTCAGTTCCTCTGACTTCACACCCATTCACTGCTTTGAATCTAGCATTCTTACAGATGGGTTGTCTGGGCAACTCACGTAATCTCTGGGAGATCTAATTTAATCGTCTGAAAAATTCAGACAATTACAATATCATATAAGGTTGATGAGAAGTTAAATGTGCTATAATAAATGAAGTGATACAAGCATAAAAGAAAAAAAGGATAAATTGGACATTTTCAAAAAGAAAAGTCTTCTCTTTGGAAGTCACTTAAGAAAATGAAAAGGCAAGACACGATGATGAAAATATTGGGAATACATTTAGCTGACAGTAAAATTGTATTGAGAATACATCAAGCCCTCTAACAACTCAATAATAAGCAGATAAGCAATCTAATAAAAATCTGCAAGTGATTGAACAGACACTGCACAAAAGAAAATATATGAATGGTGAATAATCGCCTGAAAAGATGCTCAGCTTCATTGATCATCAGGAACTGCATCTTAAAACCATGGTGAGATACCGTTCTATGCCATTAAGATGTCTAAAATCAAAGGCAGAAAATAAAAATGTTGATGAGAATGTGGAGCAACTAAAACTTTCATACGCTGCTTATGGGAATATAAAATTATACAACCACTTTGGGAAAAAAAATTGGCAGTTACTTAAGCCATTTCTCAGCCATTCCATCATAGGTATCTACCCCTAGAGAAATAAAAACATACAAGGACACAAATGTTAATGTTCCCTGAATCTTTATTTGGAGTAGCCCAATACAGGAAACAACCCAAATGTCCATCAACAGATAATTAATGGATAGACAGACATGATACATACATACAGCAGAATACCGCTAATATGAAAAGGGGACAATCTGTTTATATACACAATAAAATAAATGAACTCAGAATCATTATTCTGAGTGAAGGAAACTAGATACAAAAGAGCACACAGCTCTTATTACTCCATTTATATAAAATTCTATATTTGTATTATTCCATTTATATAAAATTGTAAAACGAATTTTAGGACCTACAGTGACAAAAAGCAGATTGGTGGCTGCCTGAGAACAAAGGGAGAAGATGGAATTGCCTGCAAAGGGATGTGAGGATCCTTCTGGGGATGACGGAGGTCTTCTGTCCTGAGTGAGGTGGTCGCCTCGCAGGTGTACACAGCTGTCATAATTCATCAAATTGCACACTATTCACGGATGCAGGGCATCGTACGTAAATTACACCTCAGCAAAGATGACTTAAAAATAACAAAAGAAGTGAAGTGCTGTGATCCCAGCTTGGCTCAGAATATTATTCTTCTTCGTATTTTTTATGATTATTACCCCGCCGTTGACATGTGTCTCTGCCTCATCCATGCTTGATGGCATGTCTCAGTTCCAGCTTGTGCACAATGAACAGTGTAGTAGTGTTAGTCCAAGCCCTCTCTGAATCACTTAGTAAAGCTTCCTTCCTTGGAAGCTATGTGGGAGGATCACATGATGACACGGTATATGGGAAGTTGTACTATAAATATTAGATTTTGTAGTTTGATTATTGTGCGCTGACTCATCTGATGCCTCCTCAGAAAGCAATCACTGTCCCTGGCGAAGGGAATCTAAGTGGACCAAAAAAACCGAGAATCTCAAGCTTTTTATCTGTGCATCTTATGGTTCCATCTACCAGTAGCATCTTAGAATTGGCAGATCTGATGATAAAAGTAGGGTTTGACATTAAGTGAATCCAGATTCAAACTTCAAATCTGCCACTCACCTGCTGTGTGAACTTCAACAAGTTACTAACATCTGCTAGACTCAATGTGTCATCTGTGAAATGGAGCCAGTAGTGATACCTGGTATGGCTGCTGTGAGATTAAAAAACAAACTGACATTGTAGAATACATCGCACAGCACCTCCAATCTAGTAAAGTCAGAGCAGGTGGTAGCTGTTCTTATGCTCGGCATGGTGGGTCACGTATGATGTGAGTTTTACCACTGAGGAGCCCACCCTGGAGCTAGGGACCCATTTACACTGTGAGACATCATTGGGGTCTCCTCTGCACATCCTCTTTTCCTCACTCTCTGCTTGAGAAGCTGTGTGCTAAAGGTCAGGGAGGAAAACAGGCTCAATTTACAGTCTCTCCTCTTGCTGCAGGTAATCTCCTCAGTCCGTGTGCTGTTAACGATGTGATTATCAGTGCTGGTGGCCAGTCATGTGAGCTAATCATAGCACCAGATCACTGTCAACTCATCTCTCCCAACAGCTCCAGATGGCATCTGAACACTCACTGGTACTAAACAGGGAGAGTTTATTTTTTTAATTTTTAAGAGTCTTCTCTAGTCAACTTGGATAGTTACCTCAAAAATAATAATAATTCAGAATCCTCTCTAACCCATATGGAAAATCCTAAGATCATGACGAAGAGAGCCACTAATTAGCTATTTTCATTTTACCTATAAAGAACAGGACCAAAGGCGTTCAGTCAGAAAACTGAAATCACATCTTCAAAAGCAAGTTGGATGAAGGAAGAAGGGAGGCCAGCATCCAAGGGCTTGCTGCAAAGAAGCCAGGACTGAGGCAACTGTTAATGTGCAAATCGGGCCAAGGCAGAAGATTCAAAATCACCCTAAATTTAGGGAAAAGGGGTGAGGAGCAATTTGCTTCCTGTAAGTGAAGCCCTTAACGTATCAATCATGTTATTTCATAGAATACAGGTAGGAATTCTATACAGTCAAAGGATAAAATGAGGCTGTAATACTGCTTTTAATAAAAAATTTGACTTGCCCTTCATATACTGCATAATCTGCAGAAATGTCAACATTTCATAAGAAGTGTTCGGTCTCTTTCAATTAGTGAGTGTGGCAAAAAATGTTTCTGTTGCTCCATGAGGGGCAAGGTGAGCTATCACAGACCCCTCTACAGGTGGAGCCCTGGGTCTCAATGGGTGTCCTGCAGAGTGTTACATGCACCTGCCAGGAAATGCCTTTGTGTTACACGTGGACACATTTAATGAAGCAAAGGATAATAGATTCCTTCAGGCACAGAAAAAGCTGCTAAGAAAATGAGATCAGGGCTGAAAAGTTAGGGTTTCTCAGAGTCTTGTCTTCCCCTAGATCAGAACTATATCATCCTTGTGAAAATGTTAGCAATGTGTCTGAAGAAAGGGAGACAAAAGAATTTTTTTGTTTGTTTAATAACCTCACTGTTCAGAGAAAATTCCCCTGTGAAAACTGTAGAATTCCTCCCATGAGTTTCAAACTTTATATATCACAGAATTTGTAATCCTGGGACCTCAAAAATACAATGACAAAAGTATGAGGCTTTACCATGTCTGTAAAATGAGATGAGGCTTTTTGCTGTATTTTAGGTATCATAAATCCTAAAACTACTAAAAAAAAAAGTAATTGTATAGGGAAATCTGTCATTTTTGCCTGTGTCATCCATCCCCCTTTATTTTGGTAACAAAACCTTGTTTTTCATGAAACCACTATTACTGTCTCCACATGTCTGCTTCCTAGCCAGTAGGAATATTTCCTCCCTGGGCCACAAGTTGCCACCACATGGTAAGAACCTGCTAAAACTGAAGCTAACCCAGAGCAAAGCAGACCCAAGAGGTGGGAAGAGACACTGCAATGTAGTTTGAGTCCCTGAGCCCAACCAGGCCTCAAGTGGGACACCAAGGGCTCTTGCGTTGCAGGAACCAGTAAATGTTCTTCTCTTTGCTCAAACCAGGCTGAGTTAATTTCTGTCACCTGAAACCAGAAAGAATCCTGGCTAATACAGGAATATAATTCTCCTATTTTAAAGTTGGATATGACATCTAGTAAAGAATGTTCATGTGGAACTATATCCTGATTTTTAGATCTGTGTCACTATTCTTCAGAGGAAGATTGAAGAGAAGTGATGTCAATGAGCTAGTGATGATTAAGAACTAGAGGTTTTGAAGGACCCAGACCTTTTATAGCATGAGAAGGGGTCTAGAAATCATTTTAGACCCAGAAGGAAGATAACTTGGAGAATTTTTATTGCTAATAAAAATGTTGCTTAATTTCCTTGGGCAAAACTGGGGGAAAAAATAAAAACTCTGCTGGCAGGAATAAAACCTGCATGGAAAAAAATAAAAAGATGATATTTATGTATTTCTTAATGGTACCATTAAGTTCCCCTCCTCCCCTGTGCTTATGGGAAGGCAGTAATTTACTGGGATCTAAAAAAAGTGCAGTATGTCTAATTAAAGGTCATGCAAACACTAAAATGTTTCTCCAAAAATGTGAGACAGAGAAATAAAGATGACCAGCTCTTCTCAGAACCTTTCAAGTATATTTACATTATAAGCTTATTAATGACTCTGGTGATTCAAGTTTTCCCTTAAGCACATGTGGGAAATATATAGCAAGGTGGCAAAAGCTGAAAAATACTGTTTTTGACATCCATCATGGCTTTATGGGCTGTTAGAAGGAGTCCTTCCAGCAAAAGCATAAACGTCAGCACATGACCACTTTCTGCATGAGGTGGTATGGAAGACAGTGAGGGCCTGGGAGCGGGCCGCTCCTGTGTCTCCACTTGCTACCACTGTCCCAGCAGCCTGGCTCTCTTGCTCTGAACCCTGCCGATACTGAATTGCATGCAGTTCCTTGAAGAGGCCTTGCTGCCTCTTCCAGATTTCTCCATGTCTCCAGAGAAAGTCCTTCCTAAGACCCTTGCTCCCCCATCAGACACACTCCTCCTTCACCTAGATAGCCTCTATTATATTTTTTCCTCTGGGAAGCCTATCTTGACTCTCCTGAATCAGGTTAGGGGCCCTTCATTAGCTCCAGAGGAATTCTGTATTCTGATCCCACCTGTCCCAGTGATATTCATCCCAGTGCCTTGTAATTGCTTGTTTATTGCCTGTCTCCAGGGCTAGATGTAAATACCCTGGAAGTAAATATGTCTGTCTCACTCAACATTGTATCTTCTGCTCCAGGAACATAGTAGGTGCTCAATTAACATATATACGATACTCAGTTAATGTTTGGATGCTTGACTCACTTCCAAGGCCCTGCAGTGCAGGGAGTTAATGCTTGTTCTCACACCAAACACGGCCCCTGTCCTCATGCAGCTACTTAACCAGCTTGGGGACTTGGAGCAAATTATTCAATCTTTCCTAATATCCTTTTCCTAACATCTTTAAATGGAGCATATATTTTCAGATCACGGAATTTCTGTGACAATTAAATGAAATACCACACCTGAAACTTCTAGCATTATCAAACCTACAAATGTTTAGCTTTCTTTCTGCGACCTTCTTCGTTCCCCTTTGCTGTACTGAGCTCCTGCCTCTTCTCTGCCTCCCTGCCTCTTCTACAATGACTTCCCTGACCAGTATTCTCCTTGCACCGTTCTCTGAACATCTGCGACAACTTGTGTGGATCTCACACTTCAGCATTTCTTTCCTGGAGGGCAGGAGTTCTCAAAAGCCCTTCTGTGAACTACTGCCAACCCATGAGAAAGATTTCATTGCTCGGGGGCAAAATGAGCAAAAAAATGTGAGTTTTTCAGAAAATGATTTTTACATTTAAGAGAGATGAATTATTCTAAAATGTAAAAGATTATTCTTTTTTTGTCTTTTATTAGTACCACAGATCTTTTCCAGTTTTATTGAGAAATAATTGATATACCTCACTGTGTAAATTTAAGGTGTACAGCGTTATGGTTTGATTTCTATATCTTGTCAAGTGATTACCACAGTAGGTTCAGCTAACATCCATCTTCTCATATAGATACAATAAAAAGAAAACAAAGTAAAAAGAAAAAAGGGAAAAAGTTCTCCCTGTGATGAGAACTTACAAGATTTATTCTATTAAGTTTTCCTCTTTATCATTCTCCAATGATAGCTATAGTCAATATGTTGTACACTGCATCCCTAGTAATTATTTATCTTGTAACTGGAAGTCTGTACCTTTCGACAACCTTCTTCTAATGTCCCCTCTCCCCACCCTCTGCCTCTTATAAACACATATCTGATCTCTTTTTCTCTAAGTATGGTTTCGTCTTTTGTTATTTTTAGAGACCACATGTAAGTGAGATCATACATTGCCTTTCTTTGACTTATTTCACTCAGCATGATGCCTTCAAGGTTTATCCACGTTGCAAATGGAGGATTTCCTCATTTTCTGTGGTTGAATAATATTCCATTGTGTGTATATATACAATATGTATACACAATATATTTATGCATATATATATGTCACAACTTTTATCCATTCATTCATCAATGGAGACTTAGGTTGTTTTCATGTCTTTGCTATTGAAAACATGCTGCTGTGAACATGGACATGCAGATACTTTTTGAAGTTAGTGCTTTTGTTTCCTGTGGATATATCCTCAGATACAGAATTGCTGGATTATGTGACAATTCAATTTTTAATGTTTTGTGGAAACTCCATACTATTTTCCTGAGTGTACCAATTTACAGTCCCACTAATAGTGCACAAAGTCTCCCTTTTCTCCATGTTCAAGCCAGAATTTGTCCCCTGTCTTTTTGATGATGGCCATCCTAACAGTCCCAAAATGATCTCTCGTTGTGGTTTTAATTTGCATTTTCCTAATGACTAGGGATGTTGAGCATCTTTTTCATGTGTCTGTTGGCCTTTCATATATCTTCTATAGAGAAATGTCTGTTCAGGTCCTTTGCCCATTTTTTACTTGGGTTATTTGGTTTTTTGCTGTTGAGTTACATTAATTCTTTGTATATTTTGGATATTAACCCCTTATCAGATATATAGTTGGAAATATTTTTTCCATTCCATAGATGGTCTTTTCAACTTACTGACGGTTTCCTTTGCTGTAAAGAAGCTTTTAGTTTCATGTAGTCCCACTGGTTTACTTTTGATTTTTTCTTTTACCTTGTGTTTTAGGTGTCATGTCCAAAAAAAATCATTATATCATGGAATTTTATTCCTATATTTTCTTCTAAGAGTTTCATGGTTTCAGGTCTTTAAGTCTTTAATCTATTTTGAGTTAATTTTTCTGGGTGGTACAAGATAGGGGCTCAGCTTCATTCTTTTACAGTGAATATCCCATTATCCCAGCACTGTTTATTGAAGAGGCTGTCTTTTCTCCACTGAGTATATTTGGCTCCTTTGTCAAATACTAGTTGACTGTACATGCTCAGGTTTATCTCTGGGCTCTCGATTCTGTTTCGTTAGTTTGTCTGTTTTTATGCTAGTACCATGCTGTTTTCATGACTATAGTTTCATAGTATAGCTTGAAATCAAGAAGTGTGATGCCTCCTTCTTTGTTTTCTTTTCTGAGGATTTCTCTGGCTCCTCAGGGTGTTTTGTGGTTCCATATAAATTTGAGGAGTGTTGTTTTTTCCACTTCTGTGAAAAAATTTCCCAAACCATTGGAATCTTGATAGGGATTGCATTGAATATACAGATGGCTTTTGGTAGTGTTGTCATTTTAACAATATTAATTCTGCCAACTCATGAACATGGGTAACTTTCCATTTATTTTTGTTTTCTTTGATTTCTTTCATCAGTATGTGTTACAGTTTTCAGAGTAGATATGCTTCACTTTCATAGTAAAATTTTTTCCTCTTTCATTGCTTTTGATGCTGTTGCAAACGGGATAAACTTCTTTATTTCTTTTTCAGAAAATTTATTGTTAGTGTACAGAAAGGCTACTGATTTTTATGTTATCCTGCAACTTTACTGAATTCACTAATTAGATCTGTCAGTTTTTGATTGAGGATTTTCTATATATAAAATCATGTCATCTACAAAGAGAGACAGTTTTACTTCTTCCTTTCCAATTCTGATACCTGTTTTTCTTTTTTTTTTCACCTGAGTGCTCTAGCTAGGACTTGTAGTACTACGCTGAAGAAGAGTGGTGAGAGTGGGCAGCCTTGGCTTGTTCCTGATCCTAGAGAAAAGGAGTTCAACTTTTTACCACTGAGTATGATGTTGGCTGTGGGCTTGTCATATATGGCCTTTAATATGTTAAGATATGATCTTTCTGTACTTAATTTAAGAGTTTTTATCCTGAGAGAATACAAATTTTGTCAGATGCTTTTTTTTTTCTGCATTGAGTTGGTCAAATGATTTTTTATTCATTCTATTCATGTGTTGTATCACATTGATTGATTTGTGTATGTTGCATCCTTGACTCCCAGGGATAAATCCCATCTGATAGTGGTGTATGATTCTCTTAATGTGCTGCTAAATTCAATTTGCTGGTATCTTATTGAGCATTTTTGCATCTGTATTCATCAAGAATTTGGGGTCAGGATAGTGCTGGCCTCATAAAATGGGTTTGGGAAAATCCCCTACTCTTTGATTTTTTTTTTTGTAAGAGATTGAGAGGGATTATTACAAATTCTTTTCTTTAGTGTTTGGCAAATTCACCAGTGATGCCATCTGGGCTTTTCTTCACTGAAAAATTTGTGGTTTCTGATTCAATTTCCTTACTAGTAACTGGGTTATTCAAATTTTCTCTTTCTTCCTGATTTAGTCTCAGTAAATCTTGTGTTTCTAAGAATTTTTAAAATTTCTTCGAGGTTGTCCAGTTTGTTGGCACACAGTTGTTCACAGTAGCCTCTTACAGCCTTTTGAATTTCTGTAGTATCAATTGTAATGTCTCCATTTTAAAATTTATTTATAATTTTGTTGGTTCAGGTCTTTTCTCTTTTCCTTGGTTAGTGTAGCTAAAAGTTTGTCAGTTTTATTTATCTCTTCAAAGAACCGACTCTTAGTTTGGTTACACTTTCCTGTTGTTTTTCTGTTCTTTGTTTCGTTTGTTTTTGCTCTGATCTTTTTTACTTCATTTCTTCTGCTAACTTAGGGCTTTGTTTGTTCTTTTTCTAGTTCCTTAAGGCACAGAGTTGCTTCTTCGGAATCTTTCTTGTTCTTAACGTAGGCATTTATTGCTATGAACTTGCCTCTTAAAACTGCTCTTGCTTCAACCCACAAGTTCTGGTGTGTAGTATTTTCATTTTAATGTCTCAGGACAGAAACTTTTTTATACCCCCTTTAATTTCTTCTTTGATCCATTGGTTGTTCAAGAAAGTGTTGATTAATGTCCACGCGTTTGTGAATGTTCGTTTTCCTTTTGTATTGATTTCTAGTTTCATGTCATTGTGGTCAGAGAAGAAATTTGGTATGAGTTCAGTCTTCTTGGATTTGGTAACAGTTGTTCTGTGGTCTGTATATGGTCTGTTCTAGAAAACGTCCCATGCGTACTTGAGAAGTGTGTCTACTCCTTTGTTGTTGCACGGCATGTTCTGTTTATGCCTGTTAGATCTACAGTGTTACTCAAATTTGTTCTTTATTGATTCTGTTTGGATGATACATACATTATTGAGAGTGGGGAATTAAGTCCCCAACTCTTACTATTTTACTGTTAATTTCTCTTTTGAGCTTTGTTAGTTTCTGTTTTATATATCTAGGTGCTCCAATGCCAGGCATAGAAATATTTACACTTTGTTTTTTAAATCCATTCAGTCATTCTATATCTTTAAATTTTATTTGTTCATTTCTTTAAATTAATTAAATCTGTTTACATTTAAAGTAATTATTGATAGGTAGGGGCCTACTGTTGCCATTTTGTTCATTGTTTTCTGGCTGTTCTGTAGATTTATCATTTCTTATTTTGTATCCTGTTGTCTTTTTTGGTGGGTTTTGACGTCTTCTGGTATCAGTGTGCTTTGACTTCTTTACCATGATCTTTTGTGTAATTAATAGAAGATTTTCCCTTGTTACCATGAGGCTTACGTAAAATATCTTAAACTTATAATACCCTATTTTAAACTGATAACAACTTCAATATAATTCATAAACTTTACAGTTTTACTTTTCTTCTCCCTCACATTTTAGGTTATTTTTGTTATAATGCACATTTTTTTAATATTATGTAACTAATAACAGATTATTGTAGTCATGGTTATTTTTACTACTATTTTTTAGTTTTCAAACTAAAATTATGTGTGAATTATGCACCACTGTTACCATATAGTAGAATCTAACTATGACTATACATTGATCATTACCAGTGAGATTTACAGCTACCTTCTTATGTTTTATGATGTTAGTTAGCATTCTGTTACTTGTACTCAAAGAACTTGCTTTAGTATTTCTTATAAGGCAGGTATGGTGATAATGTGATCCCTCAGCTTTTGTTGGTTTGAGAAAGTCTTTATCCCTCCTTTGTCTCTGCAGAACAGCTTGAGTGTAGAATTCTTGGCTGAGACGTATTTTCTTCCACTGTTTTAAATATGTCATCCCGTTCTCCCCTGCCCTAAAGGTGTTTTTGTTGAGAAGCCTACGGATAGCCTTACGGAAGTTCCCTTGTAGGTATTTCTTCTTTTTTCTCTTGCTGCTCTTAAACCTCTTTCTTTGTCTTTGACTTTTGACAGTTTAATTATAATGTGTCTCAGGGTGGCCCTATTCGGGTTCAACCTATTTGGGGTCCTATGGACCTCAGAGATCTGGATGTTTTGTTTCTCTCCCCAGTTTCCGTAAGTTTTCAGCCATTATTGCTTTAAATATACTTTCTGTCCATTTTTTTTCTCTTCTCCTTCTGGAATTTTCATAATGTGAATATTGTTTATATTAATGGTGTCCTATAATTCGCATATAGACTTTCTCTACTCTTTATAATTAATTAATTAATTTTTTGCTCTTTTGACTGTATGATTTCCAATGTCTTATCCTCCAGGTTACTGATTCTGTCCTTTGCATCGTCAAATCTACTTTTGAAACTGCTGATTGAATTTTCAGTTCAATTATTATCTTTTTCAGTGCTAGGAATTCTGTTAATTTATTTTTTGTTTGTGGTTGCTATTTTCTTATTAAATGCCTCATTTTGTCCATGCATTATTTTCCTAATTTTGTGTAGTTGTCTGTGTTTTCTTGTAGGTCACGAAACTTGCTTAAGATGATTACTCTGATTTCTTTGTCAGACAGTTCACAAATCTGCATTTCTTTAGGGTCAGTTATTAAAGCTTTTATTAGTTTCCTTTGGTGGCATCATATTCACCTGATTTTTTGTGATCCTTGCCTGTTTATACGTGTATCTACATATGAGTATTCAGGATCCTCTCTCATACTTCACAGGTTTGCTTTGGCAGAGATAGTTCATCACCAACAAGTTCAGGTTGGGTTTTGGGTGTGTCTGCTGGTAATGTCCTTGGGCAGGTGGGGCCTGCTTTGATGGTTTATTTTTGGGTAAGGCAACTGTTTAAGCTCTGAGGTTGGGGGTAGGGGTAGGGGGCACCACTGGCTGACAATAGTTGAATAGGACAGCTGGGTTGATTCCCTACCCAAGTGAAGATATAAGATGGGCTCCACAGTTTCCTGAATTCTCCAGTCAGGCTTACTAGATGGCCAGAGCTGGGTACTAAATTAAGTAGTAAATGGGGCTATGAATTAGCTCTCCTGCCCTGGCAGGGCAGCAAGACAGGACCCAGGCACATACATCTCATTGTCTGGGGGCCTGAACCAGTCCAGAGTGTGCACTTAATTCCCTGGTCAAGTGAGGCCACCACTTTTGCTATGAAGATGGAAGTAGCCATGAACTGTAATCTCTGTTCAAGTGCCGCTGTACAGAGGGCTGCTGAACTGGTGATGGAGCTTTCTGTATGCTCTGGTTAGGTTCCCTGGGTGGACAGGCTAAAGGCTGTACTCAGCAATGAGTGGGACTACAAATAACATTCCTTACCTGGATGCAGGGGGAGAAATAGCTCTAAAGCTAGTAAAGCTCTTTGTTTTCTTCCCGCAAGCCAGCCCACATCCCCAGTTCCCTAACCAAGCAGGACCACTGGCTCTGGTATGCAAATGCTTAGCTCTGCCTTCCCACCTGGAGGCTCATGTCCCTCTGGATGACTGCTTCCAGGAGCTGTCACCAGCCCTTCAGGTCAGATGAAGCCACAGTAGGGCTATGTCTCAGCTCTCTTGCCTGGGTAGGAGTGGGAGGGAACACTCCAGACTGCCCTCAGTTTCCCAGGTAAGTTCTCTGATTGGGAGGGGCTGGGAGCTACCCTCAGCCTTGGCTAGGAATTAATCCCACTGCCTGTGTATAGCGCCAGAACACTCCGTGCCTGGTAATGGCTTTGCTCTGGGGGTGATCAGCTCTGCCCATTTACTCTCAGCCCAAGTGCCACTGGGCTGCACTGCTTCCAGGAGTTGTCACCATCCCTTCTGGTTGTATGGGGCCAGAAGATACTCTCCACAGTGGATGGGTCTATGATTCAGCTCCTTGCCTTGGGCAAACTAGGCTCTAGGGCTGACAAAACTTGTTTGAGGAGCTGAATCAGGCAGATCTGCACACAACTGAGTTTCCTGGTCAGAATGTGTCCCAGACTTGGATCTGCCGATGAGCAAAGTCTCTGGTTGGCATTACTACTTGGGTTCTGCAGGAATGAACTTGGTCTGCCAAGATCTACGTGCTGGTTGTTCAAGCTTTGCTCCTTCACAGCCGTATTGTAGATGCCACTGCAATCCTTGTGGTACAGGATCAGAATAGGGCCTTTCACAAAGCAACCCCCAATGCCTAGGTTGGGGGTGGGGGGGCTAGTTTTTCTCTCAAGTTCTCTTTTCCCACTAGAGAAACCAGAGGCTGAGGGAAGAACTCTCCACGTGGTGCTGGGCTGGTCTAGGGGAGAGGCAGCATAGTCAGCTTGTAGCCTCTTCTCCTTACCCTTCTCTTGGTCTCTGTGGTATAGGGGATCTTTTTTTTTTTAATGGGTGCAATTTTATTAACTCCAGGTACATAATATAACTGGTATTTCATATCTAAAGATAACAATCCAACAAGTTATAATTTCAGGTCATACGTACTATAATATAAGTTAATGAACTAGCTTGATAAAAGATACAAAAATTTTTCATGGGTGTGGGAAGATGTGGTCATGAGACTTCATTGTAAGGGAAGATTTAGAATATATTAAAGATTTTTAAAACCTACAGATGACATTTAAAAATGTACACTGTTAATTAAGTTCTTGCTTAGATAATCAGCATTTTATCTTCATTCATCAGAAGCCTGAAGTGTAGAGTAGCTTTCTTCTTACACCTGTCTCTGAGCTCTTTAATATTTTCCAAGAGATCCTCAGACATGTATTCTTCATATTCTCTATCAGCTTTAGCAGTCTGTTCCTCAAGATGTTTCTCTGCAGATCTTGCATGTGTAGCAACCATCTCTAAGAGATGCTGCAAATCATTTCCCACTTTTTCATCTTTAGTATGGTGTCTCTTAGCTCTTGAACTTCTCCAAGATAGATACACATTCACCCCTAACCTTTTTTTATAATATCAACAATCTCCTTTATGACTTCATTAATTGGATCTGTCATAAATGCTGTGAAGTCATGTACAACATATAGACACAGTTTTCTCCAGGAGGAATTTATTGTTTTGAGGCTTGATGGATATCATGGAATTTTCCATTGGCAATGGCATCTCCACTGGTATAATCCTTCCAGACTTTCATAATGTTCTCTCTGTCGGGGTTCTCTTCCATGTTGATAATCCTTTCCATAGAGTATATGGGTATAATGAGCCTTAAAAATCCTTATGACCCCTGATCTAGAGGCTGAAGTGGAGACATTGTGTTCAGCAGCATATATACCATGTCATTGCCTTCATTGTTCAACTTGTGGGGTTCTGGGTAGCCAGGAGCATTGTCCAATATCAAAAGAACTTTAAAAGGCAGTTCCTTACTTCCTGACTTCAGGGGAAAATTATCAATGGAACCAATCTAGAGAAAGGGTTCTCATTATCCAAGCCTTCATATTGTGCAACCAAAACGTTGGCAACTGGTATGTTACCTTTTTCCTTCAAGGCTCAGGGTTAAACAGCTTTGTAGATAAAGGCAACTGTGATCATGAACCTGACTACATTTAGACAAAACAGTAGAGTTAACCTGTTCTTTCCTGCCTAAAATCCTGGTGCTTGCTTCTCTTCCTTACTAATAAATGTCCTTTGTGGCATTTTTTTTTTCCCAGTATGGGGCACTTTGGTCTGTCTTAAGAACCTATTCAGGCAGATGACCTTTCTCTTCAGTGATTTTCTTAGTAGCATCTGGGAACTCATCTGTAGCTTCTTGGTCAGCAGAAGCTGCTGCTTCCATTATTTTGACATTTTTTAAGCCAAACCTCTATCTAAAATTACCAAACCATTCTTTGCTGGAACTAAATTCTCCTGCTTTATCTTACACCTTCTTTTTGCTTTAAGTTGTCATATAATGACTTTGCTTTTTCTCAAATCATATTAGAATCTATACGTATGTGTTTCTAAAAGAAATCCTGCACCAACATTTTCAATAAAAGATTAAAAAAAGATATTTTGCAAAATATACAAGGTTTTCATGCCTGCTAACGTAGCTGCAGTGATGGCGTCACAAATTTCCTTTCCTTTTTTCACTATGGTTTTTAAGCTGGATTCATTTATCTTGAAATGACGGGCAACTGAAGGTGCAGACCTCAATCTATGGTACATATCAAGGAATCAACTTTTTCTTGTAATGTCATGACTTTTCTCTGTGTCTTGGGAGCACTTGCAGAATCCATTAGTGGCCCTTTGTATTGGTCCTGTGGTGTTATTCAAGGTTTAAGGTATTGCACTAAAGATGATGAAAAATACAAGAGAATCATGAGAGATCACTCCTTACTGTGATACACAGTTTACTGTGTGCTCACTTGGAGATGATTAGCATTACCCAGTGTTTTAAGTGGATACTTAGAACATTTGATCTTGCCACAACAGCAACCGGAGGTGGCTACGAAATTATTACAGGAGTACAGTATGTACTACAGTTGATTTTATGCAGTTATGATTTAATGCTGCATCTTTACATTTGTTCACATCTTTAGACTGTGAATAGCACCGTGTATGATCTGTGTTTGTGTGCATAGGTTTGATAAACTTTAACTTTTTATGAGAGTTTTGTGTATGTTTTATAGTAGTAAATGATAAAGTAGTATCCATATATTTTATGCATTCATGACATACCTAAATTACTTTTCCCATACTTCTAGACCATAGTTTTTTTTTCAATTTTCTCAAACTATCACAGATCTTCCCAGAAATTTCCGATATATTTATTGAAAAATATCCACATATGGGTGGACCCATGCAGTTCAAACCATGTTATTCAAGGGTCATCTGTATTCTTGACTATGAGTTTCAGTCCTTCCAACATTTAAGTGTTAAATCTCCTTCCCTTTATTAAGTGGTCATAATAGAATATATATTTTAATATTTTACTTGCAGAATTAAAAAGTAATAGCCCAATACAGGTATTCAATATTTTATTTTTATTATACAGCACTTAAAATTCGAGTAATGCTATCAAGCATTCCTTAACACAAGGTATAGAATTAGAGGAACTAAGATTATTTAGTTGTAAGAAACAGAAACTTGAGTTTTGAAGGAATTCATGGGTTTGCTAGCTGGTCTCCAATGACACTTGAAAGAACAACGTCTCCCACTCCTCATGCTCCTGTGTAGTTACCTTCCTTTAATCTGGGTTCATTCTGTGACTCATTGGTAACTAACAGAACTCGGCCAACCCCGCGCTATTGGGTTTCTAAGGCAGGGTGAGAAGCAGCTTTACAGCTTTCAGCTTGTACTCTTGGGGCATCTGCTCTGAGGGAAGCCAGCCACCTTGTAAGAAGTCTGACCGTTCTGTGAACTGACTTGCAGTGAGGAACCTGAACTAGCCATGGGACGGGCCACACGAAGAAAAAGAGCCAATTCCAGCCTGCCGAGGTCCCTGACGTGTGAGTAGAGAAACCAGCCAGGAGATGTAATATGGAGAAGAAATGAGGAATCTGGATCACAGCCAGAACTGACATATAAATTCCTCAAACCATCTTTAGCTATTGCCGCCATGTAAGCTGACAGCCCAGTCACAGTGGAGCAGAAACTAGACGTGCACTCTGTGCCCTGCCCTACTTCCTAACTTAGAGAACCGTAAGTTAAATAAAATTATTTTTATTTTATGCCACTGTACTCTGAAGTGGTTTGCTATGAGTCAACAGATGATCAGAACAAGTGTAATAACATAGAATAGCTCTTAGAATTAAAAGAAAAGCTTGAGAAGCAGGCTCTGAAAATAAAAGGAGCGGAGATCTCTGGAAACTTTAGTAACAGAAACCAGTGGAAACTCTCTTCTGGACCACCCTCACATACTACCGTTGTCAATCACTGAATTACTCTACTCAAGGTTAAACTCCAGGGAGAAACAATCTGATGGGAACAGCTTATGAATTGTTTCCATTCCTTATATCCAGAGTGGATTCATCCCAGCTGAATTACTTGGGCTAAGAGTTAGGGAAGGATTCTTTGCTGAAGCAAAATCAAGATGCCCTACCAGTTAACGGAAAAATGCATTAGGGCCAAGAAAACAACAACCCACCCAAATAATTGCAAACATAAAAAGATCTTAATTACTACTTTTTTATTTGACCCCTTTGGCTTAGAGGTGGAGCATGCTTAAAGTCACTCAAAATGCAAAGTGGCAGCTTTCAAAGAGATTTGTATTTGAGCTAATTCCTAAATGTTAGCTCCTAAGGGAAAAAAAAAGTAACATTTTATTGTCTGAAAGAACTTGAACTTAATCTGTGTCTAACGCTTAAGCAAAGAGAATTGCCCTCATGCAGCCTTTGGAGGAATCCACCTGAGTTTCATTTGTCTGACCATTCACAGTGCAATCACATTCCACCACAGGATGCTTTGTGAGCTAACAGCTGATGAGTTTCACAGCAGAGGAGAGTACAAAGCAGTTCATCATCATTTGTTTTTGTAATTGCTTAGAGCCAAGTACCTTTCATTATGTTCAGCGAACCCTCTATATCCATGCAGGGGAGGCCACCATGAGCACAGTGGGCTGGGTTACGAGTCAAGAGAACAGCTTCCTTTTGCTTTGGGAAGAGAGACCCATGAGTTACAAAACTCCCTATGATTAGAGATAATCTGCATGGATGGGTGGGGTCTTCTAGTTTAAAAGATTCTGCTGTGTGGGATTTTAAGGGACAAAGGAGATACATTGTACAAAATCTACTCTTTTCTTTTTCCAGAATTATACTTTCTAGATTAATTATACCTTTATCTACATGATCCCGTTTTTACATATTTTTCAAAGGAGGAAATATTCAAGCAACGTATTAACACTGGATTTAAATGCAGTAAATATCTATAAGGTCTTTGTTAACTGCCAGGTGTGGTGCTAGGCACTGAGGTACAAAGAAGGACAAGACACGTGAGATGTCAGACTTCATGGATGTTACATTCTATTGGGGGAAGCAAGCAACAAAGAATTTTAGATAGTGATAAATGCTAAAAGGGAAATAACGTAGCTTGTGAAAGAGATTATGAGGTAGAAAGTGCCCAGGGAACTAAGGATCCACCTCTCTGAGTTGGTGACAATTTAGCTGAGATCTAAAGGATTAGACGAAGTGATTCAGAGGGAGAACCTTGCAGGCAGATGACACCATGAGCATAGACAGCATCCCTGGGCAGAGGGCAAAGCTCAACCTACAAACTGATAGAAAGCTGGTATGTCTGCATCTGCACAGGGACTAACCAGGCGTGGCTTGGCAGGCCATGCTAAGGAGTATGGACTTTATTCTGTTTGCATTCAGAGCCCATTAGAATGATTCAAGTGGGAGACGTGTTGTGGTTTGATTAACATATTTGAAAAATCACTAGCTCCTATGTAGAAGGTTAACTGAAGTAGTCAGACTGGAATCAGGAAGACCAGTGGAAAGATTACTTAAGAAATACAGGTGATGTAGTGTTGGCTTAGACTAAGATGATGACAGCGGCAATGGAGAAGAGTCAACAAATAAAAGATGTATTTTGGAGGTAGAGTAAACATTGGAGGAAGGATGGAGAGTAGAAAAGTCAAAAGTATGGTCAGGACAGGATGGGGCAAGGATGACTTGCTGATTTTTATTTTAATGACCAGGTGGTTAGTAATTCTAACTGTTGGGTTGGGAAAGGTATGGAGGCCAATACTCTGCAGGGGGAAAAAAATCAAAAGGTTTGTGTTGGGCTAAACATGAGATAACTAAGAGACAGCCAGGTAGAGATGTCAAGAAGGAAGATGAATATATCAACCTTGAATTTGGATTTAAAGTGAAAATCTGCAGGAAGACCCCAAAGTCAGCATGGAACTACTGTGAGGACAGCTGGCTGTACTGCCTGCTATGGCCTGAATGTTTGTGCCCCACAAAATGCCGATGTTGAAATCCTGACCCCCAGAGGTCATGGTATTAGAGGTGGGGCCTGTGGGAGGAGCTTAAGCATGAGAATGGATCCTTAGGAATGGGATTAGTGTCTTAGAAAAGAGGACCCAGAGAGATTCTTCGCCTTTTTTAGCTGTGAGACCATATAAAGAAGAGTCTGAAACCAGACGAAAGCCCTCACCCAACCATACTAGCATCCTGATCTGAGACTTCCAGTGTCCAGACCTGTGATACTTACATTTCTGCTTTTTGTAAGTTTAGAAGCTAAGTCGTCTGTGGTGGTTTGTAGGAGCAGCCCCAATGGACTGCTGAGAGTCTCCAGGACAGTTTTCCTTCAGCGTCATTTAGGGGCATCAGGATGACCTAGAGAGCATGATAAAAATGCCCACGCCTGAGTCCCACATGCTGGATCCGAATCTCCACGGCGGCCCCATGAATATGTACTTTTTACATCTCCTTCTAATGCCTTCCAAAGTTTGAAGACCTCTGCTCTGAGGTAATTTTTTAGGAAATTCTAATTTCTTGACCCATCTTTTCTCCAAGTTAGAGCTATTTCCTTGAAATTGTTTATAAGTGATACAGCAGTGCTCCCATTTCCTGATTTGGTTCTCTCCTATCCGGAGACAGGAGGAGAAGCCCAGCAGGCACTGGGAGTTCACTGCATCCTCTGGCTTTGTTCCACTGTCACTTTCCATTGTGAACAGAAGTGGCTGGAGGAGATAGATAAGTTGTGAGTGTTATTTTTTTATTAAAATCCCCCCAGGCTAGCCAATGGTTAGAGTAACAAAAAGAAAAATTTCAATTTTTTGACTGAAAGGCGTGCCACTTTGACTCCTAGACGATTGGGAGTAGAAAAGACTTTGGAAACAGCCTACTGGGTAAGCTGGCAGGATCCTGGTTTCTGCATTTACTAACTGGGTGCCCTTGGGCAAGTTACTTCATGTTTCATACCTGAGTTTACTACTCTGTAAATGAAGGAAATGGTAATACCTAGCTCACAGGGTTGTAAAGTAATAGAACAAAGCTGATCCAAAACTACCCATAATCATAAAGCCATATAATTTTTGAGCCAGTAGGGACTATAAATGCCATCCAATATGCTCACACTGCAGATAAGGAAAGGAATACTCACAGCTGGTTTGGTGGCAAATGAGAACTAGAAGCCAGGTTTTAAGGGATTCCATCACTATAGTTTGTTACGTCAAAAATTTGATTTTACTCAATGTCCATTTCTTTGGGTAAACCATAGATCAGTTTGGAGAAGGACCCTTTGCTGATAAATTTAAAAGAATAAAATGTCCTTCCACGCTGCAAAAGAGCATAAATGCTTTCAGAGGATTGCCTGGCTCTCTGCACTGAAGTTTTGCATGTGAATTGTTGGCCCATTGTGTGGTCAGGCTAAGTCCTCATTCAAGTTCGTTGTCTGGAAGCATTTTAGAACAAGTAGGGAAAACAGGCAGGTAAGCATAGGGTGATCAATTCAGAAAACCAGTGTCAGGTTCCACTGTGTGGGGACCATCAACCAAACACCTCTGATGCTCACAGACTTTGTGACGTCACAGGAAAAGCCAAGAACAGCAACTCTCTGAAACTGCAAATAACACCCGGGCTCTGCTCATAACTTGCTGCCTTATTTCTGCCTTGATATTTGGGGCCAGTTCTGTGCTTTGTTTCTCTTGAGGCCTTTTCCTCTTCTTTCTCATCTCTTTCTTTGGCTTTTGGTCAGGCTTGCTTATGAATCCTGGAGAAGTCCCATTTTGGGGACAGAATCTGTAAGAATGAAAATTGGTTTCTAAGGAGCCTCTGAACACTAGCCATGTAGTAACTGTCACTGGAGTTGCCGTTCTCCTCTGATGGACTGCTTGTGCCTTATGTCCGACAGTAACGAGTTCCACTCATCAAACCGAGGAGCAAATGCTATTTCCCTCCCTCCCTCCTCCCTGACAAGGGGAGGGGTCCTAACCCTCAGCCTGGGTACTGACAGCACTGAATAGGAGCAGAATAACAAGGAAACCTGGAAGGTTAATTAAGGCGGTACCCAAGAATTGTTTTTAAATGAATTTAATTAACCTCTGATCTCTTAAAATTAGACTATGTTACAAATGGAATGAAGGCCGATTTTTTTTCTCCTTTTTTTTTAAACTTCATCTTAGAAAAGAGAAACTGAGCAAGTCTCTGGGTAAAATATAGTGGGGAGGGGGTTAATTACCACCTGGACTTTTTCAAATCTGCCTTTATTCCCTATGTATCTCAGAATGGATGGTTTTCATTCTTGGAGGGAGAATCTGTAACATTAACATCTGGTGCTGTTGTCAATCCCCCAGGTTTCTGATAGCATACTCCCTAACCGAATGAATGTGCTGTGCACCCCTTGGCATGATTAGGGACAAGAAATACAGTGAAGAAAGGCGATGAGTATGGTTAAGAGAGTGATTCAGACTGCGCGAGTCCAAAATCAGCCCCTATTACTTCCTAGCAGTTTGGCCTTCAGCAAATTACTGAACTTCCTCTCTGTGACTCATTTTCTCCTCGCTATAAAATAGGGGGTTCCAAGAGCATGCAGCATAGGGGATTGTGAGAAGAATTAAAGGACATAATGCCATAATGCTTGTAAACTACTGAGTACCAGACCTGGAATATGGTAAGATGTTAACAAATGCTTATTGCTTGACAGGGTTGGGTTTTTTGTTGTTGCTTGTTTTTTTTGTTTGTTTGTTTGTTTTGTTTTGTTTTGCTTTGTTTTGTTCTAACATGGGGCCCATGACACCTGGAAATAGAGTTCCACTCATGGGACTCAGGGGGCCCCTTAAACACTCTGAAAATATATGCCTACTTTTTTGCTACGTGTGTGTTCTTTCTGGGGGAGGAAGTTTACTTTTCAAGAATTACTTAAAAGAGGTCTGTGACCCCAGTGTGGTAAACAAACACTCCTGTAGGATGTCAGCTTCAGAGATCTCGTCAGATCTGTTTGAGCACTGCGGTCAATACAATGACGCCACAGCCTGCTGATTACTGATCACTATGACAGATTCTTGAGCAGTAAAGGCTCCTGCAGGCCACCCTGTCCGATCCCTTTCCATCCTTCTCCCTGGCCCAGGCTGGCTCAAATGGCAAGAACACCAGCGGCGGTACTCTGCAAGTCATGTCCCTAGGCCCTGGAGTGCTGAAGGAAGGCTTCCCATACAAGGTGGGGCTTGAGTTGAAAAGTGGAAGAAAAGCCTAGAGTCAGTGTGGGCTGGAGTAGGATGCTGTGTACCATGGGTAACCTTTGGTAGTAGAGGATATTATTTTAAGTTAAAACACAGATGCCCTTTATAAAATTGTAATAGTTCTGTACATATTTTAATGTATATTAGAAAAATATAGGTATTATAGTGAACACAGTGTGATTATATTGATATTAAAGCTTAGTACATAGCTCTGGTAGGTATTTATGTTTTTTTAAGTGAGTCAAATACTCATATTCACACATAAATGTCTTAAGAACATAGCTGCAATTCAGACATGGCAGAATTAGGACAGTGGAACATGCACAGCTGAGGTTTCAGAAACAGAGGAGCACAGGTGTTCAGGCATTCCTGGAAGGGGAACTTTGTCCCAAGTCATGGAGGCCAGAACACATTTGGAATATTCTAGAGATAGGAGAGTGAGTCATTTTCCTGAAATGGATGAATGGTCATTCCATGTGGCCCCCTGAGGTTCCCTGGAGACGTCAGTGCTGAGAGGAAAGTGGTAAATCAGTGTTCCTTGGCAGTATTACCACGCATGTTAATTTGTGTAGAAGACATACAGCCATTCCTTCCATTCTTCAGTTACTCAACAAAAGTAATAGAGACCCTCCTATTTAACAAAATTTTCCTTCCCTAGCTGCTAAAGGAAAGTGTGTGTAGAGGGCGCAAGCCTTACACCTAGGGTGACCACCAGATTTTAGGACAGAGAGACTGATGGACTGACACCTAAGCTCCACCCTCTTCTTGCTCTGTAAACATACCAAGTGCTTTTACAGGGAATGGTCTTGCACATGCCTTGATCTCAGCCTAAAGTGCTTCCCTCCTTCCCCTGCCCCGCTACTTCATGTGTCTAGCTCCTTCTCAAGCATTGGTCTCAGCAACACTTCACCCCCTCAAAGAGGCTTTCTAATCACCAGTTTTAGGCTGGGATACTCTTTACTTAGTAAGTAACTGTATTAATAATCATCTTGGGAAAAAGTCCTTTTTGCACATAAAAGCATTTTGGTCAGGGTGAATAAAAGTAGGACCTTAATGTACACACAAGTATTCAATTCATTTGTCCAACTGTAAAATATCATTGAAGATTGCTTTAATAAAATGAAAGTTTAATTCTGTGACTTTACTGGGTGCATTCATTAGTTCTAACAGGTTTTTGTTGAAGACTGTAGGGTTTTCTATATATGGTATCATGTCATCTGCCAATAGTGATAGTTTTCCTCCTTCCCTTCAAATTTAGATGCCTTTTCTTTCTTTTTCTTGTCTGATTGTTATGGCTAAAACTTCCAATAAAGTGGTGGTAGTGTGCATCTTTGTTTTGTTCCTAAATTTAGAGAAAAGGCTTTCAGCTTTTCACCACTGAGTATTATGTTGGGTGTGCATGTGTCATAAATGGCCTTTGTTATGTTGAAATACGGTCCCTCTGTACCCAATTTGATGAAAGTTTTTATTATGAATAGATGTTGAATTTTATCAAGTGCTTTTTCTGCATCTATTGAGATGATCATGTGATCTCTGTCCTTTCTGTTGATAGTGTGGTGTATCACATCGATTAATTTGTGAATACTGAACCATGCTTGCATCCCTGGAATAAACTCTTCTTGATCGTAGTGTATAATAACCCTTTTTATTATATTGTCAGATTCTATTTGCTAATATTTTGTTGAGGATTTTTGCATCTATAGTCATCAAAGATATTGGCCTTTAATTTTCTTTTTTTGTAGTGTCTTTTTCTGGTTTTGGTATCAAGGTAATGGTGGCCTCATAGAATGAATTTGGGAGATTAATATACAGAAGTCTGTTTCTTTTCTATACACTAATAATGAACTGTCAGAAAGAGAAAGTAAAAAACTAATCCCATTTAAAATCATATCAAAAAGAATAGAATACCTAGGAATAAACAATCAAGGTGGTAAAATACCTTACTATGAAAACTATAAAACAGACATACAGAGAGCCCAGAAATAAATCCATGCACCTACGGTCAGTTAATCTACAAAAAAGGAAGCAACAGAACATGCTTGGAAAAATGGTAAGCTACATATAAAACAATTATACTAGAACATTTCTTCACATCATATGAAAATTAAGCTCAAAGTTGATTAAAGATCTAAATGTAAGACATGAAACCATAAAAATCCTGGAAGAGAACATAGGCAGAACACTCTTTCAAATAAACTGTAGCAGTTTTTTTGGATCAGTTTCCTAAGTCAAAAGAAACAAAGGCAAAAATAAACAAATGAGACCTAATTTAACTTGAATCTTTTGTGCAGCAAAGGAAACCATGGTCAAAACAAAAACACAACCTACTGAATGGGAGAAAACATTTGTAAGTGATATGACCAATAAAAGGTTAATATCCAAAATACATAAACAGCTCATACAGCTCAATATCAAAAAACAAACACCACAATCAAAAAAGGGGTAGACAACAGGCACATGGAAAAATGCTCAGTATCGCTAATTATCAGAGAAATGCAAATCAAAACTACAGTGTATCACCTCACAGCAGTCAGAATGGCCATCATTCAAAAGTCTACAAACAATAAATGCTGGAGAGGATGTGGAGAAAAGGGAACCCTCCTACACTGCTGGTGGGAATGTAAATTAGTGCAGCCACTATGAAGGACAGTATGGAGGTTCCTTAAAAAACTAAAACTGGACTTACCAATATGATCACATGTATGTTCATGTTTGACTGAAGCATTATGCTGTACACAAGAAATTGATAGACTGTAACTGACTATACTTCAGTTAAAAAGGGGGGGGAAGCAGAAAATCTGAATAGGCATTTTTCCAAAGAAGACATTCAGATGGCTACAGGCACATAAAAAGTTTCTCAATATCTCTAAAATGCAAATCAAAACCATAATGAGATATTATCTCACACCTGTCAAAATGGCTGTCATTAGAAGTCTACAAATAACAAATGTTGGCAAGGATATGGGGGAAAAAAGAACCTTTTGTACCTTGTTGGTGGGAATGCAAATTGGTGCAGCCACTATGGAAAACAGAAGTTCCTCAAAAAACTAAAAACAGAACTACCATATAACCCAGTGTTACACTTCTGGGTACACATCCGAAGAAAACAAAAACACTAATTTGAAAAGATACATGCACCTCAATGTTCACAGCAGCATTATTTACAATAACCAAGATACGGAAGCAGCCTACTTGTTTATCAGCAGATAAATGGATAAAGATGTGTGTGTACACACTAGATTGCTACTCATCCATAAAAAGAAATAAATTTTGCCATTTGCAACAACGTACATGGACCTAGAGAAAACTATGAAAAAAGTCAGACAGAGAAAGACAGATAATTCTGTTATCACCTATATGTGGAATCTATAAAATAAAACAAAAGAAAGCATATAACAAAACAGAGCCAGACTCACAGAAAACAAACTATTGGTTACCAGTAGGGAGACAAGAGAGGACAGGGGAAAAGTTGGGGATATGGGATTGAGATACAAACTACTGTGTATAAAATAGACAAACAACAAGGCACAGGGAAACATAGTTTGTTTTGTAATAACTTTAAATGGAGTATAAACTCAAAATATTGAATCACTATGTTGTACACCTGAAACTAGTATAATATTGTAAGTCAATTATATTTCAATTAAAAATAAGTTTAAGACTAGAGAGAACTTTGATAACCCAGTATGACTGCTGATTCAAGGTTAGCAGGGCAGGAGGGAAGATACCAAAGGCATGAGAACAAAGACCCTGACATTTTCCCATTACACACGTGTTCTCAGAGGCAGAGGTTTATGTATTCTCAACTCAGAAGTGGATTATAGCAGCATATTCCAAAGCCACACTCACTGCCCTCTCTGAGCATCCAGATGGCAATAGGCTGAGCATGGCCGGTTGCCCACCTTGTCGAGCATCTGCCAATCCCAACCATTGTTTCATCATGTTCCTGCTTCCCTTGAATGTTTAAATTGAAGCCTCTTAACTTGACTTGAAGGCAAGATCACATGCAATATGAATGATGTTTGGATGGAAGCTGTGATTCTAAATAAAATGGTATCAGAATTATCCCCTCCAAAGTTATACACACAGAGGTATTTTAGGAGTTTTAAAAATTTTAATTGTGGCTTCAAAGTCCCTTTCAAATGTCAGAATTAATTCGTTCCTTGTTAATTATGTGACTGAGGCAGAAAAATAGCTGAATGCTACTGGTTCTGCGACCTTCCCAACTGACTATACAGGCAGAGAATTGGTTTCACTAGTAAACAACAATGTCATAAGAAAAACCCCCCACAACTTTCATACCTATTATCCTTGTAAACTGGGAAGACATCTGCCTTTCCCTGCCTCCTTCAAAACACAGGCAGATGGAGGTCTAAATTACAGCATCCTAGGAATGTATGTTCTGAATTCTCTTGTCCCGAGTATGTTGGCAACTGGAGCCAAGAACCCTTATGAAGTTCAGCCCAGTAATCCTGTTCTAGAAATCTTTCCTAAGGAAATAATTAGAGTTACTATGAGGTTGTTAGCAATGATAGTTATTTTATTACTATACGTAAGAGTCAAAACGTAAAAGCAAAATAAGTCTTTTAAATAGAGAAATGAATACGTAAAATATTCAGTTATTAAAAATCATAGATTCAGATATTTTATAGTGTTTTAGTCTGCTAAAAAATCAATGATTAAAACTAGACAGTCTAATTTTGTAATAGTATGGGCTAAGTCTGATCTGTTTATCACCAAATTCCTCATATTTAGAAAAATGCCAGAAACAAAGAAGTTTCCTCCTTCCTTCCTTCCATAATAATTATAAACTAGTGAATAAAGTAATGAATACATGAATAGTATGCTGCATTTATCAATAAAGAAACAAAAGACTGGAATAGACTCCAGCAAAGTATTAATAATAAAGTGTGGGATCTCAAGTGATTTTATATTTTTATTTCAAGTATTTCTGTGTTTTCTCAATTTTCAATGACTATGTGTAACCTCCATTAAAAGCAAATTTTGAGACATTAAGGAAACTTAAGTTGTTACTCTTCAACTCTTCTACAAAGTTTGAACAATTGCTTCTATCTTGGATTTTGTTCATAAAAGGGATATTTTGGAAAATGAGTGATTTTATTTTAATTTTTTGGTATATATATATATATAATTGAAGTATAGTCAATTTACAATGTTGTGTCAACTTCTGGTGTACAGTACAATGCCTCAGTCATACATGAACATACATATTTGTTTTCATATTTCTTTTTTGTTGCTACAAGATATTGAATATAGTTTCCTATGCTATACAGCATGAACTTGTTGTTTATCTCTTCTATATATGTGTCAGTTAGTATCTGCAGATCTCTTAACTCGCAATTTATCCCCTCTCACCCACCTCCCCTCCGGTAACCAAAAGTTTGTTTTCTATGTCTGAGAGTCTGTTTCTGTTTTGCAAATAAGTTTTTTTTTATTCCACATGTAAGTGATAATATGGTATTCTTCTTTCTCTTTCTGGCTTATTTCATTTAGAATGACAATCTCCAGGTCCATCCATGTTGCTGCCAATGGCATTGGTTTATTTATTTTTTATGGCCGAGTAATATTCCATTGTATAAATATACCACAGCTTCTTTATCCAGTCATCTATCGATGGACATTTAGGTTGTTTCCATGTCTTGGCTATTGTAAATAGTGCTGCTATGAACACTGGGGTGCAGGTGTCTTTTTGAATTAAGGTTCCCTCTGGATATATGGCCAGGAGTGAGACTGCTGGATCATATGGTAAGTTTATTTTTAGTCTTTTGAGGAATCTCCATACTGTTTTCCACAATGGTTGCACAAAACTGCATTCTGACCAACAGTGTAGGATGGTTCCCTTTTCTCTACACCCTCTCCAGCATTTATTGTTTGTGGACTTTTGAATGATGGCCATTCTGACTTGTGTGAGGTGATACCTCTTTGTAGTTTTGATTTGCATTTCTCTGATAATTAGTGATATTGAGCATTTTTTCCTATGCCTACTGGCCATTTGTATGTCTTCATTGGAGAATTGCTTGTTTAGGTCTTCTGTCCATTTTTAGATTGGGTTGTTTGGTGGGTTGTTTTTTTTTTTCAAGCTGTGTGAGCTGTTTATATATTCTGGAAATTAAACCCTTGTCAGCTGCATCTTTTGCAGATATTTTCTCTGACTCTGTAGGTTGTCTTTTTTGTTTTGCTTATGGTTTCCTTTGCTGTACAAAAGCTTATGAGTTTAACTGGGTCCCATTTGTTTACTTTTGCTTTTTTTTCTATTGTTTGGGTAGACTGCCCTAGGAGAACATTGCTGAGATTTATGTCAGATAATATTTTGCCTATGTTTTCTTCTAAGAGACTTATAGTGTCTTGTCTTATGTTTAGGTCTTTAACCCATTTTGAGTTTATTTTTGTGTATAGTGTCAGGGAGTGTTCTAACTTCATTGATTTATATGCAACTGTCCAGTTTTCCCAAAACCATTTGCTGAAGAGACTGTCTTTACTCCATTGTATGTTCCTGCCTCCTTTGTCAAAAATTAATTGACTGAAAGTTTGTGGATTTATTTCTAGGCTCTCTATTCTGTTCCATTGATCCATATGTCTGCTTTTGTACCAATACCATGCTGTTTTGATTACTGTAGTTCTGTAGTATTGTCTCAAGTCTGGGAGATTTATTCCTCCAGCTTCGTTCTTTTCCATCAGTATTGCTTTGGCAATTCTGGGTCTTTTGTGATTCTGTATAAATTTTAGGATAATTTGTTCTAGTTCTGTGGAAAATGTCCTGGGTAATTTAATAGGGATCGCATTAAATCTGTAGATTGCCTTGGGCAGTATGGCCAAGAAAATGGATGAATTTAGAATGTTTTTTTGATCTTTGGAGGGTAACTGTAAACAGAGGCTGCAGTGCACCAGCCTCACTCTGATGTTGTCCTCAAGAAGATCACACGCTCTTGGGCAATTTGAAAGGAGTCCATGTAGAACTAAGAGAACTCATCCTGGAGGAATTCTCAACTTCATAAAATAATAAAGGGCCCAAGTTTTCTTTTTTTTAAGTAAATAATATCCAGTTTTTCTACTCTTCCCCATCTTTGCCTTTGTGTTTTAAGCTTTTTCAAAACCGAATAATTTTAGATTAGGTATTTTACTATTAATAGTTCAGATTTTGAACAAAATGCTGATTTATATTTAGACACAACCAGTTTCAAAATATCAGCACCATTCTATAAATGTATCTCTTTCAGTGATTGTTACTCATATTTACTTGTTTTTTTTTAAATGAAGACTTTGTTTTGCTTTTTTTCTCTCAATCTCCACGATAATCACCTTGATAAGAGAGCATAAAACAGGAGTTGAGTTCTTCTCTGTTACAGCTCTCTATCCAACACCAGCTGTGTGCAACAAATTAGATATGCTGTGGCTCTGCCTTGATTTGTGTTTTCCATAGGACCCATCGGCCTAAATGGATTACTGATGTAAATTCTACAGTAACCATGTGGCAACATGGAGAAAAGTAGAGTAGAAAGAAAAAGTAATAATAAAGTCCTATTTGCAGCAAAACTTCATGGAGGTTACCAGCTAAGGGAAATACTGCATCTGAAACCCAGAAGTACTAGTAGAGAAATTCCACATTGGCTACATAGCTGGAAAAAAAATGAATCTTCACCACAAAAAGAACAGGAGCTGTAATCCTGGGTATGGTGTGTGTATGTGAGTGTGAGTGATGAGTGTGAGTGTGTGTGTGTGTGTGTGTGGTTGCGGGGAAGAAGAATGATGCTGAAGACCTTGGAAATACTGTAAGTAGGCATGAGTTCTTATCCTCCTGACCTATAGGAAGTAAGAGAATTTCTAGTGAACACCAGACAGCAAGTTCGGCAAGGGATTGATGGAGCTCAGTCTTTTCTTAGAGGCATAGTGCAAGTTGGTCTCAACTCATTCTTGGCCTCATTCTTTATTTCTTTCTTCTTCCTTCTTTCCTCCTCCTCCTCCTCCTCCTCCTCACTTCTCCTCAAACAAACCTCATCCATCTCAGCATGAATACACATACACTGAACCCACTTATTGCCTGCCTGGAGTTTTCTCCTTCATAAATATCTCACACAAAATCCTATCTTCTCTGAGAGCATCCTTTTGAGAGCCTCTGCCCTGATTATCCCTATTATTTATTAACACCACCCCATATTTGACACTTACCTGTTCTCAACTGTTTGCTAGTTACTTTTGCTTGGTCACGTAGATCCCTCTTCCCTACTGGATTTGGAATTTATGTAAACTTTTATCATTAATTATAGTCCAATATATTCTCTTATTTGTTTGTGTATCTGACCCACTGCTATGCTTGATTTCTTAAAGATGAATGAGTAGGTCTGATCCATTCCTCCATCTCAGCATTTACCAAGGGCTTTGCCCAGTAGTTACAGAACTTAACCTCTATTGTATGAATGACTATTTCTTTCCATTTTAGATAAGAATATCTATCTGTGGGTATGTAGATTGTATGAACATGCTTCTCCTTAGTTTTGTCTGTTACTACCACTAGAAGCACCTTCTCAATGTCCATGCCACATAAGGTTGTACGTTCTTTAGGGCACTGAGATACTATCGAAAAAAACATATATATATAAACCGACAAGATATAGGGAACCTTGTTGACATCACGGCATCCAATGGCATTGTGAAAGCAAACAATGGAATATATTAAGACCAGCACTAGGAGTTTATTATTATTAAACTTTATAGTCTCTGATTGTGATATTTTCATAGTTCTGAGTCCAGCCATTTTCTGTCATAATCACCAATATCCATATTAAATAGTGAAGAAACATTGTCAGGAGAAGCAAGGTGAGCAAGCCTGCCAGTGAAGGATTTCCTTCCGATTTGGAGATTTCTGAGTTTTTATTCAAGAATCTTCTATTCTTCTGACACTCTTGGCAGACTGTCAGGTAGGACCCTCCCCTTGAGCACTGGAAAGTTTCTAGATGGACTCCAGCTCTCCTGGCACTTTGGTATTGATGTCTCGGGAGAGTACAAAAATTACATCACAGCTCCCAATTACAGCAGTAGACAGGGGACAGCAAACTTTCTGAGGCAAAAATAGAAAGTGGAGTATTAGTCTGTGACCCTGTTTAACTGACAGGCTGTTGGAAAACAAAGACGTTAAGCAGGGCAGGTCTGATTTCACACTCTCCCTTCATCTCCCCCGGTAACGCTGTCTACTGTCACTTGCTACCATTTTAAAAGGATAAAAATGTTTAAGTTCAAAACTGCAAGTCTCTTTACACAACATGGTGACAAACGTGTAGTTTGACTGAATTATTCACTTTTCAGCTAGTCATTTTGACAAAATAAGCAAGTGTCCAGAAATTATTGAACCTGGAGCTGAAAGAGAGTAAACATGAGTTCAAGGTAACTTAACCACGCTGAACTCGGTGTCCTCCCTCATCAGATGGAAATGATCCTACTTTTGCCACATTACTCAAGAGCTGTTCTGGAAATTAAAATGACAATATGGGCATGAGGGTGCTTTGGGATTTATTATGCACTATCCCCATGGAAGGCGACATTGCTACACTGAAACATGTAGTGGGCACACCAGCATCTATTTCGTCCCTCCCTCACTGTGGAATAGCCGTGCAGTCTGGAGAGGATTTATCCAGCTCCAGCTCCAGCTCCAGCTCCAGAGGTGCACTGTCATCAGCAAAAGTCAATTTACGCTTGACATTTCTATGGTCACATGGATTGATTCAAAGGTTAGCATGTAATCTAAGTTGGCCCCATTGGACTAAATGAAATCCTTTTGTTAAGTGGTTGGAAGAACAGCACTGGCTGGCTTTCTGCCTCTCAGTCCCTCCTTCCTTCTCTCCCCCACTCCCCTTCTCTTTTCCCTCTCTCCACCTCTCCTTATTCATAGCATCTTTGGCTGCCACTTTGTGGCTGAACAGGAACCAGTATTAGGATGAAACAGACACCACAGGAGACAGTAAGATAAAAAGAATGGAAATAGGGTCAACCCTCTTGCATCATCACTTTTCAAAGCCTACCTTTGAAAGACATGCTTACTGAATATGCTTAAGTATAAGGCAGTAAGATTTTTAGTCCACCACTCAAAAAAGGAAGTCTCTCAGAAAAGAAAATGATGGCTTTTATTAGCACCCTAACAAGCCTTTCATATTACAGACTATTCTCATAAATACTTAATTTTGAAAATAAATTAATACTGTTTGAGTAAGTCATTTTAGCCTAAGACTCAATCAATGCTATCTTGGAGTGTACATAAAGGTTAATTGACTGAATTTGTTTTTTAAAGGAAAAGAAAAAAAGAACATGAATTCAGTAATTATTCTTCAGAGGTATGATTCTGTAATTGAAAGTACTGAATGTCATTTTAAGAATTGTTTCACATTTTGAGGATCTATGCAATAAGTTATATTACTATAATGTATAAGTATTAATATATACACACAGTATAATATATGCAATATATACTATATATATATATATATATAGCTAGTATAATATGTATGATTTAAGGTGAATATAAGGTGAATAAGAAAAATAGCCATCAAAGCCATACAGTTAAATGCGTGTATCTTAGATAACATTTCCCTAACAGCAGACACAGATGCCAAAAGCACTTTGTCAGAAGCATGCAGCAGTCTAAACAGAGGTTAAGAATCATTTGCTCTGAGGAACTGTTAGAATGGTCAAACTTTGGTCCTAATGAGGGCAAAGGAGATGCATGTCCAGAGTTTAAATCAGGTGCTTCCATGGAAGATGAGATTGGAGAAAAGCTGTAGCCCAAATTAACAGATTACTATTAGAATACACTATTTAAAATACATGTCATTACATTAATAAATATCAGAGGTAAACTTTTATGACTTGCACATAGAATTGTCTCTACATCACGTTCAGACAGCCATTTGCAAAGCCCTCTTTGGCTGCCGCGCATCTCCAGCTCTGAGAAAACCAAGGCGCAGAACACCAGGAGGCCACACAGGGTTGGTTGGAGCCCAGTATGTGGCATCAGGGACACTCAGGTCTCCGGTCACTCTGGGACCCAGGCACATTTCTCAATCCCCACAAGCGTCCATGGTAGCCACTTTATAAATAGGTATAAAAATCAATTGACATAATGCAAGAGAAATGCTTAGCATAGCCTGGAACATCTTAGAGTCTAAGTATTTACTGAATAATGAAATGAGTGACTAGAAAGAGGAAGGGGAAGACTATTCAAGTGCTTACAAGTGATTTCCTGTGCACTGGTGGCCTCTGAAGAAAGGTCATCTGCTTGTAAGGTCTGCAGGTGACTCCTCAGTGCAGCTGTCTAAAAATTTGTGTCAAGTTCATCCTCTTTTCATTGCGTTTTACCTTCTGGCCTAGACTACTAATGGGAACACCAGAATCTTTGCTTCCGAACATTTTTATTTGACAGGCATTTCTAACCATAAATTTGGCATAGCATATGTTAGTGACATTTTGGAGGGATATTTAGTTAATGACTGTGAAGTCTTTGGAAATCTTTGGATAAAACTGTCTCTTTAACCATCAGTTACTTTAATGGAAATATTCTTTTAGCAGATGAGTCCTTTTGAAGAATTTCTTTCTCTTTGTGATGTGAGTGTTTTAAAAAATGAATTTCTAGTAGAAAATGTACAGCTCATTTTATGAAATCAAAATCAGTTTCTTCCTGAATCCACTGTTCCACCTTGATGACAATCATCTGAATTAAAAAATATGTGTAGTCTTAAATAAATGCTACAATGCTACAAAGTACAAGAATTCCTAAGATACAAGCAACTTAGCTGATCCTCGTATTTTGGATCATTTAAATCACTAAAATTACATCGTTTTGTAACTAAGTATTTAAAGGAATGGATAATAAAATGGCAGTTAACACTTATTGGGTGCTCATGATATGCTAAGCACTATTAAAAAAAAGCCTCTGCGTATTACCTCAGTTAAATATTAGAACAAGCCCATTAGATAGCATTTTTATTATTCCTATTTTATGAGTGTAAAAAGTAAATTTTAGAGAGGGATGAAGTAACAGGCCTAACACCATATAATGGAACTAGGAGTTAAGTCAGGCCGCACAATACCAGAGCCCACACTTGGCGTCACCACACTGCACTGGCTACACTCTATTCAATAGAGTATACAAACTTTGTAGTATAATAGTACTTCATGCCAAAAATAAAGCATATTGGTCTGGGGATGTGCTCTGAAGAGCTCTGCATCTAATTCTATCTTCCAGTCTTTGCTCTGAGTGCCTTTCTTCCTTCTCCCCCTTTGTCCTTCCCTCCATGGACACAGCACCTATGTGCCAGGCACAGTGCCACGTGCCAGGTTATAGAGTAATTTGATGGATACACATTGATTGGAGAAAGAAGCCAGTAAACAAACTACTATATAAGCTGTGTAAAACGTTATGCAAAAGAAAAGTACAAGTGTTTTTGCAGAGCTGTAGTTCTCAAAGTGTGGTCCTCAACTAGCAGCATCACCATCGTCTGGGAACGTGTTAGAAATGCACATTCTCCAGCCCCACCCCAGACCTACTGTTGCATCAGAAACTCTGGGGTGGAGGCCAGCCATCTGTGTCTGTAAGCCCTCCAGCTAACTCTGATACACTGAGCTTCAAGAGTCACGGCCTAGAACAAAGGCATCGGGTAGGATTTCTGAAGGTTCTAATGCCTGAGTTGAGTTTTGAAGGATAGGAATAAACTCACTGGACAAAGACCATGTTCCGAGAAAGGGAAGCAATATCGCCAGCTCCAGGGGTGTGAGGGAGCATCCCCACAGCAGGGAATTGCAAGACATTCCATAGGACTGAAGTTCAGTAGTCCTGGTGCAGGGATGGAGGGGGACATGTGGACAGATTCAGCTGGTTAAATGCAATAGATCAGATCATGAAAATTCTTGTAAGTCATGTTGATGCGATTAAATCTTATCTTTACAGGAATGGAGCATCATTGAAGGATAGAATCAGAGAAATGTGCAGTAGGGCAAGACTGGAGGTAGGAAGATCAAGTAAGAGATTATGGCATAATCGTAAGTGAGGAACAGAGAATCTAAAATTAAAAAAAAACAGCAGTGGAGGAAGAGATAAGAGGGGTATATTTTAGAGGTATTTTAGTAAAGTTATCTTAATTCATTGGGAGTGGAGGATCCAGAATAAACCCTGGGCCGTACTTCATAGATCATTCTGCACACTTCCTGCATTCTGTCCCAGGGCTTCCCTGTGCACTGTGAGGTGTGAGAATCTATCAAACTACTTGACACCCACCCAAGCACAACCTGGAAGTGAAGAGGTGTTAACTCCGTGGGCCAAATCTGTAACCATTGAGATAAGAAAGCCAGTGGATAAAGTATGCCCCTGTGTAACAACTTCCTGGGTGACAGCTTCATAACACATCTTTGTGTTAGCTCTCTCTCTCTCTCTCTCTGCTTCATCACCCCAGACCCTCACTCCTATACCATGGGCTGTACTCCCTACCCAAGCAGTAGCAATAATCCTTTGCCTCAGGCTCCGCCTTCTGGGGAGTTCCTGATAATTCTCCACTGTTACACTGAGCACTTTGTGATCATTCTACTGTATGCAGAGTATTGTGCTAGACGCTAGGGGTCAAACAATGGCCCAAATCTAGCCACAGTTATCACGAGCTGAGAATCCAGGCCATATATAGGCAGCAAACTAACAATTAAATACAGTATTGTAAGTACTCTGTTGGGGAAATGTAAGTGCTCTGGAAACCCAGAAAAAGCTGCCTTAAGAAAAAACTGGAAAGCCACGTTGAATTGGGCTAGATTTGGGCTAGACAATTGATTTGGGATTCATCACTTTATAGGTAGTCTTTGAAGTCATCAGAATGGGTAAGAGGGGAAGAAACTACAGGAGACAGTTCTGTTTGGGGAAGAGGGTGCACTGTACGAGTAAGCTCAGCCAGCCACCGTGGAGCCAAAGCAGCAGCAGTGAAGTGGTCGCTGGCCCCATGGCTCACTCGCTGCGAGACCGTGTGACAGATTCGTCATTTCTCTGACCCACTGGGCCTTCCCCAGTTCTCGTAAGGGAGTTTTAGTTTAGGTAATTTTCAGATTTCCTCTCCTCCATGGCATTTTTTTCATCCATTAGAGGGAATGTAGGGTATTATTTAAACATTATATATATATATATATATATATATATATATATATATATGTGTGTGTGTGTGTGTATATATATGTATATATATATATTCTTAAGGATGTATTTTATAGGATATGAATTAAATAAATCTCTTTTCTTCATGCAAAACAAGAAAAAATGTGTTTGCTTTCAGTTTGAGTTTCAGAGAAAAGGCATATATATAGCTCTGCAAAATATAAGCCTTCCTATTGCCATGTTTTCTAGCCATTGTACGTACGGGACAAACACACTCAGGCATGGCAAAATGGTATATGCAAAAGCAGAGGAAACAAAAGATCCTCACTGTCTGCTGCCCAGATGTTTTGCAATACTCATGCTCTTCTCTGTCAGGAAAAGTCTTGCATAATGGTGTAAAAAGCTGTTTTTTTCCATTCTCCCGAGCCTCCCTCAGAGTGCCTGGCTAAGTATCTTCCGATTCACAGATCATTTCCCTAAACAGTTTCCTTTACACTCAGCCCCACTTAGCAGCGCCAGAGATCAGAGGCTGATTGCATCTGTGCTCTGTCCCAGGAGGGCCAACACCTCACTGGAAGCTGCACTTTAAGGCAGTACAAAGCAGTGGCCTGGACCCATGCTTCTCAAACACGTGAACTGCCCGGAGAATTTGTTGGTGTGAAGATTCTGATTCAGTAGGTCTGAGGTGCAGTGGTGTGGGGAGCTGGTGCCAACCTACTTAACGGAGTCAACCATTAACCTCTTGCTTAAGTCTGTGGTCAGACTTCACACTGGGATCCTGTAATATGCCATGGCAGGATGATTTACACCGTGGAAGTCAGCAAACACTACAAAGGACCCCCTTCAAACACACCCCCTAAAAATGTTGGTTGTAAAATATTTACCAGCACACCACTGGGAATAGAGTCTGAGATGATGCATTTCTGACAAGCTGCCCCGTGATGCAAATGCTGCTGGTGTGCACGCTGACTTTGAGTAGGAAGCATTTATGGCACAGCTCTGGAGTCACAGGTCCAGGAATAAACAGTGACTATCTCTTAGACAAGTGTAACCTAAACACGTTACCTTAAGGTATTGTATCCTGCTGTATTTGGTTGCCTACTGGTCTGACATTTTCTACTCTGTCTCTCTGGGCCTCAGTTTCTCCATCTGTAAAATAGAGAATGGGGATCAACTCCTACTTCCTAGCACTGTCCCCAGGAGTAATTTTTTTAATTGAAGTACAGCTGATTTATAATATTATATTAGTTTCAGGTGTACACTAGAGTCATTCAAAAATTTTATATATTATGCTCCATTTATAGTTATTACAAAATATTAGCTATATTCCCTGATGTACAATATATCCTTGTTGCTTATTTTATACATATTAGTTTGTACCTCTGAATCCACTACCTCTATCTTGACCCTGCCCCCTTCCCTCTCCCCAATGGCAACTACTAGTTTGTTCTCTACGTCTGTGAGTCTGTTTCTATTTAGTTATATGCCCAAGTTTTATTTTTTCAATTCCACATATAAGTGATAACATACAGTATTTCACTGGGGTTTTGATTTGCATTTTCTCTGATGATTAGCAGTGTTGATCATATTTCCATGTGCCTGTTGGCCATCTTTGTCTTCTTTGGAGAAATGTCTGTTCCAGTCTTCTGCCCATTTTTCAGTTGGGTCGTTGGTTTTTTGACATTGAGCCATATAAGCTGTTTATATATTTTGAGTACCAACCCTCTTGTCAGTGATATCATTTACAAAGTTTTTTTTCCCATTTAGGAGGTTGTCTTTTTGATTTGTCAATGGCTTTCTTCACTGTGCAAAAGCTTTTAAGTTTAATTAGGTCCCAATTGTTTAATTTTATTTCCTTTCCTTTTACATAGGAGACAGAGCCAAAAAAATATTGCTACAATTTATGTCAAAGAGTTTTCTGCTCATGTTCTCTCCTAGGAGTTTTACGGTTTCCAGCCTTATGTTTCGGTCTTTAATCCACTTTGAGTTTATTTTTGTATATGATGTGAGGAAATGTTCTCATCTCATTCTTCTACATGCAGCTGTCCACTTTTCCCTGAACTCTTTCAGCGTTTATTTGTAACCTTTTATTTCTCCACCAAATGTGAGTGAGAGCATTGCTGGGTAGAGTATTCTTGGTTGTAGGTGTGTCCCTTTTATTGCTTTAAATGTCTTGTGCCACTCCCTTCTGGCCTACAGATTTTCCGCTAAAAAGTCAGCTGAAGCTTTATGGTAGCTCCCTTGTATATAAATCGTTGCTTTTCCCTTGCTGCTTTTTATAGTCTGTCTTATCTTTAATTGTTGCCATTTTAATTACAACGTGTTTTGGTGTGTGTTCAGGTGTACACTAGAGTCATTCAAAATTGATTCTGTTTGGGACTGTGTGCTATTTTGACTTGGATATGTTTCCTTTCCCATGTTAGGGGTTTCAGCTATGATGTCCTCAAATACATTGCCCGCCGCTCCCCTTGTCTTCTCCTTTGTGGCTCCTGTATTGTGAATGTTAGTATATTCGATGTTGTCCCAGGGGTTTCTTAAACTGTACTCACTTCTTTTTATTCTTTTTTCTGTTCGACTTCAGTAACCTCTACCGTGTGTTTCAGCTGCTGACCCATGTCTCTGTGTCACATGGTCTGCTAGTGTAGTGTCATTCCAGTTCCTGTGTCCTTCATCTCCATTTGGCTGTCCTTTGTATTTTCCAACGCTTCTTCTCCTCTTCCATTCTTCTCCCAAGTTCTCTGATCACCTTTACAATCAAGACTGAACAGTTTCTCAGACTGCCTACCTCCTCTTCACTTAGTTCCTCTTCTGGGATTTTACCTTGTTCCTCTGTTTGTGACATGTTCTTCTGCCACCACATTTTGCCCAACTTGCTGTTTTTTACTTCTGTGTATCCGACATTTTGGTTACATTTCCCAGTCTAGGAGGTGTGGCCTTTTTTAGATGTCCTGTGCTTCCAAGCAGCACACACCCAGAGCTGTACGCCCTCGGGGTGGCCCTGTGTGGGCTGCATGGGTCCTTCTATTGTGGCAGGCTGACTCCTGTGGGCACTCTCGTAGGTGGTCCCTGTTCTGGTTGGCTGCCAGGCTCTACCTTGTGCAGAGGTTGCCAGCCAGTGGTTGGCAGGGCTGAGTCAGGAGGCAGCTGGCTGTGGAACCCAGGGATCCCTAGGGATTCAGGACAGCCCAGGGCTGGTGCCTGCCCACTGGTGGACAGATCTGGGCCTGAGGATCTGGCTGCAGGGCCCAGGGGTCCCAGAACTGGTATCAGACCACCAGTGGTTGGGGCTGGTTCCTGACACAGCTGGATGCAGAATCTAGGGTGTCCCCCGGCCTCTGTTAGCCTCCTGGTAGGTGGGACCAGGGCCCAATCAGTCCCAGGGCTAGTGCTGACCTCCTGGTGAGTGGGCTGGGTCTGCAGGCTATGATTTTCCTAGGGCTGGTATCCACCCACTGGCGGGTAAGGGTGGTCCCAAGGCTAGAGCAGGTTTGCTAGTTGATGGGGCTAGGGATTCTGGGGTTGGTGCCTGCCCACTGGTGGGTGGATCAGGGTCCCAGGGTCTCTGGTTGCAGAGCCGCATCCAGGGGTGACTGTGGACTCAGAGGGTCTTAAGGCAGTTGGCCTGCTGGTCAGTGGGACTATGTCCCACCCAGTTAGTTGCTTGGCCTGAGGCATCCTGGTACTGGTGCCTCCAGGCTGTTAGGCAGGGGTGGGGCTAGGTAGAGGCTGATAAGCTAGAGGGAGGATCCAAAATTGTGCTCACCAGCCCCCATGTCCACGTGGTAGAAGGAGCTCCCGGAGTGGCTGCTGCCAGTGTCTGTGTCCCTAGGGGAGAGCTCCAGTTCCTTCCTGCCTGTCCCAGAGACTCCAAGATCAGGTAGGTCTGGTCTAGGCTCCTTTCAAGACAGTATTTCTGCCCTGGATCCTGGAGCATGTGAGGTTTTGCAGGTACCTTTAAGAGTGGAGTCTTTATTTTCCACAATCTCTGGAAGTAAGCCCACTGGTCTTCAAAACCAAATGTTCGAGGGGTTTGTCTTCCCAGTGCAGGACCTCTAGGCTGGGGAGCCCAATGTGGGGATCAGATGCCTTGCTCCTTGGGAAGAATGTCTGCAATTTTAATTATTCTGCTATTGGTGTCTCACCCACTTGGGGTAGGGGTCTTGACTATACTGCAGCTCTGTCCCTCCCACCTGTCTCATTGTGGTTCCCTCTTTGTATCTTTAGTTGCAGAAGATCTTTTCTGGTAGGTTCCAGCCTATTTCTGCAATGAGTGTTGTGTACACAGTTGTAATATCGGTGTGCCTCTGAGAGGAGGTGAGCTCTGGGTCTTTCTACTCCACTATCTAGGCTGATCCCCGGAAGCAGTAAATTAAACAGGGGCTTTGAGCACAGTGTCTGGCATAAAATTGGCATCAATAAATAACAGTGCTTGTTATTTTTACTTAGTAGAATGTAATTTTATGATGCCAATGACAGAGGAAACAAAATATGATAGACACTGTTAGAATAGGTAAACAAGTGTCATACAGTATCACTATGTACATTTTAAACATTGTTTCCCATTTAATGCTTTTTTTAAAAAAAAAACCTAACTCTATAATATAAAGATTCCAAAATGTTTGGAAGTAAGGCTGGAGGAGGAAGGAAGAAAACTCATTTTGTACTATGTGTGTCATGGAAAATACAGAAGTTGTTTTTTTTTTTTTTTTTTTTGGTGGGTGAGGGGGAAGCATTCTCTTTCTGTTCTCTCTTTCATGAAGATAAAAGTGTTTCCCCTTGACACGGAGACAACATTAGGCATTTTATATTTCTGAAGCCCATGATATGCCTTTCATCCATCCCCAAGCTCATGAATAACTTACATTCAGGGTGGGGAAGGGTTCTCTTAACTCTCTGTGGAGTAAAGTTTACAGTCCCAACCAACTTTGCCAGAAATCACCTGTATCTCTCCAGTGCATCTGGATGCTGAATACCCTCTTCAGAAGATAACTGGGTATTTTTGTATTACCTGCCCTTCTCAGTTACCATAACAAGTCCTCCTGCCAAAGACTCCATGAGGACAAAGCTAGAACATGAATCATGACATATGGGAAAGGAAACGTCTTTTCATTTTCCATACAAGATGTGATAAGACTGGCAGCAAACACATTTCATGATGTTTCAAGTAGAAAAGAGATTATAAATGTTAAAAAAAAAAAAGAGAGAGACAGTGCCATCAATAACGGATGTTCCTACAACATTAATTCCCAGATATTTGGGGTGTATATATCAGGAGTGCAAAAAGCAGGGTCATCACAACTCTCATCATTTCCTCCCTCTATTTCTGATGAGGAGTTAATTTCACTTGGAAAGGGGCACATCCATTCCAAAATATCACAGTGTATATTCTTCTATACTTTAAGTCCTACTTTTTTTAGCAGGAAGGATAGATGCAAAATAAGGGCTTCTTAACCATGGAGTCCATAGACCTCAAATAAAAATGTTGGCCTAAATGCAGTTTTCTGTGCTCAATATTCAAAACTTTCATAAGGTCCTCACAAAGTCTATAAACCAAGAAAACTGCTTCTGCACTAAAAACATGGAGTTTAGAGACACAGACTCCATCCCAGTTCAGGTCTACAAGTTACCACAGTTGTGAACTTCCATCTATTAATTATTCTCTCTGAGATTCCCTTTCTTTTTCTCATCTGTGAAGTTGGAATAATATCACTCTTGCAAAACTGTTGTAAAAGTCAGGTTAAAAAAAAACCTGTAGAAAATGCCCAGCACAGTTCCTGGATTTAGAAGATCCTGGGTGCATGTCAGCTCCCTGACAAAAGAAGCTCAAATATTTTACTTTAAAGACAGAAGAGGTATGTCAGTGTTCCCTTATCAGGACAAGTAAATGTTCAGTATTCAGAAATTGTTTTCTTATTGCTGGTCTCCGCAGGTCCGCCAGCCTCCACCATGGTCTTCTCATTGTGATTGCCCCAGAAATCCTGGCATATCGTCTAGTTGCCTTCTCATTTGACCTGGTCTCTGGGTGACACGCTTACACTCCCCCAAATTTAAAATCGAGATGAAAATGGGCTGAATGCTTGGTTATTAGAGTCACTCTGCTGAGTTGAAGTCTCTCTGGGCTTCATTCCTTTCTGAGCAGCATTTTTTTCTGAACTGTTACATGCTCTTATTCTGCTCCCCATGGGACAGCAAAGGGATTGGGGTCGAGCTCAGCTAACTTTGGCTTTATTTACACAAACAGGGAAATTTGGAAATGGAGGAGGGCACTGGAGAGTGCAGGGACTAGGGGAGGCACCAAGCCGGAAAGCTGAGGGTTGAAGTAGCTTTAAACCATAGCTAGCCAGTGGCCCTGTAAATTACGCCTGCCAACCCACTGAGCAAATTGAGAATCCCGAACAGTTCAGGCAGGAACATGAAATGTGGCCAGAGAGAGAAATAGAGCCACAATAGCAAAAGGTGGTGCTGCCCAGGAATTGTTCACGGTACAGTGATGCTGACTGCAGAAGAGCAATATAATTAAGTTGCCAAGCTAAATGATAGCCACGTGCAGATCACCGGACCTCGGAGAGAAAAACCAAATCCAAACAGACTGGCTGTTAAACGGAGTATTTCTGAGCCAGATAGACCAGAACTGCCTAAGATATGAGAGTCCAATTGTACAGCCAGAGCTGCTTAGACCACCCCCTTCTCCCACTTGGGGATTATAGTCACTGCCAGAAATCTTTTAACTGGAAGACATCTCTGATGCCCCTCGCTCTGTAGAGAAATGTAAGATACTTACGGTTTTCACTGTGTTCTAGCCACTAGTTACTTCCCTTTAGTACATCTCAAAGCAGCCTATGGTAAGATCGTGCCCTTGTCTCTCCCTTTATTTCATGTAAAATCAATATTTTTTAAATGATATATATAATATCAAAAGTAAAAAGGTTTGTTAATTATGACTTACACATGATTTTTATCTTATTCCTAAACTCTGTGGCTCTGCAGGGAACATAGGTTATCTGTATAATCTGCAAGATAGATATGAAATTTGTATATATTTTATTATATCTAGTTTTCAAAATGTGTAAACAGCAAAATGACTGGTAAGAAGAATACAAAATGTTAATACTAGTTATTTCTGGGTGGTAAGGCAGTTGGTGATTTATTTTTTCCTTTTATATTTCTCCAAACTTTTACTTTTATAATGACTTTTAAAAGTGATGTCATGGTATGAATTGATACTAGAAGATGCCTTCTTAAGGCATTGCAACTCACTGTCTGGTTGCCCGGACTGGTCCAGCATTTTCTGCTGACTTTCAAGTTGAATAGTTCTGTAAAAGAACATCTTTCGGGGTGTATTCCTTAGAATACTAGTTCTTGGGCTGCTAACAGTTGATGACAAAAGAAAAAGTATCGTGAACAAGTAAATTAGGAAATGCTGGGCTACCAGAGTTAATTAAAAACCTTTAAATACACTAGTGTGCCCTGTGCATTCATGTGCCAACAACAGTGAACGCTTTACTTCTGAAACTCTTTTCTTTGAATAACAGGTGGGATTATTCTTTAAAGCATGCAGTTTGGAGACAACTGATGTCTGAGCTTAAGCAAATCTAGATCTCAAAATGTGAAAATTACATATATATATATATATGTCTGTATATGTTACATATATGCTTACATATAATTTTAAAACCGATTAGTTAATGAATTAAAAGATTCACTATAGATGTCCTTCAGAGTGCCCCCCCCTTAGTGTAGTCTAATAACATCCAGTTTATAAAACGTCTGACTTCTCTCCTACGTGATACTGCTTCCAGAGCACTGTGAACACAGCTCCATTACAGCGCTCACATTAATGCATTGTATTTATTTGCTTTCATAGGACTGTCCACTAATAAAGTATGATCTTCTTGAGGTCAGGGGTTTTCTTAGTATTGCTGACACATTACAGGTGCTCGATAAGTATTTATTGAGTAGATTAGATGTTTGTTATATAATGCAAGGTAGATGAGATTCTTTAGGAAGAAGAGAGGGAAGGCTGGAGTAGAGCCCACAAGCTTTAGAAAGAATCTTTTTTTTTTTTTTTACAAGTAAGAGAAATAAAAGAGTGCTTTGGATTTACAAAGAAGAACTCATACTTGAATCAAATTAGCCCGATAAAAGTCCTGGAGGAAAATGAAACTGACAGGGCAGGTCCTCCAAATTAGGTATAAAACTTCTCTTGAACCAAGACTGTAATAAAAATGTAATGAAAATATTCGAAGCAGAGCAGACAGTTGTATCTTCAAGAGATACGTTTTTTAAGATGTGGTGAAATAGTCCATTAAAATGAGAAGAGCTGAAGGCATATGAATAAAAGGGACTTAAGTTTAAAGATTGAAAAGGAAAATGTGGCCCTTGGCGACATAGATGCTACTGAGGGCAGCACGTGGACTGGTTTCTGAATCCCTAATTGCTCTTTTCTTGCTTATGCTTTGCAAATTCTCCTTGGGAAAAAAAAATTCCATTGAAATTTGTTGTGATACAACTAGAATACATTATTTCAAATGGAGGTACTTCCATTACTGATTGCAGTGACTGTTTTGGGTATGGAAACAATATACCTAAAAGGTGAGAGCAGAGGATCAGTGAGCCACCTCATTGTTTTTTAAATCTTCTCACTTTTATCATTTCCCTGGGCTTTTACATTTGATACATCAATATGTCTGTCCATCTACTCCCATTGTGCCCTTGAGACAGCCTTCTGCCTGTGACACAGCTGAAGGGAACCCTAAACTGACTGAGATACACAGAAGACACCATCCCAAATGAACAAATGCTTTCTCTGCACACTGCGTTCTCACTTCACATTGTGCTTGTGAATAACTTTGTATCCAAAACATCACAGAATAGGAATAGAAGCAGCACTTCCATTGACAAGTATGATACCCCCATAGCTTCTATAGTTGATTGAAGATTAAAAATCTCAGGCACTTAACCTTATTTACCCAAATATTCATATGATAAAAATTAGAAAGCTACTTTTATGTATTAAATACTATATTTGCATGATTTCTAAATACTCAGATCACCCCTACAAAATATCTATAAAATATGTCATCTATTTTATAGATAAAAGGACAGGATCCATGAGATTAAGTAATGCATCCATGGTCAAGTAGCTGAAGCACAGAGATAAGAATCAAGATTTGCCTGTAGACAAAAGCCAGGCTTTTTCTGCCACCCTAGTTACTATGACTTAAATTCACTGGTGTTTTGTTTTGTGGAAGGGTAGGAGCCTAACTCTGATAAGCACCGGTAAGGGAACATGCGTGGTCTAATCACAGTGACCAGACACTCCCTTAGTGTCCAGCCAGCACCTTTCCCCTAGTTCACCAAGTGCTTAAACACCCTCCTGTCTTTTGTTTCAGGAGAGGAGAGTTCAGTCTCTCTCTCTCCTGCAGCAGTCTTAAAGTCTTCCTAACCTATTTAACTGGTCTGGTGCAATTTTTCTTTGACAGATGTTAGTTAATGAAGGTCAGGTTCTAAAAAGAATATTTTAATATGTGATCAGAATCTTATTCTTTTAGCTTAAAGCATCTGAAAGACTGAGACATTACTTATTGAAAGATGGCCTCTCACTGAAATGCTGCATTCCTTGTTTCTTTCCATAGTTTTACAGTCTCTTGAGAATACATTTCATCTTGTAATCCAGAGCTCTTCAGAGAGCTGTCTCCTGCCTCTGCACCCAGCTTATTCTCTGGCCACAAGGAAACACAACAAAAGGGCCACGATCTTTCTCACCTCTAAGCTTTGCACATACCGTAACTTCAGTCTAGAATGCTTTTCTTTGCCTGTCCCCACCTTATCCCTGCCAATTTTCCCATTTCTCTTCTCTTCATGATAAGTCCCATTTACATTTCAAGACATCACTATGTCTTGGAAGTGCTACTCACACACCACTGTTCAGGATGCTGCTATGTGTGTCTCCCTAGCCTCTGAGAGCTCCTGGGACTCACTGGCTTCTCTCATCTACTCAGTAGTTAATGCTTTAGGGAAAAGAGCTACACACTTCCCCTTTGTCCCTTCAGAATCCAGCATGGTGTCTAGAACAAAATAGACACCAAATCACTGTTAGTTGGATGGAAGTTAGGATGAGAAGTAGATTTTATTTCCCTCATTTGGATTATCTTATCAAAGAGTAGGGATTTTTTTGAAAAGATAAACAAAACTGATAAACTTTTATCCAGCCTCACCAAGAAGTAAATAGGGTTCAAATAAATTAAAAAAGAAATGAAAGATAAGTAACAACCAATACCACAGAAATACAAAAAAATCATAAGAGAATACTATGAATAGTTACATGCCAAAAACTTGCACAACCTAGACGAAATGTCTCTAGAAACATGCAAGCTCCCAAGACTGAGTCAAGTAGAAACAGACAATTTGAACAGACTGATAACTAGTATTGAAGTTGAATTTGTGATTTAAAAAGTCACAACAAACAAAACTCCAGGACTGGACACCTTCACAAGGGAATTCTACCAAACACACGTAGAATAACTAACACCTGTCCTTCTCAAACGAGTCCAAAGACTGTAAAGGACAAAACACTCCCAAATTCCCTTGACAAGGCCACTGCTACCCTGATAACAAAAAAAGATAAAGACAATGCAAAAAAAGAAAATCACAGGCCACTTCACTTGATGAATATAGATGCAAAAATCCTCAACCAAATATTAGCAAACAGAATCCAATAATATATAAAAAGGGTCATGCACCAGCATCAAGTGTGATTTATTCCAGGGACACAAGGGTGGTTCAGTATTCACAAGTCAATCAGTGTGATCTACTGTATTAACACAAGGAAAAGTAAAAATCACATAATCATTTAAATAGATGCAGAAAAAGCATGTAGCAAAAGTTAGTCAACATCCATTTCATGATAGAACTCCCATCAAAGTGGGCATAGAGCGAATATACCTTAACATAATAAAGACCATTTATGACATAACACCATAGTTAATGGTGAAAAGCAGAAAGCCTTTCCTCTAAATTCAAGAACAAGACAAGGATGCACACTCTCACCACTTCCATTTAATGTAGTATTGGAAGGCCTAACCACAACGAGACAAGAAAAAGAAGTAAGACATAGCCAGATTGGAAAGAAAGATGTACAGTTGTCACTTATGGCAGATGACATGATGCTTTATATAGAAAACCCTACAGTCTCCACCCACAAACTATTATAACTAGTAACTGAATTCAGCAAAGTTGCAGCATGCAAAACTTATATGCAGAAACGTGTTCCTTTTCTATACACTAACAGTGAACTATCAGAAAGACAAAGTTTAAAAATTACGTTTAAAATCACATCCGAGAGAGAGATCAAGAAGAGAGACTAACAGGACATGGAGCTCAACTCCTCCCCACAAGCACATCAAAAACACACCTGCATGTGAAATAGTTGTCCCTGAAAACTAAATGCAGAGTGGCAGAAGGACTGCTGTACAAGCTGGCTGTAAGAAAGAAGCACATGTAATTGGATTCGAGGGGAAGAAAATTAATTTGGTCAGGACCTGTGCCCCTGGGAGAAAACTCAGACGAAGAAGGAGACTGCATGGGTAGACACCTGACCTGGGGAGCGGACAGACGGAGCCCCAGCCTGGGCGTCCCCGTCCTGGCTGACTGAAGTAGTTGATCCTCAGTCGTGACTATAGATCTGCCTTTCCTGGTGGTAGTTTTCCTTTCCTATAGGTTTTTACTTCTTTTCCATTTAGAGAATACCTTTCAACATTTCTTGTAACGTACATTTAGCAAACAGTATTGATGAACTATTTTAGGTTTTTTTCTTGTCAGAGTTGTTCTTTCTTCTTCTCTTCTAAATGATATAATCTTTTGTGCAGAGTATCTTAGGTTGGGATTTTTTCCCTTTGAGCATTTAGAATGTATCATGCTGGTCCTTCCTGGTCTGTAAAATTTCTGCAGAGAAATCAGTTGATCATCTTATGGGCGGTTCCCTTGTATATGATTCTTTGTTTTTGGTTAGTGCCTTTAGAATTCTCTTTAACTTTTGTTATTTTAAATTATGATATTTTTAGTGTGGGTCTGGACCTCATACCATATAGAAACATAAACTCAAAATGGTTGAAGACCTAAATGTAGGACATGAAACCATAAAACTCCTAAAAGAAAACAGGCACTTTTACATAAATTGTAGCAATATTTTTCTAGATCTGTCGCCTAAGGCAAAAGGAAGAAAATCAAATATAAACAAATGCGACCTAATTAAACTTAAAAGCTTTTACACAGCAAAGGAAACCATCAACAAAATGAAAGACAATCTACCAAATGAAAGAAAACATTGCAAACAATATGACCAGAGGGTTAATATCCAAAATATATAAATAGCTCATACAACTCAATATCAAAAAAATAAACAGCATCAAAAATGGGGAGAAAACCTGAATAGACATTTTTCTAAACAAGACATACAAATGGCTAATAGGCACACGAAAAGGTCCTCAGCGTCGCTAATTATCAGAGAAACGCAAATCAAAACCATGACAGGGTATCACCTCACACCTGTCAAAATGGCTATCATCAAAAATGTACCAATAACAAATGTTGGCAAGGATGCAGAGGAAAGGGAACTGTTACACACTGTGAAAATGTAACATGGTGTAGCTGTTATGGAGGACATTACAGGGATTCCTCAAAAAACAAACAAAAAACAAATAGAACTACCGTATGATCCAGCAATTCTACTCCTGGGTATATAGCCATAAAAAATGAAAACACTAATTTGAAGAGATACATGCATCCCAATGTTCACAGCAACACTGTTACAACTGCCAAGATTATAACAGTGCAGCCCAAGTATCCACCTACAGATGAATGGATAAAGATGTGGTATACGTTTGTGTGTGTGTGTATGCACACACACAGTGGAATGTTACTCTGACATAAAAAAGAATGATGATTTGTCATTTGTAGCAAAGGGGATGGACCTAGAGAATATTATGCTTAGTGAAATGAGTCAAAGACATATACTATATATGTGGAATCTTAAAAATAATGCAGATTAATCAAATGAATGTATAAAACAGACTCACAGATACTTAAACTAGTGGTTAGCAAAGAGAGGGAAGTGGGAAGGGGGCACATTAGAAGTATAGGATTAAGAGATACAAACTACTTGTATAAAACAGGCAAGAAGCATGTATAGTATAGCACAGGGAATTACAGCCACTGTTTTCTAACAACTTTTAATGGAGTCTCATCTGTAAAAATAATGAATCACTGTGCTGTTTACCTGAAACTAATACTGTAAATCAACTGTATTTCATTAATTTTTCAAAAGGTAGGAATTAGATTTGGTTTTCGCTTCTGTTGAATGTGTCTCCAAAAAATGGACTGCATTATTTATTTTTAGTGGCTCTTCTGGATAAAGAAATATTTCCTAGCGTATTCTAGGAAGTGCTTTGGTGAAAGGGTTAAGTGTGTGGGCTTCAGAATGGAGATGAGCTCGGCTTCAACCTGGAGTTTGAATTCCAGCTATGCACGGGAAATTTGTGTGGTGCCGACAAGCTACTTAACCACTGTTCTCTTTAATCTCCTTTTTGGTAAAATGGGGATAACATTACTTATCACAGGGTTACTGTCAGGATTAAACGGTTTTATTAGTTTCCTAGGGCTGCTGTAACAAATTAGCACAAATTGAGTGGCTTAAAACAACAGAAATTTCTTCTCTCACAGTTCTAGAAGTCAGAAGTCCTTAATGGAGGCATTGACAAGATTGGTTCTTTCTGGAGGTTCTGAATGAAAATCCATCCCATGCCGCTTGCCTAGCTTTTGGCAGCTGTCTGCCAATCTGAGTGTTCTCTGAATTGTAGACACATCTCTAATATCTGCCTCTGTCTTCATGTGTCTTTCTCTAAATTTTTGTGTGTCTCTGTAAGTTCTAGGCACAAAGGCGTGTCACAGGGTGAGAGCCGCATTAGTGGAAGTTATTCTTACCATCAAATGCCCATTTTGGTGGATATTTGGTGGGTGAGTGTAAGCAGGAGGGAAGTGGAACTCAGACTCCCACACCTAATGAACACGTCCTTTTAAAAGGCACCGCAGTGGGCCCCTTGTTTGTGGGTCCCCAAACACCGGCACACGCCTTTTCCCAATGTTTGCTTTCTGCAGCTGCTAAAAAATAACACACAAGTCCTGCCAAGAAAATAATGAAACATTCCAGACTATTAGGCCTTAGCAGAGTTTAATCAAAGACTCAGTGATCTGTACCGACTCTGGAGGCCTCTTCAAAGCTGAAATCCGGCATGCAGTGACTGTGGCATGAACCACAGCCGTGAAAGAGCAGCATCTGAGAGCGGTGGGAGACGCGCCTCTTTTCTGGTTAGTTACCCAACGCTCCACAAAGGTGCCTCTGACTCAGTGTGCATTCCAACCACGTATCCTCACGTGTGGATCAGAGTTTATGTATTTTAAATGCCCTTTGACAGCATAATGTATTAATAGGTGAGTTTGGGTTAGTCCCCCCTATTTGTTCCTTCTTTGTCTTCTGTACCTGTAGCCAGGCCCTGTGTATTTTCTGATTCCCTTGCCTCAAGCCAGTTTTACAGGGTAGAAAGCAAAGCAAAAGCTGCTCGAGGGCACTAGATCTTCCTATTTTGGGTCAAAGTTCTCAGAATACTAAAAGGTATGTTGGGTGTTCCAGAGGAGGTGGGAAGAAAAGTCTGTCACCCTCACTGGGAAGCAGCAGGTGCTTGGGGACGGATGGGCAGGTCGGCATAGGCACCGAGGGAGGCTATTGCCTGGCATAGGATCCCAGACCTTGGAAAGCATCCCCATGTCCCCAGTGAGTCAGGGGAACAAGGAGCATGTGAGTAAGGGCAGTGGGTACATCTCAGTATTAACCGGAGTGAATGGGTCAGTGGCCCAAGAAGTCTTCCCCATGCTCCGGTGATGCAGCAACACCTTGGTACGACTAGAGCGAGGAGGAACATTCAAAACAACTGAGACAGAATTTTCTACCAGCACCACTAGGATGAATTCAATTCATGAATTCAATTCAAATTCAAGTAAATGTTTTCAATACCTTTGCACTTCTAAGTTTGGGAACAAAGATGCATTACATTTTGCACACTTACTAGTTTTTTTAACATCAGCCTTTGGAAATGTGCCACCAGGTATTATTGTTCTTCCTCAACCAGTGTAAAAACCAAAGCTCACAGCTGACTCAGCTAAGGTCACACAGCCAGGACATCACAAAACAGAGCCCAAGAGTTCTGACTCCTAGATTAGTAGTGTTCTCACTACACCTAAGTATGAAGCATACCAGTAGAAAAAAGAATGGCTCGGAGAATTGGTGGGTATACGCCACACCCACTGAGAGCTGTTAGGATACCCTGCTGTGGTTAAAGAATCATGATTCTAACCCTGCATCCCCGTTCCCTTTGTGAGGACATGGAGGCACCTAGGGGATGATTGCTGCCCTGGCTGCAGTCATCACCCTGTAAATCCAGCTCACCTACAGGACAAGGACCATGACAGTAAGGCTCACTGCTGCTTCCCCAGCGTCTAGTACTGTGCCTGCCTTATTAAGATACTTATGAAACACTTACCATAAGAAGAAAGGTATGAGCAAGTGATTTCCATAATTGAGAGTCAGATACCCGAAAGGAGGCTAGAAACAAATCTAGAAATATATGCAAAAGCAATTTCACCTGAGAGTAGGAGAATTCTTCTAAAATAGCTAGTGGATCTGTTTGAAGAAAAGAGTGCCCAGTAGTACTGAGGACAGGCCTGGGGTCCAGGTAGGCTTTGAAAGCCACATCACTCTAAGGCTAGAATTTAGGGGAAAGTGAGTGGGATATAGGAGAGAGCCATTAAGACTGGAAGAGTAGGGTTGGATGAGTTGAAAGGGACCATCTGAAAGTTATTTAAAATATTCCTACCTCACCAGTTCTGCTAGTTTCTATTGCTCGTCTAGGTTTTGCTTCTACAAGCTTTCCTTCCACTAGACTATAATCCTTGCAGCCCTAATCATTGTTGGCTGAGTGGATGAAATTTTTTTACATGTGGGACACAGTGGAAGGTGGTATATCATAGCATATAAAAATAAATTTGAAAAGAACATTAGACATCCTACAACCCTGGCTGTCCATTATTAAAAATAGTCTCAATGTTGAGTAGTGTGCATGTTTTCTCAACTGTAATTTAGGTTCTTGCTTTATGTGTGGGTCTATCAGCCTTCCATAAATATCCCAGCTAATCCATCCAATTCTAAAATTCTTGACACATCATTTCACTTCCTTTCCACCCACAGTGCCCCCTGCTCATCCTCATCAGACTGACATGGCTCCCAAACGGGTCCATGATATCAGACCCCCCAGAAATTTTGCTGTCACGTCAGATGACAGTAACAAAAAGAGTGGCACTACTGATCAGAGCTAATATCCATAGCACCGTTACTGGACATAACACTTCATGAATGATGCCATTAATTTCTCACAGCAATCCTAATGATACAGGCACCACTTTACAGATGATAAAAAAATCATGAATCTCAGGTAAGATGGAGAGTGACAGTGCTGGAACTGGAACTTAGCACTGACATAATCTCAAATCCACCCAAACATTACAAATGTCTAACTGGTACCTTTGTGTTTACTGAAGAAGTCTGCTTATTGAAACAAACTGCCCTAGGAAGAGAACAGGTACACTCCTCCAATGAAGGTCTGTCTGATGGCATCTCTGCCCAACAGCCTGCAGAGCACCGTGCTCAGGTGCACGGCCGCATCCCCGCAGTGCCCCTGCCTCAGGCCTGCATGGTTAGGGGCAAGTCAGGAGCACGTGTGCCTGTGTTACTTTATTCTCTCTTCTAGGCTTATGCATGTTTATTTGGGCTTATTGTCTTATTTGGTTAATTGTGTCACTTGTTTAGTAGATTTTGCTCAGGCACCCAGAGGCCCTGAAACACACGGTGCCAAGAAAAATAAACATTATTAAAATGATAGCTATTAATATAAACATTGCCAGGAGATAATTTTTTAAAGGTAGGAGAAAAGCAAAATATTGAAAGGATGGTTGCCAAAGCGAAACATCACGACTACTCACTCTTCTAAGTGCTTTCTCCCTGTTCTTTAGGAGAGCCAGTAAGAAGAGCCTTACAGAGTCGTTCTGGGAAAGGAGATTCCACACCAAGTGTTCACAGATGGCTAGACACACAAATACAAACACACACCCCACTGCGACTGAAGAAGCCTGTTCGTAGGCTCAGATGTAGATTTATAAATTAATGTAAAACATGGTTATTTCAACAAAGACGTCTTAGCTCTACTGCCTTGGAGAGAGCAGAAGGGTTTAAATGCTGAATAACCCGTTTCTGAAGTGTTCACTTTCCCAAAATATGTTCTGGGTCAGAAACATTATTAATAAACATAATAAGATCAATAAAGGCAGGGCACGTAAAAGGCAAAAGGTCTAGACCTTTTTTGGTTACTGAGAAAAAAGCAGGAAGCAGCCTTAAAGATGCATAAAGGAAGACAGGAGAGAATGTTTTTCCGGTCTCTGTTGGCTCCATTCCTTCCCCAGAAGCAGAACTGAGGACAAAAAAAGAAAGAACTGCTCATTCTTACCTACACTCTATGTTGCTGCTTCCTTCTCATGGTGAATGGAGGTGAATAGATAAGAGTTTGGAAGAAGAGGGAGACTGTGACACAGGCAGCAGCGGGGTGGCTTTGGAAAGGGTTAGGCATCTTCAAAATTCACAGGAGTAATTAAAGGCTCAGGAGAGAATACAAGACTTTCTGCCGTTGCCATCTGAAACTCTGCCCAGAGAGTGATCGCAGCCTTTGAGAGGTATTTTCCCACTCTTGGCTGTATCTCTGTTAACCTGCATAGAAAATCTCAAAGGCTGAAGTCAGAATGACCTGTGGCTGAGTACCAGAATCTCCAATGGAGCTGGGCAAACCTGTGTGTCCCCAGTCTGACCCCAGAGATGTGCAGTGAGGTTGGCAAGACTATAGGTTTACGAAACTCCAAACTGATTTTGATACCCAGCCAGGATTGAACACCAGTGAAATAATGGTGTAAAGCAATGCCACTGAACTCTTATGTGCGTCCTAATTATGTGGTATCTTGTTACAATGCAGATTATGACTCAGTAGGCCTGGAGTAGGGTTTGAAATTCATCATTTCTAGAAAATTCCTAGGTGATGACAATGCCACTAATCCCTGGACCCCAGTTTACATGGCAAGGGTTCAGAAACTCCATTCTGGAGTCACACTATCTGGATGTAAAAGTTGTGCGGCGGGGGGGGGGGTATTCTTCCCCCTCCTGTAATGTTGGCCGCTTGGTCCTGACGAGTAACAGTTACAGCGGATCACTTGACAAGTGGAAACATAGAAGATTGTGTTGGTTGCATAATAAAGCCCATGCTTTGAATGTAAGTTACAGTGTTGGGAGAGAGATGGCTGACTTTATAAAGATTTTGTTTTCTCCAATATTGTAATTCCCCAATCCCTCCTCCCCATTACATCCTTCTCCCGGCGCAATGCCACAAATACCCAGATTCATTTTACAGGGTAGGTTCAGGGAGGATAAAGGAGCTTTATTAGGAGGGATGTCTTGCTACTGGAATCTTTATCATCTGTCCCCAAAGGACTTACTTTTCTATAGGAGTAATCACATTTTACTTAAGCATCCAGGATTTCTGCACAAAGGCTCAATCTCTTAATCTGTAAAATAAAAATATACTGATGCCATTTGAAGGCTAAATCAAATCATTAATGTAAAGCCCTGTACTTCAGCGTTCAGCAAATAGCAAGAGCTCACCGAACAGCTTGTGATAACAGCATTCTTCCTACTTAGCACTCTTTGCCAATTTAGGCAGAAGATGGCTGGTTAGTTGCATGAAAGGAACAGGGTCAAGTTTACAGGAGAAGCCAGTTTCTTTCTCTGGTTCGGATGGTTAAATTGAGTCCACTCTATTCCACCTCTCCTCCCAGCTGTCAGGAAGCTGCCTATGTGGTCCACGCTTGAAACAGCTCCCTGGACTTCTCTGACAGAGGGACTCAGAGGAGGAGCAAAGAACGTTTTGTCCTGTGTTTGAGAGATGTTTCTAGAAATATTGTGGAAAACTTATTTTAAAAGTGACGGGGGGAGCTGAGTTTGAAATACAGCCTGAAGGTGCAGGACTTTTTATTTGCCACTTCAGACTTAAGATTCATTGTAAAACTGTAAAACAATCAGTTCTTCGTGAGTTCAGTTAAAACCATAGATGCCCAAATGCACAGACTATTCTGCTTTGGGTGGTGGTTACATTGCTCTCGTTCAAATAGAATCTGGTTCTACTAGTCTTTTCAAAACTCAGCCAAATTCTTTACTTGTGTTCAGAAGGCCAGGATTAATTTGATCTCCGTGCTGTCCGTATTTCCTCCTAGTTTCTACAGTTAAGCGCTTTGACTAATCTTTGCAGAAGGAGAGATTAATGTAAAAGGAATAATGAAACATTTGACTGATATTAGGTGTTTGTCATTCTTCATTAGGCGCCCCTGAGTCACCTTCTTAAAGCCCTGCAAACAGAATAAAACAGGATCTGTCGATAGTCTGTGTAGCATATTAATAAGAAATGTAAACGGGAGAGGGCTTTCATTTTGCCAGAACAAACAGAGCAACATGCACCTCTCCGTCTCTCAGCTTTCGGTACTTCCTCCAGGACCTCAGTCTAATTAGCCATTTCATATTAATCACTATTTGTGCAGTTGGTTCTTCCTGTGGCAGCTTTCCATTTTCAGTTGCCCAGAAGATTGAAAGACTTCTGTATTTCCTTGGATACTCTATAGGATCCCCCCAAAAAGAAAACAACAATGTTGTGTGCGAGTATTACAATTTATTCTTTTCTAATTCATTCTATCTTTTAGCTCCTTTGATCCTCAAGAAATCCCTTAAGGAACCCTCCTACACTCTTGGTGGGAATGTAGTTTGGTGCAGCCACTATGGAGAACAGTATGGAGATTCCTCAAAAAACTAAAATAGAACTAACCTATGATCCAGCAATTCCACTCCTGGGAATATATCTGGAGGAAACTCTAATTTGAAAAGATACACACAACCGCCCACAATGTTCTTAGAAGCACTGTTTACAATAGCTAAGACATGGAAACAACCTGCATGTCTTTTGACAGAAGACTGGATAAAGAAGCTGTGGTATATATATTCAATACAATACTACTCAGCCATAAAAATAATAAACAATAATGCCATTTGCAGCAACATGGGTGGACCTAGAGAATATCATACTTAGTGAAGCAGGCCAGAAAGAGAAAGAAAAATACCATATGATATCACTCATATGTGGAATCTTAAAAAAAAAAAGACACAAATGAACTTATTTACAAAACAAAGACAGACTCACAGACATAGAAAATACACTTATGGTTACTAGGGAAGAAAGGGGGTGGGGAGGGATATAATGGGGTTTCTGTCTTTGCATTTACTAACTACTATATGTAAAATAGATAAACAATTAGATCCTACTGTGCAGCACAGGGAACTATAGTCGATACTTTGTAATGGCCTATACTGAAAAATATGAAAAGTTATATATATATATATATATATTTATTTGAATCACTATGGTGTTCACCAGAAATTAATACAATGCAGTAAATTGACTATATTTTAATTTAAAAAGAGAAAAAGAAATCCCTTAGGAAATATTCAAGCCAGGCACACCCCTCAGAACCTAGCGCCATACTTTGCACCTAGTAGGTATTCGAAATAAGTTTTTTTTTCAGATGGATGGATCTTTATGGACAGATGAAGGAAGTGGAGCACAGAGCTTCTAAGGGATAAAAGAAGACTAATATTTAATGACAATAGTTGGATGAGCTCTTATTTCTCTTGATGATGTGTTTGGATGCTAAAAAGTAAGCAGACTTCAGTAGCTTATCAAAGGTTTGATTGAACTACTCTGATGAAATGAACTTTAAGTCAGGCTATGTGATAAAGGCCACACCAATTATAAATTTCAAATACTTATATAGCACTTGTATTTTCAGACAATAATTCCTTCCAATATTTTTGTAAAACAATCAAATAAGCCAAATTAATTTAGGAACTAGTATTCTAATTAGTCACAGAAATATTGGGGATAATGTACTTGTAACCTACACTAAAAAAAAAAGTATTGAAAGGATAACATGCATTGGCTCTTCATGAACTTATATGGACTTGGTATTTTAGACAGATTAACTTTCTTTTTGAAGTTGAAATTTTAGATTCAGTCTTTTTCGATGCATAAATGGATGTGATGTTCTCAGATGTTCCTTTCACGCAGTTGCTAACCACTCTTTTAATCATGTTCCCATTTGTGCTGTATTTCCAGAAGAGCCATCCTCTTCTGTTAGAGGAGCCAGTTACTTTCTCTTGGCCCATGGCCCTTTCTCAGAGAGCTGGTGTATGCCAGCCAATATCACATGCAGTATGGCAGAGGAACACAGTCGCCCTCGCCACAGTGATGGGAACAGAGTGGATCCTTGACTAAATTAACTCTCCTACGGTTTTGAAATAGTATTTCCAACACTAAGTTAGTTTGGGGGAGGCAGGTTCAGGAGCTGGGGCTTCCCTGCTTCAAGCAGCCCTAGCTGGCTGTAAGTAAGGGGATGAGTTGAGATAAAAGAGGAGAGGAAAGGAGAAGGCAGGAGAGGAATAAAAAAAAAAAAGAAAGAAAGAGAGGGAGAGAGAAAAGTATAGAAGCAAAGAGACAGTAAACGGCTGAATCAAACATTAATTCTGGCAAAAGGCATCCCTGAATTTCCCCCGTCTACTTATAATAAACTTCCCTTTTGCTTGACTTGAACTACTTTAGGTAGACTTCACTGTAATAAGATGATACTTTACTTAGACCTTTAGGCAGAATTTTTCACATTTTTCTTCTTAGGATAATGCCTCCAACTTCTAAAAACATCAAAACTATATTAAATGATTGCATAAATAACAAACTACCATCTTCTAGAGAACATTGATTGTTTAAGAATTTTACGCTTTACAAATGAAAAGTAACAGATTGAAAGTGGAAGGGCCTCCAAAGAAATAATTGAAACCCAGGTCTGTGAATGAAAAACCCATCCTTTTCTCTCATATTGATTTTATGTAGATGAAGCCAAATAAACTGTGCCCTTAGAAAGAAACAGTATTAATAGAACTACAGCATTTGGGGGTTGAAAAGACATCTACTGAATTAAATATGATGCCCTATTTAATTCAATAATTTCATTTTCACCAAGTTGACTCATTCAATAGGACCTGACAGCTTGGTGTTGGATTTTTTTTTTAAACTGCAATATGTTTTAGAATAAAAAGAAAGTCTAAAGCTTTCATCTGAGAAGCAGAATGGATTATGGACTTTGGAGGCAGACAGACCTGGGAATGAGTCTTGATGCCACCACTTACTGCAGTGTTGTCTTACAGAATTTACTCAAACTACCTCAGGCTAGACTCCTTCATCTATAAGTTGGGCTAATAGTACTTCCTACTTCTTAGAATGGTTACAAGGAAGGCAAGGAAAATATGCACACGAGGGTCTAACAAATGATAAGTGACAATTAGCTGGGGGTTTTTTGGTGTTAGGAAAAAAGTGATTGGAAATCTTTCATGTGCAAACGTACTTTTGATGTGAATCTGGATTTTTAGGGAACTTAAAATGTGAAGCATTGTAATACCATCACACATACAGCATTCTGCGGCTTACCAAGCATTTTCACGATGTACTGTTGCATTTAGTTCTCACTCCCTTATTCATTCCTTCCACAAACATCTGTTGGATGCCTGATTCTGTGCTATTCAGTAGGGACTCAGCTGTGTAGATGACAGAAATTGTCCCTACCTTCCTGAAGTGTGACTCAAGGGGAGGAGAAAAAGTTGTTCTCTTCAGGTCTGTGGAGGGCGCCCCACCTCTAGAACTGAGGGGCCTTAGACAGAATTAGAACAAGTCATGTTTCTACTGAGCAAATTTTTACTGATTTAGTTCCATTCGCCTGAGGGCTGAAGCCAAGCTGGTGCTATGACTCATAAGCCTCATTTTCCATATGTTTGACTTAGGATTTTCTCTTGACAACAGTTGATTAGCCAGTCTTGTGATTTTAGCTCACTGATGATAACTTGACCTGATTTCAGCTGATTTCTATTGGCTCTGTGCTCCCTGGAAAAAGGAACAGCACTCCACTGGGAGACCCCACTGCAGCCAAGCATTCTCAGCGTCAACCAGCACAGCCGTCTCCATGTGCCAAGCCTGGTATCAGGGTTTTAGGGGTGAGAATCCCCTAGTCCTTTAGTTAAATAACACATGGGTCCAGAATGGAGTGATGCGTTTCCACATCCCATGCTGCTGTAGGCCTGATGATAGCAAAGCTTTGGCTTACAGTTTTATCATGTTTGGATAATTTCTCTGCTTAATGCCCTCAGCAGTTCCCCACTGTAGTTGGGTAAAGTCCAAGTTCTTTAGAGTGGATCCAGACCTTTCACGACCTGGCCTTCACACTCTCAAAGCCTCCCCTTTCACTAACATTCCCCACACATCCTGTGTTTCAACACAACCAAAATTCTTTTGGTCCTGGATTCCCAGACATATCATACTGTTCCACATTCTATACCCAAAGAAGTTTTATCTGTAAATTCTGACTGGCTACTGCTACTATTCTAATAACTAGTACCTTCCTTTAGACGCAACCATCAGCTAGAGATGCAACCCAGAGCATTCATTTAGGAAGTGTCAACAGATACCAAATGTCATAAGCCTGTCTTCTCCCTCACCCCGTTTCATCCACTTGGCTTACTGCTTTTTTTTTTTAATGAAAACTAATAGAATTCTATTTAAAAGAAACACTTGTTGTGAGAGGAAATCAATATGAGGTCCGATTCAGCGGGAAAATGTTTACAAGGCTGAACTGGTTGGCATATTGCGTTTCAGTGAGTGCCGTCTCATATGACTGTGATGGAATTTTGCGAGTCTAGTGGGCAGCCAGGATATGTAAGTGAATGCCATGTGGTGGGAGTTGTGAGATACCTAAGCTGGGAGCTAAACTGGTACTGGGTTTTGAGGACACCCAGACAACTTCCCACCTCAAACCAAACTGCATCCTTTGTACAACATATTTTAAGTGAGAAGAAATTAAGATCCTATAGTAAATTTTCTTGGTAATTTTTCTATTAACAATTAACTACTTTCTATTAAAACAGTGTAATCACAGGGCTGTCTGCTCAGGGATATCTCCAAATTCAATTTGCGGCAATCTGTTTTACAAGGATTTTTCCTGCCCAAAGAGACCAATGAGAGTTGACGATTTTACACTGCAATGGGTGATCTTGAGTTTAAGTCTTCTAGACACAGATTCTGATAGCTACAGATTTTCATCAAGTATCCAGTAATTTATCTGTTTTAGTATTCACTGGCAATAATCTGGTCTATAAAAAGATACTTTCCAAATCTGTCAACTGTGTCCCCCTCTAAAAATCTTTCAAAATAATTATATTAACATTATTCACAATGAAATATTTAAATTAAAAAGTGTTTTGATGAAAAAGAATATTAGGAAGGAAATCATTGTATAGTAAATTGAATAATGTCATGGATGGCTTAGGAGGGGACAGTGTTGGCTGCATTGGCACTTATTTTTTCCGTCCTTCTTAAAATGACCATCCTCTTCTGTTCAAAGTCTACAAGACAGGTATAAATCTTTTGAAGTTTATTCTGTATTAGATAATCTTATTTCTGTGTTAACTAACTATTCAAGGCAAGGGAAAGACAATCTCATCAACAAAAGGTGAGCACAGAGTAACTTGTAGGAAGTTTGCAGAAGAAGGTGTAATCTAGTGACTGTCCTAGAAGCAGACGGCCCAGATTTTAATCATGTTCTGCATATTAGTAAGGGTGACCCTAAGAAAGTTAGTTAACTTTATTAAGCCTCCATTTGTTCATCTGCAAAAATAAGCAGATAGTAGGGCTGTTCTGAGGATTAAGTGACGTTAATACACAGCATGTAAAGGCTTGGAAGAGTGGCTCAGAATAGTTACTTGTTAAATAACAGCTATTATTATTATGAGCCAGAGCAAACGCAGAGTTGTTCTGTTTTCCAGAGAAACATAGACAAGCTTTGCAAGTGCAAAAGTTCACAAGTGAGACGTATTATTTCTCAGAACCTGTGTTCAAACACCATTATGTTTTTCCTGCAGTTACTACAGCCATCTAACTGGCACGCCAGTCTTAACTTCCAAAACCATTCGAGGGCACAGATATCCATTCAGAGTGATCCTTTTATAATTTAGATCTGTTTAGATCCAATCCTTTAGACCACTGCAGCTTTCTCTCAGCTCTGTCATTACCTCACACTTAATGTTTTCTGACAGGAACACATTTGGCTCTGTTTCCATCATTCCTCCCCTCCAGTACTAGCCTGCACAGGTACACAGATTCACCTAGAAAACTCTTACCCATTCTCTAGGCTAAGCACAGGCTTCAGTTTAGCTAGGAGTTCTTCTCTGATCCTCTCAAATCTGGTGTATAGGGAACTCATCCATGCTCCATGATACATTGTGCATCCTTGAATCAAGCCAGATCACTGACATTTTATCTACTGTAAGTAGAAAAAGTCTAAGAACAGAGGGCAACAGAATTGAGTATAGTGTAAATTAATCACTAAAAGATTTTTTGAAATTGAAAGCTCAATGGACCATTTGAAGGAATACGTACATATCTACCATGCTTAATATTCCTGTTTTAAAGTGATCTACTTGATGCTATTATAATGGAGTATAAAAGACCAGCAAAATATAAGCATGAAATAAGATTCATCACCATGCAGCTCCAACACATGTTCCCAGCTCCTTTTCCAACACATCCCTCGGAATCATTATGATCTAACCGCTTTGAATACTATGTGGTACTCTAAGTTTACCTTCCATATGCCAAAGCCTCAGCATTTACGTAAGATGTTCCTTTTGCCCAGAATGCACTGTCCACATTTCTCTGCCTGGTAAAGACCCACTCATCAACAGAGCATCTCAAAAATCACCTTCCTGCCATATCTCAGAACAAATCCTTCTCTTTGGCCAACTCGATCTCTAGCCAGAAGTTATTCAGGCTCCTGTTAAAATGAGTTCATACTGGTGCTGTCCAGCACAGGAGCCACTAACCAACAGCTATATGTGTGGCTATATAAATTTAAACTAACATTAAATAAAATTTAAAATTCAATTGCTCAGTCACATTTGCCACATTTCAACTGTTCAGTAATCCCATGTGCCTAGTGGCTCTCATATTGGGCAGAGCAGAAAATTTCCATCAAGTTCTATTAGAAAGTACTGATTTATACCTTGTAACTACTGCAGTGTCCCATATAGGCACCCAGTAAATAGCCTATCATTGAATGAGTGTTGAATAAACTGCTATCTCTATGATAGTCTTTACATCTGTCAGAGTTCCAGCAAGAAACAGACTTCAACTCAGTTGTTTCAAGTGAAGAGAGTTTAAATAAAGGTCCACTTCTGAGGAACTGCGCAGATAAGAGAACAAACAAGAAATGCTGAGGCAGCCGGAGAATAGCAATAGTGGAAGTCACTACAACCAAGGAAGCTCAAGTGGGAAGAAAGGAATATTTTCATTTTGTCAAATAAATCCAAGGTTTGAAGGCTTCCTCTCTTCAGGGAAGGAGGAAGCAGTGTTGCCCAGAATCCAGTGAGAGGTGGAGCTGGGGAGGAGCAGAGGATGGAAGGGGCAGCAGCCATGGAAGCATACAGCCACTGTTAGAAGCTGGGTGTCAGAGCAGGGAGGAAGTGAGGGAAGACACTCACGCCTCTGACACTCCCACCCATGACTCCATTGGCTGAACTCACCTTGAAGCCAGCCAGGAAGGGAGCAATTCACTGGGGTCAGCCTCCCAGGGCACAGAGCAGGAAAGGGAAAGGCAGAGAATGAATCTGTGGGGTAGGGAAGTAAAGAATAATGTTTTTTCATTATATGGCTTCATTTATCTGTTAATATGTTTTCCTCACCTGCACGACTGGGATCATTTTAACTTGTGAGCTGTGTCTGATTCTCCTCCGGTGCATAGCACAATGGGTATAAAATAATGTGTACTGAACAAAAGAAGTAATCCTTATCTTTCCTACATTAGTAGCTGTTTTCAGAAGTCGGGGTTACTATCTGTGTGGGTTGCTTGCCTGCATACTATTATGGTACACTCACAGCCTTCCAACCTGGATTTATTTGATGCAATGGAAGTACGCTTTTCGTATGTTTTAACAATTGAAGCCATACTTTCAGGTTTTGATGCAGTTGTCAATATATCCTTTGACAGCCTGAGCACATATGCTGTTTTCGTTTTCCTTGGCATATATCTTATCCTGATGCCACAAGTCACTGACAAGCCAGTCCCCAACAGAAAAGTGTGATCAAACACTCCACAAAAGTATCACTTTCTTTAACAATAAGGCACCATCTGCTCTCAGATCTCCTGGCAGAATTTTTGAGAAAATGGATTGAGGCAAGAAGGAGCACCACACCACAGAATGACTTAAAACAATGTAACAGACAACCAGGGTAACAAATGAGGAAGGGCAGGGGGGTGGGTAATGTTTCCTATCAACAGAAATGTGTTCCATTGCAGCTTTATGCCACAGATGAAGTGAAACTCCACATAAGTACAAGCATTGTGTCAACACACTTCAGTTACTTTACATAGTTTTAAAGGACGTAAGTTCTGCTTCCTGTTGATTTTGGTTTATGGGAAGTCCCAATACTGTTCTTGTGTTGGAGACTGATATTTGGGATAGAATTAAGGTAGGCTTTCCGATTTCACCTCCTCCTAATAACCTATAATAGTAACACAATAATCAGTAGCATTTATAGTGTTCTCCATAGAGTGTTTCTTAGAGTGTTAAGCACAGTGGCAAATAGTTGAACTGCATTAGCTCATTACAGAGATGAGAAAACTGAGGCTCAGATGTGTTAAGATATTTGCTCAAGGTGTCATAGTTAGTTGGCTAAACTAATGTCCTTAACCATTACACAGTTAACTCGATATCACATGGTATTTTTCTTTCTCTCTCTAGCTTACAAAGACCATCTCTAGGTCCATCCATGTTGCTGCAAATGGCATTATTTTATTCTTTTTTGTGGATGAACAGTGTCCATTGTATAATTTTTAGACCATCTTAACATTCAGAGGCAATTTGGATGCCTATGGAATAATATTTTTATGTCTATGGAATATGCCTATTTGGGAGGGTGTCTATTGAATTTGCTGCTTTTTTACACATTATTATTTTTTGCACATTAGCTCAAATTTTACCGTCTGCTTCCTGGCCTCTATTTTTACACGTTACACTTTCTCAAACCCAACACCCCTTAAAGCTCTTTCACTGGTCCCACAGCATTGCTCCATGCCACTCATTCAGTCATTCATCAAACACTAAGCAGTGAACAAAATAAATCAAGTCCAGACTCTCATGGAACTTGCATTCCACTTGAGGGAAACAGACAATAAATAAATAATCACAGAAAAAAAAGGGTATCTCAGGAAAATGTTAAGGAGGAACATAAATCACAGTAAGGGTATACAGTATGGTCAGAGGCATCTTTTTGGAAGAAATGGGAATGAGGAGAAGTGCTTTTTTTTTTTTAACATCTACAAATCTAAACAAAGTGAGTGGGCAGTCTCGGGCTCCAGGAGAAGAGGGTTTCAGGCAGGGAGAGGGTCCAGGGACACTGTTCTGTGCCAGGAGTATCCTGAGAAGCACCTGTACAGCTGGAGCAGAGCAGAAGGGAGGGCGGCAGGCAGTGAGATCAGGGAGATTCAGAGGGCGTGGAGTGAGATAGGAGCCACTTAGTGGGCTTGGGTGGAAGAGTCAGGGGGATATGACGTGCACTTTAAATGACCATTTGCAGCACCATGGATGGACCTAGAGATCGTCATTCTAGGTGAAGTAAGCCAGAAAGAGAAAGAAAAATACCATAGGATATATATCACTCATATGTGGAATCTGAAAAAAAGAAAAAAGACAAATGAACTCATCTACAAAACAGAAACAGACTCACAGACATGGTAAACAATCGTGGTTACAGGGAAAAGGGGATGGGAAGGGATAAATTTGGGAGTTTAAGATTTAGAATGTTAGCCACGATCTATAAAAATAGATTAAAAAAAGTTTCTTTTGTATAGCACAAGGAACTATGTTCAACATCTTGTAATAACCTTTAATGAAAAAAGTACGAAAACGATGTATGCATATGTATATATATTCATGACTGGGACATTGTGCTGTACACCAGAAATTGACACATTGTAATTGACTGTACTTCAATAAAAAAATAAAATAAGTGACTCACTCCAGCCTCTGTGGGAAGGACAGGCTACAGTGGTATTAGGCAGAAGCAGAGAGACCAGTTTAGAAAGTGCTGCAATAGTCCATGTGAGTGAGAGGTGATGTGAGGTTGGCCCAGAGTACTGGTGGCAGGGGTAATGATGTCAGGACAGATTCAAAGTATCTTTTGAAAGGAGGCTTGTAGGATTGCTGATACACTCGTATGAACTATAAGAGAAAAGGAGTCGGGTGATTCCAGCATCTTTGGTCTGGCCAAACCTTACTCAGGAAGGAGGTTATCCCTAAGATTATAAGCAATAAGTTCCCAAGTCCCCTTCATCGTACTGCCACAATACCTTAACTTTCCAAGTTCACACTGCAAGAATGGAGGACACAGAAGTGAAATAAGGTCCAATCAAATAAACCATATATAGACCCCTTCCCGTAACCTTTGTTAAGCCTCCACGATACTAACAAACAGTTGAATTGTGTATATCAGATTGAGAAGGACAAGATTTGTTCACCTCTCTCACTGATAATGTTACAGAGCTCTGATTAGATGCTCAGAGTCTAAAGGCCCAGTACTTTAATAGTGTCCTATTCAGTTTCCTGGGAATGAATGGAGCTGGCCCATTCTGAAAAGAATTTTCTGTAAAATTTAGGATAAGAGTGACATATTTTAAGTTTTCTATCTGAGCTTCTGTCATCTTTTTAAAAATAAGACTATTCTACGTAAGTATTAAAAATAAGACTATTCTATATAAGTATTAAATAAAAACTCAATCCCCCAGAGTTACTCTATTATCTAAGAAGGTCCATACAGCACAGTGTAAGTTAAGTAAGTAAGAACTGAATTCTGGAAGCTGAGCACCTAGGTTCAAAGTCCAATCCGCCACTTACTGCTGAGGGACACTGGGTAAGCTCTTGATCTCCCTAAGCCTCACTTTCCTCACCAGTGAAACAAGAATGATAACAGTACCTCTAAGTAAGTTCAAAGCACCTAGCCTAGGTCCTGTCTTAGTAAAAGTGCTCCATATAGGTTAGATATTATTAATCTTTACATTTGATTTCTAATACTAAGGAGGAACAAACACACCAAAAAGGCAATAGTCATGCTAACTAAAGTGCTGCTATCTTCTTTCCTACTCTCAGCCCACGTGAGCCTGCAGATGTGCCCAGGGAAAGCATTCCATAAATAAACAATTTGCATGAAATCATCTGTGCCTCTTCAAACTTGTGCAAATATTCAGTTTGGGCTCCATTCAGATTTCAAGCTCAAGTTCCTGCCAATTTTATGTTAGCAAAGCAGGCTTGTTCATCTTCGTTAGAAGCCTCATAAAATGATCTGTCACTTAAGAGATTGCTCACCCTCACAGGGAGATAGTGAAACGTCATCCCAAATCAAAGCTACACAGATTGGTTCCATTTTGCACTTGGAAACCCAAGTAAGGAAGGCAATTCCACGTTTGTCGTAGCTCAGTGGTTGGTGGTAGAAGTAGCCACAACACTTACCCAGTAACTGACCTGGCTCCCCGGCAAGGCAGACATTACAGTAGAGAAAGAAACCCTCCACATAACTCAAGCCTCCTGGGATCCAGGCAACAGCAGATGCTTTGCATTTGAGTTACTCCAGCATGCCACCTCCTGAATTTATCATCTCTATTCATTTTCTGACACACATTGAAATTCTTACTTGCACTGAAAGCCATCCTGATCTGCACGAGATTGCCTGTTTTGTTGCCTTTCACTGAAGTGCTAATGATTCAGTGCACCTAACAGGCAAAAGCTCTCTCAGAGCATCTTACTGCTCAGTGCTGTTCACAGTCAGTTCCACTCTTCTCATTTCCAATGAACAAGGACTAGGGCTATTAGTAATTCAGTGTTCCACTGGGACCTGAGAAAATTAATAATAATAACAACAATAATAATAAAGATGAATGGGAATCTGATTTCACCACAGATTTTTTAATTCTATAGGTTAACCAAGAACATATGCCATTCTGGTGAAATTTATTTTGAAGATTTATTTTAGACTTTGATATTTTCTGTATCTTTTGAAGGCTTTTGGAATTTTCTTGGCTTTTGTTATGAAAAGCATACAGTTCTAAAAAACCCTGTGGTCAAGTCCAACGAAAAGAGCCATGAAAGAGAAATAATTGAGAAAGGCTTTCAAGAGCAAAAGTGAGAATTCATGACAGGTTAAAAATAATGAAATGTGTTTTCATCTATGGGATTTTAATCAGTGCATTTTTTTTTTCGTATTCTTGGCCGCAAGCGTATTCTAAAATGGGTTACTGCATATAGGTTGAGGACTCGACTATACTAGTTAATATTTTAAAGTTAGAGTAGTTCCTAGTGGTAGGTCACAACTTAAGGCAAGGGAGACCACATCAGGAAGTCTGTGGATTCTTACTGCATGTTGTAGTGGAAAGTGTTCAGGTCTAGAAATTCAGAGACATGAATCCAAACCCTAGAGACTCTGTGACCTTGAGCAAGTCTCTGGATGTCCATTCAATCAGATAATAAGCACTCAGCTCCTCCTTTGTACTAAAGAGTTGAACAGAAGGATGACTATAGAAGCTGCTATCAATTCACTGGGGAAAAAAACGCCCTGCAGGATGTTTGTGTGTTAAAAAACCCTGTGAGTGGACATCTTTAGAGCTAATCATGGTCTCCTTCCTGGCAGACTGCACCTCCCACACCCTGTGAAACTAGGCTTGTATGTATAACGTCTTTAAACCTCGGAAGATTGAACAGAAGTGAATTATTTCTGTTGAGGAGCGTCAAGAGCCAGTTCATGACTTCCCATGTTCCCTTTCCCTCTGATGTACAGTCATGGAAGCTCACCGTCAAGGTCGAGTTTCCATAACCCTCAGTCCCTGAGTGACCGCAATATGCAAAGCCCTCCCTGTCAATCCTCAAGACACTTAGCTGTAAGGAGAAAGGAACCTCAGTCGCTTTAACCCTCTGAGATTTTGTCCTTGTTACCACAACACAGCCTACTCTAATTTATAGGCTGTATTAGAAGCATGGGTCAGATACTGTGAAACAACAGAGAAGGGTCAATTTGATCTGAATAAGGCTAGAAGTCCTGCTAAGGTAATGCTAGAAGTCCCCCAGAAGTAATGACCACTGGCCTAGGCCTTGAAGGATATGCGGCTTTAGACAGGCAGATAAGGCAAAGGAAGGAATTAGAGGAAGAGGAAACAGTGGGCTGAATAGTGCCAGGAAAGCACGCTTGCCTAGGTAGGCTGTGTGATGGGCTGGAGCTCAGTGCTGGAACTGTCAGCTAACGAGGCAAGAAAAGACTACGTCATAACTGGAATGTTCTTGAAATTTTCATTCTGATGAAATTTTAAATTATAGAACAACATAAACTACCTCCATATATACTTTATCATATCCATCAACTATTCACATTTTCCTCTGTTTTACCTCTCCCTCTAGATAGATAGGTAGGTAGGCAGGTAAATACAGAGATGTGAATGCCTATATTTACATGAAAATTATTTATGCTGAGCCCTGTAAGAGAAGTAGGAGACAGTATGTTCCTTCACTAACCTATTTCACAGTATGTTTATAAAGAATAAGGGCATCTTATATAACCACAATGAAATGATAAAAATCAGAAAACTTTATGCTGATATACCATTATCTAGTTTACAGGCCACATTGCAAGTCTTCTAAATTGTTCCAACAATGACCTTTATAGCTATTTTTCTGATGGCCCAAGATCAAAATTAAGACCACACATTGCATTTAGTTATAATGTATTTTTGATCTAGAAGAGTTTCTCAACCTTCTGTGTTCCTCAGCCTTGGTATTTCTGAATATATATACACATATATTTATTATATATAATATGCACTTATTACATTATATATAAATGTATTATATATATCATGTATATTTAAATATGTGTATATATGGATATTATTAATAATGTGGAATATTATTCAGCCATAAAAAGAAAGTCCTGCCATTTGCAACAACATAATGGACTTTGAAGGCATTATGCTGAGAGAAATCAGAGACAAATACTGTATGATTTCACATACATGTAGAATCTAGAAAAAAAGAGGAAAGGGGAGGGAACTGAATGAAGATGGTCAAAATGTTCAAATTTCCAACTATAAAGTAAGTCCTGGGGATGTAATGTACAGCAGGGTTACTATGTTTAATAGTACTGTATTGTGTATTTGCAAGTTGCTAAGAGAGTAGACCTTAAAAGTTCTCACAAGGAAAAAAAAACTGGTAACTATGGGTAGTGATGGATATTAACTGAACTTGCTCTGGTAATCATTTCACCATACATACATATACCAAATCATTATGTGCACCTTATGTATCTTAAACTAACACAATGTTGTCTGTCAATTATATATCTAAATAAAACTAGTATATGACCAACTGAGGGATACTGCATATTCCTTCCATGGCAGTTAGTTTATCTAATCCACTAGTATTTCAATAAAAATTTAAGTTTAACTAATTCTTCACAAAAAATCAAAAGATCTGAAATGTTAAGTTTCATTCACTTGCCTCTTAGTATCAGAAATATTTATTACCTGAACAGTGAGCAAAATGGTTTTCTTAAAGGCGAGGCCATTATTCATTTAGAATTGAGGTGAAGTTACAACACTTTGCAAGGGAAGAAAAGCAATTTAAGCTAGTAAGACTGCTCCATCTCGTTTATGCTTCAATAATGTGTTTTTATTAAGAAGTGGGGAAAAACACTGTGAATGAAAACAGTGTCAATAACCTGGTCCACTATTTTAGCTAAGGGAATTCAGGAATATAATTTTCCTTAAGATTGATGTTAACATCTGCTATTTATAATCGTTTAGCATGGGGCTCTATGGTGCTTAATGATTAACGTTTTACAAATGTTCCTTGGCTGGGGAAATCAAAACGGCATACATAGTAAGAGGATGTGAAGCCCATCTCATCCCCCATGAATACATCAAAAATACATCTGCAGGTGGAACAATTCTCACTGGAAACTGGCAGAAAGACTCCTAGACAACCAAGGCTGTAAGACCCACATGTAATCAGAAAGGGAAGAGAAGTGATTGGGTCAGGACCTGTGTGTCCCTGGGAGAGGACTCAGAGAAAAAGGGGGATTGCAGGTACCCACCTTGGGGAGTAAGTGGGTTGAGCCACCGACTGTCCTGGTCCTGGGATCCTATGTGGAGGAGACCAGACCCCTTGGCTGGTTGGAGTGCAGCCGGGACAAATAGAAAGGCTGGGGAAGCCTGGACTCTGCTCACGAGGAATGCACGTGGGCTAGTCCCCAAGGCTGGCTGGAGAGAGGTCTGATCTAGCAGCTGCCAGGTTTCCAGCCAGCTCACCACATGCCCCAGTCTGAGCAGAGAGAACATTCCAGCCTAGCTCACTCCATGCCGCAGCTAGCACTGGATCCGGGGTGGCCATTACCAAGAAAAAGCCTCAACCATGGGACCAGATGCAACCCAGTCCTGAGGCAGATCCCAGATGGGGCAGCAGTGGCCACCGTTGGTGCTACTCGGTCAGTACCCCAGAAGCTGCCAGGTTTGTGACAGCAGCCACTCCACCACATCTTACCCCCAATACACTCTCTGAGTATACCACAAGGACTGCACTTGCCCTGCAGAGCTGTTCCACAGCAAGGCAGGAGCAGCTGGTCAGCGACACTGATCAGCTGTCAGAGACAAAGGGAACTTTCCCCCAAGGCAGCGCAGAGAGAAGACTGCCTTAGCTGCTGCTAAGTTTCCTGTGAACACCTTGCCACAAGCCCAAGCCAAGTGAACACTTTGGCCCCCCTGAATCCATGCCAGAATGTGGCACAGGATCTGGGGTGTCACAGCCAGGGAAAAGACTTGCCATGGGACAGAAAGGTGATGCAGTCCTGAGGCAGAGCCTGGGTGAGGTGGTGGCAGCTATCATTGGCACTTACTCAAGCAATGCCAGAGAAACTGCCCAGATGGCTGATGGCGGCTTCTGTACCACACCTAATCTCGTAACACTTGCCAGGAGTCCACAAGGGACCTGACAGTCCTGTAGAGCAGCTGCACAACACAGCAGGGAGGCCAGGGGGCAGGGATCAGCAGTGAGAGACAAGAGAGACTTGCACCTGAGGCTGCATCTGAATGGAGCTGCAGACACCTGCACAGGCAGTGCCTCAGACCTCTGTCCAGCACTCCCCTCCTCTGGAGCAAAGGCCCCACACACTTAAAGGGAACAGAACCCTCAGAGCTTCAGCTCCACCAACTTGGGATCAGACCTGGCCCCTGGCAGTACCTGAGTAAGGAAGTACAGCCTCATACCCAGCACTGGCTCTAGCCTCTCTGTCTCCAGCCCCATCCACTTCCAAGGTGACAGCTGCCAGTAAACCATAAGAAAAAACATTACTTGCATCCACCTCACATCCAGCTCCTCCGCCAAAGGCAAAGGGCACACGCAGGGATGCTCTCACACAAGACACCCCTTCAAGATGGCAACAGGTAACAGTTTCACCTGAATCCATTCATCGAGCCAGAGAAAGTTAAGACAGAGAAACTATTCTTAATTGAAGGAGCAAGAAACTCTGTAAAAAAATAATGAAAGAAATAATTTACAAGATAATTCAAAACACTGGTAATAAAAATGTTAACTGAATTAGGGAAAATAGTTGATCTAAAAAGTGAACATTTTAACCAGGAACTAGAAAATATAAAAATACCCAATTAAAACTGAGTAATTCAATAGCTGAAACTAAAAACATCCTAGAAGGAATGAATAGCATACTAAGTGATCCAGAAGAACACATCTGTGATCTGGAAGATAGAGTAACAGAAATCACCCAGTAAGAATGGCAGGAAAATAAGATAAATAATTTTAAAAAGCAGACTACAATATCTCTGGAATAGTATTAAGCATTCCAACATTTGCAATATAGGGGTTCCAGAAGGAGAAGAGAGAAAGAACGGTTGAAAATATATTTGAGGAAATTATGACTGAAACTTGCTAAAGCTGAGGAAGTAAACAGATACTCAGTTACAGGAAACAGAGTGTTCCAAACAAGATGAATTCATACAGACCCAAAGACATACCATATTTATCATATCAGCTAAAAATAAAGAGAATTCTAAAGGCAACAAGAGAAAAAGTCATATTCAAGGGAACCCCATGAGGCTATCAGCTGATTTCTCTGCAGAAACTTTTCAGGCCAGAAGGGCCATGATATATTCAAAGCACTGAAAGAAAAAGAAAAAAAACCCAACCTAGGACACTCTACCCAGCAAGACATCGTTTAGAGTAGAAGGAAAGATAAAGAATTTCTCAGACAAGCAAAACCTACAATAACTCAGCAATACTGAACTTACTGTGAAAGGAATGTTGAAGGGTCCTCTCTAAATGGAAAAGAAGTAAGAATCCATAGGAAAGGGAAAACCCTCACTAGAAAAGGCAAATATATAGTAAGGACTAAGAATCAACCACTTAAATAAGCCAGTCCATAGATTAAAAGACAAACAATTGTAAAAGTGGCTATAATTACAGTAAACAGTGAAGGGATATGCATGAAGATGTAAAATACGACATCAGAAACACGAAAGGTGAGACAGCAGAGTAAAAACTTTTAGAATGTGTTGGAACTTAAATGACTACCCATTTAAACATGTAAATATAATTATAGGTCAACATATATAAACCACATGATGACCATGCATCAAAAACCTAAGATAGATGCACAAAAACTAAAAAGAAAGGAACACAAGCATACTACTGAAGAGAAACTGAAGATTCCTTCAAACCACGAGGGAAGAAACAAAAGAAGAAATTAACAACAAAAAAAGAATTATATAAAAATAACCAGAAAACAAGTAATAAAATGGCAATAAGTACATACTTGTCTATAGTTACTTTAAATGTAAAGAGACTAAATGTACCAATCAAAAGACTTAGGGTGGCTCACTGGATAAAACAAAACCCTTCATTGTGCTGCCTACAGAAGACTCATTTCAAGGCTGAAGACACACACACACTGAAAGTGAGGGGAGGGAAAAAGATACTTCATGCAAATGGAAACACTAAGAAAGGTGGGGTTACAATATTAATCAGACAAAATGGCTTTATAACAAAGTCATTAACAAAAGACAAAGAAGGGCATTATATAATGATAAAGGGATCCGTACAAGAAGAGGGTATTACACTCGTTAACATATATATGCATCTAATACAGAAGCAGCTAAATAAATAAGTACTGAGACATAACGGGAGAAACTGACAATAACGGTAGGGGACTTTAACACCCCGCTGACATCAGTGGACAGACCATCCAGACAGAAGTGGTCGTCAATGACACAATAGGCCAGTTGTAATTACTAGATATATAAAGGACATTCCATCCCAAAACAGCAGAATACACATTCTTTTCAAGTGCACAGGGAATGTTCTCCAGGAGAGAAAACATGCTAGGACACTGAACAAGTATCAACAAATTTAAAAAGACAGAAATTACATCAATCATTATTTCTGACCACAACAGTATGAAACTAGATATCACTTACAGAAAAAAATAATAAAGAATAAACACATGAAGACTAAACATGACACTAAAAAAATCAGTGAGTCAATGAAGAGATCAGAGAAAATATCAGAAAATATCTCCAGACAAATCAAAATGAAACCATAGCACTGCAGAATCTACAGGATGCACCCAAAGCAGTTCTGAGAGGGAAGCTGATAGCTATACAGGCCTTTCTCAACCAACAAGAAAAAATTTCAAATGAAAAACCTAACCTGCCACCTAAAGGAATTAGAAAAAGACGCACAAAGCCCAAAGTCAGCAGAAGGGAGGGAGGAAATAACAAAGATCAGAGATAAAATTTTAAAAATAGATTAAAAAAATAGAAAAAAATCTAAGAAACCAAGAGCTGGTTTTTTGAAAAGATAAACAAAATTGATAAACCTTTAGTCACGTTCATTAAGAAAAAAAACAAAGAGGACCCCCCCCAAAAAAAACAAGGAATGAAAGAGGAGAAATAACACCCATCAACAGAGAAATTCAAAAACTCAGAATGCTACAAACTGTTACATGCTCCCCTAAAAACACTGGACAATGTAGAAGAAATGGACAAATTTCTAGAAACACACAACCTGCCAAGACTGAACCAAAAAGAAGGACAATTTGAACAGACCAATCACTAACAATGAAATTGAATTTATAGTGGGAAAAAAAAACCTCCCAGCAAACAAAAGTCCAAGACCAGATGGCTTCACAGGCAAATCCTATCAAACATATAAAGAACTAATACCTGTCCCTCTCAAAAATATTCCAAAAAATTGAAGAGGAGGGACTCTCCCAAATGTATCCTGTGAGGCCACCATTACCGGACCAAAACCAGACAAAGACACTACAAAAAAAAAAAGTCACAGACCAACATCTTTGATGAATATTGATACAAAAATCCTAAACAAAATATTAGCAAACAGAATCCAACAATATAATAAAAAGGATCACACACCACAATCAAGTTTGATCTATTACAGGGACACAATGATGGTTCAGCATTCACAAATAAATCAAAGTGATAAAGCGTGTTTGAAAAAAGGATAAAAATCACATAATCATCTCCACAGATGCAGAAAAAAGTGACAAAATTCAACATCCATTCGTGATGAAAAAAAAATTCTCATCAAAGTGGAAACAGAGGAAACATGTCTCAACACAATAAAGGCCATTTATGGCAAACCCACAACTAACATCATACTCCATGGTGAAAAGCTGGAAGCCTTTCCTCTAAATTCAGGAACACGTCAAGGATGTGTACTCTCACCACTTCTATTTAACACAGTTATTGGAAATCTTAGCCACAGCCATCAGACAAGGAGAAAGAAGGTGTCCAAATTCGAAGGGAAGAAGTAAAACTATCACTATTTGTGGAAGACATGATACTTTATATGTAAGCCCCAAAAGCTCCACCCCAAAACTATTAGAATTAATAAATGAATTCAGAAAAGTGCATTATATAAGATTAATATACAGAAGTTTGCTGCTTTTTTATACACTAGTAAACTATCAGAAAGAGAAAACAAGAAAACAATTTTGTTTGAAATTGCATAAAAAAGAATAAAGTACTAGGAATAAACTTAACCATGCGGGTAAGAGACCTGTCTTCTGAAAACTGAATCACTGATGACAGAAATTGAAAATTAATGCTCCCAGGTTGGAAGAATTAATATTATTAAAATGGCCATAGTACACAAAGCAATCTACAGACTTAACACAATCCCCATCAAAATACTCATTACACTGTTCACAAAACAAGAACATGTAGTCCTAAAATTTATGTGGAACCACAAAAGACCCTGAACTGCCACAGCAATCTTTGGAAAAAAGAACAAGGCTAGAGGTATCACACTCCCAGACTTCAGACTATACTATAAAGCTATAGCACGGCACTGGCACCAACAGACATACAGATCAATGGAACAGAATAGCGAGCCCAGAAATGAACCTGTACACCTATGATCAATTAATCTATGACAAAGAGACAAGAAAATATAACAGAGCAAAGAGAATGTTTCCAAGAAGGGGTGCTGGGAAAACTGGACAGCTACATGTAAAACAATGAGATTAGAACATTTCCTCACACCACATACAAAAATAAACTCAAAATGGATTAAAGACCAAACTTAAGATCTGAAACCATAAATTCTTGGAAGAGAATATGGGCAAATCACTCTTTGATATAAATCACTGCAGTATTTTTCGAGATCCTAAAGCAAAATAAACAAAAGCAAAAATAAATAAAACCTAATTAAACTTAAAAGCATTTGCACAGCAAAGATAATCATTTTAAAAAATGAAAAGACAACCTACAGAATGGGAGAAAATATTTCCAAATGATATGACTGACAAGGGTGAATATCCAAAATATGTAAACAGTTCATACAACTCTATTAAAAACAAACAACTCAATCAAATCATGGGTAGAAGACCTGAAAAGACATTTTTCCAAAGAAGACATACAGATGGCCAACAGGAACATGAAAAGATGCTCAATATTGCTAATCATCAGAGAAATGCAAATCAAAACCCCAATGAAATACTACCTCACAGCTGTCAGAATGGCTATTATCAAAAAGAACACAAATAACAAATGTCGGCAAGGATGTAGAGAAAAGGGAACTCTTGCACACTGTTGGTAGGAATGTGAATTGGCACAGCCACTATGGAAAACAGTATGGAGGTTTCTTAAAAAACTTAAAATAGAGCTACCCTATGGTCCAGCAGTCCCACTCTTGGGCATATATCTAGAAAAGATGAAAACGAATTCTAAAAGATAACATGCACTCCAGTGTTCACAGCAGCACTATTGACAATTGCCAAGACATGGAAGCAACCCACATGTTCATCAACAGATGAATAGATAAAGATGTTTTCTATATACACACACACAATGGAATATTATTCAGCCATAAAAAGAATGAAATTCTGCCATTTGCAACAACATGAATGGACCTAGGGAACATCATGCTTTGTGAAATGAGTCAGACAGAAAGACAAATACTGTATGGTATCAGTTATATGTATGAATCTAAAAAATAATGCGAATGAATATATATGCAAAATGAAGCAGACTCAATCACAGATATAAATAACGAACAAGTAGTTTCCAAAAGGGAAAGGAAAGGGGAGGGGGCAAATTAGTGTAGGGATTAAAAGATACAAACTACTATGTATAAAATAGATAAGCAACAAGGATACACTGTATAGCAGAGGGAATTATAGCCATTATCTTCTAGTAACTTTTAATGGAGTATAATCTCTGAAATAACTGAATCACAGTGCTGTGTATCTGAAACTAATACAATGTTATAAATCAACTGTATTTCCATTAAAAATTTAAAAATGTTATTATTTTGTAATTGGAAAAACATGTACATATGCTAATTTTGCAAAACCGGATCATGCTGCATTGGAGCCAAGAACTCCCAAACCAGTGAGGCAACAATGCAGGGGCAGTAGTCAGGAGAGCTAGGGATTGTGACCACCTGGAGAGCAGAGGCCAAGTCTCAAGGGGCAGAGCCTCCCACCTGCAGGTCTCTGCTTCCAGGTGGATGTGATCTGAATGTTGCCAGAGCTCCAAAATCCAAGGGTTTTAGGGAGGACTTGAAAATAAGATTGTTCTAAGGGAAAATATCCTGGTTTTTATATATTGGCAACTAGTTTACAAAACTGACACTGTGCAAGTCAAACCAAACACATCCACAGGCTAGATTCCACCAGAGGAAGAGAGTCATCTCTTCTATAGCTGCTCTTTCATTTCCTGCCTTTTCCACTCAGCTTTACCAACTGACCACTTCCCGTGTCCTTCAATAGTCTGTGTAAGCATTAATCTTAATGACAATTCAGAATTTAAATCATAGACGTGTGTCATTATTTATACTGCTCTATCTCTAATATTTGCACAATATATTGTTTGCTTTTTGTTATTCTTACTAATGCTTTTGTGAGTGTTCTTATATATAAACCTTTATGCACAACTCTATCTGTATTAATTGCTAGAAGTGGTATTACTAGCTCATAACACAGTGACAATTTTAATGTACACATAGCCTAAATCGCTGTCAAAATTGTTACCCCAATTTTCCCTCCCACTAACAATGTTTGAGAATACTGTATCTATGGCAGCCTTACCGTTATTTTGGATTTTTTTGTTTGTTTTTAATTTTAGAAATTTAGCAGGTGAAATAATGTTGCAATTGCATTTTTACTTAATAGTTTGGGATTAGACTTCAAACTGGGAACATTTTCCTTTTTCCTGGAATCACTGTATTTCATAATCCAATAATAGTTTATGACAAAAATAATTACCTAGACAAAACAGTGGTTCACTGATAATTGCATTACTGAGAACAGAGTAAAAGTCACCTTGCTAGAATGTAATTGAATGCTCATACACATTCCATTCTTTTCATTTATTCAGCTTAGGGGACTGATTAAGCCAAGAAACAGCCAAGGAAAACTACTCTGTTTTTGAAGCGTAAATGACAATGCATATTTCAAAGTATAAATGTCTCTTGCTTTGCAGGGCCAATACATTTCAGCAAAATTGGCTATAAAGTGAATCGTGTTTCCCTACAGACTTTTGATATAAAATCAGCAATACGTTGTTTTAGCAAGAAAAAAAAAACGACTAACTCTAGCAATAAAAATAGCTTAAGTGCAAAGAAAGATTACCAGGTTGTGTGATGTTGCATGGATTCATTTATTCATCCAGCAGATATCTGAGCGCCTGTAAGGTGGCAGCATCATGCCAGGGACTGAGGATATAGCAGACAGACACTAAAACAGAATGTCATACCTTATAGCACGTGCCAAGCTTTGAGTTCATGCCTCACTTGAGGGACTTACAGCCCATGCTAAGGGCCAGGTTTGGCCCTAGTTCCTAGGATGAGTTGCCCTCTTCCCATGCTGTAATTGCTTATGAGATAGAATACAACTAAAACGCAAAGGTGGAGTTTGCAGGCAGATGTCACCATGCAGTACATGCCATATACTCCTTTCTTAGATGGAGCTGTTAATTTCACACAGCACTTTAAAATCGGTTTTGTAAATTTCATTTTTGCTTAAATGAATTTTCTTCAAATAAAGAATACTTTATCTTAGCTAAGAAGTTATTCCTAGCATTCCCAAAAGCATTTAGCAAAGACCTATTAGTAAAAGACCCTAGAAATGCTGGGCTCTTGACTGATTGTCAAGCATGTATGGGAACTGCTTTTAAGGAATTTGCATTTTTTCAGGGCATTAAAACCAAAAGAAAGAATAAGTGAATAAATAAATTATATGTTGTCATGCTAAGTGCTATAAAAGAGTAAATCTACTATAAGTAGGATAATCAGGAAAAGCATCCCTGAGAATATTTTTTTTAAATCTAGGCGCCTCACATGTGAAGGTTGGGGGTAATCATGTCCCAAGCAGCAGAAACAGCAAGTGCAAAGGCCCTGGGGCAGGAAAAAAGAGACCTATTTGAAAAATGAATAAAAACCAGTGTGACTGGAGTTCAGGAGGAGACAGGAAATGTGTCAGGAAAGGTGCATAAGGCTAGATCCTTTAGGGGCTTGTAAATCACAGTACGGGATTTAGATTTATTTTTTAAAATGAGAAACCATAATAGGAGAAAACAAATAGTGACAACTGGATGATATTTTAGGTGCACAATACTGATTTTTCCAGGACCAAAATTTACAAGAGATATGGGACTAAGTTCTCTACTAGTATTAGAATGGGTATTTTAAAGATAAAAGAGCTAACCATACTCAAGAATGAAAGAAAATAGATGTGATGATTGTACAAAAGAATCCAAAGAATATGTGAATAAGTAGCATGTGACTGCATGGGAATGACTTCCATCCAGAACTTTTCTGGAGACAGAGAACTTCACCCTGCAGGCATGGCTGGTAACCCAAACCAGCACTGGAATGGTCAGTCTCCATTGCAGGCAATACTTATAAAGCATATTCTGCTGTGAGCATGGGATTAAAAGGTACCTAACCACATTAGGGTGGGGTGCCAGTGCAACCTGAGAAAAAATGCATTTTGATGTGACATCGGGTGTAGGTGGACTATTTTCATAGTGGTCTTTCAAGCCCCATGAAAGGTGTAATAAGCTTTATCTGATTTGTAATTTCTGGTGTAACTATTTTGGAGGGATCTGTATAATTCCTGTGATCACAAATGACTATATATGGTTTACTCAAATACCTACATGGGATTTTTTTTCCCATATTGAAGAAACAATTATTAGAAAACAATTCTTAAGTTATCGTTAACTTTGCATGGTGGTTTATTTCTCTCCATCTCCCATATGTCTCTAATGTTGGTGTCAGTGTTTATAAAAGTAAGTTTTGTTTCAAATCTACTACTCCTCCTTCCTGGAAACACATGTAACGTGTTGCTTTTTGTGACAAAAGGCATCAAATATTTTAATATCAAATGGTGATTGATGAGGCACGTTGGTGGAGAACTGTTGTCCAATTATAATAATGAACTCAGTTGATATCAGGGCCAGTGAAAAGGACATGAGCTGCCTCAGGAAATCCAAGAGCTTATATTTACATCCACATTTGAAGATGCCTTTTCATCCTATTCCTTCATCCACACGCTCTGTAGGACCAGGGATTTTATTATGTAGAGGAAATAATAGAGAAGCTTAAGGAAAAAACCTTTCTTACATCCCCAAGAATAACCACCGTACTACTTCAAAAGTAGCAAAACATGAGTCCCAGACTGGAGGGAGACCACTGAACTTAATTTCCCATGGCATTTCCCATGGTATTATGTTTGCTTATACCAAATGGATATGGCCATTTTTAGCTCGGATTTTCAATGGTTTATTTTTTCATCTCATCTGTGCTCAGATGCACAATTTCATCTGTTCACACCTGCGTAAAAAACACGTTGGCTGTGTAGAAAACTGTTACTGCTTCTACTACATGGGACTGGAGCCCTAAATGCCTAACAGGTCAGCTGCTTCCAAAGAAAGCAAAAGATTCATCGGGATTTAGATTCCCTTTATGATTGTCTAGTGCAAATGAAAACCCTTTGTCCTGTCTGTGCTGACATTTCTTGTCTAATCCTTTCACCAGAACCTTTATCCCTTGTTAGATGAACTACCTCACTGATGACTTCTACTAGGACAGTTGGAATTCTGCTTCATGATTTAGCTAAACAAGCTCTCAAGAGTGATTTATGGGGAAAAACTATGCAAGATTAAGCAATATCTTTCCTACATCTTCATGAGGGACTTAAGGTACAATCAAAATCCACATTCAGCTCCAAATGTAAGTTCACGTCAAAAGTAGGCCTTTGATTTTTATTCCTAAGCTGTGAATACAAAACCAACATCATCTCTGGTTTCAATTACATAAGAGAGTCACAAAAAGAGCCTGCATCTGTTTCTGTGGATTTAACATCTTCAACAAACCACACTGCAGAAATTTGAGGGAAGTTTGTGTTTCTAAACTAGAAACTTACCCCTTACATCACAAGCACCAGATAATGGAGACATGTGTATTCATTCATGAACACAAGAAATATATCATGGTCACTGTACTATGGTGAATACAACAAGACTCGGTCCCTTCTAGCAGGAATCTTATAGTATAATGAGAAAGTTTGACAATTAGGAAAAAACGCAAGAAATATAAAATTGCAATTGGGATAAGCAAGGCACAGGGAAGTTACAGGGTATACTGGGAACATGTAGCAGTGAGATCTAAACTAGCCTGTAGGTGGGTAAGGGTTCACTTTAAAGTGTAAGTGACGTCTGAGATGAGATGTGAAAAATATTTCAGAGTTAAATAGGGAGGCAGGGATTGTTGGAGAATACTAGGGGCAAGTGTTTCCTGTGGCAAAGGGTATGATTCTGTGAGAGACAGACAGAAGGTCAAAAAAAAAAAAGTAGGAGAAAGTGTGGAAAAGCGGCAAAGGATGAGGTTGGAAGGATAGACAGACTTGGTATATTTTAGGTCTTCTATGCCATTTTAAGAAAATTATACTGTGTGTGTATATGTATGTATGTATGCATGTATGTATATGTGTGTGTGTGGTCCATATCCACAGGTTCCACATCAGCAGATTCAACCAATCATGGATTAGAAATACTCAGGAAAAAAAAATTCCAAAAAGTTCCAAAATTCAGAACTTCAATTTTCTGTGTGCCAGCAACTATTGATTTACAAAGCATTTTATTGCATTTACAACTCTGACATAGCATCTACATTGTATTAGATATGATAAGTCCTCTAGAGATGATTTAAAGTATACAGGAAGATATGCATAGGTTATATTCAAGTACTATGCCAATTTATATAAAGGAGCATCCACAGATTTTGGTTTCTGAGGATGTCTTGGAACTAATCTCTGTGGCTACCAAAGGATGGCTGTGTATCCTAAGGCAATATTGATAACTTTTATTGAATTCTGTTTGTGTCAGGTATCATCCTAAACACTTGACTCATGTTTACTTATTTGATAAAACAACCTTATAAAGGAGATGCAATTATTATTCCCATTTAGTTCATAAGGGAACAAAGTCCAGAGAGGTTGGTGTCACCTAGTAAATAGCACAGCCACGCCTTGAAGCCAGGCAGTCTGTCTCTAGAGTCAACACTCTGTTGGCTCTGTGTTGAGGCCCTACATTGCCTCTCCAAATTAGAAAACGTTTCAAGAGTGGTAAGTATGTGTGGCTGGCTCCACGCAACCCCTCTGTTCTCCACAGTGGGCCAAATCCATACAAAAAACCAACTTTCGAAGTCAGAGAAAGACAAATATCATATGATATCACTTATATGTGGAATCTAAAAAAAACTGACACAGATTTACACACCAGATACAGACTCATAGGCATAGGAAACAAACTATGGTTACCAAAAGGGAAAAGGAGGAGGAGGGGTAAAGTAGGAGTTTGGGATTAACGGATACACAGTGCTCTATATAAAACAGGTAAACAACAAGGATCTGCTGTACAGCACAGGGAACTACATTCAATTTCTTGCAATGAGCTACAGTGGAAAAGAATCTGAAATATATATGTATATGTGTAACTGAGTTGCTTCGCTGTACACCTACCTGAAACTAACATTGTAAATCAGCTACACTTCAATAAAAATACAACTGACAAAAAAGAACCCAGCTTCTCGTGGGGGTTAGATGAGTCTATACACACAAAGCACTTAGTACAGGGTCTTGTACATAAAGTGTACTGTAAGGTGCTGTGCAACGTGTTACTTGTTGTTCATGTTGTTATTCTGTTGGAAGCCGAAAAATATAAAGCTGCACATGTGTGACGTCATTAGACATAAAATTTTAAAAGATCACTGTAGCTACACTGAGACAATTGGCTTGGAGGGAAGGCGATGCATGGAATAAGACCACCTCTGAAGCTACTGTGCTGTTCAGAAAGAGGGATAGTAGAGGGCTAGGAGGGAGGACCCGGAGAAGGAGCAAAATGAATGGAAGGAAGAAATATGAAACCATCAGGTCTTGTTGAGGACTGGGCTCTGGGGAGGAAGACAGAGATGATGAAGGTGGCTCTATGGGCTGGATGGGGTACTCCTGTCCACAGAAGCTGATGATAGCATGCCACTGCAGGCTCGGGGGGAAAGATCTGAAGTGTGATTTTAATCTGCTGACTTTAATGACTTTTGACACATCCATGTAAAGATACTATTTCTGTGCTGTTTAATTCCAATAAAGAACTCAAAGCTACTTAACATTACAAACTGATGAGCTCATGCTACGAGGAACTCCAGATGTTTTATGTGACTTACTACAGCAGCCACCCATGAGGATGCACTGTTCCTCACAGTTTACAGTAAGTGTTCACTGACCCTGGAGCCTCTCTACTCAGCTTTACTTTTAAAAACTTTCAAAAAGTTGGTCACAAACCAAGTGGAAGGTATCCGGTGAGGTTCTTGGATGAACCTCCAGTGAACACATGGAGCTCACAGTTATAATAGAAAAGACAGCTTTAAACAGGTGATTCCAACAGCCATGAGTGCTGTGAAGAAGTTTAGTATGTTCTAGGAACACATAATGGGGAGGCCTAGACTCACCAGGGAGATGGGACATCAGGGAAGGCCTCCTTGGGAAAGTGACACTTGAGCTGGGACCCGAAAGACAAATAGCATTTCACCGCGTGGAAGAGTAGGTGTGGGAGGAGAGAACAGGGTATCGATCAGCAATATCAGGTTGCATAAAGATTCAGATTCCATGGAGAATACAGCATGTCAAGGAACTAAAAGAAGGCCAGTTGGACAGAAGCAGAGTAATTTTTTAAAGAAAGCTAGAAATGAGGCTGAAGAGTAGGTAGGGACTGAATCATCTCAGGACTTAGAGCCACTTAAGGGACTTTGGGCTTTGTCTTAAAGACAATGGGAGAGAGGGATAGAATAACGGATCTCAGGCATTTTAGGTGATTCCTGGACCTAGAGTTTATCACAGCTCTTTCCTGGCTTCCTGCTATTCTGAAATATGCTACTCATATTTAACAGACTTAATGGAATAGAAAAAAGTAGGAAATTACATTCCTTGTGGCTATCTGTCTGTCTATCTATCATCCATCTATCTACCTACCTGTCTGTCTTCTGCATGTTGCCTGCTCTTTGCTTTTGGTTTGGTTTCTTTGATTTTTCTGTCCCAAGAGATACCTCCAATCTCTGTGTGGATTTTAGTCCTGACCAAACTGCCAACCACACTCCCCTCTGCCCTAATTTCTGTGCTTCTTTCTTACATCACTACTTGCAACAAAATTGGTGCTCACTGGACATGTCCACTTTCTGTCAAAAGAGCAAAGTGCACACCTATTCACTTGGAAAATTGTCTCTTTATATTAGCAAACTTAAGTCTGAAGTGGCAAATATGGCTTTAAACATTTAGAAAAATGTTGTAATTCAGTCAAATACCTGATGGAAGTCTACACCTGGCTAACACACACACACACACACACATACACACACACACACACACACAGTGTATGCCTCATTATTATAGACACTGGCCAATGCCTAGAATCTCCATAGTTTTGTCAAAATGTCATCAGCCCAATGCACACCATCCTGGCTGTGTTGGGAACTGAGCATGTGACAGTATGAGCTGTGAAGCAATATACAATCACAGTTCAGAAATGAGCATTTATGTTATTGAATGCTGCAAATGCACAGGCCTCAGATCTCTTTTTTTCAACCACGAAAAACCCTACAGAAGTATATGAATGTGCAAGTAACAGCAATTGAAATACATTTAAGTTCCAGGTATTTACATCATTCTTCCCGAGAAAAATGGGCCCAATGAACTGAGAGCTTCACCTCACATTTGCTCGAGTGGTAACATAGCTCTGATGGCCCGCATTCCTTACAGTCCCACATTGGGAAGAAATAAGACTGACTGTTGACCTTCGTTCATGGCAAGCCAAGAGGGTGTGTCTTCTCCACACTAACTTTATTACCAGCCCCACAAACCCAGAAAGAATAGTGAACAAAACAGATGAAAATAGGAGTATGTATTTCAAGGCCTTTATGAATATCAGTATACATAGAAAATCCAATTTCTGTGACCTCTGATGGCTCTCAGTAATTTAGGACAGTGGTTTTAAAGTTTTTCACTTTAGCCTAAAGGCCTCATTCAAGAACTCAGCTTCTGAGTCCAAAACTTACCCCTGAGTCTTAGCAGTTTGCAAGCCTCTTGCCGTGATAGTCACTCATGGACCAAAAGAAAATAGGAGAGGGGGAGACACTTCATGTACAGTTAACAGAACTGTTAGTGTTTAGTAGAAATGATTTTGTGGACATTTTTAGAGAACCCTTTTTAAGGTTTTTATTTCAGTTATTTTTTTTCCATGTGAGGTGAGTGAGTCAGACAAACATGGCTGCTCAGAGCAAGACTGTTTAAACAAAACACTGAAACCTTGACATAATCTAAAAACAGGTTGATTATGGAGGAGGGTGAGCATAGCTGGCAGTTTCCAGATGCACAGTAAGAAGGACAAGAAGACAGATGGAATTCACCTTTCCATCATCCACCCAACCCTATGTGATTTGAAAGGATGCAAAAGTCTGCCCAGCTCTAGTTGACCCTGGACTCAGCGTCACTCATACGAATTCCTATCTAAGGAGCAGACTTAGGCATTGAAATCCAGCATTTTGTCGTCAGCCATGACTGAAAGGTGAGCTGGGCTGCAGTCTAGCCCAAAGAGCTGGCCATGTATCTGGACAGCCACGAGTAGGTCTTGAAACTTTTTTAAAATCCCCTTCTTGGACAATGGCTCTTTCTCACAAACCTAGGCCAGTCTAGGGATGGTCAAGCAGTATTGGAACCCAAAGCTTCCATCTTACTCCAGAATGGATAATTTAACCTAGACAGTTCCCAGAGTGAATGCTCAGTACAGCAACTTCAAAGCTCATTATCTGGCTGCAGAAACTGTATGCTACTTAAGATGCACGGTATAATGAACCATCAAGACTCATAGACAATCCTGAAGTTGAACCAACTCTGTTCAGTGTCTAGCACAAAATAGAGGCTTAATAAAATATACTTAATGGTTAGACTTCCAAGTTTTAATGGGAGGTCAGTGTAAAACCGTATTTCCTGCACCATCAAGTACCAGCCTTAAATTCCTTGGCCTAATCATAAGAGATGCCATCAATTCAGAACAGATTCATTATCAGCTTTGCACAGCAAGTGGCCTTAGTGTTTTTAGCTCAGGATAGACAAGAGACTAAGTTGTACCAAGGGATGTATAATCAGGACACTCATCATGTTATTTTGGACCGTCACCCTCTCCTGAGCCAGCCAGTATCATCTCTTGGGTTGAGACCCACATGCCATGCCACAGAGCAGTAAGGGCTACTTCCTGAACCCATGGGTACTTGCCTGTCAATGACTCATGACTCTCAAAGCGGGATGCGATCCACTCTACTCCTCGATCCTCTCCATGGGATCTCTATCATAGTCATTCAGCTTCTTACTGGAAGCCCTTTATGTTCAGAGACTGGTCCCTCCACCTGTGTTAGATCAGGAGAAAAACCTTCTTCTGAGCCATAATTGGCCACCCCTTGGGGACACCTGGAGGGAGTTTAAGCCCTCATTTGCATAACTTCTCAAGTGCTTGAACACAGCTATCATGATCTCTGATTCATTTCTTCTCTAGGATAAACTCTTGTTATTAATTTGTTGCAATCAAGGGCAGAACAGACTTAGTTCACAGATCAGAACAAAAGTGAGTAACTTTAAATTCATGTCCCAGGACCAAGTCAGCAAGAAAGAGAATTAAGAAAATCAGACCAGAAAATACATGTTTGACATTTCTCTATTAATCTTCATACAGTCTGTGGAGAAAAGGGAACCCTCCTTCACTGCTGGTGGCAATGCAGTTAGGTGAAGCCACTATGGAAAACAGTATGGAGATTCCTCAAAAGACTAGGAATAGACTTACCATATGACCCAGGAATCCCACTCCTGGCCGTATATCCAGAATGAACCCTACTTCAGGATGACACCTGCACCCCAGTGTTCATAGCAGCACTACTTACGATAGCCAAGACATGGGGACAGCCTAAATGTCCATCAACAGGTGACTGGATAAAGAAGATGTGGTATATTTATACAATGGAATACTACTCAGCCATAAAAACCGACAACATAATGCCATTTGCAGCAACATGGATGCTCCTGGAGAATGTCATTCTAAGTGAAGTAAGCCAGAAAGAGAAAGAAAAATACCATATGAGATCACTCATATGTGGAATCTAAAAACAAACAAAGCATAAATACAAAACAGAATAAATATATATATATATATATGTATGTATACGTATATTGAAATATTGTGCTCTACACTGGAATTTGACACAACATTGTAAAATGATTATAAATCAATAAAAATATTTTAAAAAATATTCATACAGTCTGGAGAGATTCATACATGTTCTCGTTACTGGGCCATGTCTCAAGACACCACCTGACTGGACCTGGCTAACCAGAACATGGAAAATGAACTTGGAACCAGAGCTCTTGTCTCAAGAGGGGCAGTCCCTGGGTCATGGGGCATCAGGAAGTCCAACACAGAGTATTTGGACAGGTGGGTGGGTGGAACCTGTTGTCAGAGCAGGAACAGGAGTAAGCACGCCAGGCTGCGTGGGGAATTCTAACAGCTTGGCACTGTCGCTGGTCTCTAGACCAAGGTTTTGAAGCAAGACTTACATTCTTGGGAGGAGACTAGAAGGAAACCAAGGCAGAACTCCACCCAGAGGGACTAAGCTACTGGACAGGACCTCAGGACTAACAGTCAAGGAAGAATCCAGAGATCAGGTAATATAAACTGAAGCAAAAGGTAAGACCAGAATTCAGGGAGCAAGGCAGATGCCTAGTGATCAGCAGGGTTAGCCTCAAGGTGATTTGAATCTTAGGACCAGAATACTGGAAGAAAAATGGAAGAACATCTCCTTCCTCAGGTGACACAACTGGAAGGGGGTAGATGTCTTTGTCAGAAAGAGAAGACATACAGAGTTTGTGACCACAGCCTGATAAATGGGGGGAAAGAGAGAAAATGATGTCTTTTCTTATATTTTGCTGTTTATGGTTTTCAAAGCTAACTAATATGATATCATGTTTTTAGCTAGGAGGAGATTTCCACGGGACTGACCTAATTTAGCACTTTCTGAAGCAGACTATATATCAAACCACCTAGGGAGTTAGTTAAAAAATAAAGGTGTGCAGGAAGCAAACCAGAGCTATAATTAAGACTCTCAAAGAGCCCAGGAATATGTATTTGGAATGAGGTTCCCTGGTGATGCTTGCACACGACTAGAAGTGGGAGCTGTTCTCTAACATACTAGAAACAGTTACATAAAACTTACAAGGGATGGAAATTTTCCAAACATTGGAAACACCACTCTCAAGTGATCTATGCGTCTTCCATACCATGGGGTCTGAAATAGTTCACATTTACCTATGTCTTCTCCTACCTACCTCCCTCTCTATCACACATACACTGTCCTTTAAAGTAAATTTCTCACTTAATCTTCTCTGCAATGATCTGTTAAATATTTGAACTCAGTTGTTCAAGTGATTATTTGAAATTTGCATCTGGTATTTAAGATCCCAAACTGAATAAATACCGTACTGTTAATCAAACAAATTCATTGTGAAAATGTAAAAACATGCTCAGTATTAATTTCAGTAACTATATCAGGCACTCACCAACAAACAAACACCCAGTGTAAGTCAATCACCTGATACAAAGTCCCTAAAAGTTCACAATCAAATAAATCGAAACTCCAGCAATGATAGATTCTTGTAATTATCTTTATCAAGTTAACGTCTGTGTATAATTACCCACAATATAAGATTATGTGAAAACAGTGAGCTCTGGGACTGATGCCCAAAACAACAAGCGCTTTATCTTGTAAATTAATAACAACAATTTGCACTTTACAGACTTTTTCATCCACTGGTCTCATTGCAAAGATGAATTAATTTAATTGTAACATAACTTCCTCGAACAAAAGCATCGTCCTCGAGATCAAAAAACGCATTTAATTTATTGTCATGATGAAAATCTATTTTTTGTACAGTTTCTTTGAATATGTGTCTTTCAATTATAACACCGGTTCTCCACTACATTAAAGAATTAAAGGAAAAAAGTCTTTGGAGGAAAATGTATTTCAAAATTTTAAATTGATGCCTGTTTGGACGTAGGACTATAAGCCAAGCCTCTTCACTTCAAGACAAAGGTTCTGTCCACAGTATCAGCCAGGTAATGAGAACGATGAAACGGATATTGCAGAGAACACAGAAGCCACATGTACTGTATGGGACTAAGAACTCCTCATCTCCACTCACCTAGCTCCCCACTCCCAGTGTCCCTTCAGGCCCACAGAGAAGTCACTACTCAAAAACATCCTCTTCTCAATCTTTCCTGATTATTAAGGACTGGGTCCCAATCTTGGTATTTGACCTACTTCTTTCCCTTAAGACCATGAAGGTTGTTTAAAATAATATTATGTGATACAACATTGTAAAATGGGGAGAAGAGGCAAGATGGCGGAGTAGAAGGACGCTTGTAAGTCACCCGCTCCCACAAATACACCAAGACCCACATCTACAGACCCACTCAGCCAACCAGAGCACCTGCGGAACTCCGACAGAACATCGCCCTCTTCAAAAGATAAAGACGCCAAAAATCTGGTAGGAGAAAAGGAAAAAAGAAAGAACAAAAGGCAAAGCAGCGCGGGACGGGTCCCGCGGGGAGGGAGCGGCAAAGGAGGACTGGCGCTCGCTCGCTGGGTCTCCCCTCTCCAACTGAGAGGCCAGCGGGATGGAGGAGGAGTCTCTGAGGCTTGGATCTGTACGGCGCAGCCCTTGTCTGACAGAACTAAGTTAAACGGGCACAGAGCGTCCCCCTGACACCCAGCCTGAGACGCGGGCCAGCATCGGCGGGCAGGGATGGGCTGCACAAGCCGGGCAGAGGACGGGGGCGGCTGCACGGAGGCAGCTCCAGGGGAATGCAAGAGGCTGGGCGCCGTGGCTATGGGTATACAGGGCAGAACAACCTGGGCCCTCCGTAAAACAGCAAGGTTGATGTGCTCTCGGGGGAAGGGCGCATACCCCCATCTCTGAAAACCCTCAGAAACTTTTCAGGGGAAGAGAGGTGGGGCCCAGGCACAGCCGCCATAGTCTCCAGCGCTGAGCACCCAGGCGGGGGCGGGGGCGAAACCTGCATCCGCACCGAAGGGCTTAGCAGCCTCAAGGGCCAGACTGAGATGGGCCTACAGCCCGGGGCAGATAGGATCTTCCATCCTGGTCCCTCAGAGAACTTGCTCCACAAAGACAAACAAGGAGCTGGGTCTTGGCTCGGAGCAGGGATGATGCTGCCCCTCGGTCTTCCCCTAGCCCACCCGTTGAGCGCGGCCAGGGCGGAGCTCGCAGCCGCACAGAGCAGCGGAGCTACCAGCGGCGCAGGCAGGGGGAGAGCGGCCCCCCGCCTGTCGGGCAGGAACACAACCCCTGACCGAGGTGCTGGGAGGCGGCACGACCCGCCCTCCTGCCTGGCCAGTCTGCAACATCTGACTGCGGCATCCGGAGGGGCAGTGACCCGCCCGCCCACAGCAGAGGAGAGCTGCATCTGACCCCGTGTTAGGAGGAGGCGCGATCTGCTTGCCGACAGGTGCTGGGAGCAGCACAGAAGAGGGCGCCAATGGAGGGCCTATGAAAACAAGCTGAGCTTCCAAAACAGGACGAAGACAGGACTTCACGTTAAAAGCACACAGACTCCAGGAGAACACCGACAACCCCTTTTTTTGTTTTGTTTTCGTTTTGTTTTTTGTTTTTGTTTGTTTTTTTGTTGTTGTTGTTGTTTTTTAAATCTGTTTTTACCTGTTCTATTTTCAATTACTCTCTTAATTTTTACTTCTTAATTCATTTCTATTTCTCTTGGGTTTTGATGTCCTGTTATTGATTAGACACAGGCTTCAAACACATCTATTCATCTCCCCACCCCCTTTTTTTTTTAAAGGTTTTAAAAGGACTTCTCCACCCGATTAATACTCTGCTTCAACCCGCTCTTCTATTATTCATTATACACTGTTTTCAAACCCTCTTTCTCCCTTCTTTTAAAAATCTTTCTCTCTCTTATTTTTTCTTTTTTTTTCTTTCTAAATTCTATTCCTAAATAGGCATTAGATAGATAAAATCCTTAAGATCCAAAATAGACAACTGATACTCCATAAACCACAGTGCCAGAGAGGTATGAGCAAGATGAAGCAGCAGAGAAACCTTTCCCAATTAAAAGAACAAGAGGAATCCCCTGAAAGAAAGATCAATGAAATAGACATCGATAGCCTACTAGATCAAGATTTCAAAAAAGGAGTGATCAAATTGCTGAAGGAATTAAAAGAGATAGTGCTTAGAGATATAAAATATGTCAAAAATGAAATTGAAGCTATAAAGAAGAGCCAAGCAGAATGGGTAAACTCATTGACAGAGATGAGGAATGATCTAATAGCTGTGCAAAGCCGACTAGTTAATGCAGAGGAACGAATTAGTGATCTAGAAGACAGGGCAACAGAAAGCACCCATTCAGAAGAACTACAAGATAAGCAAATAAAAAATAATGATAATAGCATAAGGGACCTATGGGATAATATAAAGCATCCCAATCTTCGCATAATAGGGGTCCCAGAAGGGGAAGAAGGATCAAACGGGATTGAAAAGGTTTTTGAAGACATCATCATGACTGAAAACTTCCCAAACTTAAAGAAGGAATCAGATATCCAAGTACAGGAAGCTCAGAGGGTCCCAAACAGGAAGAATCCAAATAGACCCACACCAAGACATATCATAATCAAGATGGCCAGAGTCAAGGATAAAGAAATGATTCTAAAGGCAGCAAGAGAAAAGCAAAGAGTGAATTACAAAGGAACCCCCATAAGGCTCTCAGCTGATTTCTCTACACAAACACTACAGGCCAGAAGGGAGTGGCAAGATATATTCAAAGCCCTGAATGAAAAAAAAGATGCTGCCTAGGATACTTTATCCAGCAAGGCTATCCTTTAGGATAGAAGGAGAAATAAAGAGTTTCACAGACAAAAAAAGCTGCAGGAGTTTAGCAACACTAAACCCATGCTAAAAGAAATATTGAAAGGGCTATTCTAAATAGAAAAGCAGCAGGATGCTACAGAAATGAGAAACTCACAACTGGAAAGGTGATAATCATGAATTACAAATAAAGAAAACACGAAATTATAAAAGAAGACATACAAATCACTGAGAGTGGGAGAGGGAGGCAGGGAAATACAGAATTTTTTTTCTTTCTTTTTTAAATTTTTTTAACAGTAGGATGGGTTTGAGATCATGTTATTATCAGTTTAATAAAAACAGGTATAGGTTAATAGATTTACGAAAAAGGGTAACCACAAGTCAACAATTTACAAGGGAGTCACAAAAATTAAATAAAATCCATGATAATACAAAGGAAAATTACCAAACCACAGAAGGAAGAAGAAAGGAACAAAGAGGATATACCAATTCAACTGCAAAGATAAGTTCAAAATGGCAATAAACACACATCTATCATTAATTCCTGTAAATGTTAATGGACTAAATGCTCCAGTCAAAAGACATAGAGTGGCAGACTGGATAATAAAGCAAGAACCTTCAATATGCTGCATACAAGAGACCCACTTTAGGGAGAAGGACACATATAGATTGAGAGTGAAAGGATGGAAAAGGATATTCCATGCAAATGGGAAAGCCAAAAAAGCAGGTGTTGCAGTACTGATTTCAGACAAAATAGACTATAAAACAAAGGCCATAAACAAAGATAAAGAGGGACATTTTATAATGATTAAAGGAGTGATACAAGATGAAGATATTACACTCGTTAATATATATGCACCCAATATAGGAGCACCTAAGTACATACAAGAATTACTAACAGAGATAAAGGGGGATATTGATGGGAATACAATCATAGTTGGAGATTTTAACACTGCATTAACATCACTAGACAGATCTTCCAGACAGAAAATAAACAAGGCAACAGAGAAATTAAATACTACAATAGAAAAACTAGATTTGGTGGATATTTTCAGAGCTTTACACCCCCCAAAAATAGAATATACATTCTTTTCAAGTGCACAAGGAACATTTTCCAGGATCGATCATGTACTTGGACACAAAAGAAACCTCAACAAATTTAAGAAGACAGAAATTATTTCAAGCATCTTTACTGATCACAATGCCATGAAACTGGAAATCAACAACAGAGAAACAAAGGAGAAAAAAAGAAAAGCATGGAGATTAAACAATATGTTATTGAAAAAACAATGGATCAATGAGGAAATCAAAGCTGAAATTAAAAAATACCTTGAGACAAATGATAATGAAAGCACAACCACTCAAAACCTATGGGACACAGCAAAGGCAGTGCTAAGAGGGAAGTTGATAGCGATACAGGCCTTCCTCAAAAAAGAAGAACAATCTCAAATAAACAAGTTAACCCACCACCTGAATCAATTAGAAAAAGAAGAACAAAAAGCCCCAAAAAGCAGCAGAAGGAAGGAAATAATAAAGATCAGAAAGGAATTAAATACAATAGAGATTAACAAGACCATAGAAAACATCAACCAAACCAAAAGTTGGTTTTTTGAAGAAGTAAATAAAATCGACAAACCTCTGGCCAAACTCACAAAGAAGAAAAAAGAGAGAGCACAAATTAGCAAAATAAGAAAGGAAAATGGAGAAATTACAACAAACAAAACAGAAATACAGAATATCATACGAGAATATTATGAAAAACTATATGGAACCAAACTGGATAACCTAGAGGAGATGGACAAGTTTCTGGAAACATACTGTCCACCAAAACTGAATCAAGAAGAAACTGAACACTTGAACAATCCGATCACTAGAAAGGAAATAGAAATAGCAATTAAAAACCTCCCCACAAATAAAAGTCCAGGACCGGATCGCTTCACTGGGGAATTCTACCAAACATACAAAGAAGAACTCATACCAGTCCTTCTCAAACTCTTCCAGACGATAGAAAAGGACGGAATACTCCCAAACTCATTCTATGAAGCCACCATCACCCTGATACCAAAACCAGGCAAAGACACTACAAGAAAAGAGAATTATAGGCCAATATCACTGATGAACATAGACGCCTCACCAAAATTTTAGCAAATAGAATCCAACAACACATAAAAAAGATTATACATCATGACCAAGTGGGGTTCATCCCAGGGACACAAGGCTGGTTCAACATATGCAAATCAATCAATGTAATACATCACATCAACAAGAGAAAGGACAAAAACCACATGATCATCTCAATCGATGCAGAAAAAGCATTTGATAAAATTCAACACCCATTTATGATAAAAACTCTCGCCGAAGTGGGTATAGAGGGAACATATCTCAACATAATAAAAGCTATATATGACAAACCTACAGCCAGCATAGTTCTCAATGGTGAAAAACTCAAAAGCTTCCCACTAAAATCTGGGACAAGACAAGGATGCCCACTATCACCACTCCTATTCAACATAGTCCTGGAAGTCCTAGCCACAGCAATCAGGCAAGAGAAAGAAATAAAAGGGATCCAAATTGGAAAAGAAGAGGTAAAAGTGTCATTATATGCTGACGACATGTTACTATATATAGAAAACCCTAAAAGGTCCACAAAAAAGCTACTAGAGCTGATCGAAGAATTCAGCAAGGTAGCAGGTTACAAAATTAATGTTCAAAAATCAGTTGCATTTCTTTACACTAACGATAAATCAACAGAAAAAGAAAGTAAAGAAACAATCCCCTTTAAAATAGCACCCAAAGTAATAAAATATCTGGGAATAAATCTAACCAAGGAGGTGAAAGAATTATACACAGAAAACTATAAACCATTGATGAAGGAAATTAAAGAAGACTTTAAAAAATGGAAAGATATTCCATGCTCTTGGATTGGAAGAATCAATATTGTTAAAATGGTCACAATGCCCAAGGCAATCTACAGATTTAATGCAATCCCTATCCAATTACCCAGGACATATTTCACAGAACTAGAACAAATCATAATAAAATTTATATGGAACCATCAAAGACCTAGAATTGCTAAAGCATTACTGAAGAGAAAGAAAGAGGCTGGAGGAATAACTCTCCCAGACTTCAGACAATACTATAGAGCTACAGTCATCAAGACAGCATGGTATTAGTACCAAAACAGACATATGGACCAATGGAACAGAATAGAGAGCCCAGAAATGAACCCACAAACCTTTGGTCAACTAATCTTCGACAAAGGAGGCAAGAATATACAATGGAATAAAGACAGTCTCTTCAGCAAATGGTGTTGGGAAAACTGGACAGCAGCATGTAAAACAATGAAGCTAGAACACACTCTTATACCATATACAAAAATCAATGCAAAATGGATTAAAGACTTAAACATAAGACAAGATACAATAAACCTCCTAGAGAAAAACATAGGCAAAACATTATCTGACATACATTTCAAAAATTTTCTCCTAGAAGAAATAAAAGCAAGAATAAACAAATGGGACCTAATGAAACTTACAAGCTTCTGCAGAGCAAAGGAAACCAGAAATAAAACAAGAAGAAAACCTACGGAATGGGAGAAAATTTTTGCAAGTGAAACCAACAAAGGCTTGATCTCCAGAATATATAAGCAGCTCATACGACTCAATAAGAAGAAAATAAACAACCCAATCCAAAAATGGGCAGAAGACCTAAACAAGCAATTCTCCAAGGAAGACATACAAATGATCAAAAAGCACATGAAAAAATGCTCAATATCACTAATTATCAGAGAAATGCAAATCAAAACTACAATGAGGTATCACCTCACACCAGTCAGAATGGCCGTCAGTCAAAAATCCAAAAATGACAAATGCTGGAGAGGCTGTGGAGAAAGGGGAACCCTCCTACACTGCTGGTGGGAATGCAGTTTGGTGCAGCCACTATGGAAAACAGTATGGAGATTCCTCAAAAGACTAGGAATAGACTTACCATATGACCCAGGAATCCCACTCCTGGGCTTGTATCCAGAAGGAAATCTACTTCAGGATGACACCTGCACCCCAATGTTCATAGCAGCAGTATTTACAATAGCCAAAACATGGAAACAGCCTAAATGTCCATCAACAGGTGACTGGATAAAGAAGAGGTGGTATATTTATACAATGGAATACTACTCAGCTATAAAAACCGACAACATAATGCCATTTGCAGCAACATGGATGCTCCTGGAGAATGTCATTCTAAGTGAAGTAAGCCAGAAAGAGAAAGAAAAATACCATATGGGATCGCTCATATGTGGAATCTAAAAAACAAAAACAAACAAACAAACAAAAACAAAGCATAAATACAGGACAGAAATAGACTCATGGACAGAGAATACAGACTTGTGGTTACCAGGGGGGTAGAGGGTGGGAAGGGATAGACTGGGATTTCAAAACTGTAGAATAGGTAAACAACATTACACTGTATAGCACAGGGAAATACATACAAAATGTTATGATAAATCACAGAGAAAAAAATGTGACAATGAGTGTGTATATGTCCATGAATGACTGAAAAATTGTGCTGAACACTGGAATTTGACACAACATTGTAAAATGATTATAAATCAATAAAAAAAGTTAAAAAAAATTTTTAAATGACTATAACTCAATAAAAAAGTTATAAAAAGATAAACTGATACAAAAATGTGATGAATTTTTAAAATAATAAAATAATATTATGTATCAATACATTTGCAAGAAAAGACATATGTTGTTTAACCTAAAGAATTCTTACTAGAGCAAGAATACTATAGCCATCCACTAAAAATAAGGAAGGCTTCACCTGTTGTTTCACAAGACCAACTGCATCCAAGATATCAGCGTTGGAATCATCTGAAAGCTTAAATGGAGCCAATGGCTCCACTTCCAAGATGGTGCACTCGTACGGCTGTTGGTTGCAAGCCTCAGTTCCTTATTACAAGGATCTCTTCATACATCAGTTGAATGTCTTTGTGACATTGTAAGAAGCTTCCCCCAGAAAGAAGGCGAGGAGGAAACGGCCATACCTTACATATCCTAACATCAGACATCACACATCTTCACTTCCTCCACATTATAGTTGTTATGAGCAAGTCAGTAACTACAACCCACACTTAAAGAGAAGGGGAATTATGATCTACCTTTTGAAGGGAAGAGTCTCAAAGAGTTTGTTGACATATGTTAGATTAAAATTATCAGAAAGGGTTCTTCCTGGGACTTTGCCTGGATGTCATGTCAGGGTAGCTCCTAAAATGATCCCTTCTTTAAACTGAATACAGTGATGACGCCCTGCATGCCATCACCACTGGTCTACCATGGAGGAGAGAGTCAAATAGCAAGGGACAATGCAAGCACTATAGTTATTTGTAAGGTTTTAAATAAAGGTTTCAAATTGGCACTGGCTATTTCAGGATGGTCTGGGAAAATAAATAACAGGCTTAAACAGTTTTATCTTGTATGGACAGTTTAGCCACCCCCTAGACTTGTGTCTAAAGAGCTTCAAAGGATACAATAACATTGGACTGTCATCCTTCTAATCCCCACACTTTATTTGAGCACATTCAATTCTGTAGCCTTCTCCTCCCTGCTAAGCTGAAATCAATGTATTGACATCTTGGTGGGAGAAGGGGAACAAGAGACAGCTAAGCTGTTCCCTGGAGGAAAAACTAGAGACAGATGAATCCTTGTTCCCATGGGTCAGGACAGCAGAGGCTAAATTCTGCTAAAAAATTCTCTCCATGGGGTGATGCAGGAGACACAAGGACCCTCAGATGAGTATTCCTCTCTGTCTCCTCTGCCTTTATTGCCTATTGTGCTGGGACCATCTAGGATGCTGAGTTCAGTGAATAATGGAGAGATCTCTTTCTCATTCTCTCCCTCTCCCTCTCTCTCTCCCTCTCTCTCTCTCTCTCTCTCTCACACACACACACACACACACACACACACACACACACTATTCTAATAGATTAGATCTTTTTAGAACCTGCATTGACACTTTTAGAACCCTAGTGTCCTGCTTAGAAGTGTAAGGGATCCACATCTGCAGTTATGCTCAGTGTCACCTTTGTGAAAGGCCCAGTATCCCCAGAGGAGCAGAAGTAGTTTTTCAAAAATATAATAATAATAATAATAATAATAATAATAATAATAATAATAATAATAATAATAATAATAATAATAATATCATCTACATATTTCAGAAACTGTACTAGGTGCTTGAAATACATTCCTCATTTGTTCCTCACAATTCTGAGGTGAATAATAATATCCCCACTTGACAGATGAGAAACTGAGCCTTAAGAGAGGTTCAGTGACTTGCCTGAGGTTGGTCAGCTAGTAAGTGGTGAAGCAAGTGTTCAAGCCCAGGAAATCTGAAGCCAGATTTCATGTTGATACCTAGTACTGAATCAAGCCTGAATGAGGACCCAAAATAATTATCTACTGGAGGGTGGAATAGATGAAGAAGGAAAAGAAGAGGAGTAGAGACATTATTAACAATTTTTATCTCTTACAGTATCATGGCTACCAATTACTAGATATGGTCTCATTATTTGGACATGTGTTTTTGTCTGTCTTAGGCTTCAATCAATTTGTCTTAGTTAGACTTCAGTCTGGTGAACAGAGTCTGCCCCGCTGAGTACATAGAAAATGCTGGATAAATAACCTCCATTCAGGAAACAAATGACACAATTCTTGGAAATCTCAGGAAATTACACCACCTCACCAGGTTGTTAATTTACTCTTCATTCCTCAATTTCTTACATTGTCTGATAATAGAATCCATCTCTGAAAGCTTCATGAAGGTAAATGAGATTATGTTTATAGAGAGTTTAGCAAAGCCCATCACATAGTAGGCACTCTGTATAATTTATTATTACTAACATTATTATAACATACAGGTTTCCACTGGTTTAAAATGAACTACCTATCTATATGTATATATGTATGTTTATATTTATATAATACTACATATAATACAAATATTGCTATTAAAATAATAGCTATCATTTCTTAAGTACTTAATATCTTACAAGCAGGTTAGAAGGTGATTTCTATATATCACTAATTTTAACAGTGAAGCTCAGAGAGGTCGACAATATATATTTGATCACACAGCTAAAATGAACAAGAGCTAAAGTAAAAATCTGAGTCTGTGTGATTTCAGAGTCAATGGTATTTCTGGTAAAATGAAGGACAGCATCTGAGCTGGGTTCCCACCGCCCTGCCCCTCCAGGACATGACAAGTTAGTAGTGATGGGTGTGCTCCCTGTCTCTCAGCCCATAAGGCATGCCCTTGCTTCCCACCCTGGGACACAGCATGTCTCTCAAAGCAGAAACTGCCCCTTTGCAGTGAGGCTATCAAAATCACCACCCTGGCATTTGAGGGAAGACAGACTTGCAGAAGGCAGTAGCTTCAATCCTGATGGACACTGGAATTCCTCACTGAGAGGAAATCAAACCTAGGAAACAGTTATCCATTCCTGTTGACCTCCAGCTCCTAAGATAGAATCAGTCTTGCTTCCTGGAAAAGATACCACTGGCCGGGCATGTCTTACACACTAGTGCATTCGTAGAAAGGAAGGAGTCCGTTCAGACCCAGGTTACCTGTCCCCTCTCATGGCACTCAACCCTGTGTTGTAGCAAAGGCCATCTACTATGACCCACTACTGCGTAATCGCTAAGAAAACAAAATTTATTAAAGAAAACCCAAAATGCCAGCTTCTTACAAGCTAGCCTGAGCATTATGTATAATCAATAGTGCCCTGCCTTTTAAAAACTGGATTAATGAAGCAACCAACCTTGTGATTTGAGTGGAGGTGGGTAATAACATTTACCAGCCAACACTGCTTTCAGTCTTTATATTTATGCTTATGTTACTTTTCTGCAAAGTGAGTAGCAAAGAGACCATCCTATTTGAGTGCTGATTATATTTATATTGATTATACTTAATGCATGGATGGGAGTGGGAGGTTGTAAGCAAGAGAATGCGTTATTAACAATCTTTAATCAGATGGCCTTTTAAATCTGCTCGTAGATACTGAATATCACTCTGCTTCATTCTGCTATCTCTTCTTATTCTCGTAATTCAATGAGAAAAATACCAATTAATAGCAATATTGATTTTAGCAGCTTACAATTACTGAGTGCTTACTAAGACCCAAACACTCAAAATCTCACTTCTCACAGCAAACCAATAAGGAAGGCATTATTTTCCCAATTTTACAGTTGAGAAAACTGAGATCTACAGCTTTTAAGCCAACTTTCCACACAAGTTATTACTGTTCATCAGAAGTGGAGTGAGGACTTAGCACCAGGTGTATGTGCCATTAGCCTCTGGGCTTGACCATCATACTGCCCAGCCTGCTGACAAAGGAAGGGCAAGCCCAGGGTGGGGAAAGTACTGCATCCTGACACATGTCTACTTTGATCAGAGTACTTCCCAACAAGGTGCTCCAGCTCTCATTATCATTTTCTCTATGGTCTAGTCCAATCTAAGACCTTTCTGTGTCCTTTAATATGAGAACAAATGGCTGCAGTAAGAATTCATTCATTCCATCCATTCCATAAATGCTTGCTGAGGACCTAGTCTATACCCACACCTGTGCTGAGCACTCAAGAACTGTTACCTCAAGAAATTTAGCGTTTACGCCATTCAGTGCACAAGATGCACACAGAAACACATAGCTGGGCACCCAGCTCAGAACGACCCAAGGGAAGTGTCATCAGAGCTGAGACCTAGGGTAAAGAGAATCTATCAAGGCAAAGTGTGTGTGTGAGAGCTGCAGCCTCCGGATTTGTCCTGTCTCCTCCCCTCCAGAACACTGGGATTGTTCCTCTTTATGGATTCACCAGAACCAAAAGCAGCAATCCCAACCACCAGTCCATTAAATAAGGGGAAATATAGTCTGTTGCATGAAAAAGAAAACCTAGTAGGACAAGAATGTTATGAGGCAGGTGGTTAAGATAAGTCATGGCTTCCAGTGACCTTGGCAGACTATTAGCATCTCCCTGAGCAGCCCCTTCCCTCATCATTGCTGCATAAATATGTATGTAAAGGTATATAAATATAAAAGTAACCACTGGTCAAATACTCAGCCTTCAGAAGGTAGTGAAGAAAGAAGGCTCACAAGTTGGTGCTCTTATCGTAGGGTGACAGCCCTTCAGTCCTGTAATTCTAGCATGTTGTTTCCTGTGGGTGGGGTGTGGTGGTGTAGAACTACACGGCTACTACTCATTGGTCAACCCAAGCACAGGGCACGTTTGCTCCTCCAGGTGCACGCAAGCCCAGAGGAAGTGCTGAAATCAGCTACTTTTTGGCTCGAAGGCACCAAGGGAACTCTAGAATTGGCTACTTTTCTTGCAACATTAATTGACATTAAACTGACATTGGTGAGGATGGGAAATTAGGACTAAAGAGTACAGTACATCTGTGTTCTTTTGCTGGAATATTAGTTCATTTCCCTTTGAACTGACACACAGAGTCATGTATTTGGTTACAAATATATGATCTTACTAGGTCAAAATGCAGTAGGGTAGACACCATGTAAGAGGTTGTTAAAGGGCAGATGCTACACTCGTGTGTATCTATGTTAATGTGATAAGCATTGGAAGTCTGTCTTAGGAAGGATGTGTTTCAGGCAAAGAAAATAGCATATGCAAATTAAAAACAGTGTATATCTGATTTCAAGCAGTGTTTTTTGTCTGGATCATAAGGGTCCTGGCAAGGAGTGTTGAACTATGAGGCTAGAGGGGTGAACAAGGCCCACTGCATAAATCATGTTAAGAGTTCTGGGTTCAGTTAGCTGTCTAATCAAATCATGCCATTAAGAGTGTCATAAGAAGTCACAGCCTAAAGAGAAAAGGCTACACTCTCTGAGAAGTGGACTGAGTTTCTAGAAGATGCCTGAGCTCAGCTTTTCACAGATTCTCTCTTCACTGCAGTTGAGGGAGACACCTGAAAGGCACTGAGTTACCGACTATGATCCATAAAATGCTTAATGCTGCCCTAGTAAGATTAAAAGGGAGGAAACTTCTGTGGCACACTGCATTACTGTGTCCCCTGTTCCCTGAAAGAGGTCAATACGTCCTTAACCATTGCCACGTCTCCCGCAGTATCCCCACCTCCTCGTTGATACGGGGCTTGGCCTTGTGATATGCTTTAGCCAGAAGAATGTGAATCTGACATATGGCACATCAGAGCAGGTACTAAGAGGCATTGCTTGTTTCTGCCAGCCCTCTTGCTCTTTTTGCCTCTGCCATAAGAACGGAATGTCTGGAATCAGGTCTGTTCCTTTAGTCTAGTTCCTGCAATACAGAAATTAAGCAATGTGGAACAGACCACAGCAGCTGACCAGTAGTCACCAACATGCAATGTAACTGAGAGATAAACTGGTATTTAAGTCACTAAGAGAGTGGGGTTATCTGTTTCTGCAGCAAATCTGAATAACATACCTTCTAAGAGAGCTCTTTTGATTTCACTGCTGGCCACACAAGAAAAAAACTCAACAGCAAAGCAAAATAAAAGAAACAAACGCCTTTGAATGGGGTGACTGTCTATGCTCAGAGCTGAGTTTACATCCCACATTGTCTATGATTTTGAAATGACTTCCTGTAGGGCTGTAAGAACATTTCTGGAGTCATCTCCATCTTAACAGGGAAAATCGGCATAATCGATTAGTAATGTCTGCCATGAGCATGGAATTGAGAGGTGGTGACACAGATGACATGTTTGTCATTGAGAGCCTCATCTTCTCCCGCCCTTCCTGCCTTTCAAAGAAAAAAATACTGTATTTTGCCCATTGTCTTCCTCTGGACCCTTCTAAATACCCCTCTCTCTCACTGGAATCTCACAACTCTGGTTGCAGTACCTAGGAGAGTGGTGGGAAATGAGGCTGGCACTTTTCCTGATTAAGGATCAGTGTAAACACTCATCTTTCTCCCTTGGATGACCTGCCCATGTGCGATACTCTGAAAGAAGTGACCAGTTTTACTGACGTCGTAACTGGTCTGTAACTCTTCAGAGTGGAAGCAAGTATGGGTATCCTCACAAAACGCCATTCCTGCCAATTCTGCTAGCTCACTCAGGTTTGGGCTGGGACATCAAACTGTGAACCAGGGACATATTTCATGTAATAATCAGGCATTGGCACTAGCATATGCCATATTCCTCCTCACAGAAAGCCACCCTCCAACACACCACTCTTACATTGTTAGAGCGCCATCTAGAGGCCACTCTAACAAACATCGTTTCCCAAGCATCTCGATTAGCTGGCTATGAAGGGAGAAAAACTAAATGAGGAGGGGGGAAAAGAAGAGACATGCATCTCCATGGGGCAGGGTGCTACTGTAGGAGACTGAATGCTTTACCTCACAACCATATAAAGTAGTTATTAGTATCCCCATTTTACAGGTGAGAAAACTGAACTTAGAGTGTGTTCTTTGCTCAGCCAAGAAGCCGAGCTAGGATTCAAACCCATCTTGCTGATATCAACACTGATGCTTCTTTTACTGTTTAACACTTCCAGCTCTTGATTTGGCTCAACACTTCCGGATTTCAGGAAGTTTTGTTACTCCTCCACAGACTGTGTTAACTTCAATGAAGATGTGTCTGTGCTGAACCAAATGGATTTATTTAGACATTTCTTATCTTGACTATTCCATGACGTTTTCATCTATGGCAGATAGGCACTACATAAATGTTCGTTGAATGAATAAATGACTAAATAAATGCAATGTTTTTTTCTTGCCTCCTTTCAAACCCTTTTCACAGTTATATTCCAAGAATAGCTGCACCCACATCTGACCACTCTACATGCTCCTCGTCTGAAAGGTCTCTTTCGCCACCCTCTTCCACCCTTCAAGTAAATGCCATGCTACAAAATCCATGCATTTCTAAGGGCAAAGTGATTCAGAGTTAAAATTATTCAGGACATACCCAATATAAAGAAAACCCTATGCAAAACCATTTTTCTACAATTAAAAAAAATCATTTAACCATCTGAATAACTACTTTCTTATTCACCTGCTTTGTTGAGCTTGGTTTCCTGATACTGGCTTATATTAACTAAGGTGTGGCTATCCATCTATACATTAATGTTTATTTTTCAGTGACACCCAGTTAAGCATCATATTTTCCCTCAGACTCTAGACGTCATTTCAGGATGAGTGTAAGCTCTACGAGGGCAAGTACCAATTTTAAACATATTTTGTAACCCTCTAATACCCACTGCAGTGTCTGCAGCTGACCAAGGATTCCTCCTCATCTCTAGCTAGCCCTTTGAAAGAAAATACTAATGAGCAATTAAATGTTAAAAAGGAGCCAAAGAATGAGGAGTAGGTTTTCCCAGAAAGTAATTATTGACTGCCTACCAGATTCCAGGAACCACATCAGGTGATGGGAACACAGAGGCTATACATAATTCCACAAGATAAACAGACAATTAAGGTGTGGTGCTCTGGGTCAGCAGAGCCCTGGGGAAATCCTACACTTTGACGAAAGGCAAAAATGACTGACTGCTGCAGTCTGTAATTACTGAGCTTTCTCCTGAAGTGATGATAAGCGCTATAATGCAATTATAATAAATATTATAATGCAATTACCATAAATGTGTGTTGGATTGAATTAAATTGCTGCCTTGCTCTCTAGAAGCTCAAATACAAAATATGAACCATGAAAATTAGAATTTTGTTTTGAATTCAGAGCTTCCCAGTAAGTTATTTCCTATTTTAACCTATAAGAGCCCTTAAGAAATGTTAATAGATTCTGTCCTACCCAAGTGGCCCTTTGATTTGTTGAACAGATCCTTCTAGAAGCTTCTTTAGAATTTTCCCCAGTATTGGAGGTAAAAGAATCCAAGAAACTGGCACACCTAGAATCTACTTTCTCTGACATTGGGTGATTTAAAATTGATCGTGACAAGTGAATGTGACTGAAAGCATCCACAATTGGTACAAAATTATGCCACATAACACTGTGGGCCCTAGGAAAACATATCTATATATGTTCTTCCCTCAGAATGAGGGGCATCTTCAGCCTCCTTCTTAGCACGCTCAGCACGTTCTCTGAGAACACAGCCTGTGTCTTTCTTGTTACCATACACTGGGTCCTGCCAAAGGGGAGGATCCAGAAGAAGCACCCTGCATATAATGGCATGAGTGAATATATGGTAATTGAATGCATGTAAATCTGCTGTCCCTTGGAATGGCCTGAAGTGTTCATGAAGTTGATAAATGGACATCTCTCCATCACCCTCCATGCTGAGCACATGGACCTTCTTTCCAACTTAAACTTTCTGCCTTAACGCTTCCTCTTTTCCATCATACAAGTAAAACATGTTTTTATAGACATAGGAGAAAATTAAAATAGAGCAACCTTTTAAAAATAAAAAATTCTACCATCTAGCATGAACCAATATAACATTTTGTTTTATGTCTTTTTTAAGGTTTTTCTATGCAAATATACACTTTTAAAAACAAAGCATTTTCTTGATGTACATATTTTGTGAACTTGTCCATGTATATATAAATGATGATGGACATATTTCATGTTGTAATTATGCTTGTATATGCTCATCTTTAGCGGTTAGAGTCATCCACTGTGTACATCTCAAAATTTACTTAACCTATATTTGATATCAGTCATCTAGGTTGTTTCCTGAATTTGTTATGTTAAGCTTCATTGTGACAAAAGTCTTTATACTTAAATATCTTGCATTCATTTGAGAGTTTCCTTAGAGAACCAACAGAATTGCTGAGCCAAAGGGAAAAGCCATTTTAAAGCCTCCTAATGCTTAGGCCGCAATTTCTCTCTGGAACAACGCTAGGGAGTATCATTGTTGAAGCCTATGTGATAAAGAAATTTTTTAAATTCACTTATTTTCTACATTTGTTAAAGAGGAACACGATTACGTAAACCCCGCCTATGAATATTAAGCAGAATGTGTATAGTTAGGGAGTGAATTCTCAAGTCAGATTACATGATCCCATATCTTGATTTAGGCATCCACTAGTTCTGTGCCTCAGCCAGGTTAAGCAACTTCTTTGTGCTACAGTTTCCTCATCTGGAAAATGGGACAATTAAAATGTCTGTCTCTTAGGGTTGTTCTGAGGATCAATGAATTGATCCATAAAACGGATTCTGGATAGTATCTGGCACAATAAATGCTACACATTCTCTTCTTCCTTTGGGAAAACTGCTAAGCTAATTTTTTGGCCTCCCCTGTAGTTAGGTATGTCCATGAGACTAGAGCTTGAGATGAATTGGTGTGTATCATTTACTGGCCCAGCTCATAAATACCTTCAAGACATGATCCTCATCCACTCCCCTATCAGCCAACTGAACAGAAATAATCTCAAGGGCCCAGAGCAGGTAGACACAGGATGGGAGCATCCTGGTTCTTCTTTTTAACTCACGACCTTGTGCATGCTAGGCAAGCACTCTACCGCTGAGCTATGCCCGCCCCCGGGAGCATCCTGGTCCTATGAAGGAATGAGTGGAAAAGGAGCCCCACCCCACCAGTCACACAGAGGTCTCATTACCTCAGTGAGAAATAAATGTATATTGTGCTACATTAGAAATGTTTTGTTGCTCCTGTTATAGCAGTTAGCTTTTCTGGACTAGTAGAGTTACCTCTTATTATTCTTTTATCACGTACTATCTGTTTTGAAGAGAATTTTGATCTCAAGATGTGAAAAATGGACAGATGAAAAGAGTTCAGAACCAAAAGTTTGCCGCAGGTAATCCACAACTTCATACTCCATGAAGCCAAGGGTCATTTGTCTCTCTGAAATATGTTTCACCTCATCTCTTTCTTGTTTTTCCCCATTTCGGCATCAATGCTTCAGGCTAAAGAGGTTAATCTCAATACAGCTAAATGGGTTTATTCAACTTAAAAACACAGATTCCTCATGTCCCCTTCTTAGCTTTACCAGTGAACATTATTTTCTTACATTTACTGAAACACTCAGTCCATAAATGCCAAAGTGTTAGCTGAGAAAATACAGGAGGAAACATTCTTCAGGAAAAAGAGAAATATTCAAAAGAAAGGCTATGGCATTAAAAAAAAATTGAACAACAATAACAAGAGAAAGTTCCCTATAATGGTTATGAAATGTCTACAGCAAAGTCATACCAAACAGGAATATATTGCCCAAGTTTTTCTCTTGAGGATCATAGACACAAAAGAAAAATGCTCAATTTAGTGCACTATTCACTTTGCAAAAATGTAAAGAAGGAATGGAAAGGAAAAAGGATACCAAGAATTATACAGAATGAATATATATATGGCATTTTATGAGCATTGAGGCAAAAATGTATTCAGATACAAACCACAGGATTTGTTCTCTAAGGTTAGAACTTCCAGTTGAGACTAACTGAAGTATTTTTCAGAGCATTTTGATACTCAAGGGACCACAAGATATTAGTGACACTATCAAATGTTTATTTCTAAATATAGAATTAAATGACTACCCCCTTATCTGCACTATGCTCTACAATGTGTCTTGTATCCAGGAGAGTATTATCAGCCCCCATAGACGGGACACTGAAATTCAGAGAGGTCAAGGGCTTGCCCAAGATGATCTACACAAGTGTTATAAGGCAATGCAAGGAATCATCCACTGAGTGATGTGCATACTTCAGTTTTCATATATGAATCTTCTGGAAATGGTTAAAGTGACAGCTTTGATCAGGTTAATCAATGTAACAGTTTTAGATATGCCTGCGAGAGGTAAATGTGAGCAACAGGATGCATCTGAATTAGGTCAGCTGAAATCACAGAAAAGAACAATTGAATCGTTTAATAAGCAGTAGGTTAAACCCTATTCTAATAATTTCAGTGAAAGTACCTGGAATATGAAAGGTTTATCAACCCCACTTTAATAGCATACTGGTTTCAGGAAAGAGTAAACACAACAAAATTTGAGGCTAATAAAGTGATTTGGCAAGTGCTTTGAATCTTTTTGTGACATGATTTAACCTCTACATGTATTCCTGAGAAACATCTATATAACAAATATTTATATATTTAAGTCCTATTTCCTGTTTATTTTCATTATTCCTTTTGAGACATAATTCTTTAGAAAAAGAACAGCTAAGAGATCTTTTTATAAAATCACATAAATATAACAAAGTTGTAAATAATCGTGCATTAAAAAGGAAATTATACTTTCTTAAAAATGTAATAAGAATATCCCAAACAAAACACAACGTGGGAATTCAGAGTAAGAACTGAAAGGCATTTGGACTTTTTTGGTTGGTGTTGTAGAATTTTTATGCTACACTGAACAAGTACGACAAAACAACAAACAGCAGAACTTCCTTTCAGTTCTAAATCAGTTTGGCAAATACACATCGAATATTCTCTTTATTAGTAAAAATGCCAGCAGAAAACAGAATTCCTCCTGGATGACTCAAATAAAAATACTTTAATGAAATGGCTACTTATGGAGGTGTGAGCAGGGTTAAAGAGATGAAAAAGGGAATCGTGATGCTACGTAAATCTTTCTCAAATCAAAAAATAAAAAGCTCAAGTACCCAAATAGTAAGGTCCACTGTTGCTGTTTAGATGGACACCAAAATTTTGCTTTGATATTTTGGCAGCTAAGCTTGGAGAAAGATATCATCAGTTTCATCAACTCCCTCAATATCATCATCATCATCCTCAGAGAAATATTTACTATTCATTGAGTATCAAGAGCTGCCGTGGTGCTGAATAATTGTTAGAGCAATCCATCTGAGTTAGTATGGGGAAGTGAAGAGAGAGAAAAGGGAGACCATAGGCCCAGAAGCAGGTAGAATCTCTACAAGGCTATAGAAACAGAGAAGTCATGACTATGTGGACCAAAGCAGTGACAGATGGATGGAAAGATGGAAAGGAAAGATGGGGCCAAGAAACAGTGGAAGGAAGATCCACTGGATGAATGACTGCAGCTGTAGGCTTGTAAGAGAAGAAAAAAAGGAGACAAACTTACTTCTGAAGTTCTAGTTCCATATGCCCAGAGGAATAATGACGTCATTAACAGCTAAGGGACAAGAGGAGGGTTGAGTGCAGGATAGAAATGGGAGTGAGGAAACAGCAAGGCACTTCTGGTCTTACCTCGCATAAGAACAGGGACTTAGACATGGATTCAAGTCCTAGTTCAGCCCCTCACTAGTTATGGGAAATAAGCCAAGTATCTGAGTCTTTGTTTCCTCACCTGAAAAACCAGGCTAATTTTTTCTGCCTTCCTCACAGAGACTTCTTTCGGTTGTTTTGTTTTCATTACAATACTACTTTTCAATAGTTGTAGGTTTACAAAAAAAAAAAATTCAGCAGAAAGTACATTTCACTACACCACCTCTCTCCCTCTCAGTTTCCTTTAACATCTTGTATTCTATGTTGTCTGGTACAATAGAGAAGCCAGTATGGATACATTATTAATAACTGGAGTCCACAGTTGACACTAGGATTCACGCTTTGTGCTTTGTTATATGTTCTGTGTATTTGGACGAAAGGGTGGCATGCCTCCACCATGACAATATCACTGATAATCATTTCACTCCCTACAAATCTCCTGTGCTTTTTCTCTTCATCCCTGGCTCCCAACCCCCATGACCATTGATCCTTCTGCTGTCTCCACAGCTTTGCCTTTTCAGACTATCACACAGTTGGAGTCATCCAGTGGGTCGGTCGCCTTTTTAGATTGGTCTTTGACTCAGCAGTATGCATTTAAGCTTTAGAGAGTTTTTTTAAAGCCCTGCAGATAGTAAGGGCTAAACCAATGCTAATTGCTGTTACTCTTATCCTTAGCACTGTTGTTATTTAAAAATGCTTCATTTTTCTAGAGTTTCAAAAAGGAGACCACGCATTTCCCTAGAGTCACCCGGGTCCTGTTTGCCAGTTTCCCCCGGTATGTCTGCTTTCTTCTCCTCCCAGCTTTTTGGTGACACTTATTTCACCTCTCATTTGCTTGCTCACTCTTCTTCTCCCCTCCAAACTGACAGCTTTGTGCGAACAGGGACCATGTCTGCCTTGTCCACTGCTCTATTCCCAGCAGGTAGCACAGTGCCTGGCAGGTGGCAGGTGCTCCTTAAACGTCGGCAAAGTGAGTGAAAGGTTGGCATGGCGATCTGAATCTCAGAGACAAAGAGTTGCAGTAAGACAGCTCTGGGCAATAAACTGGAGGAAGGGCTGTGATGAGACCACGCTCTCCAGGACTGGAATAATCGTGGGGGACTCGACATGGCCCCACAGCCCACACACACAGGGGCTCAGCACACGCCAAAGGAGTCTTCATTTAAATCATTCCCTCATCTCAACCTGTAGTGTGTTAAGTTTCTACAGCAAGACATGTCTTAAATGGGTTTAGATAATATACTGAATGTTATTCAAAGATATAAAATTTAATATCCAATTCTAACTTTTAAAGATGGCTGTTACTTCTTGAAATTCAACTCAAATCAGAGTTAACTTTACCCTGATTTTTCTTTGGATTCAAAACAAACCGGCCTACCCACGGTGCAACCTGGAATAAAATCAACACCATACTTTACCACTCTTCCTTAGTGCTTACTCCAAATATGTGGAAACAGAATTATTACAAAAAACAACTGACATTTCTCCTCTGGTCCATCTCCAAAATATTCAGATCAAGTCTTTTCATTCCTGCACGTTTTCCTTTTTGTCCCATTTTTATTTTAAACAAACGATAATGATACTCATTGATGTCCCTCTAGCAGAAAGCAGAAAGTTTTCCTCTAAACCAAAATGTTCCTTAACCCACTGGAGAATTCTTAAAGCTAGATACCGATATGTACTGTAATTAAGAAATAATGAGCTTTCCACCATGATTTATTTCTATAGATTTAAGTTCAGTGCCAAGACGCTTCAGTTTAAATTGTTGCAGTGCCCAGTAGTAAAAACTGCTGTAAATCCTCTGAGGTCAATTTTAAATAAACTTGCATTTCAGCAAAACGAAAGAAAGCTAAATGAAGATATTCTTCTTAATTGTTACCCTCGCTTCCACCCAAAGGAAAGGAATCGCGCAGGCAGGCAGAGAGAGAAAAGGTGTGGGGAAGAGAGGAGAGAAGACAGAGAGAGAATGAGACATATTAATATGAAAAAGCGCTACCTCGGGCTGGCTGTGAGGTCTTTCGGGGAGTTTCCCTGGCGAGGCCTGCTCTTCTGAAGTCTGAAGACACTGCATGTCCATTCCTTAGGGTGCCAGCAGTTAACTGAACAGTAAGAAAAAGAATGAATGACAAGGTCAGAGGCCTTGATTAAGATACTTCCCAGCTGCCCTGAAGGACTAACGGTGACTGCATAAGGCAGGAAAAACCCCACTGTTCATGCAGAAGAAACTGAAATTTCGTAGATTCAAGCAGCTCTTAAATGGAAGTGTTAACAGCACAGGCTTCGGAATGAGACCACTTACTAGCTGTGTGAACTTGGGCAGCTCACTTAGTCTCTCTGAGCCTCATTTTCTTCAGCTGTCAAATGTGGCTGCCAATGGCTCCTTTCATGGGACTGTTTATATCAGGGTAAAAATTAAAAAGCACAGTGGTACTAAATGCATTTCCACTTTTTTTTTTTTTAAATCATGCTGGCCTCAGCTAATCTTCAAAGAAGCCTCTGGAGAGAATTACAGATGTCACAGAACCAACCATTGGCTTAATGTGGGACACCATGAACCTGGAACGGGGGAGGGAGCATTTTACTTACAATGCCCAAAATTGAGATGAAAAGACCAGAGAGTTATAAATCTGGTCAGTGAGAGGATTAATATAATTCTCTCTTATCCTAATTAATGTCAAATATACTTTTTCAATCATCCCATAATGAGAAAATCAGAGGAGACATAAAAATAAACTTAGATCTTTCTCACTAACCCCCACCCTCAACAAAAATGAAATAGAGTATGTAGCTTTTGAAAGTCCAGAGAAGTTTTGGGTTTGGGGGAAAGTTTTAACATCATACTCACGGTTTTGTTTACTTAATAATTCTTATCAAGTTCTGGGGATATGATAGTGAATAAAAAAGACACAGTCTTTGCTTCATGGATCTTAAGAGTCAAATGGGACAAAGAGTTGTACATATATGGTCATATAAATAGAAATTAAATACAGTAATGACTTGAGGGGAAAGTGTGATGTTTTAAAGGGTACTCTGATTTCAATTGAGAAGGTCTCTGAGGAAAGGCAATTAGATACCCTCCCTCCTTAGCACAGGCTTTCCCAGAACCGACTCTGCAATTAAGCTGATATATGAGTAGTTTATTTAAGGAACAAACACAAGAGATAGGGAGCAAGAACGCCAACATAAGGCTGTGTTACCAGATGTCTCTACTCTGGGAGACAACTGAGTGCTTGATCCCACTGCACAGCAGAGAAATCTTATGAAATGCCTGTCTGCACCCTCTGCCTGAGAGAAGAAAAGAAAAAAGCATTTGTCTGTGGGCATCTGTCCCACCTTAGTCACAGGTTGCTCCATGGGTGCTTTGGACCAAATTTTGGGTAGCACATGCATGAGTGCCTAATACTGAGAGCCAGCCAGGTCTACCAGTTCCTGCAGCTGAGTAGTCCCTGGGCAATGCAGGAGATGGAGGGTATGTGCCCCAGCAACACCCTGTGATTTGCTCCTGCACCAAGCTCGTCCCCCAGATGGGCTGCAGTTAGAGGAAAGATCAGGAAGGTCTGATGCGGAGCACTGATGCATCTCCTGCCTCTCAGCCATCCTGCATTCTACCCCAGATTCATCTTTCAGAAAGCTTTTATCATGGCATTCCAACCACTAAAAACTTCCTAGTAGCTACCAATTATCTGCCCAAAAAAGCCCCATCTTTTCAATATCACAGTCAACTCCTCCCCACTATTTTTACACAACTCTCTCCCTTGAACCACACATGAACCTCACTGAATCTTTCATACCAGTGTCGTACTCAGGAAATACTTGTGAACTACGTATGTACAGTAATATATATGCCTCATTTATCAGTACACAGACAATATGTAGTATATCCAACATGACCACAGCCATTCTTTACTTCATCCAAAGAAATATTTTAAAGAACTGAAGTGTACATGCTACTGAGGATCTGCGCCCTGCTTGCAGTCATGTCTGAGTGAAAATGCTCTGGGCATCGCTGCTATGGCCTTGTCAGCCATATCGTGCACCATGTAACCCAAGGCAAAGATATACAAGAGACAGAGGAATAGAGGGCTCTTTCCCCGCCCCCAACACATTTACTTCTTTTATTTACAGTCTATGGTCAACATAAATCAATTCTATAAAATGAGAAATTATGAAGAATCAAAGCATAACCATGCAAATTCAAAACAGATATTCAACAAAAGAAACACAAGCATAAAAGCAGGTTCACTCATGCACACACAGCAGCAGGAGATGCAGCAGAGAGAGAGGTCTGAGCATGTAGGGAGTCACTAGCATATAGCTGGGGCCTGGGGAGAAATGGAAATGGAGGAGGAGGACAAGGAGGAGGAAGAAGTTGAGTAACATCATTATTTGGAAGGTGGCTAGAGTCACAGGAGTCCACGAAGAAAATCACGATTGAGGTGCCTCGTGAAGTATTTAACTGTATCCAACCACAAAGAAATAGTCTGGTAAATTACAGTAAAATATTAAATGGCCACTAACAACGACATTTCAACAAAATCTTCCTGACATGGGGAGTATGCAGGATATAAGAGTAAACGAAAAAGGAAAAACCCTGTATTTCCTTCCATTCTTCCTCTCAACTCTTGTACGTGTGTGTGGCAGAGTAAGTGGGATGGAGGGAGCCTGTCGGCAACATAGAAAAACAAGACTGAAATGTTTATGTTGTTTTCTTTGCTTAAATGTATTTTCCAAGTTTTGTGCAATAAACATGTTTTCTCTTGTAGTTAAAAAACTCACTTAAAATTGTAATTATAAAACATACTTAATATATTTGAGAAGCCAGCTCTGTGTTAACAGGGGAAGAGAACCTGGGAGTCAGGAATATCACTGCTCTGAGTTTATTGTTGGCTGTTTTCGTGAAATCAGAGAAACTGATCTGCTCTCTGGCATTGTCTTCTCATCTTAAACCCTAGGGAGCCAAGACCCTTGGAGCAATAATCAGATGCCAACAGCTAAATTTAAGAAGGAAATGTCTCAGGGACCACAAAGAAAACTTTCAGTGCCTGCTTATTAGTTTAGACCATCACGGGATTCAGTCATATAAGCTTGACAAGGATCATGCTGATGTTTGTTCAGATTCAGGAGTCCTTTTCTCCTACTGCTGTCAGCGTATTTCCTGCATATTAATAAGCATCGCCACATTTCATATAAGATAGACTATGAGCCTCATCTGGAAACAAATTACAGAGCCACAAATTAGTGATTTGCTGAAGAAGAGAGAAATTGAGAATTCTTCTTAGAGGCTTTTGCACCAAGCGCCAAAGAGATGAAGCTGATTAAGGTTAACATGCCCCCTGTCCAACTCACGAGTTCTTATTAGTCAACAAGCACTCTGCTGTCATCTCTCTCATGCTTCATTAAGTTCTAAACCTTTACATCCGGCCGTTACTATTAGTTGATAAGATTCAGTAGTATTTGGGCTGTCTGAGCCTTATACTTAATTTTAAATATTGTGAATATATGAATGCTCTTCTGTAATTAGCTTCCAGAATCCTGAGGTTTGGACAGTAGGATGTTACATTCCTAAAGTCTATTTTCCTCTTTTAACGGTGAAGGTCAAAATCCTTTTTTTTTTTTTTCCTTTCTAGAGTTTTGTCCATTTCAGGTGGAGGAATTATATTTTTTTTCTTCTCTACATAAATCTAGGAACATTGCAATTGTTGCCAGGAGAAATAAATTACAGTGTTAAGCTGCAAATCTGTAGGTTTAAAGGTTCACCTTCCTTCAACATTATTTTAAAGGAAAAATACTATACTTCAGCCAGCAGAGAAGGCAGGTTCTTGAGTCTACTTTCCATTAGCAAGTTCAGTTCTCTGTTTTAGAATGCCTAAAGGAACCTTATAATTCTTTACAGAAAGGAAGTATAATTTAAAATCTTTGGGCACTGGCCTCAATGGGTTGCAAGGTGATTAAAGCTGGGGTGCCATTCCTTCTCAACACCATTTCCACTGTTCTGTCTCTGTCTCTTCCATGCATGGCCAACTACAGTGTGCATCCAATCATGCTGTAAATATTTAATTGGAAGTCCAGAACCCTTATGTGTTTTTTATAGATCTAAAATTTTTCAATTGTTTTGCCTCTGTAAAATGCAGTTTGAAAAGGTAATGTTGTATTAGATTTTGTGTTCTTTCCAGAGAAACCACTACTCTTTTGGATTACAGTTATCAAGGCCGAAATGTATAGATCTTCCTTGGCTTACAATGGGGTTACTTTCCAATAAACCCATTGTAAGTTGAAAATATTGCAAGGCAAAAATGCATTTAATACCACTAGCCTATGAAGCATCATGGCTTAGCCTGATCTACCTTAAAATTAAAAGACTGGTATTGCTAATTGTTGACAAGCAACCCCAAATCTCATATAGTATTGGTAGGAGTTGGTAAAATGATATGACTTCTTTAAGAAGTCCTCAGCAGTTTCTTTAAAAAGTGAACATGTATCTATATTGTGAACAACAATGAATTCCTTAGTATTTATCCAAGAGGACTGACAACATCAGCCCCTAAAATATATTTTACAATTATAATCATTGAAACTGGAAACACTCAAGTGTCCATCAATAAGAAAATGAGTAAGTAAACTGTACCATATTCATACAATGGAATTATACTAAGGAATCAGAAAGAACATATTCTTATAAGCACAACAATGTGGATAAATCTCAAAAACATGCTGAGTGAAAGAAGGCAGGTATAGAAGAGTATGTAATAGAACCTGATTTATATGAAGTTCTAGGATAAGCAAAACAAATGTATGCTTCTTGAATTCAGAATAGTAGTTTTTAGCTATTATGATTAAAGCTTCTGTGAAAACTTTTCTGATAAATTGTTTTTTTAGGGGCAATTGTCAAAAGAGGGATACTAACGAACTTTCTGGGATGATGGTAATGATCTATTTCTTGATAGGCATGGGTGTTACATAGAACTATACAACTAATATCTTTGCAAAATCATGATTGTAAGTTCCTACTTCTAAAATTGTCCCTAAGGTCTTATCTACATCTACCCTCATTAAAATTTGGTCACAAAAGCTAACACAGTTCTGTTTTATGCATAAATTAGTTCCAGTTGGGTTTCTGTCATTCCCAAATGAAGAGATGTGTGCCAAAGGCAGGAGAAACATTACATCTTTCTTCCATTATTTTGGCCCTTCCTAATTCGGGGGAACAAATATGATTTGCTCTTCCTCTGCTATGTTCCTTTTTGATTATTGGCTTCTCCTTTCAACCAGTCAAAGCCAGAAACCTGGCCATTTCTCTCATTCACCAACATCCGATCCATCTCCAAGACTTAGGGACACTACTTCCTAAATATCTCACTACATCATCCAGTTTCATCAATTTTGAGACTGTCTGAAGTATCCTATTGATTATTTGGAGAGACTGTTACCGTGCAAGCAGCGAAGTCTGTTGCATATTCAGTGAACTCCCTGTGAATTAATTCCCTGATCACGTTAAGTTTCTCTGTTGTCTCTTTGCCCTGTGGATTCTCCAGCCATTTGGTGTGGAGGTCCTGGAATCTGGAATAATAAGATGGGACAGGGAGGGCATTTTCTATTTCTAGAACCATCAAATGACCTACCTTGTTACTGCCCTATGTTCATTTATTACTTTGACTTACTGAGAACACACAATCTTTACCTCTGGGCACAAAAACATAACTGCAATAATTAAATTTTATTATACTGAGAAGATTAACATTTCATTCCTTAGCTGGAAGATAAGACAAAAGTCAAGGGACTTGATCAGGCAGAGAAACCAGCCTCCAAGATTTGTACAACCTGCACAAAGATAAATTCAGCAGATAGTACTGTATGGTAAGGACTGTGCTAATGCTACCAAAATTTAAGCAGAAATAGTCTTTGGTCTTGGGGTCACTTAAGGAACACAATCAAATAATAACTCACTATAATGTGGTGTGCTGCATGCATAGACAGTTAATAGCTGTTCGTACAACACACAGCTCTGCATTGATACACTGGGTAATGTAACATAGCATGGGCTCTGGAAACAGATTACTTTGGTTTAAGTCCCCTATGAAATAAATGGTGGGAACTTGGATATGTTATTTAAGTTTCCCATCTGTCTAAAGGGTTGTTGAGAGAATCAAATTATATATAACATATTTGAACGAGTAACTAAGCAGTTGTACATACTCTATAAATTTTGGATAGGGAGGGAGAGAGGGTGAGAAGCCGGCAGGTAGGTAGACTGATAATTTTTCTAAGAAAATGTTAAATTTTTTATAATAATATGTACATAAATTTTAATTTTCTATAGATGTTCCTCTTACTCTTTATGAGATAAGGATCTGTGAAGGTCTCACAGAGGAGAAGTGTCTAAATAGGGTTCTGAAGTATGAACCAGAGTTGGCCAGGTGGAGAGGAGGGAAGAAGACAGGGGCAGGGGAGCCAGCACCTTCTGGAAAGTTCTGAGAATGCCAATGTTGCATGGGCACAGAGTGCATGGGCGAACGAGTAGCAGGAGGTGATGCCAGAGAGGTGGACCAAAGTTACTCATGAGATCCCGGAGGAACTTGTTTCCTCCACGCTGAAATGTGTACACATTACTCTACATCATCCTAAAGGGCAGGGGGAGCCACTGAAGCAATTTCAAGTTTGGGCCCATAATTGTATTTTAGAAAAATTACTCTGATTGGGAGAGGCCCGAAGAAACATTAGCAAGGACACTCAAATTATTCTTTCTGGAATTACTGTTAAGAAGCGGCCAATATTACTAAGGAAGAGATTCCTTGGTCTTTCAGATGTTCCTTTCTATGCTCCTTGTTCACCAGACTGGAAGCAGATGCTTCCCTGTATTCTCCTCTTCTAGTCTGAAGCCCTCTCAGTCCTCCAGCCGCCCTGCTCTCTACCACCTACCCCAAGTTCTGAAGAAAATCTAATGCAACCAAATGACCAACTGTCTGAACTGAAAGTTGAGGAGGAAGAAAGGGAGCCCTCTGGATGGTGGTGTTGGGGGTGTGGGGCTCAGGTACTTCAGGGAAGAAAAGAAGAGTGCAGGTCCCAGATAGGAAAACTGGGTGTGACTACTAAGTCATTCTGGATACATGTGTGTGATTGACAGTCACAGAAGAAATAGCCTATGCTTTTGCCTCTCCAAATATTACAGGCAGAGCAAATAGATTATTGGTTATAAACACTTATATTTAATGTCATTGTAACCAATATCCTGAAGAAAAATATCATGCATATTTTGGGAATTCTTATGGAACCTATTGTGTCCTGAAGAATTCAGGGAGGGCTTCCTCTGGAAGGTGGCAGTGAAATGAGCCCTAAATGCTAAAATCATCAGGAAAAGAACACAGAAAATTTATAACAGGCCGAAGCTGCAGCATGTACAAAGGCACTGAGGTTGGAAGGAGCTTGATGTTCAAGGACAAGAAGACTAGAGTGGTACAGCATGGTGAGCAAGAGGGACAATGGCACACAATGAGGATGAGGGGGTAAGGGCTTACAGGATGTGAAGCCACAGGATTGCAATAAACATGTACACTTAAAATAGACCAAAGGATGCAAGCATTTGGATATTTTATAAGAATATAAGATCAAACGAATCACCTCCTATTTCTGACCACCCTTCCTGGAAAACCTTACTTAGTACATCAGGAAAAGTACAATTAGTGTTTGTTTCTGTGAATATCAAAGGTTAAAGATATAATAATAGAAGAATGGGTAAGAGCCCATCCTTCTCCACAGCTCTGTTTCTAAGCTGTGACTTTATTTGCATTGCTAAAAACTTTTCTTTATACTAGGTGGAGAGATTAACAAGCAGTGCTGCAGAAATATGAGAGTCATTACTGCTGATTAAATGATAATTTTCTAGAGTGACATTATGCATCAGAAAAGAAAATAATGAGCTCTCTTGAATTTATAGACCCCACGGCAGCTGGGAGAAATTCTCTCATTTGCTCATCAACAGTTTTCATGCCAAGTATTCGAAGGGATTATATGGCTGTTTGAGATAGGCACAGACTTAGAGGTTAAAAAGTGGGCACCTTGGCACAAAGGCTTACATCATTTTAATCAGGCTGCTGGAAGTAATAAATAACACTAGTAAAGATGATGAAAAGCATTTGCATATATATTCTAGCCTATCAATTACTTTGAGTAAAGAAGAAAGAAAAAGAAGACAGATCATGGTAGCTAGAATGTAATACAGAGGAAATCTTAGCTTGACACATGGAAAGCAATGGAAATCAGAGTCGAAGAAGGCCAGTTGGAGGTGGTGTCAGTCAATTACCTAATGTGTTCATTGGCGGGGCCGCCATAACAATACACCACAGACTGACTGACTTAAACAACAGAAACTTATTTTGAAAGCTAGAAATCCAAGATGCAGATATCAACAGGTTTACTTTCTTCAGAGCCCTCTCTCCTTGAAGTCTCCTTGACTTGCAGGTGGCTGCCTTCTTGCTCTGTGCTCACAGAGATGCACCTTGGTCTGTGCTTCATTGTGTATCCAAATTTCCTCTTCTCATAAGGACACCAGTCCTATTGGATCATACCCATATGACCTCATTTCACCTTAATTACCTCTTTAAGGCCCTATTTCTGAATATAGTCACATTCCGATGCACTAAAATGTAGGACTTCAACATGTGAAATTGTAGGAGGGACACAACTGTGCCCATAAGATGCCTGAATATTAATAATCACTTGCTTTGTGCAGGGTGCTATGCAAGTCACTGGGATACAGGAAGACAGGGCCATGTCCTCATGGGGACCTTGAGGACTAATGGGGACAATGGTAATCTAATATAGGATTATAGGTAAATAAATAATTTAGTAATTAATCATACCTGTGCAACATGCTGCAAAGAAGAGTGTGAAATAGGAGTCAGGGAAGAGTGTTCAGAGGAAAGGCATGTTAAGTCAATGCCAGAAGAGGATATAGGCATGAGCCAGATGAAGAAAGGGACACAGTGACCCCAGAATGAGGAACCAGCTCGTTTCCTAAGGGCAGGCAGAAGAGATCACCATGTGTTAGAGGGGTTGAGTGAGGTCAGCAAGACTAAAAGAGGAAAACAGAATGGTGTGCAGTGAGTCTGGAGCTGTAAGTGGGCAAGGGACCATCTGAAGAAAATAAGAGTGTGACTGATGTGGTGATGTGAAGGACCTGCAGAGCGGCGAGCGGCACATGCCAGTGTAATCAGGCTATATTGGTGTGGTAACAGATAAATGAGGAGACACTGTTTCATAATTTTGAGAGGCTACTGAGTACAATGGTAAAGAACTAGAGGTCTGGTTCAGAATACTATGTGGGTTAAGTCCTGGCTCCACCACTTCCCAACACTGTGACTTTCAGGGAGTTACTTAGCCCCTCTGCTCAAGTTTCCTTAACTATATATTGTGATTAATCGTAATACACACCTCATAAGTCAAGTTAAATGAATGAATACACATAAGATACTTCGAGCAGTTCCTGGCACGTAATAATCATTCACTATAGTCAACTTTTATCATTAGAAAAAACGAGAGGAGATAAAATCTACTTAGCACACGGAGATGTCACTAGAAGGCAGGATAAAGGTAAAAAGCAGAACTGTTTCTTAATGATCAATTCAGCAAGCATGTATTGACGAGTTCCTCTTTTACTCTCCAGTAACATTTTTATTATGATACAGTTTTCCTTTAAATGACATTTAAAGAATTTGGTGGAAGCAACACTGACGACCAATGTACTTTGGTTAAAAGTACTATTGTAGTCGTGGAGATCAAAGGCCTTTCGCTCATACCATTCCATTAAAATGTTTCACCTAAGTTGCCTCTCTTTCTTTTTAGCAGTTTAAAATTTCTCTTTTCTACCTAGTTTGTGGTCTTTGTAGACGTTCCACATGGTCAAAGTGTTTGTATTTTTTTAACCAAAATATAGTTCATTTATAATATTGTGTTAGTTTCAGGTGTACAGCAGAGTGATTCAGTTGTTTGTTTTTTTTTTCAGATTATTTTCCATTATAGGTTATTACAAGATATTGAATATAGTTCCCTGTGCTATGCAGAAAGTCCTATTTGCTTATCTATTTTTTGTATAGTAGTTTGTATCTGTTATCCCCATACTCTTAATTTATCCCTCCCTCCCTTCCTTTCCCCTTTGGTAACCAAACCCTCCTTCACTGTTGGTGGAAATGTGATTTGGTGCAGCCACTTGAGAAATCATTATGGAGGTTCCTTTAAGAACTAAAAATAGAGCTACCATATAGTTCAGCAATCCCACTCCTTGGTATAAATCTGGAAAAGATGAAAACTCTAAGTCTAAAAGATACATGCACCCCAATATTCATGGCATCACTATTTACAATAGTCAAGACATGGAAACAACCCAAGTGCCCATCAATAGATGATTGGCTTAAGAAGATGTGAGATATATATACACACACATTACTCAGCCACAAAAATGAATGAAAATTTGCCATTTGCAGTAACATGAAAGGACCTAGAGAATATTATACTAAGTGAAGTAAGTCAAAGACAAATGTTACTATGTATCACTTGTATGTGGAATTAAAAATATATATATAAATGAATCTGTATACAAAACAAACAGACTCACATAGAAAAGTGTCCATATTTGATGTGAGAAAGACTATGATGGAGAGTAACTGTCTCTGAATGAAAGAAGGGGTCCAGATATTGGTACTCTCTAAAGTCACGAGGGCCAATAAGATTCATTGTGTAAAATGCTATTCCTGATGTTAATTTTCCTGCCCTAATCCAATCACGGTAAGTTAACAAATTCCTAACTCCTAAAAAATGGCACCTTCATTTCTTACTCTCATTTGTTTACAAAGAATTACTGATTTATCTAGTTGGTTCTTGAATGGTTGTGACACAGCCACGAAATTCTTTCTGCAATAGTAAATGTTCGTATTTGGCAGTATGCAGAATTTTATGTCTTAAAGATACAATGATAAAGCTTTCATGAGAAAGTTAATATGAGGTTGTTGGCACATTTGCGGGTGTTCAAGAAATAATCTGCTGAATGAATGAATCAGAAATAGTCCTTAGAGCAACTCTGCAGGATAATGGTTATTTCTCCACTTTACAATTGCCAGAATTAAGGTTAACAGAGGTTAAGTAACTCATTTGAGGCTGCACAATGGTAAAAGATGGGGGAAGTGAAGCCCAGTCTCCCTGACTCAGAAGGCACACTGTGCCCGGGTGACTCACCTGCATGACTGGTGACCAGAGGGTAATGAACCCTGGATGACCCTGGGCTGAGGGCACCTTCTCTGTGCTGCTCCAACCCTGGTACCTGCCGCAGGGCACAGTGCTCTTTCCTTTGTGACTGTGACTCTCCCCAGATTGCAGGGGTCACTCTCATGTCCCAGCACTAGCATAATGTCTGGTAGCTATTAAGTGTTTGGTAAACTTTGTACAGGGATGAGAAGCAATAAAGGCTTCATTGTCATTTTAAAAAACTAGATTACATATATTATATAATAAGTATGTTGTGCATATTATATAATATATATAAATGAATAATGTGGAACCAAAGAGTAACCTTGCCTTTATATTTTTTAGAATCTGAGTATCTGCTGTATCAGATCTAATAAAAATTTATTTTGTGCCACAGAATATGCACCTTGTATTTGATGCTCTTTCATTCAACCTCCAAAACTTTGGAGTGCTGTTCACCTTGCACAAAATTTAATGCCCCTACTCATTTAAATCTTAAACAGTATCTTCTCATTCTTCCCTTCAGGGTTTCCATCCTTGTCCTTATCCCTTTCCACGTCTCAGACTACCAATTTCCTGAAGGGACTCACAGCCACACCGAGAGCTCCAGCTGCCAAATTAGTGGACACTGTCACGAATACCCAGACTCCCTACTGAAGGAGTCATTCCTCCAGATGCTGGGGTGCCGCTCGCTGATAAACCTCAGCTCTCAGCCCTCTCCAAGAACTCACTCAGCTGAGGAGAGCTCCTTCACTCAAGGCCATGCCTTCTCAGAGTCTGTACCCAGCAACCATCAGTGCAGGGGGGTAAAGGCCTGCTCCTCTCCTGGGCCCGTCCAGCTTCAGAGCTCACCCACTGGGTCAGCAGAAGCCTATGTTGAGTCTGCATCACACCCATGCTCTCCCACTACCCCATCCTATGGCCTCCTCATTTCACATAGGCGTCCATATCAGAATACCCTAATACATTTACTGCACATGGATTTCCATCTGAGAATCCATTTTGAGGGAACCCTGCCCATAAGGATTCATGACTCCCAAGCCTCTCTTTCCAGTTGAGTCCTCTTTGACAAGCCCCAGAACCATGTGTCTCTATACCTACTGAACACCTTCCAACTGGATGTCCTTAGTTACCTCAGCCTCTACAATCCCAAACTGAACTCATATTGTTTTCCACATCCCCAGACTCTGGCCTTCTCTCAATTTCTCTGTCTCAGGGGATCTCACCCGCATCATCTAAGCCTCTCAAGGCACAAACGTTATGTGTTAGTTATCTATTGATAGATACAGATATAGACATAAATAAAACATTACCACAAATGTAGCAACTAAAACCAAGGCACACTTACTATCTTATAGTTTCTAGGGGTCAGGAGACCAGGCAGAGCTGGGTCCTCTGCAGTGTCAGCCAGGGATGTAGTTCCATTAGAGCTGGAAAGGTCCACTTCCAAGCTCACGCAGCCCCTGGAAGAATTTCACTCTTTGCAGGCTTTGGGAATGAGGGCCTCAGTTTCTTGCTAGCTGTTGACCAGAGGCCACCCCCAGTTCCTCACCATGTGGTCCTCTCCATAGGCAGTTCAAAATATGGCAGTTTGCTTCTTAAAAGCCAGCAAGGGAAAGAAAGTTCGAGCAAGACAAGTGTTACAAGCCTAAGTAATGTAATCACAGAAGTGACCTTCCATCACCCTTGCCATATTCAGTTGGTGGGAAACAAGTCACAGGTACCACCATCACTCATGGGGAGGGGTCCACGCAAGGGTGTGACCTTCAGGAGGTGGAGTCCTTGAGGCAATCTTACAATCCATCTGCGACCTTTGGACTATCTTCTGTTTACTTCAGCCACACCTAAAGTGACACTGTCTTACTCTTATCAATAGTGGGATTGATGAATGCCTCTGTGATGCTTTACACTCCTGCCTGTCTGAGATATTTGACCTAGAGTGGGAAGGAAAATAAGAGATCAGGGCATCTCCTAGGGTTGAGGAAATTTATCCAAGAGTAATTCTTCTGAACCATGGGGGAAATGTGAGCAGAGACGGCCCTGTTCTCACCCAGAACAGAAGCACTGCAGCCGTGTCACACAACAGAAAGTGCACAGGAGTCTGCTACCCAAACTAGCCATGACAGTTACCAGGAACATTTTCCTTTCACCCGTAATATGAAAAAGGAGTTCTCGGTGTCTGCAAACCTTTCTGATCCTGTCAGTCTGTGCACTGTCATAGTTTAAAACTTCCTGGAATAGGAGACTTCTAAATGCACTTTTCCATTCTCATTTCAGTATCTACCAGCTATCATTCTCAGGTTTCTCTTGCCAAGTTGCTCAAAAGAATGTCACCATCATTATCTAGCAGATTCACATTCTTAATGCCAGATGTGGTGAAGTTCTGAAGAACAAGGCCACACAGTCCATTTTGTGACTGTGTTTTGTGACCTTAGGCAAGGTCCTTAAGCCCATAGGGTTCAGTTTCCTTACCTGCAACATGGAGATAATAGTAGCACCCATGCAGCAGTGTTGAGGTGAGTATTAAGCATACACACCATTTAGCACAGTGCTTGGCATATGATAGCATTTCCCAGATGCTAGTGCCTAACATTAACATGATCATTATTGGACAGAACTGTGCTTGGTGCCAGAACAATAAAAATTAAAGAAATACGGGGCTGCCAATTTTTAATTTCTCAGTTAAATTTATTTTCAAAGCTTTCATTGAGTATTGCCACTCTTTTATCCAAGAAAAAATATTTCAAACCAAAGAACTGGAAGGCCATAATCTTGAATTAAATGGCAGTCCTTTTAAATGGAATAAATTTAGCTTTGGAAAAAAAAAAACTCATGTTCCAGTATTGATTTTTTTTTTTTTTGTGCCACAGTGTGGTGAAAATTTCATCATGGATTTCCACAGATTCATAGCCCAGGGTTTGGCAACTGCTGGATAAGAGGTCCAAGGTCCCATCAGATGACAGTAACAGACCTCATGTTACTGCCCTCTTGTGTCTTAGTCACTAAAGGAGTGATGGGCTCATCCTGCATCCTGCTCATCCAACACACATTTTTCATTATAGTACCTACAATCAAATTGGCCCTCCAACTTCCAAGCTATTTCAACTGATTCACTGTGAACTGAACCAGTGAAGCTTCTTAGCAATTGGCCATTTATTCTTGCAGTAGATAAGGTTTGAGGGAGCCATTATATCTTGATGAGTTTGTTTAAACGATGCCAACTCCAAAACTTACCTAGTAGGGAAATTGGGGGTGGGGGAGGGGAGGTGTGTTACAAGAACATCCCTAGTAGCGATGGGGTGTGAGGGGGTTGTTACAAAAACCTCACATATTTTAAATACAGAAACATTATGCAGTCTTTCTGGTAAATTACACTTGATTGGGATGGAAGATAAATGTCACAATTGAGAGCAATTTGTAAAAATGCAACTGGAAATAATTTCTTTGCTCGTGTTGTTAAAAAGAAGTACACTCCCAATTGTAGATTCAAACACAGGAGTGATGTATGGCAGGCATTAACGGAACCATCATGCAGGTCTGTCTGATGGCTTATTTACGTATGTGTTGTGTGTGTCTGTGTGTACCGGCAGTCAGGAAATGTTTGTCTTTCAATCTACTATTTCTGTCTGGATGGGAACAAGAAGAACAGAGATGTGTTTTCTAGATGTTGGCTTGCTTGCAGATCCTCTTAATAAAGAGATGAAGCTTGATTCATGAAAAAAAAATAGCCTGGAACATTCTCCTGTATTTTTTTTTTTTTTTTTGCAATTTACTGGATTACTCAGGATGATTTAGTTGCAAATGACAACAACCCAACTAAAACTGGCTTTTGGGAAGGAAAAAGAAACATATTCACACATGTAATAGAAAAATCCATGGGGTACTCACTTTTTGGAACAGTGGGACCCATATGCTCTCACTGTACCTCTCTATTCTGCAATCTTTTTTTTGTTGGCTCAGATCTCAGGTTCTCTCCAAGAAATGGCAAATATGGCAACCAGCAAATCGGGATTATATCCTAACAGCCTAACAACTTTATCTGGAAAACCATGCCTTTTTCTCAATAATTCAGTGATTAGTGGGCTTCAACTAGGTCCCAACACCCAACCCAGAATAAATCCCTAGCCATGGAAATGCATGGTCATATTCATTAAAACTGAATAAACTGTTTACCTTCCGGACCTGGACGTGAAGTCAGCCTCCACTACCAAAACCCATGCAGTCTGCAAACTGGGGAGGTGTATTTCTTAGAGTAAGAGAGAAGTTCTGCTGAGATACAGTGGGCAATCAGAAATAGATGTCCCCTACCCTTCCATGATTATTCTGTTTGTTTCTGTCCAGAGCCAATTTAAACTCTAGTCAACCTATAGTGTATAAAAGAACTTTGACCCTTTTGATAGCTGATTCTGTAGCACTAAGATAAGGCATGTTACCTGCCTAGGTCAATACTGGTAGCTTATCTTGCTGTATCTACCGTGAAATAAGACAGTAATGACAATACCTTCAAAGTAGACGATGCGAGGACCCATGAATGTCTCACAATGTTCTCACGTAAAATGAGCAGAGACTACATGCTGGCACTTCACTTACACTTGAATCACAAGATTCAAGAGTCTTGCTTATGTGTTCCTTTAGTGACAGACCACTAACCTAATAATTACAGTTTGTTAACTTCAGGGATAAAAGGGAGCATCAATAGACTAGAATTAGAATCCAACTTAGGACTACACAGACTTGGTTTAAAACTTTATTTTAGGTCTTCAATAGGTAAGAACTATTAATTTTTTAAATTAATCGGCTTTGTCATGTTAGACAAGTTGTTTAACCTCTCTAAACCTGAGTTTCCTCATCTCTAAAACAGGGATAATATTTACCCTGAAGATTTGTACGGAGGAACAGACACAGCAGAAATTAAGTGCAAGTGTCACATGGACATGAAATAAATAATACCTGTTATCCTCAGTAATAAGAACAGTCTTTTAATACTGATATACAAAGCTACTGAGAAAAGAATCGATACTTTAGAATACCAACAGTGGAAAAGAGAAGGGCATGTAAGAAAAAAGAGATCAGGGAATTGAAACACATACATAGACAAGACTCATTGTATCTTCTCTCCAAAGCACATGTAGCCCAACATTCAGTTTTTAGAAAACGCATCTATGATGAGGAAAGACACATGTGCATAGAGAGAATTTAAAAAGCTTTGTTATCATTCTACCCTGATAAAATGAGAGCAAGTACTGTAACTTTGGGCATCACTATAGGGATAGCAAAGATGCAGTACAGGGGATGAAACCTACATTTCCACGGTTCTTAAGAGTTTATAGTTCATGTGCACAGAAGTCAGCAGTTACAGTGAGATGCTGTTGACATCTGACCTTTAGTCCTATGCAGGGAATCATTTTTATAGTAGGCCTTCACTAATTCCATGCCTGCGCCAACAGACACCCTGGATTACGAAGCAGAGAAATCTGCGTTTGACTCCCACGTCTGCCATTTATGAACTGTGGGAACTTAGTAAAGAAACATAACCTCTGTAAGCCTGTTAACTTATCTGCAAACAGTGAAAATACAGGAGAGCGTACAGCACGATGCTCAAAAGCAAGAACTTCGGAGTCAGACTGCCTAAGTTAGGATCTTAGCTAGCCTTGTGACTTGGGCAAATTACTCCACCTCTCAGTTTTCTCATCTAGAAACTGGGGATAATTACAGTACCTACTTGTGAAGATCAAGTGATATAACCATGTAATGTATTTAGTATATTGTCTTGTATGTGCTAAATAGTCCACAATGTTAGGTATTGCTATTAATAATACTACTCATTCTTATGGCTGTCATGAGGTTGATGCGATTGAATTTACTTTCATTATCTTAACGCCCTATCAGCATAAAGTAAATGTTCAAGAAAGGGTCTGCTTATTCTAATTATCATTATCTGATCCTTTGAATGGTAGAATGAATATGTAGGCTACCACACTGAGAGTTTCTCCACAAGATAAATTATGCCCTTCTTGACTGCATCTCCTATGCTTACTACCAGTCATGAAATATAACCATCTTTTAGTAATCTGAATAGACTCTTCTCTCAGTTTGACTACCTAACCAAAGACACCAAAGGCAAATTCTGTTAGGATTAACTGACTCTTGAGTTTTCCATCATCTTACTTGCCTATGTGGAGTTTGTATACTGAAAATTTTCCCTCCAACATCTTGCTTCAGTTTTTCTTCACATTCCATTAGTTCTCCATCAGTAAAGTTTCATCACTTGAGGGTGAAGTGGTTAAGAATGGGTTTGCAAATATCTGGATTATTGACCAAATCACAGATGAAAGAAAGCTTTACAAGCCCTGGTTGTCATTTCCCCTGCTTCCTCCTAGGGCCACAGCTATCCATCCTGTTTATTACCAGTTCATTACAGTCACCCCAGAGTCGGCCTTAAGGGGCTACTAAGCTTTAATTGAAATGAGGAAGTCAAGACCCTCAACCAGTTTTTCAAAGGACAAAGTAATACAACTTAGTGGTTTGGGGGCTTCTCCAAACTCATGTCACCAAGTTAAGCGTCTCATTCCAAAGCATAAATGTCTTGGAACAATTCTCTGGAAATACAAGCAATGTGAGTGACAAATGCAAAAATTACACAACTGGGGGGGAAAGACTGTCAAGCCAAAACACAGAAAGTAATGATTCATTTTACAAAATAAAAATGCTCAAAGAAACATCAGGGAACTTGTTTTCAGCTGCAGTTAGCTTAATGAAATGGTTCTCTAAGTGGATGTTTATTGGAAATCTGTGTTTAGAAGGCTGGAAATAAATTCCATCCTTAAGTTATGCTCCCCCCCACCCCCCCGCATTTGCTGGCCCATTTTATTCAAAGCTAAACACCAGATATAAATTAGGATTCTTGAACTGCTTTTAAACTGCTGGCATCTGTGAGATTAGAAGGAAGTCTGATTTAGCAAAACTTAGAAAAGTACAGAACAATTGCCAAACAAGAGAATCTTTTATGTATGTTGTACAACAATGTTATGTAACCAGGCAAGTTGTTCATCTTCATTCTTTATGATGAGTATATGGGGCAATATATCTCTTAATGTTTGGCCAGCTGAGAGCCCATTAGCTCGTGCTGCATTATTTAGATGTTAAATTGATTTGAGAGGAAATTAATTATGTATGTTCAGCTAAAAACTATCACTGCATTCAGTAAGTTCTTAATATAAAGACCCCCTTCTGTTTTTATTTTATTTTTTTGTTTAATTTTCAGGGGAGAGATGGTGGTTTTTCTGTCATTCCTAATTTCCAGAGACTCCAGAAACCAAGTAGTTAAAATAAGAGTGCCACAGACAAAGACTTCTTGGTTTAAAATATGTTCACCATTTTTTGAAATGTTTGAATTTAGGAAAGTAACTGATCTCTCTAACCAGTTGTCCATCTATAAAATGAAGACCATAATGATATCTTCTTCATGTGTTCATTCTGAGGATTAATGCACATAAAGTACTTAGCACACTGTCTGATACATAGCATGTACTCAACAAATGTTGATGCTAAAAAATTATCACTACATCCTCATGAATATAAAGTTAGGTTCTGCAACATGAATGGAAAGTAGTCTCGTTTTGCTTTGTGTGTTGTTAACAATCTAGGTACAATAGGGAATTAGCTAATTAGTTTCAGATATTTAGGGACATGATCTGTACTGAGAAAGAACAAGCTAATACAACAACAGGAGATTGGGAAGAATGTTCGCTGTAATTGTCCGGTACGTAAAAGTGTGTCAATCATGGCTGAACAACAGATGTGGAATAATATGGATAAGGAGACAAGAAGAGATAGTGGCAAATTCAAGAACGTTTTTGTTTGTTCTTATTTAAAGGAGGAGTCTCTATCTGGTGAAGTCTAATGAAACCCTAGGGGTGGGAGGAAGAACCCCATTTTTCCCTGCTTAGGAAACAAATCCACACTTGCCTAAAATAATGCAATGAAGCAATGGTAGGATTTACCCTGAAACTCAAATCTTCAACTCTCAGCTTCTTGCTATTTTTTCTACCCGCAACTCTGACCCAGGCTCCCACCAAATAAATACGAAAGTGGTTGGTTTGGACCCTGCTGATTTTACTGTCTATATCAGGGAGTTTTCTGCACTAAGAATAGAGATTTTTGATCTAAACTCTTCAAAATTCCAAAAGGGTTTTGTGAATCAATCCTCAGAAGAATTTATTTCAAGATGTAAAGAATGCATTCAGTATGTCTGCTATTAATTAAAGAAAAAACTAATTTTGATTGAAACCTACCATATGCTTGGCACTGTGTGAAGTATGTCAGTTGTACTGGTCCAATTTTATCCTCACAACTCCTCCTCTGTGGAGTAGGTCTTAAGAAAACTGGAGTTCAGAACACTTTCCAAGGGACATGAAATTGATAAGAGGAGAAACAGGACTCACATCTGGGTGTGTACAGTCAAAACTTGTGGCCTTACTGATTGTGCTCATCTGCATCTACTTCTGACATTCTTCCCCGTCTCGAGGAACTGGATGGTGGAACAGAGACAGCATTTCCTGTCATTCACACCATAGGTCTGAGCAGAATTAGAAGATGCCATAACCATAGGAACCGACTACAAAGTGCCAATCGTTGAGAAATGTATTGCCCTATATACCCATCATAAAGAATGAAGGTGAACTACTTGCTGGATTATGTAACATTGTTGTACAACATAAATAAAAGATCCTCTCGTCCTGGAGATTGTTCTGTATTGTTCTAAGTCTAAATGGGACTATAATTTGGGATTTGGGAGTTCAAGGATGGGGCTGGGGCAGACACTTATTGAAACGGGCACTATAAGGCCAGCATATAAAGCCAGCATCAGCAACAGAACCACTCCCCTACAGGGTTCCCCATCACAATTTCCCTTGCATCTCCGCAAACAGCAGAAATAACCTTGACTTGTGCATTGGGTCAAAACTAGGCAAGAGATTAATTCTAGACATTTTACATAAAATGAAGTACTCTGACCCACTGAATATTTTAAAAAATCACTTTTTGTAAGTGAAATGTTTTCAAACATGATACAACTATTTAATAAAAAGAACGTCATTTTAAATGAAAATAGTTATTACCTAGAGACCCTGAAATAAAAAGAAATTAAGTCCAATATTCATCTCTCCCTGGATGCTTGCACTGTAGAAGGAGTCAGAGACTACCTCCAGCACCAGGTTTCTCCTCTGAACCAAACATCTTTTCAGGCTCAGTGTTACAGCCAAGAAGGAAGTGGTGTTGCACCACCCTTCAAATGACAGTGATCTTACCATATGACCCAACAATCCCACTCCTGGGCATATATCCAGAGGGAACCTTAATTCTAAAAGATACATGCACCCCAATGTTCACAGCATCACTATTTACAGTAGCCAAGACATGGAAACAACCTACATGTCCGATGACAGATGACTGGATAAAGAAGTTGTTTTATATTTATACAATGGAATAAAGAAGTTGTTTTATATTATACTATTGAATACTACTCAGCCATAAAGAAGAATAAAATAATGCCATTTGCAGTAACATGGATGTCCCTGGAGACTGTCATTCTAAATGAAATAAGCCAGAAAGAGAAAGAAAAGTACCATACGGTATCACTAAAATCTAACAACAATAAAAAAAAGACAAACAAACTTATTTGCAAAACAGAAACAGACTCTCAGACATAGAGAACAAACTTGTGGTTCCCAGGGGGAAAGGGGGTAGGAGGGGATAAATTGGGAGTTAGAGATTTGCAGACACTAACCGATATATATAGAATAGATGAACAACTAGTTCATGCTGTATAGCACAAGGAACTATATTCAGTATCTTGTAACTTATGGTGAAAAAGAATATATGTATGTATGACTGAAGCATTGTGCTGTACACCAGAAATTGACACAGCATTGTAAACTGACTATAATTACTTTTATATATGTATATATATATAAGTATGTATATATATAAAAGTATGTATGTATATATATAAGTATGTGTATATATAAAAGTAGATATATGTATATATATAAAAGTAATTATATATAAGTATATATATATAATATATAAAAGTACATATATACACACTTTATATATATAAATAACTATTGATGTTTGTGCCTCTTAATCCCATCCACCTATTTTGCTCAATCCCCCCTCCCCTCCCCTTTGGTGACCAGAGGTTTGTTTACTGTTATCTATGAGCATGTTTCATTTTTTTCATTTTTTTCTTAAATTGAATTATAGTCAGTTTACAATGTTGAGTTAATCTCTGGTGTACAGCATAGTGATTCAGATATATATATATTCTTTTTCACATTCTTTTCCATTATAGGCTATTACAAGATATTGAATGAATATAGTTCCCTGTGCTATACAGTAGGACCTTGTTGTTTATCTATACTTATTTATGCTGTATTAATAATCAACAAAAAATTAGAAGCAACCAAGAGGTCCTTGTGTTTTCATTCTCTTAACAGTGTCTTTCACAGAACAGAATCTTAAAATGTTTCATGTAGTACATGTTGTGGGTTGAACTTTGTTCTCCCAAAAGATACACCCGAGTCCTAACCCCTAGTACTGGTCAATGTGACCCTGTTTAGAAATAGGTTTCATTACACCTAATCAAGTCGAGATGAGGACATACTGGATTAGGGTGGGCTCTAAATACAATGACTGGTACCTATATGAGAGAAAAGAGAGAAATTTAAACACACACATGGTGAAGAAGGCCTTGTGATGATGGAGGCCGAGAATGGAGTAAAACATCTACAAGCTGAAACACTGAGGGGTGCCACGAGCTCCTAGGACCGAGGCAAGGAAGCATGCTTCCCTAGACCCTTCAGAAGCAGCATGCTTCTGCCAGCACCTTAATTTTGAACTTCTAACCTCCAGAAATGTGAGATACTAAATTCCCGTCATTTTAAGACACTTGGCTTGGGGTACTTTGCTGTGGCAGTCCTAGTAAACTGATATAGTCCAACTTTATATTTTTGTTTCCTTAAAGGATCATGTTTCTGGTGGTATATCTAAAAACTCATCACCAAACCCAGTGTAACCTTGATTTTCTCCTGTGTGTTTTTCTAGAAGTTTCTAAGTTTTTCATTTTATATTTACAGATATGATCTATTTTGAGCTAATTGTTATGGAAGGTATAAGGCCTGTGTCTAGGTTCAATATTTCACATGTGGACACCTAATTTCTCCAACACTGTTTGTTGAAATGACAATCTTTTCTCAATTAAATTGCCATTGCACCTTTGTCAAAAACCAGTTAGCTATGTTCGTGTGGATTTAGGCTACTCTTTTTAATACTTGGTTACTTTCCATATATAATATAAGCCATTCAGTTCTTTCATAATTTTTTATGTTTGCAACAGCAGATTTTATTACCATTCCTTCCCTCTAGATCGTTCATCAAAAAGAAAAAAAAAAGACCCTTCAATTTCTCTAGGCGCTACACAAAAATGGTGATATAAATTTCTTACATCAACTGAAAATGATTCATAATCATTTCTTATTTCTATCTTCAGGCATTGAAGAAGATAAACTCTCCTTTGGAGTCACAGATTTAGAAAAATTTATATTATGAAATTTTAAATGTTGGGGTGTGTGGCTTTCTATATCAGCTGTGGAGGGATTCTGCATTAAGAAGAAACAAGAAAAGAGAGAAACTTATTATGAAATATGAGGTCCTGCTCTACAGATAACTCATTTTATGACTTCATGAAAATGCAATAGTAACAGAACACTCCTCTTCCACCTGCACCCCGACACACGAAGCACTGTTAGGCACACAAATGTTACAAAGCAGGGTCCACAAGGACAGGGGCTTCATCTTTCTTGGTGACTGCTGTATTCCCTACTCTAAGCACAGAGTCTCACACACAGCAAGTTGAATAAAAGAGGATGTCATTAGGGTTAATAATCTATGATAAAATGGGTAACTTATTGATAGGCCATGGGTTGAATCTGGGTCACAGGTGTGGTTTAAGTGTCTCACATTTTAAAAGTTTAAAAAAAATAGTATTTTTTAAAAATGAATTAGTTTCCAACATTTTTAAATTGGCAAAATTCGGATAAAAATCCAGATTCCAGTCTTAGCTTGACAAAATTCAAAAGGTGCAGTAACACTGAGTCTTTATTCCCACTGAAACCACACTGAACAGTCATCCTCTGTCTGAAGAGGGCAGGTCCTCTGCACTTTGCCACCGATCCCACCACTCCTCCTTGTCAAATGCATGGCCAGCTTTATGCATATACCTTATCTACCTGATTCTCATAAACGTATTTGAGTTTTCAACCCTTGTTCTATAGACTTGAGTGTCTCACTATTTACAAAGATTTCTGGGGGACTGAGAGAACAAACAAATTTCCTCATAATAATTTTCATAGTAAGAAAATGTCATCTGTCGAAAATCAGAGCTAGGCTAGGCTAGGCTATGTATTCTGTGCTAAATATTTGGCAAGAAATATATGTTTTATTCTTGAAGAAATTCTAGGTAGTAACTCCAGTTACTGTTCCTTTTTATTGCTGAGAGGTAACCATCCTGCTAAAAGGCACAGCAACTAGAAGGCAAAATAGGGCTAGAAGATCAAATCTAAACTCATAACCATCTCCCTATGATTTGAACCACCATGTCAGCCCCATGAGAGCAGGATAAATTCATTCCTGGTGACTTGCGGGCATTCAAATTCATTCTTAGTGTTCTAGTGTGAGTGTAAGGAAAGACTAGACAGATTGGAAATGACGTTACTACTTACCAGCTCTGTGACCTCAGCATGACCTTTAACCCCTTGTTTACACACATGGATAGTAAACCGGAACCTCGCTGCTTGCCATGAAGATTCAAGAAAACACAGAAAAAGGTTGTACCCAACTCTTGCTACACAGTCAATGCTCAATCTGTGGTCACTGTTGTTCTTAAATATACGTCAGAGAGAAGTGCATTGTAGAGTTAGAGAATGAAAAGAACAGGGTCTGTAGACGGCCAAGACTGAGACATAATGAGAGGCACTTTTCTCAGAATAAATGGGAGGTGGAGGAGATAAACAGGGATCATGGGAAGCAAGGAAACACCAGGCACTACTGACCCGTGAGTGATGCTGATTCTGGACTGATTCCAAACTCCACATGACTGGTCCCAGGGATGGCCACAGGAGGCTAATACCAGGAGAACAAGGCCAAGAAACCTAAAGCCTTGGAACTTCATTTTTTAAAAAAATTTTTCCAAACATGCAAATCTCTCTGCAAGCCATCCAGCCATGGGTCACATAAGAAAGCAGTGAGCTTCCAGTTATAAGTGTCATCAAAGAGTTACTGAACATATACCGTATGTCAGGCTCTGTGCTATGTGAAGATACTTCAATAAATAAGACAGAGTTCTGGCCCTCTCTCCAGTTGTTCATTGTGAGAGTTTGGGTAGGTGGGATGGAATCAAGTAAACGGTCAATGACAACACAGCAGATTATGTAAAAGTTATCCGAGCAAAAAACAGAAGCAAGGCTTATAAGATCAAAGAAGCCTCTTTAGACAAAATAAATGGTAAAAAGGGAAGTAAGCCAATACCGAGCTCTGTTGACCTGTATAAGTAAGTCGGGAACAGTGGTCAAAAGAGGACAGTGTTCCCGTTAGAGGAAACAGCATGGGTACAAGCACAGAGAGAAGAGAGCTCATGATTTGTTTGTAGAATTTTGAGCCATTCAGAAAGCCCTGAATTTAGGAGTGAAATCACAAGGGCAAGTTAAAGAGCCTGAAGAAGAAAGAAAGATACAGGTCAAGAAAGACCTTGTGAACTATACTCAAGTGTTGGGAATTCATTCTCAAAGCTGTGGGGAATCACCGATGTTTTAACAAAGTGTACACCTGAAGACGAGTGCTCTGGCTTCCATGAGGCAAAGGAACTGGGAGATGCTGGGGAGAAAACATTGAAGGCAAGAGATCACCTGGGAGAGCCCTGCAGTAACCCTGCTGAATGGTACCTGTAGCGGACACTGTGATATATGCTGCCCAGACCCCCCTTGAAGGAAGGACTTCTCATCCCAGCCTTCAGCCCCATCAGGAAGGGTCTCAGCTGCAGAGAGCTGCCTGGCCCTGTGTCCCACCTTCCTGGGCGTCGAAAAGCCCACATCCAACGGCCATTTGATGTATCAGTATGAAAGCTTGGCCATCTGTTCCCAGCACCTGACAGTGGTCATTCTAGGCCCAGAGCTCCATGTAGGATCGATCAACTGAGGAAATCTTTGGGTCAACATCACAATTCAGCTTCTCTCTCAGTTTAGTTATGCATCCTCTCCTCTTCTGTAAGTTTGATCCCCTTCCCAAGTTTGATCCATTAACAAACAAACAAACAACCCCCCCCCCGAAAAAACCCTGCACACTAGACTTCAAGTCTGAATATGCTTTCTGCAGAACGCTACCTGTGACAGTTTCCTTCCATGTAGGAATGCCATCACACGGAACAGTGTGCCTCCATAAACACCTTTTAAATTATTCACGTCAATAATGACTAACAATGATAGAAAAAGAAGTGCTAAGATACAAAGGAATTAGTAACTTTTTCTGAAAAGTTGCCAAACACGCTCACCTAAGTAATCTAGACCACTGAATCAGTACCCATTGGCCCAGAACAGGTTACATCATTGGCTAGGGATAAGAAGTAAAACCCTATGACTTGGGAGTTCTTAAATTTCACAAAACCAGAAATTCTGTATCCACACTGTACACAGTTCCATGAACGGTTCTGCAATTCCACAGATCACTCCGTATGCACAATGCTGTATCACACTGATGACTTCACAATGTAAAACACAACTCTGTTTTCTGTGTCAAGATTATTAACTCAGCTTGTATTGCGTAGCTGCTAGCACGTATCACTGTTGACAAATACCACAGGGTATACTGACGTCATCTTGTGATTAGTCGTGCATTTGTAACTCAGGTAAGTAACCTGTTTACCTGGAACAAGCTCATCCTGACTCCCGTCGTTTAGATGAAAGAGCCACAAGTCTCTACAGTGATGTTCTGGTTTCACATTTAATGCTGTATTTCCCTGAAGCCCTGTAACTTACGACTGAGATGTCTGCTTGGGGATACCACTAAGTTGTGCTGGCCTGAAAAATGAGAGCTCCTGGGTGGCTGAGCTTTCTTTTGACAGATATGTTGAAAAGCCCGCTGTCCAAACAACAAACTTGTTTTTCATTCTAGGAGAGCAAAAAAAAAAAAAATACATCAGAGCGTCCCAACCATTTTGCTGTATGAGTTACTGGGGAAGCCTAGGCTCCGATGTCCCTAACTTCCAGGCTGCTGGCCCGTCCTAGGCTGGTTGCTTTTGGCTATAAGCAGCCCCATTCATTTTGCCCAGTGTGCCCTAGAGAAGTGGAAACATCTGTGATACATGGGAATACAGGGCAGCAAATTTAGATGATACAAATAAAAAGATGCATACATAGTTGAAATCTCCACGTGTCCTCCAAAATTTTTGATTTCTAAATGCCTCTGATGACAACCTTATTTTAAAATTATTTTATTATGAAAAATTAATTCTGAAACTGAAATTAGGGTTAAAAAAAAAGCAGAGTAATCTAATTTACTGTCTCTAATTAGATGAGTAGTTAAAAGTTAATGCTACCCACTCTGTAGTGTTTCCCAAACACATTTGAAGGTAGAACCCCCTGTCAGTGAGCCAGTGTGAAATGATGATTGAAGAGCAGTGTGTTTTTGCTGCAAACAAGTGAACTAACAGAAGTTGACTATTGATTTCCTGATGGTCCAAGTGTTGACCGAGTACAGAACAGGGAGTACTCCCAGGATGAGAATAAAAGTAATGCATGCCAGATAGAAACAAAGGATTGAATCACTGTTCTGAAGAAATTTAAAGGTGCAAGAATTCTTTAGAGATCTTAAGACCCAACCACTTCATTTTTCACATGTGAAAACTGAGATTCAGAATGAAAACAAAGATTCATCCGTGTCTGCATAGCAAACTGATGGGAGAACCAACCATATTCTTTTTTTAAATGAATGAACTAATAAGCAAATGTATAAATAATGCAGTTTAAAAACCACAGTTTGTTAAGAAAAGGAGGATCAGTGAAACTTATGAGAATTTGAGAAAAATTAATTAGGTATTAGTAACTGCTTATACTAGGAAAGATAGCTGATAAGAAAAATTCTTAGTGTAAAGCTGCAGAAGAGATCTCTGGAAACAGAGAACATACAGAGAAACAAGATTGATGGATGAATTCCATGAGGCCACAATGTCAGTGACAGCAGAAAGAGACATTCTTTAAACATATGCATAGTATAGTATATATTTTAATGTTACATATTTTATTATGTTATATATGTTGATGTTATATATTTAATACTATATTTTCTCTGTTATATATTTGATATATATGTGGGTTATATATTTAATAGGTTATATATTGAATTACTTTCATATATTTACATTATAATACGTAATGCAGTATTTTAAATAGTTTTGAAATACAAGTTTTTTAAAATGTTATGTGAAACAATACAAAAATACTATAAAATTCATGTACCCTAATTAAATCTTGTATTTTGCTATATGTAGTAACCCTTTAATTATTCTTGAATCAGACACATGTAATGTGAATATTTCCTGCCAGCCTGAACTTGTTTATTCATTTTCTTGGTGGTATCTTTTGAAGAGTTGCAATTGTGATTAAACTCAACAGATCAGTCTTTCTTCTATGATTCATGCTTTCAGGTCCTTGCCTACTCCAAGATCACAAAGATACTCTCCTACGTTTCAGTCTAGAAGCTTTATACTTTTAGCTGTTATGTTATATGTATGATCCATCCCAAGTTAATTTTGTATGTGTGAGGTAGAAGTCAAGATTATTTGATCATCATTTTGTAGAAAAGACTTTTCTTTTCCCCACTAAATTTCATTGGCATCTTTGTCAAAATTAATTGCCTATGTATTTTAAAAGCCCTTTTTAAACCCTCTATTCTTGTTTTATCAGTTTGAATAACCCTATACCAAAACCATACTGAACTGGTTATTGTAGCTTAATACGTCTGGAAAGCAGGTAAGGTAAATTGCTCAACTTTGGGATTTTTTAGGTCTTTTTTAAAAGTGCTAATCTAGGTTATTTGCATTTTCAAATCATTAGAATCAGGTTGCCAATTTCCACCAAAAAAAAAAAAAGATTCTTTAATTGAGACTGCATTAATTCAATAGGTCAACTTGAAAAAAGTTTGGATCTTAAAATTTTTGAATTTTCTAATCTTCAAACAGTACATTTCTTCATTCATGTAAGTCTTCTTTTAATAATTAATTTAAATTTCATTTTTCTAAATATCAAGATTTTGACCTCTGCTTTCCTTTCATTTGCACTTGTCTGCTGTATAGTTTCATATCCTTTTATGTTTTAACCTTTCTGATATTGTTAACCGATATGCTTTTTTTATAGGTGAGTTATGGCCATTTATATTTAATAATATATTAAATATATTTAGTCTCAAGTAAGTCTTTTTGATATATTACATCAATACATACAAACCTTAATAGAATTAGCTTTTGAAAATATGTTCCATTATATTTAATCTATTTCATTTTTTAAAACATGATTATGTATTCAAATAGGGTCCTATGTACTGATACCTTATATAATACCATTAGCGCCCTTTTCCCAGGGGAGACAGAGGCTTCTTGTCTACGCTTCTGTACCATGAACAATATTAAAACTACTTAACTCCAATACCGCTCCAATTGGATCTGATTTAAATAGACAATAACTTTAAAAAGTAGTTAAGAACTATAAAGCTGTCAAAATTATCAGATTTTTCATGAATCTTCCCATTCCCTCCCAGTTTTTGACAATTATATTCTATATAAATTATCAGAACATAAGGCCAGTTCCTCACTGAGGTTTAGCTCTAAGTATGTGAAGATACATTTAATGCTCACCACCAGACTCTAAAGAGTTAAATATCTATCATGAGACATACCCAAATCAGGTACAGTATTCTTCTGAATGAGTAAAAAAAATGTTTAAAGAGAATTAAGCACAACCGAACTGAATTCAAGTTTCAATGACTAAGAATCTGTAAAGTACAAAATATTTTTCCAAATATATTTAAGAATTGTAGCAATTACGAAGAACACCATGTCCCCAAACCCCTCCTTTCATAGTTGTGGTGATCCCAAAGGTCTAGATGTTGCGTAGGTCAGCTAACCATTTCGTTATTTCTTCAAGCTGGTGCCTGGTTCGTTGTTCGTTTCTTTGAGCCTAGCATAAAGCCGTTGATGGAAATTCGGGCTTCGGCACTATTAGGACCATGGCATTTTGTCAACACAATACAAATCCTCAACTCCATCCATCTGATTTTTTAAGCTCTGTGGCCACAGGTAGCATTGGGAATAGCTCAGTCTTGGAGTCAAGCAGTTATAGATTCAAGCCTTAGCTCTGTCTAACTAGTTGTGTGAACTAACTCATCTATCTGTGAGTTATTTTACTTCTCTGAACTTCAGAACTTGACAACAATGGTACAAGTCCTTAAGATGTTGTCAGAATTAAATAACACTTGTAAGGCATCCCAAAGGAAAGGAGAAAAATCAAACAGAAGCTACATCTTGGTACAGAGGTATTGCTTAAGGGTTGTTTCTTACCTAATGGAAAAGAAGTAAACACCGCTATGTTAAGTTAACCATGTAACCCTGATAGGACTGCAAGCGTGGGATAAAAGTGGAGGCTAAAATCGTGTGGCAGTGCTCCATTTCAGGTCATCCCCCAGAGCATTCAGAGTCTTAGATTACTTTTATAGTATTATCTAATAGAAATTAAGCTTGTTTAAATTCGAGATTTGAAGATACTTATATATATATAAAATAAACAACAAATTCATACTGTATAATATAGGTAACTAATTCAATATCTTGTAGTAACTTATGGTAAAAAAGAATTTGGAAATGAATATATGTATGTTCATGTATGACTGAAGCAATGTGCTGTACACCACAAATTGACACACATTGTAAACTGACCACACTTCAATTAAAAATACATATATATATATATGTACGAAAAAAATCTTACAGTGACTCAATGGTCTCCTGAGATCACATCTGTAAACCCTGGGCTTAGAATTACAGTTTACTGTATCTTTCTCTCTTCCTCTTCCCAGCAACATGGGAAATGTGACAGCTACAATTGGGCAGCCATCTGCGAGCTTGATGGAAAGCACTGTATGGTCTGCTATGTCTTTATACAGAAACATTAATTAATGGAATTCACTCTGGGCTCACCCACATTTAATTAACTGGATTAATTGAATTTCCACTGACTACAAAAAGTATGATAGCACCAACTTGAAGGGACTACTTCATTGTTACAATTACAAAGGCTACATTTCATGCGGATGGCTGTCCTATAAAACCCCAAGGACATATTTAGGGACGAGTGAGTTTCCTGGGACTGATCATCAGTGTTGTGTCTTGGTACTCACTCTCTAGCACGCGCGATGCCTCTGCTGGCTGTATAATCGTGCTCCGTGACTATCAGCAGAGTGTGACAGAACTGGAGCCACTGATATGCTGTCTTTTACCTTCCCAGTTTGCTTCCATTTGGAAATATGGAGGTGAAAGGACATTCTAAAGACAGTACAGTTGATTTTTTTTCTGATTAAGAAAAGAAAACAGGCTACTTGTAGAAAATTGGCAAAATACAGCGAGCAAGACCAAAGAAATAAAAATAACACATAAAGGCTAACCTATACTGAGTAGTTAATACACGCCACATGGTGTCCTAATACTTTATTTTCAAAACTTTATATATCAAATTCTTATAACAACCCTCTGAAAGCATTATTTTGTATTATTATTACTATTCATTTTACACAGTAAAGGAAATTAAGGCTTTGATAGGTGAAGAAACTTGTCCAAAGTCACACAAAAACGTATCCATAACTCCACCTTTCAGAGAAAAGCACCCTTAATAGTTTAATAGTTTTGCCCCCTATGCATCTATCTTATTTGTATCATGACTATGCTAGGCAAGGTAAGTATCTTCTGTCCATCTTTGTAGCAAAATTTTGAAATGAATTCAATCATTTCTGTTATGAAGATGACAAAACCAAGATTTAGTTTGATTAATCTGCTGTGGGTCATATAAGTAGTAGGTACCAGAGCCCAGATTTTAACCCATGTTCCTCTGGCCTCAAAGCATGTAGCCTTTTAAATATACATCACTGCCTGTTTTCTCACTATTAAAGTTACATCAGTGCTGGGATTTAAGCCTTCGACCCCCAGACACAAAGACTATGTTTACTGGGTCACTCTCCCACTTGGGGTCAAATTAGGTCTCCCATCATGGGACACATTTCTTTCTGTATAGTGCACAAAAGACATCAAACATAGGAGGGTGTGGCTTTGATCTCCAAATTTCATTACTGGGATGAAATTCTGGAATTCTGTTAACAATTAGTTCATTTAGCATCATTTAGTTCATCTGCATTGGAGGAAATCACCTTTGGTACTCCCACTCACCGCTGCATAAGTTTTAGTTGAAAAACCCACTTTAGAAGATAATTTGGCAGTATGTTTTGAGAGCCAGGAATTGGTCCTTAACTTTTGGGTAAGTTATACATTTTACAGTTTTTCACAATGGAAGTCGTAGGGTATACATAGACCTTACTCTTCTTTTTTTAAAAGCATATTAAGTTATGAGTATTTCTCTGTATTACCTAAGAAGTTCCGTAAATAAAACCTTCAATGCATTTAACTTAGTAATATAGAACAACGCCTAACATAGTAGAGACTCAGGAAATATTTGTTGAATGAATAAATGAGTATGAAAGTACTACTAATAATTAATCCATCTTCTACTGAGAACATCTAGGAGTTTCCTAATTTACAACTATGATAAACTACACTATCATGAATGATGGCAGATTGAACACATACAACTATTTCCACTGACTTTGGAAACTTTGCTGCAAATGATAAAAGAGGGATTTTTACAGCATGAACATAGACCCAAAGGATAAAAAGAAAAGGCCAAGAAATGACAAGGACAAACTTTTACAAGTTGGAAAGCAAAAGGATGAGTTGTAATCGAATTAGTAGTTATGCAAATAGGAAATAAGCCAGCAGTGGCAAAATGGAGAAGCAAACCAGTCTGCTGCAGAAGCGACCAAAGATTCAGAGATCGGTGGCACCAGGTACCTCGCAAGAAAAGGGCGCCGCTACAGAAAGAATGATTGGTTGGAAGACCTAACTCTCCATTTCCAGACACCTGCCCTTTCCAGCCTAAGGAAAGGTTGTAGGTTAGTTCTGCAGAAGGGACAAGCAGGGAGTCATTAGAGTAGGGGGCTATTCAGCACAGCTGAGGGTAACGTGCCACAGTGAACATACAACTGGTCATTTCCAGGCAAGTCGTGTGTAACCACTATTCATCAGAATAGCCTATTAGTAGGAAGGAGCAAAGTCATCTCATCCTCCTCCCCTGCCTTTCATCGCTCGAGCCAAGAGAGGCCCCTGCCTTGGGTATTGTTTTGTTAAAGGCCCCGACAAGCGTAAGCACTCACAAAAATAATAATTTATTACAAAACATATGGGCGCATCTGTCACGCAGCCCTGGCACAGAGCAGCCCTTAACCTCAACAGTTTCTCTCATAGCTAATACCACACAGGTCCCAGGGAAGTATTACCTGCATCTCTTACCCTAGGAATCATCTTTATTCAGAAGCCTGTGGTGGGCCACTGCTGATACAAAGATGGATACAATGCAGGTGTAATATGATTTTGCAGTAGTTACGACAGTGACTCACGTGGGTTGAAAGACATTTTCCAGTAGTAAACAATGAATATTATGCTAAAATGTGTATAAATTACATGTAGATCTGAACATACGTGGAGTGTTACTGATTATTTATATTTGCAACTAGATGAAGTTTGAACTCTTCAATTGAAAACAGTTTTGTTTAATAAAAATGTGTGATGATTTAATCAATAATTTTAAATGAATTTAAGATTTAGCTCAGTTTAATACTTGATATTGATTTGTATTTTCCTTTTAATTTTAATAGAAAAATATTTAAATTTAATAGAAAAATAATTTTATATTAGTTATTCTACAGAAAATAATCTTTTTGAAAACATAAATGGAAAATAAATTTTACATTTAATTTACTTTTTTGATAAAATACACTCAAGTTGTGTACACCTGAGTAAATTTTATTTTTTAATCTTTCCAAGAACTATTGAGTTCAACCCAAGTTATGTAAACATCTTGTTTATAATTATTAGATTTTGCTGATTTCAGCAAATCTAAGCATTTAGCAAAAACAAGTATAACTAATTTATAAATTACACATATACTTTTAATACTTATCAAAATATCACCTGTCCATCAATAGATTAGACATGTCACAGTTATTAAATTTGGTATCTGTGATATTTTACCCATGTTAATTCATATAAATAATACAGCTTGATTCATATTTTTAATATTGTTATTATAAAACCATGCTTTTCAGAGTAGGAAATGTGACATTTTTTCCAGTTTTATTGAGATATGTAATTGATATATATTGCTGTACAAGTTTAAGTTACACAGCATAATAGTTTGACTTGAACATACTGTAAAATGATTACCACTGTAAGTTTAGTTAGCATTCATCATCTCAGAAAGATGCAAAAAAGGAATTTTTTCCCTTGTGACCAGAACTCTTAAGGTTTACTCTGTTAATAGCTTTCATATATACCATATACCAGTGTTAACTGTAGTCATCATGTTATACATTACATTTCTAACAACTTATTTATAACTCGACATTTATAACATTTTGACCACCTTCCTCCACTTACCCTCTTCACATCCCTTGCCTCTAATAACCACAATCTCACCTCAGTTTGACTTTTGTTTTAGATTCTACATAGAATTGAGATAATACACTATTTGTCTTTCTCTGTCTGACTTATTCTGCTTAGCATAATGCCCTCAAGTTCCATCCATGCTTTTCCAAACAGCAGGATTTCTTCATTTTTAACGGCTGAATAATATTCCGTTGTGTATATATACACCACAATTTCTTTATTTATTCATCCATCAGTGGACACTTGGGTTGTTTTCATGCCTTGGCTATTGTACATAATGCTGCTATGAACACTGAGATGCAGATATATTTCAGAGTTAGTGTTTTTCTTTCCTTTGGATATACTCCTAGAAGTGGGATTGCTGATCACATGGTAGTTCTATTTTTAATTTTTTGAGGATCCTCCAAAGTGGCTCTACTAGTTTACAACTCCAACAATAGTGCACAAAAGTTTTCTTCACATCCTTGCCAGCATTTGTTATCTCTTGTCTTTTTGATGATGGCCACTCTAACAGGTCTGAGGTGAGATCTCATTGTGGTTTTGGTTTGCATTTCCCTGATGATTAATGATGTTAAGCATGTTTTCATGTACCTATTGGCCATCATTTTTTTGAGGGGGGCGAATTTAGGTCTTTGCTCATTTTTTAATTGGGTTATCTGGTTTTGTGCTTTGAGTCCTTTATATATTTTGGATATTAACCCCTTATCAGATATATGGTTTGCAGAATTGTTTTTCCCATTCCCTAGGCTGTCTTTTCACTTTGTTGACTGCTTTTTACTTTGATTTACTCCCACTTGATTATTTTTGCTATTGTTGCTTCTTACTTTTTATAATCAAAATATCATTGCCAAAACCGATGTTGAGAATCTTTTTTCCTATGTTTTCTTCTAGGAGTTGCATGGTTTCATGTCTTACATTTAATTCTTTTCGAGTTAATTTTTGTGAGTGGAGTAAGATGGGGATATGTAGCTTATTTTAATTTTACAATTGGCTAATTGGGTCCTTAACTTTTACATATTTGCATATGGTCATAGTAATCTTACGAGGCTGTGCAATTGTTAACAGCGGACCCGATTAGAAATTGCCACACAGAGCATTCACTTTCCTTTATTTCTGCTATTTATCTTCTGTTGTTTAGTCCTTCCAGCCAGCCCAGGGGGAGCCAGATTACACAGCCTGAGGCATGATGTGATGCTTCATCTCAGGCTGAAGCAGTGTGAGGAGCCACCGCTTCCTGGGTCTGGTTGGGATGGTCCTGAGTCCTGAAGCCTCCATACCTTCCTATGAGGCAGGTACAATAAATGGCAAGACATAGCCTAGTCCTGACCCTGATAGGAGCTCAGAGAGCTGGTGGCCTGTCTCCTCATGGCCCAAGCAGCTAAGGTTCAAGGGTAGGTGGGACCAAGTGAATACAGGAAGACACTTAGACTGAAGCTGATATACTTGCTAAAGATGCTCTGAAACTCTGCAAAAAGGAAACCACCACCTTACCTCCAACGTGTCAAACCGCCCCCTCCCCCGATCCAGAGACTCCCCGTCCTCTGTGTGCAACACGCCTACCCAACTGACTCCACCTACACCCAGCATCAGTGTTCACTAGCTCCATGTGGAATATGGCCACCTGAGGTTGAGTTCTCACATCATTTCAGTTCAGGGTGGAGGGCTCTGGACGAGAGAGATGGTATGATAATGGTACCCAACAGTAGCTCATGCATCCTCAGCAGGGAATGTTTGAGTCTTAGGAACTGGACCATCAGAACCAGAGGACCACTGAGGCTGGAAAAAAGAGGAGATCGCCTCAGATCTCATTTGCTTTTGGTGCTTTTCCCAAAACTCTGATAAGAGCCTTGACCTGATCATTTATGTGTGATCATTTACCAGTCCTCCTGGCAGAGGTGATCTGAGTCCCATGTTCTCAGCCTGTTCAACATACCGTTTCCCCTAACCGTCCCTTACTCTTGCGCCCTGTGTGTGTTCAGTCCAATTAAAGTGAGAAGTGCAGCTCAGGAAAAGAGGGGTCTTTTGCAGGGAGACAACAGTAATAAATTTCACCATAAAAGCCACCACTAACTACTCTACCCAACAGGCATGAGCCATTATCAGACTGAGAGAGGCACTGGGGGCCTCAAGATGACTGATGGCCCCTACCTCTCATACCCATTATTCTCTGAGACAAGCATAGACCCTGAATGCCTGGCAGTTCCAGGATGTGTACATATATATCCTGTCTGTATGGATGGCTCTGTGATTTAGTGCTAACAAACATATCTCTAGGAGGAAAACAGATGTGCTAATCGACAGAGATTTAAGCTGCAGTAAGAATCATCAATCTCCCCTGCTGTAATGGTCAATTGCCTTCCTTTTTTGTAATGTGATATTTTTAAAAACATTTTTTATTGCTTATGCTTACTTTTCAGTTTTCACACACTATTATTCCAAGTTGAATTTCTTCCAACTATACTGCAAGGTACTGTAGGCACGCTGATTCAAGAGTGTTCTCACAAATTAATGCTGATTACTCTGTCATCATATAGACCCATGCATCTACATAGCTACCTAGATAAATGGACAGGTGATACATAGGTAGATAGGTAGGCAGATAGATTTGTAGATAGAGGTATTTTTAGTTAAGGAGTTGGAAGGTATTCCTTTGTCTAAGACAATGTATTCTTATTTCAGCAAACATTTATTAAGCATTTATTAATTATACCACTTCCAGCGGAGCCTTAACATAGTGGACACTGACACATAGCTTCTAGAAAGAATTTTAAAAATGGGTGGCATCTAAGGATTCAAAGAGGATGTGAACACTTTCTGAAAGGCACTGTCAGTATGACAAAGCCATGTTGATCACAAGGACATTTTGATGCCATCAAATAATTTTTTTTACTTTATCTAAATTAAGGATCCTAACAGAAATTCCCTGGGCACCACCCCATCACTGACTCTACTCAGAGGATGGAATAGGGCTCCATAATGTCTCAGGCAGCAGGGATGAAGTAAAGGTCTGAGATCTCTTTTGTATCTAAAACTGGATTATTAGAAATCGTTCTTACACTTTGACACATTAAAATATCTCTACCTCAAAGTGGTCATGTCAAATAATAGGGCTTAATCAGTAGCATTAAAATGTAGCGTTTGATGCCTGGGGCTTTCTCTCTCCTATGCATTTGTAAGCAAACATGGAGAAGAGAAAAAAAAAAACTAAGAACTAATCAACACAAGGAATATTAGCAGAGATTGATGTTCTTAAAGCTCAGAAGGGAAAAGGCATTACTATAGAACAGGGTGTTCCTAGCAGAGTTCACAGAGAGGTGAGATCCAAGCTAGATCTGAAGGATGAAAAGAAAAACGACATGAGCAAAAGCACGGGGCTTCTTTGAGGGTCTGGATTGAAGTGTTCATGTTGGAGAATAGCAAAAGCTAAGGACGGGGGAAGGGGGGGGGATGGTGCAGAACCGGAGAAGGATTTAACAGCTAAGTTAAAGAGTTAGAACTTTGCCCTGCTGACAAAAAGCAGTCCTTGTGACTTTGGAAACCAGCTGCATTGAGTGTTTAAAGAGGGTTTGCTGACAATGGAATGAGATAAGCCTAATAAAATAATTCAATAATTACCTCTGATCTGGTTCCACGCTCACTAGTGAAAGTAGCTAACATTGACTGAGTTCTTAATATGTCCAGTACTAGGCTCCATCTTCCTGTCTTTTCACTTAGGCTATCCTGTCACCTAATCTTTATAGCTACTCTGTGGGCTCCACATATTATAGCTCAGGGAACAAACAAAAGGTCTAGTAATTTGCCCGAATCACATGACTATCAAGAATGTGGAACAAAGATATGACCCCAAGAAGCAGGACTCCAGCACCCAGGCTCTTAATCGTGAAACTCTCCTGCCTCTCCAAGCAGCCGTGTAAGGAAACAGCTTCCCTTGCAGCTTGCCTAAGGGAAAGGCTGGCTGCCCAGGCCAACTGGAGTGATGTCTTTTTTTTTTTTTTTTAAACCAATGAGATGATACTAGACTGCTTCTCAATCCCAAAACCACAGCATTGACAAACAGTTCAAATCACAGCTCAGCCACTCCTGTTCATGTAGCCTTGGATGGATGACCCAGCCTTCCTTTGCCTCAGTGTACTCATCGGGAAGATACAGAGATTATAATAGCTTCTTGCCTTTAGGCTTATTGTGAGAATTAAAAGCATACATATAAAACATTCAGAAGAGTACCTGTGAGTACTGCACATAGCGAGCATTTAGTAAGTGTTTATAATTACCGTTATTTATTTGGAGGAAGTTTAATCCGTCAGCAATCCAGTTTTAAATAGGCTTCCTCTTTAGTTTGGGTGGAAGAAGATAATGTGGTGACTCTAGCTGAGTCTGCGTGACATTTGCATTTTTCCTTATGATATCAGCTTCCCAGTTCACAGGGGTAACAATCATTATCCGCTCTGTGGTAGTTTTACCAAAGAAAATGCCACATTTGGAAGCCTTTTGAGTGTCCAGATGCTCTTATCCAAGTGACAATCACCATATGTGATTCTGCAGACCTATTCGAAACTGTCAAAATGGTTGTGATTTATATTAATGGAGCAATCAATTGCTAACAACAGAGGCGATAGATACTCTAAAATTTAACTCAAACTACACTTTCTGACTCCTGATGCTGGGACAGCCCTTCCTTCTGTCCTCTCTAGCTCCACCTATGGGGTTTTTTTCACCCTCTCCCCGAAGGCTACAGTCATCTTGATCTTTTCTGACACATCCTTTTACTCATCTCCTGCTCGCTTCCTAAGAAGTTTCCAGCAGTAGTTATTTCAAAATGCATCTTCATAAATTCTGAACCTCCTTCCCCATGATTTCAAGGTAACTTTTCTTCCACAGTCACTAAGAAAGAAAGAAAGGCATCAGACGAAAAGCTCCTTTCCCCTCTCTTTCTCTCTTCCTCCAACTCTAAATAAATGTTCCAATCCTCCCTTGAATATTTTTCTATTACAAGTCTGGACATTCTAATTCTTTTCTCCATGCCAATCCTTCCAAACTTTACCCCCTCAGTCTCCAAGTTGTAACCTCTTCCTCTCAATCCAATTCATCTGTGATGGGCAACGACTCCGGTGTATAAGTCAAAATGGGCCAAACCATGAGGCAGTGACAAATTAACTCTGAAATCGCGGTGATGTGCAGAAGCTAAAGTTTGTTTCTCATTCACTGTATGTCCAGAAAGTGTCGGCAGGGTCTCTGCTCCCCATGGTCACTCAGGGATACAGGCTCACGGAGACTCTAGCCTCTTATAATGCCATAATCTCACACCATATGTCAGGAGCTTCCAAGGCCAGAGAAGGGCTGCAGGGGCTCCACGGCATGCAGCCTGTGCAAGAGCACAGCCCCCACTCTGCCTCTCCACTCAGAAGGGCTTATATCTGGTTTAAGGCTCTGCTGAGGCCACTCGAAAGTTTAATTTTTGAATAAGAGGCCTCAGTTTCATTCTTCACTGGGCCCCACAGATTATGTAGTCAGTCCAGAGGGATGCATAGATGGCCACATGTTTCATCCATTGCTCTCCCCCACTGGCCAGTACTTGGGCCATGCCCTTGACTTTTGCAAGGGTAGCTGGGAAATGTTTTTTTATATTCTATTTACCAGCAAACACGTAATACTTTCCCTGCCACATGAACTTCTCTAAGCAGTAACACAAATTCTGCTATATGCAGAGTTAAACAGACTGATCAGGAAAGGCAGCCCAGCATGCTGAATGACTCCCTTTAACCCAGGTGTTTGATGATACAGAACACAGAAAGATGTGCCGTGCCTGCTCTCCAGAAGCTTATATTCTAGTGTTTTTCACACGTTAATGTCCATACAGATCTCCTGAGTAAAATGGAGATTCTAACTTAATAGCTCTGAAAAGGAACTGCGAGTCTGTATTTTTTTTTTAACAAGCTCTCAAGTAATTCTGGTGTTACCCAGCCTATAGAACCTCATTTTAGGTAACAAACTTCTAGCTAATGCCATGAAACAAATATATATAATATAGCAAGAAATGAATGCAATACATATTTAAAGGCATTTCTGCTATATACTCATCTAGTAAAAAAAAGATTAAAATTTTGTTCTAATTATTCTAATTATTAAAAAAAATTTACATGAAGTTTTTTCTGTCAGAGATGTCGATCTTCCAGCAAATCTGTTTTCCTTTGCCTTTCCAGTATGCTTGCATTCTTAATTTGAAAGAGGAAGAAAGGACTCTTCTTATTTGCAGGTTTGTTCTGGGTCTGCTTCCATAATTGATATTGTCAGAGAACTGTGATTAACGCTCCATTTGCGAAAACCTGCTCACCTTGGAATGCACAATTTGGCAACATCTCCTCCTGCATCTGTTCTCAAACAATAGCCTTTTTGCTCTGTTCAGCCAAGCTACACTGGCTGTTGTGGAATCCCGTGAGGCAGTGTTGGAAGGTGGCTTATTTGGAATGGTGGCAGAGAGTATGTCTTTTCACTTCAATAGAAGGTGGCGTGACTCTATGGCTAAGCAACAGCCTGGACGTGTGGAGGAGTATTCAGCTTGTTTCTCTCCCACTTCTCACTCCCTCAAAGAGTCACAGCATTGCCTTACTGAGCTAGTTTCATAGCTTAAAAACTGAGAAAGGTCAAATGGTTTGTCTAAGTACAAGGGTGTAGTTTAATAGCTTAAAGAAATAAAATTGAACAAATTCTCTGGGATGGCTTCCAGTTTTTAGTAGGTAGGGGAATCAGAAATATCAAAAGCCACTAGTGCCCTAGACTCTTCTTCCGATGGTCATTTCAAAGTGTCTGCCTTGCCACTGAGAGCTTGAAGACCTTGGCCATAAGTAATTAGAATACACTGTAAGGCACTGTACACTTTACCAAAGCACTTTAAATTATATCGTATCATTTTATAGTTAAGGGTATTTATTTAAAACAGGCAGGAATCATGAGACCTTTGTCATGGATAAGGGAAGGGAGAGGCCAAAATAGTGACTCAGCTGAGAACACAACTCCACTAAGCAACAGTGCTGGGACCGAACCCCCTTGTCTTTCGCAGGATCGAAGAGCATGCTGTGACTCTCTGCCTAGCCTTTCATTCTTAGCCTCACTCTGTCTTTCACTTTTGTATATTTCATGTAAGTAGCAGTGTTCAATTTGGTTCATTTGGTTGTTTAATGACTTTTAAATGAGGCATTTTTTAATGCCTTATTTACATACAATTCACATACCATACAATCCCCCCATTTAAAGTGTACGATTTAATGGTTTTTAGCATGTCCACAGTTGTACAACCATCACCACGATCGACTTGAGAACATTTCATCACTCCAAAAAGAAGACTCCCTACCCATTAGCATTCTCTCTGCATTTCTCCCTAACCCACTTTCCTCCACATCCCCACCTCCTGCACACAAACCACTCAGCTACATTCTATTGATAACGGATCTGCCTACTCTCCTCCACTAATAGTTTTTATTTTTCTAATTTGCAAGAAGGAAAAATGGAAAGGGCAAAATCTCCTTTTCCTCTACTGGAGACAACTCAGAGTTATTTATTCACTTTAGGAGGATAGTGTTATCAACTACAAAATTAATACAACTGAAAAATTTTCAAGAAAGTAGCAAAGACTCAAGGAAGTTTTAAGGGGTATTTGATTTTTCTAACTTTTTATTATTAAAATTTTCAGAAATATAGAAGAGTATAAAGAATAATACAGTAAACTTACATTTACCACATAGATTCAACAATGATTAAGATTTTGCCATATAGTTTTAATTTTTTTCTGTATCATTTCAAAGTAAGTTGCCATATCATTCCTAGTCATTAAAAATTAAGAACAAGTTTCATACATAATATTATTATGGCACCTAAAAGCATTAACATTGTGAATTTGCATTTTATTTGTATCAGAGATATTAACTTTTATTGGGATAAATTTATATAATTTACTCATATTGCTTTTTTAGTCATTCTTTACCATCTCTTATCTTGCTGTTTGATTCTCAATTTTATACTTTGCTGAGGTTTTTTTATTGTAATTTTTACTATAGGACTTATAATTTGTTTTCTTTGATCTTGAAAGACAAATACATTTAGAATATTATAACTATATTAAATCTTCCCATTTATTAATCAATGTAGCCTATAATCATTCTTAAATCTGTATTTCTGCATCTGAATGCATCTAATGAGGAATAATAATTTCCAACTGTCTTGTATATAAAGTGGAGAATTATAAACATTTTAGTTTCACTTTCTTTAGGTTTTTTTCTGTCTACAACTGGTTGACCTGAAAGTCCTGAAGTTTGCTTGTTCCTGTCTTTTTTGTTTTTTGTGCAGCCATCCTACCAGTCAGACATTCTTTCTGGAAATGCACATCCTCACACACATGCAGCAAGGAGCAGTTTCAAATACGGTTGACAAAATGGAAATCTGTCAATAACCTACATGTCCATCAGAAACATTAAATAGAGGGTGGCACATTTTACATGGAATGCTAGGCTGAATCTACACAAGGCATGGAGGACACTGAAAATGGTAACCACGTGGAGGTAATGGATATGTTCATTAGCTTGATTGTGCTGATCATTTCATAATATGTATCAACACATCAAGTTGTATGCCTTAAATATGTTTATATGTCAGTTACACCTCAATAAAACCGTTAAAACTAAATACTCAAAACTCATAATTTCCTAATTATTTTACTTCATTTACTATCATCTGTGCCCTTGAGGGTGTTTACCTCTCTTGTGTGTATATGGTGAAACCACTGTATAATGGTGTGCTATTGTTTCTCTTCACAACTCCACATTCAATAATCTCATGTTTACAGCTTGAAATGGGCCATGGTCAAAAGTATTTGCACCACAGGAACCAGCAAACACTACAAATTAGAGCCTGGTTACTGGTTTTTGTTTTGTTTCCTTTACTGTCCAGATTAAACAAAGTGGAGAAAAAGTTAGTACTGTAGATTAAATGTAAATTTTTGCTGTAATTTTGAAATTATAAATAGCACACAAAAAACTCCTTCCAGTATTCAAAATTATTACCTGAATCAAAGAAGTAGTTCATGTCGTTGACAAACTAGTGACACTCTGACATACATCTTTCTTGTTTTCTTTGATTGTACTCATTAACATGAACAAAAGTAACAACTAATATTCATGTTGGAATTAAACTTGGAGACCCAACTGTTAAATATTTACCATCACATCACTGTGTCAATCCCCTAAACATGCATCATATAGCTAAAATCTCTGCCTCTTTCCTCCACTCCCAATGTGTAAGGAATGGAAACCTGAGGTGGAACTAATATTAAAAGTTTACTAGACAGGCTAGAAATAAGGCTGAAAATAAAAGGACAAGAACAATTCCTATAACCTGCCTGAAGTTTTCACAATATATTTGCTGTTTACCGGAGCATTAGACCTAGGTCTGAGAGTTAGGGCTACTCCTTGGAGCTGGGTGCATTTCTACTAGGGAAACAGAGCTAACAAAACACCGTGTCTCAGTTCCAAAAGTCATTTCATATTAAAGGAGAACTTCCATCAAAATCACCAACATACAGCAAAGTCCAACCATAGAGCACAGGCAACTATATTCAATAACTTGTAATAACCTATAATGAAAGAATATGAAAAAGATATATACAGATATAAAAAGATATATATACATGTAACCAAATCACTATGCTGTACACCAGAAACTAACACTACATTGTAAATCAACTAGACTTCAATAAAAAAAAAAATCACCAACAAAGTTTGCTCCTTCATTGAAAATGTGTTTGCATGTAAATGATGTCTCATTTAGGCCTTTCCCCCTCATTTACCACAATTCTGTTTAACTTTAACAAATACAGTCTTGCTCTCACTCATCATCCCATTTCTAAAAGATCATTCTATCTAAGAAGAAATCAAATCCCACCAGGATCTCTCTTGCCCTTTGGGAATCTATTCCATGGCTGAGAGTGATAGAAGGAAATGGTTCCTAGTTGGAAGACCAGTAATTTAAAAGTGAGTGTAGTAGACACAGTGTCAGAGTTCATTAATAGACAACTGGGGGCCCAGCATGGACTCAAGACAATTCCTTGCATTTCTCCAGTTTAAAACGTGCTTTCAGATAGTCATCCCATTGGGTCCTGACAACAGTCTTCGAGGGCATTAGTTCAGTTCAGCAACATTTTTTCAGAACCCACTGAATGTAGAAGCTGAGTATAAGTTAGATAAGACATTACTCACGTGCAGAAAAGGTTATGCCCGAGTGGTGGGTTTTAAAATGACTCCTACGATGGAAAACATCTAGCAGTGAGGAAGCTGGTGATTCAGGGGAGCCTGTGAACCCTGAGAACACCTTACCTTACAAGTCAGTTTGTGCTTTTCCTGGGCCTCTTTGCCCTCACATTCTTTCCTTAGTCTTATCCTGACCTTCTCTGGGATGGAGGGTTGGGGACAGTTGACCCCTGAAATGTTTTGCTTATCAGGCTACCAAGTCATTTGGCTTATGACTGGGTCTGAACAATAGAGGAACTGGGGAGAGATTGGAGGATGAAGGGAAAGGCAGGAGCAGGGTATTCTCTCCTCTCTGGTCATTGAATACCCTCCCCAGCAGGCTAAATCTCCTCTGTGACACCAGTTCAGTCCAGAAAACTCTTTTGAGGTTCATACTTCTCTCAGGGAACTTCATACTTCTCTCGTCCCTGGGCTCCAGTAGCAACACCCACCCTCTCCGTCCCAGCATCCCAGGAATGGCCTTGTTCTCCTGCTGGTGCCCCTCTGAAGGGTACCTCATTGTGACATGCTGGACCCTCAGCAAACCCTTTACCTGGGTAGCCAATGCCTACATTAAATCTCATCTCTTAAAAATTCTAAAAGTGATTTCTCTGTTCCTATTTAGATCGTGACTGATACACAGATTATCAAAATTCTAGATCTACAGATCTCATTGCAATAATAACCACAGCAGCCAACATTTGCTGAAAGCCTATTAGATGTCAGACACTGTAAAGATTGGGGACTCTTAGCCATCCTTTGTTATTCCACCTTACAGATGGAAAAACCGAGGCCGTGTATATATACATATAACCTCCAAACACTTAGTAAATATCATGCAGAGTTCCTGTCAAGTCTCAACTGGGCTTCCAGGACACAAGGGAAGGATTATTTTTTCATGTTAAAGCATTAGAGGCGTATCCACATTTCCAAAAGGCCAGCATGGTGATGACTCCCTTATTAAGGATGATAGCGCAAAGGAATGAAGATTTCAGGAACTGAAGCATAACTGTCCTTTCCAGCCACCATCGTCCACACACAGAATTGCCTTTCTTTGCTAAAATTTTCAGGATCTGAGCTTTATTTTGCCAATGAAGGCAGCAATTCCCTGCAATTTATGTTTAAATCAAAGGGGGGAATACGTAAAGAATGGTAAGATGACTCATCATCTACCCTTGCAAATATTCTACAGCAAAGTCTTGAAAAAGTAGGGTTTCTGAGAACAGGGTTAATGGCGTGCCTTCATATGCCATGAATTCTATCTCAGTGCTCAGGGATTCCTTGGCATTAGACTAAAAGGGCTGGAGTTTCCCTGATGATGTCAGCTGAAGCAAGTGGTATCCACCAGCGCTCTTTCTGAATCCTTTCTCCAGCCATGCAGGATTGTCTCACGTTGGAAATCAGCCCCACCAATGATTAAAGGTGTTTATTCATAAAATTACTTTGGTTTCTCAAAGCTGAACTCCACTCTGGATGATAAGCATGCCACCAGAGTCCAGACATCAGCATATAAAAAGCATCTCAACTTCCAACGGGGTGATTCTTTATGTTCATTTCCCCTGCAAATGTGTGTGAAATATGTACCACTGCCTTTTTGTCAATACCATTTTCATCACTGCTGAAAGCCAATTTAATAAGCTCAGTTCATCAGCCCTATCCCTTTGGCTGCTTCCTTTCCCAAAGGGAAATATAATCCATTTTTAACCATTCAGATATTTAAAATATTCTTTTATGTGCAGTCGCAGTTCATTGTGAATAAAATACATTTTATTCTCCTGTTCCATTTACTCTGGTTACATGCTGGATTGGATTTAAGTTGCAATGTCTCCTCGTATTTTTAGGAAGGAAGTAGTTTTCCTAAGGGCTCCTTATGCTACCTGTACTTGGCACTGCCTGCCTGCAGTTGCCACCTATCAAAACCTATCAGGACTCAACAGTTCTGTCTACATGAACAAGAGAAGCCAAGTGCTGACCAGTGACTTTGGGAACCAGGTTACCATAAAGAGAGTAATTCATACCCAGAGAATTCACACAAAACATACACCTTTCCCCATGCTTGTCACAATATTTCTCTACTTGATTTTGCCTGTTTTGCTAGTGAGTGGTGCTGAAAGAGCAAGGCTGGAGAAAATCTGCCTTGCTCTTTGGCCATTGTGAATAGAAAACAAAAAGATATTATCATTTAGAATGAATAACTGTAGCATAATCTGGAAAGAGAAAAATGAGAAAAACAAACATACTGACTTTTTGTTTCTCACTGCCTCTGCAGCTTTGAGGGTAGACTTATGTCTATAATACAATTAGACATTTGACTTGGCTCAAAATGTTAACTCAGTTAAAATGGCCAGTGTCATGGTTACCGAACACCGCCTACAAGCCCTACTTTTATGCATTGTCTCCAGTTAATTCTCACTTTACCCCCAACAGTCAGTATTATTAGTCCAATTTTAGAGATGCAAAAATTGAGGCTCAGAGAGGTTAAATAAATTGTTGAAGTTCTCACCACCATTTAGTTTAAGCATTAATTAAAAGCAGGTACCCCTGGTTTCAAGCCCGAGGTTCCACACTATTATTACCTCCTTTTAATTAGTCAGTGTAGCAGAGTAGCTGTATTAGTATTTGACACTGAGTGGAGAGAGACCTTCTAGTGATCAGAACATGTAATAAAACCATTCAATCTCTCTTGCATATAAAGACTTCCTTTTTAAATTTACTAAGGGGAAAAATAAGTTACATATTAATGAGAATCCAGAGTTAAGCAACCTGAATTCCATTTACAGAGACAATCATTAGATAGTACTTTTCTTTGAAATGTCTTCCTGGGTAGCTGATCATGGCTTTAGAACGCAAGTGAAACTGCCCTTTCCACCTTCTGAAAGACACTGGACACGTGACCCAATAAATTTTAGCACACAGCCTATGCTATGTAACAGGACATTTTGCTTCTCCACTGACAGATCCCCAGCTTCTCATTCACTTACCCCAAGGACCCTATTTTGTTGGATTGGACATGAGACGGAAGGGAAAGCACTGAGGTTTGGATATTGATTTAAACTCATCCAGCCATAGCAATTGCCCCCTCGGTAAAACTAAGCTTTTCAAAGCTGTAATTTGCCAAGATTTTGTCTCACGGGGGAAAAACAAAACTATCTCTGTGCTGAGAAGAACTCTTCATGGTATGAGATCATTTGTATTCCCCTCCCTTCCTCATGCAAATAAATTCATTCATCAAAATGTAATCTAGAAGGCATGGCCCTGTGTAATAGAGACGTAATAGGCAGGCAGGCCGATTTAATCCTGTGAGTTCACTGCGATGTGGCTTTGGAATTCATCATCCTCAACAGGAGATGTATGTACCCTGAGTCTGATTTATTTTGATTCATTTTTGTTTGTGTACAGAACATGTGATAGTTTGAGATCTACTGAAGAGAGATATTTATTCTAATTTATCTGTATGTTTCTTTCTACTCGGAATAAATAATTCCTGGCTTTTCTTTGTGAATCTGTGAAATGGTTTGAAAGTGGCCAAAAATATTCATAGGATTGGGGGAGGGTATAGCTCAAGGGCAGAGTGCAGGATTAGCATACACAAGATCCTGGGTTCAATTCCCATCACCTCCATTAAAAATAAATTAAATAAACAAACAAACAAACAAACTAGTGACCTCCTCTGTGCCCCCCTCCTCAAAACAATTACCTTGAAATAATGTTAACAATAGTACATTTCCTTACCCTTCTGCAGTCCATCTGAAAGCTCTGGACACAAGGATTACATTTCTTTATCTCAAAATAGCTTCCCTGTAACTGGAGACTAGGCTGTCCTTTCCGTGTACTGAGGACCTCTTTTGGGCTTGGGAGAATGAATAGGCCTCAGCTCTCCACAATGGTTAACCTGTTTCTTTGTCATTTCCTTCTGATCTAATGCATTCTTTCCTCTTGCACACAAATCCCTCATGGCTCAGCCAAAAATAAGAAGTCCACTCAATACAGTGAATCTGCAGCCCTGAACGTACACTCAGAACCAACACACTGTATATAAGCATATGTCACATCCCGACACTCCCTCTCTGCCTGGTGGAACAAGACCAAGGATGTAAATTAAATTTGAAAACTCAATCATAATTATTTCAATCCTATTCATTAGAAACTAGTAGTGTGGCTTCAATGGGAAACAAACACAAAATTTAAACTTATGAAGTTGTGCAACTTTATAAATCTATATATTTATATTGAATTGGGAATATATTTAGTCCAATACTAAACTTTTATGCTACTAGCAAAACCAAACCAACCCAAAAGGGTTCATTACTTAGTGCACAGTTAACAAACAATGGTAAATGTTAAGAAGCGTATAAACAGGGTGCTGAGATGTCAGTTAAAGGAGTTTCTCCCCAAGAGAAATCTTTTAAATAAGGAAATATTATGAAATCAAAATCACCGTTTTCCTCTCTGAGTGAAAGTACACAGGGCTTCTTGCTGTTGCTGTCTTGATTGGCTGAAAGCCCAAAGTATGTTATTTCCCAGGCATCATCCCAGAGAGAGGAGGAAAATTTCCCACAGTAAATGCTTTCGAGAGCATTTCTTCCCAACTGAGCACCGAGGCCTCCCTCTCTTCCTGCAGACTACAAAATAACAGAAAAGAGGAGGTATAAAAGAATCCTGAGACAAACATCTAAGTAATTGGAGAAAAAACTAGAGTAGACTGAGAGGACAGGATTTTATTTTACTCAAGAATAACAGTCGTAATTCTTAGTTGTATTTGGTGCCTTACAGTTTAGAGTGTTTTAATATTCATGCATTATTTTACAAGGGCTTAAAAATATCCCTGTGGAAAAAGCAAGGTAGGGTTAGACCCATCTTTCTAGTAAGAAACTTAAAATTGGAAGAAATTAAGTAGCTTGCCCAAGACCATACCAATTGAAATGAAGCCAGGACTCAAACATTGGTCTTCCCAAATTTTTCTCTTAGCACACCTTGCTTGCCTCTTGACTGATGAACTTTGGCTGCCTATGTCAATTAGATTTTTCTGGGGGTTTTTTGTTTGTTTTGTTTTGTTTTCCCTACTCTCTTACATCAAAGAGAAGGGGGAAAAAGTAACAAAACTGAAACTGGGAAATCTTTGTTTGCAGTTAGAGACGAATCACTAGCGATGGCCATCTGGAATTCTGTATACAATCAGAATTGGCCACTTTCCCCTTCAGCCATGATGGAATGACAAGTCCCACACTAGCTCTCCCAAAATATATGAAACATGTCTTTACAGGCATTGGCAAAAAAGTAGTTTATGATCCAAAAAGTCAGTATTATTAAGATGTCAACTCTCCCACAAATTCATCAGCACAATCCCAAACAAAATCCCAGGAGTCTTCTTTGTATAAGACAAGATGATGCTAAAATTCCTATGAAAATGCAAAGAATCTGGAATTTACAAGATAACTTTGGAAAAAAGCAGAACAAAGATGGAAGATATTGCTATCTTATTTCAAAACTTTAAAGCTATAGTAATAAAATCACATGGAATTAGAATGAATATAGATACACTGATTGATGGACTAGAGTAAGAAGTCTAGAAACAGACCCATACATAAAGAGTCAACGATTCTTGACAACTGCATCAAGATAAATTAATGGAGAAAGGATTATCTTTTTAACAAGTACTGATGACACAGTTGTATATCCATATGAAAAAATATGAACCTCAAACCCCTACCACACCCTACAGAGGAAAAAATCAAAAATGGTCATACAACTAAACATAAAAACTGTAACATGTAACTTGTAACAAAAGATACTAACCTTGTGGTAGGCAAAGATTTTTTAGAAAGACCACAAAAACCCCACTAACTGTAAAAGAAAAATAGAAGCTGATGCACTGGAGTTCATCAAAAATAAAAGTTGTTTTTCAAGAGACAGAAGAAAATGAAAAAGTAAACCAAGAACTGGGAGGAAACATTTGCAACACATATACTGACAAAGGAGTTGTATTCAGAATATCTAAAGCACTCTTGCAATGAGATAATGCAATGAGATAACAGAATGAGATAATGCAATAAATAGCCCAATAAAAATGGTCAAAGAGTTGAATATATTCTTTTCCAGAAAATAAATATATGTACAACCAAAGGCAGTTAAGATTCTCGGTATCTTTAGGTCATCAGGGAAATGCAAGTTCAAATGACAATGAAATAGCAATAAACAGTCACTAAAACAGCTAAAATTAAAAAGACTAACATGCCAAGTACTGCTGAGAATATGGAGCAAAAAGACCTCTTAAACATTGCTTGTATGAAAATAAAAGGGTGTAATTACTTTGGAAAGCCTTGTGAGAGTGCCTTTTAAAGTGAAATGTACACTTATCATTTGACCTAGGAACACCTTCCTAGGTATTTATCCAAGATAAATGAAAACACAAACTTTTACATAAATATGCATAGCAATTTTACTTATAATAGTCAAAAACAGGAAACATCCCTGGTGTCAATCAACGGAGGAAATGATAAACAATTGTGATATATTCCTACAGTGGAATAATTATCAGCAATAAAAAGGAATGAAGTACTAAATAGCAAATGAGTTAATTCAGGTTGTCCAAGAAGCAACCAGTAAGATGAAATTTAACATGATGGGAGACTTATTGGGGAAAACGCCTACAGAGAAAAGTGGAAGGGGTAAGAGGATGAAGACAGAGTCGTCATATTGCAATGCAGACCTTGCTCCTGAGAAGGAGAGAAGAAAAGAAAAAGGACTGGGTAAGAAGCATCTCAGATAGCAGCAGAGTTCTAAGAAGATTTTGGCCAGGCCAACAGGGAATCCTTGAGCCAAAGTTGCTACTCATAATGTCCTGCTTTTCCCAGGATAGGGCCTGCCCTGCATCCCTGCCACGTGCAGTCCTTGGCTGGGAGCAGCCTGAGGGAAGTGGGGCCTCAGCCATGAAGACTGTGGTGGACTCAGGGCACAGTGGCTGGGGCCCCCATCAGTTATGTTCCCTGCAGCAAGAGTTCTGAGCAGCACATTTTCATGGTCACTGTAATGCAACAACACGGCTGAATCTCAAAGATACGTGCTCAGTGAAAAAAAAAAGTCAGACACAATGAGTACATAGTGTATGATTCCATTTATGTGATGTGGGTCATGTGACCATGTGATGACACTTGACCCAAAGTGTCTTCACCTGTTAATGGACAAATTTCTGACTCCAGCTGTTGCTGTCCCTCCCCCTATATGATCTCAGCTCTGACTACTTCTATGTAGGCCAGACCATTTCCAACTGCCAAGACCTGCATCTCTTTGCCTGACAGTAAACAAGGCCAGAAATTCTGGGAATTTGCACACCCCAGGAACAGCGCTCAACCAGGGACTGAGAGTAGTTGGTGTATAAATATCCCAACTCCCTTTCCCCTTAGGCAATATAATTCTGAAGGACATGTTCCTCATAGTCCCCCTGAGTTCCTTAGCAGGTTTAAACTCTAGTCAGTCACAACAGTAACTTCTTTCCTAAGGGAAATGTTACTAGCTTTCTTTTCCTCTCTCTTTCCTCACTGCCCTGCTAATGATTCCCAAATTAACAACTTGCACTTGATCCGTGATGCAGAGTCAGCTCCTGGGGAACCTAAACAAGTTTCCAACAGTCCAAGTCTAACATTTGGCCTTTTAAAGGCAATGAAAATTTCGTAAGAGATCCAATGTGGTTTTAATAATGTCCATGAACTTATCTTGTGTTATTCTTTTGGTTTTTTAAACTTTATTATTTCTTTGTTTGGTACATCCTTACACATACTCAGTCTTGGAAAAAAGTTAGAGTGTATGTGTAGGCAACTTCCTTCTTTTATAATTAAAGAACCACCTGTCACCCCACTATCCAGAGATAGTTACCTTCAGTATTTTCATGTATTTGGTATATTACACCTTTGAGAATTTTTCACTTCACATGTCACCAGATAAATATAAATGTAAATACATAAGACAGTCCTTTCATGAAGTAAAAGATCATAAATATATTTCTATATCAATAATTATATTTCTGTATTATCACACTTAATAGTGGCATATGATTCCATTATATCATTACAATATATCATAACTTTAAGATTCTAATACATTCTAGTGTATTATAATTTTTAAACAAATCCCCTTTTTGGGGACAGTTAAGCTGCTTCTAATTTTTAATGTTATAAATTAAGCTTTTGTAGATATTCTTGCATATAAATCTTTGCATAAGTCCCCAAATATTTCTTAAATGTATAATTAACAGATCAAAAGGCAAATAAGATTATAAGATATTGAATACATAACCCACAACAGTTTACCCATGCACATCCCTACCTGTAACACGTGAGAGTGACACCCTGTCAACAATGGGCATTATGATGTTCTCAAAACTACATCCATTTAATGGCTGTAAATACTACCTCCTTGCTCTCTGACCTATGATTTATTTACTAAGATTTAATATGTTTTCATGTTATTGAGCACTTCTTTTTTAAAATTTTTTATTTATTTTTTTAAATTGTATTATTTAATTATTTCATTTTGGCGGGGGATAGGTAATTAGGTTTACTTATTTTTAGAGGAGGTACTAGAGATTGAACCCAGGACCTCATGCATTCTAAGCATGCACTCTACCACGTGAGCTGTTACCCTCCCCTCATTGAGCACTCCTTTAGTGAGGTGCCTCTTTGTGTCCTTCTCCCATTTTTTCTTCTTGGGATATTCATCATCTTTTACTGATTTTTTTGGTGTTCTTTATTCATAATGAGCATTAACCTATGTTGTGTGAGTTCCAAATCTCATTCCTCGTTTAGAGTTTTCTTTTAAATTTTGTATTGGGTTCTTCCAAGTAAGAATTGATTATTTTACCTGATCAAAACGATCAAGCTTCATTTGCGGTTTCTGCCTATGCTGTTGCTTCAAATTCATATAAATATTCACCAATATTTTCTCCTAGCATTGTTTTGTTTTGTTTTTACATTTCAATCTTTAATTATCCAGCAGAAATTCATTTGACTTTGACTATGAAGTAAAGATATGTCATTCTTTTTATTTCAGTAATTATTATTGCATTCTGAAGAGGCCCTGGGGACACATGGTGAATAAGGCACAGCTTCCCTCCTCAAGCTCACGGAACTGAGGGAAGGCATGTTCTTGTCTGTCCATTTCCTAGTTAAGTGACTCTTATAACTACAGACTCATTTTTTGAGACACCTGAGCCCTTGGAATAAGAGAGCCCAAAGTGACCTACAAGTACAATGAAACCCTTGAAACTCACAAACTTGTCTCATTCCCCTCTGCAGGAATACTGCAGGAAGACTGAATGAGCTGAGAATAAAGTCAGGACAGCTCCCACACCAAGCCTTTCTTAGCATCATAGTTTATAATATCCAAGTACAAGAAAACACTCTTTATCTGGCATTGCCTTCTTCCAAGCTGATAACAGCCTTCTCACTTCAGCATCACTTGTAAGCAGATTACAACCTCTGCAAGTGAAGTGCTTTGAGAAAAAACACATTAATGTAACCTGAAAATAATTGCTGAGTTCTGGGCTGTTATGAGCTTTTGGCTTGTGAAATAGAAACGCTGCAAGACTGATGAAGCTGCAGAATGACTGCCGCCCATCCACACACACGCGTGCACACACACTTACCAGCCATTCCACATACTTCTCACATGCCTCACACGCACACTGCGAGGGCAGGCATTTTTATCCCAACGTGCAGGCATATAAACTGAGGCTCAGCTACGGAGGAGCAAATGGCAGGCTTCCACATCACTGGGAGTCAGATGGTGCCTCGGCTTGGTGACACAATAAAGGTAAAGACCATTTCTCCAGGAACCCACACACAGTCTCTAGTCTCCTTTCTGCCTCTTACCAGCTCTGTGACCTAGGGCAACCTTCCCCACCTCTGCGAACTCCTGTTTACTTATCTGTGAAGCAAACGGACTGAACTAGATATTAGAATCCCTTCAGCATTGACACATAATCATAATCCCTCCGGAGCTGAAGGTAAACACTCAGAACTCTCAAAGATTCAGAAGAAGTTAAGCTTCCATTTGAATTGCAAACAGTCAGTGAGAGCTTGGTGATCTTAATCTCTTATTTCTTCAGTTGCTCAGATGTGTAAGACTGACAGCATTTATAGCTTCTTCTGAATATAGTTGGAAGACCGGGGTCACTCCCATCGCCCACTGTGTCAGCAACACCATTTAAGGAAAACGCTACCCCTCCCCTCTTCCTATTCTTGGCCTGAGATAACACACAAAATTGTTTCAGAATGGGAAGGAAATTATTGACTACAGATAGTCTAACAGGCCTGTTCCATTTTAGGGGCTTTAAAACTAATAGCAGCTAAGAATAAGATTTAGAGGGACTATAATAGCAAAATGAGCATCGGGAGATGGATCTCTTTTCCTAGCGCCCAGCTATTTCTACACTGTCAGAGTAAATTATTGACAAAACCATCTGGCCCTGTGCAGGAGAACTCTCTACTTCCTGGTTCTGAGCAGGTGATACGTTTTAGTCTGTCAATGGAGAGAGAAGCCGATTTGGGTCTCAAAGCATTGATAATTTCCCTAGACCTGCATTTCCGACGTGTGAAGTGTTCTTATCTCTAAACGCCAGAAGAGAAGAACATCAGTCTTAGGACTGAGAAAGATGAAATGAAAAGCAAATAAATTGATTGAGAGCATATCTGGACCATGGGTCTTCAATGCTGCTTGACCTGAATATAGAAATATACCCACATTATCCAGAAAGGATGTGGTCACTCCGTCCCACCCCTCACCTGGTTACAGCATTAAAAGCTTCTGTGTGCGTATGGGCACTGGGGGATTGCTGGTCTCGTAGGGGAAAAAGAGAAGCCTTTCCTTCTTTCCCTTCCAGGGTAGCAGATCTTCCTAGGGAGACATGGGGTCAGAGCATAAGATGCTACATTTCAGGAAACTGCTGCTCAGGGGGTCAGTGCTTATTTATTTCTGCTGAACCAGTGCTGCCCAGTAGTGACAAAGCTGGATCTGCATTATGCTGTATACTAGAAATCAACACATTGTAACTGACTATACTTCAATTTAAAAAAAAAAAAAAGCTGGAGCTGGCTCCACTGCCAAGCCCGACCTCCAGGCTGCCACTCCAATTTAGGACACTGAGTTGGAGGAAATAAAAACGGCACCGTCACGTGGTCTCTTCAGTCCTACCTCTTTGAAAGCCTTGTGATGAGGAAATGAGCCTCCAGGGGAATGCTCGTCTGCCTGTCCCCCGGTTCACCTATGTCACGGTCATCACGAGCACAGCATTTACACGGCCTCTCAGAGCCCTTTCCTAAAAACAGCTGTTTGCAAAAAGTAAGACGGATGCCATCATGTTGGATTTCCTCTTTGAATCTGAACCAAATTTCATCGTACCTCAAAGATATTCTGGGCTTGTGATGGTGGTTTATGGTGGCTATTTCATTATTTATGGAGTTCCCTTTTCCTATTTTTAGTTCTTTGTGTTCATTTTTGAAGCTTCACAGCAGTGAGTCAGGTGAGTGAGCTCTCATTCCTGCCTCTTCCTAGAAGCTTTCACTTTCTTTTGGGTAAAAAATAAAAAGATTCTGGTTTGGGGAGATTTTTAGGGCTGTGAAATTATTCTGTAGGCTACTGGATATATAACATGCTTTTGTCAAAACCTGTACAACCTCATAGCACAAAGAGTGAGCCTTAATGTATGCAAATTAGAAAAAGATCATTTGGGAGGTCAGGCTCCCCGGAAGGAAAGCAGACTGTGACAAGAATCTAACTGTGTTACAAATGAATGAAACAACCTCTCTGAAGAGGGTGAGGGGAAAGGTGCTGACTTAAGTAACTCTGAAAATGAGCAGAGTTTGTAAGGCTAAAGGCAAAAGGAACTGCACGTAAGCACTGTATTCTAGTTGACAAAGTTGCTGTCCCTAAGAGGGTGGGCAACAATTCTGATCTGCTATGCGTGTATACTGGACTGAATAATTAAATAAACAGGTGGGAAATTACAGGCGCCAGGTTTCTCACTGTTTGGGGGGGGCTGTTTACAGATAAGCAAGGGGAGCTCTAGAAGGATCCACGTAGTGATGGTTTAGAGCTAGAGACATCAAAAAGAAATCTTGTGTCTTAATACAGATGCAGATAATTACGTAAAGAAATATTTATAGGTCTGGGTGTGTACTAGGTTAGTGTATACTCATGTATTTCTTTGCTCCGTCAGCTGAGAGGGCCTGAAAGAAGTGACACACAATACCATGAGTACACCTTGCATCCAGATCCTGATACTCTTCTCCAATAAAATGAACCAGAGTTCCTTGGAAAGTGTCTGATTCCAGGATAGGGACAGGAAACGTACAAGATGAATGTGGAGCATGTTGTAGTACCACAAAGTCAGAAAGAGGAAAAAGCACCCGCAGTGTTAGAGGGCTGTCAAAGGCACACAGGAGCCAAGCCAAAGAGCTCCTGATAGCCAGAGCTGGAACAGTTGAAGCAAGAAAACATTGGATTTTACCTGAAATATAAAATTCATTTCCAAGTGTCCAATTATATAAATAAATGATTGACTAGTTAAATAAGCAATCTCCCATGCTGAAGAATTCCAAGTAACTCCCCACCCTTTAAGAGTGGGCTGCTGTACTTAGGGACTTCTTCCTAAAGAGTAAAGTGTGGGAAGGTGGCAAAGGGCAGGCAGTAACTCTATAGCAGAGAAACCTTACAAACACCATCTTAGCCAGGTGGTCAAGGTTAACATCAGCTGTGCCAAGTCAGGCTGATACCATGGACTCCTGATACAATATGATGAAAACAGCACTTTACCTCTGTGTTCTTCCTCCCCAAACCCACAATCAGTGTCTAGACATGACAAAAACCTCAAGTTTCAGTATAGGGGCGTCCTACACTTTACCAGATCAACTCAAAATTGTTAAGGTTATCAAAAACAAGGAAAATTGAGCAATCTTCGCCACCAAAAGTAACCCAAGAAGACAACTAAATGCAGTGTGAATGTAGTGTGATAACCTGGATGGGACCCTGGAAAAGGAAAAGGACACTGGGTCAAAACCAAGGAAATATGAATAGAATATGTACTTCAATTATTAATGATCATGTACTGATATCGGTTCATTATTAAAAAAAAAGTATCACACAAATGCAAAGTGTTGATAATAGAGCAAACTGTGTTGAGGATATATGGGAACTTTCCACACTATGTCTTCAATATTTCTGAAAATCTAAAACTTCTAAAAAGATAAAATTTATTTTAAAAAGATAATCACTTTCTAAATATAGACTTTCCCCCAGCAGAACCAAAGGGAAAGAGAAGCTTTACTGTTCTGAATCAAATGTCTCCCATGTTTTAGGTCAGAATCACTGTGTATTTTTAGCTACAAAAAGGCTCTGGGCAGGTGAGGAGAAACATCGTCCAAAGAACAACATCTTAGAAGAAATCATTCAGACGCTGTAAACAGGCATTGTGTCCTGAGATGCTCCATGTCAGCAAGGAGCCCATGGTCAGTTAAAGACATCAGAAAAGTAAGTGTCAACCATCAGGAGAAATAAAAGCAAGTTGCCAATGATAAAACAGATCAGTGAATGTGACTGAAGCTTTTCCATCACATTTTATCATTCCCTCTCCACCACCACCCCTTATTACATATAAGCCCATTAAAGCATAATCAATGGAAACAAGAATAAAATCGGAACATTCTCCTCTGATTCTGGTTCTCCTTCTGTGTTCCTAATCCAAAAGAACAGTATCATGATCCATCCAGGTAGCAAGCAAAGTATTCAGGGGTCATCTATGATAGCCCCCTTTTCTATACAATTCATATCCAAGCTGGCACCCAACCTCTCCATTTAGCTCGTGAATATAATTCTCAAATCTGTCCATTTCTTTCACCACCAACAGCCCACCACCACCAACAGAACCACCTTAGACCGAACTACCATTATCTCCCACCTGAATTAATGTGATAAATTCTTAATTATCTAAATGCATCTAGACTGGCTCCCTGATAATCCATTCTCCATGATGCAGCCAGACTGATCTTTTCAAAACACTAAAATATTTATGACTCTTGTTTAAACACTTCAGTGGCTTCTCCCAGTTCTTAAGATAAAGAGCAAAGACTCTCAGGTAGACAACAGAGCCCTGGCTCCTGCCTGCCTCTCCAGACTTTCCCTTATTCTCAATGCTCCAACCACAGTGATATTTGAGATCCTCAAACTCACCACGCTGCTTTCTGTCTTGGGTCCCTTGTGCAGACTTTCCCTTTTTTCTGGGAATGTTTTTCCCTCATCTCACTCAGTTAACACCAACTCATTCTTTATTACTTCAAGTGTCACTTCCCAGGACTTATCTCCCAACCTGTAGCATCTCAAAAGCCAGATGGGCTTATTGTATGTACCCTTAGAACTGTGTCCCTTTATTTCATAGCACTTAGCTTATAAAAGTGTGCTCATTTTTACAATATAAATACACACACACACACATCCAGTCTCATCAGGCTACAATCTATATGAGAGAGGCTATGTTTGCTTTTGCTGATACTCAATATATATTCATTCCATGAGTAAATGAAGCACAGGGACTTTTTCACGGAGCCATAGTAGGTAAACATTCAAAAAAAATTTTTTAACCAACAGGTTTTGCACAGTCCTGATGATAAGATGCATTTTCCTCAAGCAATGAAGAAGAAATTAACCCAGATGTTTTCTCCCTGAATCACGGTCATGACCTAGTTGACTGGTTTCCAGGGAAGGGTCACAAGTTAGACAACTGATAATAGTGTTCTGACTCTCATCTTGATGTGGGGCCAAGGTAGACCCAAACTGCTCCTTTCTGGGAGTGATAAGGGGCAGTTCACTCTCCCTCTAACTCCCAGGTGCTTTCTTAAGTTCTCCTGGGGCTTCTCCACCAATTCTAGATGTTGACTTTTTTGGCTGAAAGTGACAGAAGACCTCACTAATTATGACTTAAACAAATCTTTCATCCTCACGTAATAAAAAGCCAAAGAAGGCAACTTCTGACCTTAGTTTGCCATCAAATACCTGGGCTCTTTGCCTTTACTCTGGTGTCCTTAATATGCTGACTTTCCTCTTCATGCTTACCATCTAAAAGTTAAAGAAACTGCCACATGTGTGGGCATCACCTTAAAGTTCCAGGCAGAAATAGGGTCTGAAGAAATAGGAGCAGCTGCCTAGATACTTTTAAATCAGGAAAATAAATGTTTTCCAAGAAGCCACCAGCAAGCAGATTTCTCTCATACCTCACTGGCCATAATTCGGAAACACAGACATCCATTGGTATAAAGAAAGCAGAGAAATTGGTTCTCTATAATTGGGCAGTCCAGGGAGAAGGAAGCTAGGAAAGACCTTTGCTCAGACAATCTGCAGTATATCTACCATATTAATATGTTTTTCTCCTTTTATAAAATAACCATTAACGTGGAGGGGATATAGCATGGTTAGACTTTAGGAATAAAAAACTTGAAATGTTGGCTCAGAGCAGTCTAATCTAAACAGTTTGACTTTTTGTTTTTTTAACCTGATTTGACCACTATGGCAGACAAATAGATTTTAAATATAACCTTCTTAGCAAAAAAAAGACACTAGCATATTTAATATAAATTTACACTTCCACTCCTGATCATGCAAATGCCTGTGTTTTTCTCAGTATAATCTTTTCAATAAAATCACCTGGTAACTGAGATATGCCTTTGGATCAATGTGTTCTGAAATTTAGAACCAAAAGAAGTATATTCCCTTTGACACAAAGTGTATTATCTGTGCTAAATCAATCAAATTCAGTGAATATTTGAGTTATAGTTCATTTACAATATTATATTAGTTTCAGGTAACTCCTGTGAATATTAACTGAGTATCTCTGTGACACTCTCCTATATACTTGAATCCATGATCAGATGTCTGAACCAAGCTCCAAAGTCTGAATTTAAGAATCAAATTCTAAATATACCTCCCAGCCTAGGAACAAAGAGGAGGAAGCCACTCTCAGTTGTATGTTTTAATTTGATTCTTTCTCTCAAATTCTGTGCCTAGAAGGGTAATTGCTTCTCGAAACTATGCAGAGATGCTCAAAAAGCAAATCTCAGAGGAAAAAAAAATTTCCCCCCTCCCCACACACTCCTTCAATTAGAGAAAATAAGAACTCTCTGTAGCTAGATTTAATGCAATCCCTATCCAATTACCCAGGACATATTTCACAGAACTAGAACAAATCATAATAAAATTTATATGGAACCATCAAAGACCTAGAATTGCTAAAGCATTACTGAAGAGAAAGAAAGAGGCTGGAGGAATAACTCTCCCAGACTTCAGACAATACTATAGAGCTACAGTCATCAAGACAGCATGGTATTGGTACCAAAACAGACATATGGACCAATGGAACAGAATAGAGAGCCCAGAAATGAACCCACAAACCTTTGGTCAACTAATCTTCGACAAAGGAGGCAAGAATATACAATGGAATAAAGACAGTCTCTTCAGCAAATGGTGTTGGGAAAACTGGACAGCAGCATGTAAAACAATGAAGCTAGAACACACCCTTACACCATATACAAAAATCAACTCAAAATGGATTAAAGACTTAAACATAAGACAAGATACAATAAACCTCCTAGAGAAAAACATAGGCAAAACATTATCTGACATACATTTCAAAAATTTTCTCCTAGAAGAAATAAAAGCAAGAATAAACAAATGGGACCTAATGAAACTTACAAGCTTCTGCAGAGCAAAGGAAACCAGAAATAAAACAAGAAGAAAACCTACAGAATGGGAGAAAATTTTTGCAAGTGAAACCGACAAAGGCTTGATCTCCAGAATATATAAGCAGCTCATACGACTCAATAAGAAGAAAATAAACAACCCAATCCAAAAATGGGCAGAAGACCTAAACAAGCAATTCTCCAAGGAAGACATACAAATGATCAAAAAGCACATGAAAAAATGCTCAATATCACTAATTATCAGAGAAATACAAATCAAAACTACAATGAGGTATCACCTCACACCAGTCAGAATGGCCGTCAGTCAAAAATCCACAAATGACAAATGCTGGAGAGGCTGTGGAGAAAGGGGAACCCGCCTACACTGCTGGTGGGAATGCAGTTTGGTGCAGCCACTATGGAAAACAGTGTGGAGATTCCTCAAAAGACTAGGAACAGACTTACCATATGACCCAGGAATCCCACTCCTGGGCTTGTATCCAGAAGGAAATCTACTTCAGGATGACACCTGCACCCCAATGTTCATAGCAGCACTATTTACAATAGCCAAAACATGGAAACAGCCTAAATGTCCATCAACAGGTGACTGGATAAAGAAGAGGTGGTATATTTATACAATGGAATACTACTCAGCCATAAAAACTGACAACATAACGCCATTTGCAGCAACATGGATGTTCCTAGAGAATGTCATTCTAAGTGAAGTAAGCCAGAAAGAGAAAGAAAAATACCATATGAGATCGCTCATATGTGGAATCTAAAGACTCATGGACAGAGAATACAGACTTGTGGTTACCAGGGGGGTAGAGGGTGGGAAGGGAGAGACTGGGATTTCAAAATTGTAGAATAGATAAACAAGATTACACTGTATAGCACAGGGAAATATACACAAAATGTTATGATAAATCACAGAGAAAAAAGTGTGACAATGAGTGTGTATATGTCCATGAATGACTGAAAAATTGTGCTGAACACTGGAATTTGACACAACATTGTAAAAGGATTATAAATCAATAAAAAATGTTAAAAAAAAAACTCTCTGTAGCTGACATTATGCATTATAAAATAGCATGCATTAAAGACTAAAGTCCGCGGTACCTATAACTATTTCTGAGACACATTCTTTACAATAAGTAAATGCATGAAAAAAATAATAATCCAAACTGTGAAATTATAGTGCCATCAGTGTACTTCAGTAATGAGGAATACTGTATGTCAGATCATCTAAATGTAAGTGCTACTGCTTAACAATCACTCAATAAATATTTATTGAGAATGCATGTCAACATATGTTTGGTAAACAATTATTAAGATCCTGCTACATGCCAAGCAGAGATCTCAAGAGAAATAAGACAATAAGATAATCTCAGTCTAGCAGAGGAGACACCATGCCATAAAATAAATAGAACCCTAGTGAATAAGAGTACAAGCTTTAGACTGTACTTGTGACCTTGAACAAAAATTTACTTAAGGAAAGTAAGGCTCAGAAAGTTTATCTGCAAAATAAACATAATTACAGAACCTGCTTCATAAGTTTATGTGTGCAGCAAATAAGATATGACCTGAAGAATGCTATGCATATAGTAGCTTCTCGATCATGATAGTCTTTAATTTTAATTTCATTATTATTTATATGGCACCAGAAAATTTATCTGAAGAAGAGATGATCAGTCTGAAAAACATTAAAAGGATTCCTCCAAAAAGGAGTATTTGATCTGAGTCTTGAAGGACGCAAAGGAATTCACTAAGCAGACAAGACACAGAGAAGGCACTTCCGGGGCAGAAGGTACAGTCATCTACAAAGGCTCTAAGGCTTGGAATCCCACAAAGTGTAGGGGAAACGGGGAGGGAGCGGGTAGAAGGCAGTGTCAGTGTATTGGCAAGTAGGGAGATAGTTAGCATCTGGTGAGACTAGGAAGGCAGCGTGAGGGTTGACTGGGGCTCTTCAAAGCCCAGCCATGGAGATTGAAAAATAAAAGTGTGTTCAGTTATTTGTGTCTCATTCTTTTGCAGGGTGTCTCTCATCACTCACCCTCATCTTTTATCCATGATCTCTCTTACACACATGTGCTTGTCCACATGTGCACACACACAGTCTCTATCAAACTGCCATGCCCGTAAGGAACCAGATTTGAGGGGGCCACCGAGGTGATTATGGAGCTTGGGAATTCCTATATATAGGATTCCCGAGCTCCAAGAAGGGAGGCGAAGATTTAAATATACAGCAGCAACCCAGACAGCGAGAAGCTCACATTCTCCCATGTTCTAGGCTGATAATTTCCAGGAAGAGAGCATCCTGGCCTGTGAGATGTGAACCCAGAGCATGCCCAGTGGATCCACTTACTGGACATGAAGAGGACATGACTGATACAGTGATAATGACAAATAATATACTACTGAGCATTTGATACAGGCCAGTCAATAGGCAAGTACCTGGTATGCCTTATATAATTCAATTCTCACAACACAGCTAGTAGGTATAATTAACCCCAATTTATGAAACAGAAAATTAAGCTCAAAGGTGAAATGACTCTCCCATGCTTACACAACCACTGAGTTGCAGAGCTAAGATTCCACCTCAGGTCTGTCTGACTCCACAGCCCAACGTCTCATTCACTCTGGGATGGGTAAAAGAGCCTCATTCACGGTCGTAAATGATTTTCTGAGGTCCTTCTCCAGCCTTCTCGATTCTCACCAGCTTGACGGAGTTGTCCTTACCACATCCAATGGCTACTATAACCTTAAACCTGGGTTCTTCCTTCTCCTGCCCAAGAGTTAGGAAGAATTTCAAGTCCCTGGGAAAGCAGCCAAGTAATACAGCATCAGCACTGTAAACTATCTCAGTCGGATGGCACTTTTATGATTTGGAGCACTTTCCCAACGCTCTCACTTGCCCTTCCCCACAAGTTTGTGAGGGCAGCATTATCATCCCACCTTTAGAGATGAGGTAGCAGGTTCTGAGATGTTCAGCGACTTTCCTGAGACAGCACAACTAGGGTATCAGAGAAACAGGCTACTGACATGAGTTCATATTCCTAGTCTGCTGTGTTTTCCTCACTATGGGACACAATTTGGAGAGGCTGCCACATCCTGTGTTTATATCTTATTTTGATGGTGTCCAAATTTTCTTTACTCTTTATTCTTGATGGACAATACTCAGGGTTCATGAATGGTGGAAAAAGAAAATTCTTGGTTGAAAACAATCTCCCCTACCTTCGTAGATTTGTGTTTTCCCTAATTTGCTCTTCTCATTAATGAACCTTTCTACTACTGCCCATCTGTATAATTTATTACAACAGAGAAGTGCTACAAATTTCCAGCCTCAAGAGCAATACCCACTTACTTTCTGTCTCAACTCCTGTGCAGAATTACTTCAATAAGGCTCTTAAAACAACCACCACCATAAGCAACCCATTCCATATGTGAGCTCATATAACAGTAACAGTGGACTTCCTAAGTAAACTTGACTCTCAGGATGCCTGGGAGAGAGATGAAAGGGTGGATCCATATGATCCTTAATGAAATCATGGATCATTCTTAAATTTTTTCATTGTCACTTTAGGGAGAAGGGGGAGATTAGAGAAGACTACTCAACTAGACAAATTAAATTATCACATAGTGTCTACACTGTTCATTTGAGATGCTCAAATGATTGAATGAGCTCTCCTTTTATGGGATGCTAACAATGAAGGGGATCTCAACTGGTGCTATTAAAGACCAAACAAAATTGATGATGGAATGAAAACTGGTTCAGTGGCTAGAACCACTAACTAGGATGTAATGAGCCTTTTTATTAAAGGCAGTGTTTAATATTCATGATTTATAATAATTGGTGATTTATTTTAAGATGGGCTACTTAGTTGGGGTTTCACATTGCATATTATGGCACTGAAACTTAATGATATTTTTTCTCTAACAAGAAAAAATAATCTGTAAGTTGTTTTAAAAAAAACTCCCTGAATAATCAAGAAAAGCTTTCTAAAAATGGTGAAAAAAGTGCCATGGGATTAACTACAATATTGATAGGACTGATTTTGAGACAATCTTCTGACAAATACAGTAAGCTCAAGTGTAATTAGACTCGTGGAAATATTAAAGGTTAAAAAATGCATTTACAAGTATTTTCGACAATATTCTCTCTTTTCATACATGTGTGCACATGTGTGTAGAGATTAAAGGAAAGAGCAATCTTTTCTTTCCTATCACAATAAGGTGGTCCTGCTGATGACACTGTCCCTTGATAACTAAAGATTTTTAATGTATCAGATGAGTTTAGAACACAAAAGGACCTTGGGATTTAAACAATTTACTGTGGGAAGTCAGACAGCAGCAGATCATCCAAACACTCACACCCACACTTGAAGGACCCACAAGATGGTTGGCAAGACATCAAGAAAAAGAAATCCTACAGAAAGAACACAAGCCTTGAAGTCTGGTGGTCCCTGGTTTAAATCCAAGTTCTGTCACTTATTAATGAAATTACTGAAAATAAATTATCTAACCTCTTAGAATGTCCTCTTTGAAATCTGGAAAGTGACACCTGTCTTACACAACTGTTTTGAAAGTTAACAGGAGGTGGTATGTACTTTGTCTAGCACAATACTACACAGTGGGCATGTAAATGAAGCTATGATTATTAGCACTATAAATACTACTAGCAACACTAAAAATACATCATGTACATGCCTGTATGCCAGATACACTAATTGAACCTTCAATTATGAACAGCAACATTTTTTGTGTGTGTGCAGAAATAACATGTCTCTGCATGTTCTGCTTGAATATGAGATGACTTTTCCTAACTTGGCTGTGAGTCAAGAAAGTAGATACAATTTAAATGCAAAGGTGACCAACGGTACACAATTTATAAATTTAACATAAAATCAGTCATTGAAAGTGTTTAGGACCTCAGGTACTGTGCCTATTTCACTGCCTTTTCTCAGCACATGGTGTAATTTAACATTAACTGAGAATGTATACTTCATGAGTTTACGAACTTTGCCTTTTGTTTTGGTCACCATTGTGTCATCTGTCATTTGCACAATGCTTGGCACACATGGGAATATATTTAACAATTACTGGATGAAAGAATGCATGATTGAATGGCCTTTCCAAATGATATTGCTCCTGTCAGCCAATGAGTGTAACGTATCTGAAGACGCAGATTTCTGATGTTCCATGTATCCTTGCAACGTCACAACATGAACCATAAATGTGTCTGTTCAAAAATGGAGAAGAATAGGTTTGGAGATTTAAGAATGGAACAATCTCTTTTGGTTTAATGAACTACATCTTCTGCAAAGACCTTGAATCAAGGAGGATAGTGATTTATATTAAGTGTGAAAAGTAACAATCCCTCGGAAATGCAGAGCCAAGGAAGCATAATGAAGCGGGGATTAAGAAATCAGAGAACATTTGGCAGGTTCTTAGAATGTAGCCAATATTCATAATGAAGCCTTATGTATTTGTAAGATGCCAGAATGCTAGGGATGAAAGGTAACTAAGACACAAAATAGGAGAAGTTCACAAAGAAAACAGATGCACAGAGACAAGGCCAGGCAAATGAAAACTTGACCACATGCTTGGGTGTTGGCCCCTCACTCTTGTGCACTACACTAGATTGAGAGAAGATGAGAGATGATTTCTTTGACAACTTGAGAGATCTAAGGTTTCCTTTTCCTTGAGCTTCAGTGTGCTCCGGGTGTCCCTTCTAGGAAGACGGGGCAGAGAAAGGTACTTCTTGCAGAGATAGCAAAAGCTCAACTGTCTCGTCTCTCATTAATGGTGCAGGAAAACAAAAATAAACAAACAAAACCAAGAGTCAGAGAAAGATAGAATTGAGTCTTTCCCCAGAAGGAAACTGCTAGCCGGCCTTAATTCTAGCCTCATGGATAAGAGTATGACCAAAAGAAAAAGACGATGAAAGTCGAAGACGTAAGATGTCACCTCATTTGTGTAATGAAACTAAAACACGGCTGGTACCCAAAAGATGGAATCACATGAGCAGGAAGAGTCTCTTCAAGGTTTTTGACATTGACTCTTGGATGGAGAAGCAGAGAGAGGTCTTGACTTCGCTTCTCAAGCATGCATGCAAAATATCTGCAAAACTGTGACTGACAAACTCAAAGTTCTGGAATTAAGTTTAACCAGCCCTCTGCTTCCTCGTGGTAAGCTTTTAAATTACCTTTTGAATGGATTTCCCACAAGAGAAGATTAAGGGATGATAGTCCTGAGCCTTGCCAAAAGGTCATCCATGCAGTCCAAACATGATTCATAATGAGGACTGTGGGCACCTGCCTATCAAGGAGGGAAGCAACCCAGCAGCAACTCCCCCAATTCCCTGCACAGCTGTCAGCTTCCCTTCCAGATGGTGATGACGGATGCATGCACTGACCTGGACCCATCTTTAACTGGCACTCCAATTCTGCTCTTTTACCGAGGACTCATTAATGCCAATTATAATCTTTGATTAAGCCTGTGCTTGACAAATGGGCCTATTGCAAGTCTTCACTCCAGACACGAATTTATAACTAGAGGTTAGCATAATCAATACCCCGGACAGTGTACTGTCAGAAACAGGATTTGCCAGAAAACCTAGTGCCGTGCAGCCCATGGCATTCCATCCATCACAGCTGCCCACGACGAATGAACAACAAGCCATCCTCCATTAATCTCCCCTGTCCTCGGATGTTCCACATTCAATCAAGAGCAGGGCTGCAGGAAATGAGATCGCCTATTAAAGAAGACACTGCTTAGAAATGTGTCAACAAAATGACCACTAGGAATTTTAACAAGGAAACAGGAAGTTTTCTTTGCTCTCCCATGGTGAGCACACATCAATTATGACCCTGTGGAAGAAATTAGACACAGAAGCGATTTTTCCAATCTCACAAAAGCAAGTATGGTTTCAGAACTACCCATTTACTCCTCTAAATACTGAAAAGCCATTCCTTGGACCAAGCTCAAACGCTAGAAGGCTATGGACTTGTATGTACCATGTTAGCTTCATAGAGTAATCCTCACTAAATCGTTCCTTAAAGACTGTTGTCAGAGGTTGCTACAAGAAGTAGAATTTTTGAAATCCACTTTGCAATGAGATCCCAGCTGCGGTGGAGCTGAGGCTCAGGTATGCTGGAATGTCAATATTATATATAACACTTTGCGAGAAGGTCATGTCCCCTGATCCTCTTGGTCCAAAAGAGCCTTGGGGATAAACCTGAAGCACATTCACAGTGAGGTTCACTCTCATACAGACATATCAGATACACTGAGGCAGAGCCAGAGAAAACAGAACTCCAGTGAGAATGGCTACATGTGAGAAAGAAGTTAGGTGTGCCAAGGGAGATAAAGCCTGGGGCTTCTGGAGGTGCTGGAAGGACCAGGAAGCCTAAAAGAACTAGGGGCCCAGCCACACTCCAGTGGGATCCCCTCTCCCTCAAAAGCAAGCCACACATCAGGGACGTACAGCCTAAGACAGCAAGAAAGAGGACAGTGTGGCACCAATAGGGAAAGAGCCCCCAGAGGATACCTCGAATTCAACAGTACATCAGCCCGAGAAGTGGGCGGCCTGCAGAAACAGGCCAGAGGAGGCCAGTCCTGGCATCTCTGAGGGCAGACCACAGGCCAGGGGGAAAGAACAACAATCAGGATGAACAGTAGGGAGGCAGGAATGTGGCCAGCATGGAGTACCAGGTGAGATGTCTCAAAGAGATGCCAGGGGGATGGACTAAGGTCCAGCCAGATTGTGTAGGACCACACCCTTGAAGTGTCCTGAGCTGGAATTCAGAACACAGAGACCCAGCATCCAATTGCATGCGATGTGTAAAGTAACAGCTACTGAGGTAACTGCCCATTTCATCATTCAGCGTCCATTCCATAAAATGTTGCCATGAGAAAGAGCATTTGAAATTTAATGCCAAGAAAATGAAAAAATGTCAACATCCCTGACCAATACTTACCCTTCCTGACTATAAGACTAAGAGACCCATCACATTTCCTCTTTTTAAAAAAAAATGTTTTGTTTTGGTGGAGGAAGTAATTAGGTTTATTTATTTATCTACTTTTTTAATGGAGGTACTGGGGATTGAACCCAGGATCTCATGCATGCTAGGCCTGCACTCTACCACTGAGCTATACTCTCTCCTCCTACATTCCCCTTTTAACTTGGCTTCAAGGAAGTCAATAACACAACTTTACACTCTATCGTCAAATAATCCTCATCCTAATTCTTTGAATTAGCCTATCTCCCCATCTCTTTCTAGATCACAATTTCTCTTTCTGATGCTATTATATTAATTTTGTTCCATGCATCTTTTTGTTGTAAGCATTGGCATGAGTATATAAATACGGTACTCTTAATTGCACAGTGATCACTAGGCCTACATTCCACCAGGATATGATAATATCTGTATCTCATCATTACGTCTTGTGGATGGAATCTACTGGGTATTCTTACCTCAGCCGCTTCATTTACCCACCAACAAGGTTGTTAAAGGACTCAATACCAAGGTAAAAATACTTTGTAAACTTTAAAACACTTTCCAAATGTTTGATGGTGCTCTTCTAGGAAAGACACTGGGAACATTTCTTCTGTTCCAAGACACTTCCCTTATGTTCATGCCGTGGTATTTGACACCACCATAGTACTCAAAGCTCTGTTAAACTCTAAAAGCTCATGTTAAAAAATGCAAATGTTTTCTGAGAAGGTAACATTATAAATTCTAATCAGCTCTTAACACCTTAGCTTAGAACAACATATTGTTTAATCTTGCTGAGACATAGAGATGGAGAGAATGAGCCCCGTGATGAGCAAGTTTCAGGGGAAGAAGGAAAGAAGGTGCACGAAGCCCAGGACTGAAGCTCCTTTCAGGATTCTCAGCAGGCTGCTTACAGGGAGTCGTGCCTCATAGGAATTAAGAAATGGGAGAAAGGAGAAAGGTACAGAAAGGGCTCATCAGTTCTTTCGATGGACCATGGCTGGTCCATCCTAGTTTGTTGGATGCATCAGAGAGGGTGGAAGGTGGACTCAAGAAGACCAAAGAGCCTGGTCCGGTAATCAAGTTGGGACTGACTGTTTGTCTAAGGCTTTCTCCCGTAATTAGAGCCTGTGTGGTAAGTGTGCATCCTCAAATGTACCTTAGCTAAAGTTTAGAGTAGCATCTGGCAATAAAAACAGCTGGAGTGAGAGCGGTGTTGGGCAGCATGGGGAAACGACTGTGTTCAGCTACATAGCGCCTGATTACGCATCCATTGTCCAGAGACCATCTTTAATGTTGGATCCTCGATGTGCAGTGTAGAGAATACATTTGCAACTGCTTAAAGGGAAAAGCAGGAACATCAAGGCATTTTGGTTTATTCTGTTATAAGTGCTTTCTGAATGAAAGCAGATAATAGCAAGGCTGGAGAATGAGTGACAGTGTAAAAACAATGTGCAAGTAATACGACTTCCAAGATGCCTCTCTTAGTGGGTGCCTTCTGCTGACTGCTGAGTCCCTTAGAACGGCTGACAAGAGCCTGAGACAGAGCTCTGGTCCCTGTGGAGAATTGATCTATTTAATCTTCTGCTCAGGATGCCTTAAGGAACAGAGAAAGGTAGGTAAAAGGCCCCAAAGGAATTTTCCTTTGATCAAATCTCCCCACAACAGCCAGAGGGCTGTTTTTTAAATGCAGTTTAGAGATCTCATCTTGGGATCCCCATGCCCCACCCAACCCTTAAGAGCTTCAGTTTCTTCCCTTTTCCAACACCTTTAAGATGGTCCCCAAGGCACCTCGTGAACTGGCCCCACGATGGGTCCTTCTCGAACCACATCCCACCTTCTTCTCTGAGCTCTGGCTGATACTGACTGGCCTTCATTCTGTTCCTGGAACCTTCACTGAAGCTTCCCTCCTGCCAGGAAAGCAGTGTCCCCGCTTACCTTCCTCCCTGCTTTTTTGTCTGGAAAACTCCAAATCATGCCTGAGATTTCAGTTCAAAGTTTAGCCTCTCAAGGAAACTTCTATGATCCCAGATAATGCCAGGTCCCCTGTTCCATGGACCTGGGGCTCCTTGTAACACACTTATGCATAGTGTTCAACACAATCACAGTTAAATAAGCACCTGGGCTGTGATGTATTTGTGATCAGCTTCCTTACTAGAACATTCATTCCACAGCATTCTGTGTCTGTTCCCACTCATTACTGTTTTCAGGGCCCAACAGAGTGCTTTGCATACCGCAGGTGCCCAATAAGTGTATGTTTCATGAAAAAAATAAGGAAAGGCAAGATGGGAATTACCTCTTAGTCAAGACAATGTGTGAAATTATGAGGACTTCAAGACTCTCATTTAAAAAAAAATGGAGGTTGAGGAGGAAGAGACTGGGAGATCTGGCCATCTTCGGGGTCCTCATAGCTATGCCTCAGTTTTGTGTCACTGGGAAGCCTTCCTTGATACCTTCAAACATAGTTAAGCACTTCCTGCTATTCATGTCCACAGAGACACACGTTCATACCACCATCGCTGCCTCATCATATAGCTAGCATGACCACTTCCTTGTCTGTTTGTCATGATTCCCTGAAAAAAGTTTCTGGTTTTGCTCATTTTTGTTTCCTCAAAGCATGGTCTAGAGCCTGGTATGTGTTATGCACTGAATACATATTTCTTAAATGGTGGGTGAATGAATAATAGAATATACTTCACTGATGGAAACAAGAAACTCTGACTGCTGGAGGTCAAGGATCAAGGACTAAAGGGAGAAAACTGAGAGTCTCGTGATGAATTGAGGCCTAGGAAATCCTTATGCAACACCAGGAAACTCATGAGAATGTCAGTCATGTTTGTTCCAATGATGTATCAGTGATGACTAAAACAGAACACTTTGAGAGGTGCCCTCATGCCTGCTGTTTTGGATGCCGTGAAAGGAACAGATCTTTCTAAGATATTTGGACAATGCTTAATGGCCAGAAACCAGCGTCCATATAAGGCTGATAAATAATGATAATTTCATCTGTTTCAACACCGCATTCTGAGTAGTCCTTCCACAGCCTCTCCCCTTCGTAAATTAGAGCTTTAGATCTTACACTTGTAACATCCCAAGATGGGGATCTAATTTTCATCCCTCCACTACAGAAATTAAATATTTTTTGAATAAACAAGGCCTGCATTCTTGATTACAGCCACACTTCGATGGCCAAAATAACCAGAGAACAGGACAAGGCTAGTTCAGCACAAACTTATCACCACCCTAAGAACGAACAGTGACTATGTTAACTACACTGGCTCACTAACACTGATAACTGGCTATCACTGTCCACAGCCATGAGGTATATCAAAGTTCTGGAGACTGAGTAACTCAAGGCCCCTATATATATATATATATTAGCATCCAAATTAGGGAAACTGTTAATCCCAGTATTTGACTTACTGTGGGCTTACTGTGATAGTTTCTCTGTTTTCTACAGTAAGTTATATCAAAGACCGTCTTGTAACAGCTACCGAGGGACCAACCAGGCAAAATGGGAGAAGTCTTATGTGTTCTGACACCTTAGCAGATAAACCCCTGTCTCATTTAGGCTAACTGTACAAGTGTTGCAACAAAGCTTATAACCTCATTGATTATTTTAAACTTTCCCTAAACTTTTAATGTTCATTACAATCTTTGTGAATACTACTACTGAAGTAAAGAGAGAATTCTTAAAAATTATCGTAAGAGAATGTATCTGTATCTTTATACCTACATTTTCTGAATTATTTAGCTAGTACAAAGTACTCTAACCATAATCTGAATTATATTCTTTCATACAAGCAATGTTGCCTTCCAAATAATATTTACCATGAGTAGGACATTTGACTATGTTGATATGTTGAAAGGAGGGTCCATGTTGACAGGGTTCTGTTTCCCAAATAATATTTCAGTATCAGAGAACATTTAAGTGGCTGCACAAACCTATTCAAATTTGAATGAAACAGACTAGAAACATTTAAACTTTCAGCAGAATATTATTTGGAGGAAAAACTCGATCTTATTTGGCTGATTGTATGCTGTTGCTACATTTGCAAATAAATTATTCTTGGCTGCATAAAACTTCACACAACAAATTCTGCTTAGAAGATTAAATGACTTTGAAACAGATACTCAATAATGGAAAAGTCACTATTACTTCATAAGAGCTACTTTTAAGTTAATGGGTTATCAGAAGAAAATAAGAGCTGATACAAATACCAGATGTAAACAAAGCTGGAAGGAAAACTATCTGGCTTGAAGTAAATGCAAAGAGAAGTATTCTGTCAATATCCAAATTGAAATTCTTTCTCTTTCCACCGTCCCTTTAAGTTTCCGTATTCTGGCAATTTGATTAGATCTTTGGCATCTGGGAGATGCGTTAGAGCTATTGGATTCCAATTTCTAGCAAATGAGTAATTTGCCACAGTCCAAACAACTCCCCTAAGCCAGGATATGTGCTGAAAGAAGTTACGTATTTGTCCAATTATTTTGCCTTTGAATCATTTATCATATTCTCTCACTTTCCTTTCCTGCTTCCCCGTTAGAGTGTAAGCTCCCTGGGAAGTGGGAATTTGTTTTATTTACTTCTGGGTCCTTGGCTTATGAAACAGTATCAAATACACAGCAGAACTCCGTAAATATTTGTTGCATGTTGAATGAAAATGGAAGTGAACAGTGAATCAGATGACAGGCTATTATACCAGTGAGACACTGAGGAGAGGAGAGGAGTAGCTCCTGGTGAGCAAATTTAAGTCTCTTATTTGCCTAAAACGGAAATGTTATGGTATATGCGGGCAACACTTGGATTTTACCTAGTTATGCAATATCTTACATATATCAGTTGCTTTGTGGTAAAAGCTCTGCCTGTCCTTTGCTTCTCCATATACGTGACCAACTGTCTGCAGTCTACCAAACTCAGTCCTATTTAAAAAAAAAAAAAGCATTTCTGGAAACTCTCAAAAGGAAATACTAATTTAGGACCGGTCTGTAGTAAAAAAAAAAAAATACACACACACACACATATATATACATACAGGAAATGAAACAAAATTGTTGGACTGCACAAAGTTGTGTGAAAGGATGGTTACTGGATGAAGCCTTGCTATCTCTCTAGAGAAAACTAAGCTGAGACTTTTACACATAATGGCGACTTACACAAAGAGCCAGCTGTCCAGAGATTCATGCGTGGGTGTTTAAAGAGAAATGTCTGGAGAGGGAATTTAACCCAATTTGGGCCGAAGTACCTGCCATAAAGTGTGCCCACTGTGCTCAGGCTCAGTGTGCAGCCACAAGAATGTAACTGAATTATCAAAGCCAAATGGGAATGGAATTTGGATGAGTTACTCTTTTCTGGGATAGACAACAAAGTCCTGAGCTAGAAATACTTGACCTCCCTCTGCCAATAATTGACATGGTCGCCGTGATCAAATGTTTCAGCCTTTGAGCCTAAATAAAATGTAGGACAGGATGACCTTTTAGAATCTTTCTAGGGTTACTTTTAGGGGATTCATGAAGATCTCCTGGGCCTATGTGATTTGACTGGGTATCTCACCCCAAAGTACTTAAGACAAAAAAAAAAAAGTTAGTCTGACAAATTAGAAAATGAGTAAGTGGTTCTCTGATGAATATAAATGGTATTTTAAAAAGTTTAAGGTTCTCACGGTATTCAGGCCAAGATGGCTGTCATTTTTTCTTTTTTTTCTAAACAGAAATTTTCTATTTCTAAAATACCTGTTTTTCCCACCTCTCTACTTCAATTTACCTGCACAGAATTTGCCTAAATTAACTTAAGTGGTTATGTAGAGGACAAGTAGCAGAGAAAAGGAATTTTATGAAAACTATAGGAGGACGTATGTTTCAGAATTATTAGGCTAGGTTTTCGTGATGTTCTCCATCCACAAATTTCCTCAGAGTTTATTCTTGTTTCCAAGAAGCAACCTGGGCATAAATAACCTGAACAGGTCCCACAAGACACTAACAGCTCTATATTTGTGTCTCTAACTCCGACCTGCATGCACATTTATACTCTCTGAATAGGTCCAGTCATTTTCCACGGAAGATTCTGACACTTGGAAAAATGAGTGGAGGGAGAAAGTAACAAGAATTTGGAGTATTGTTTAGCCGGCAAACATGTGATTTGTCGTATCCCCCACCCCACCCCCAAATAAACTAAGTGACTTCTGGGGCAAACCAGGAAACCTCAGCTGTCACCAAGCATTCTTGAGAAGATCTAACAGCTCCTGTCAGGAAGATTCCTTCCTTAAATCACATCAAGTTACATAATAGGACAAAAAATTCCATTGTAATTTATTTCATTATTTTTTGTTCTAAAGCGCTCTTAGATTATTGACCCACTTGGACTACTCCTGTTGAAATTACCCACGATCTTACAAACCACAGCCTGTCTCTGTGCCCCATAAATCACCAGACCCCCCCAAAGCTACTGATCTTCTCCCTTCTTAAACAAATGAGGACATGTGTATGACTCAGAATAAAAAATACCCACAGATGTTTCATTTTATGGATTTTATTACAACCTCAAGGAAATGCTTAAAAGGTGATGTTTCTGACATTCCGTATTCTATTTAAGTACTTTTCTGATTTAGCACATTAGACGGTGCACAAGGTGTCAAAAGGCTTACAAAAGTCATCGCCTGGAAATCAGGTCTGATTAGGACTTTCAATCCAGACAGCCATGTATTAGTGGGTCCTTAGCATTCCCCCCTCTCATCCACTAAAATCCAGTCACATAAGATAATACTAGTCCTTTCTACCTCAGGATCTTTCTCCAAATGTTTTCTCTACCTGGAATTTTCTGCTCAAAAATCACTATATGACTTCTCTTTCATCATTTAGGTGAGAACATCAGAAAAGCCCTCTTTGACCACTCTGCACAAAGTTGCACATCCTTCCAGCCCAAGGTACTATTGCCTTAGTTTAACTCTCCTCAAAGCACTAATTGTTGGAAATTTTACTGTTCAGTCATTTGTTTATATATTTTTTTCCTGTCTCACCCAACAGGAATTTGAGTTCCTTGTCTGCCTGTCTAAAGCCATATCCTTGACAACTTGTATTATACCTAGAATATACATAGCACTCAATCAATACTAATTGATTGATTTCGTTAGATGGAAGTGTCATAATTGAATATGTCAGGGCTCTAAGGTCACCAACTTGCTGGTTGGCCAAAGAATAGGCGGGAAGAATGGCTGAAGTACCCACTTCTGGCCCCAGTATTGTACATCCTGTTTGCTCATTATTATCTTCAACTGATGTCTTCAAGGCACCTCAAATTCACTATGTCAAAACCAAACCAGTGCCTTTAACTTGCCTTTAATCAGGTTCTCCTCATGCATTCCCTATGACTATAAACAGTACTGCACCTAATGCCCTGGAACTCCAAACTCCTAACACCATCCTTGACTTTTCCTTCTCCCTCATACAATCTTAACATTCAATCCACCAGGAATAACTATTTATTTTAGTTCATAAATATGTCTCAAAGTTCATTTACTCCCTGGCTCAGGGCCTGCACTTATACTGTTTGCTCTGACATGAAGGCCCTTCTTTCTGCCCCTCTTTGCCTAATTAACTTATAGTCTCAGATCAAATATCTTTTTTCAGCAAAGTCTTTTGTAGTTCTTACTCTAAATCAACACTTTCAATCTTCTATACACATAGAAAGTGACTTCTACTACATTTTACAATTTTAAAAATATTTTATATGATCATGTGGTTATTTAAGTAATTTCTGGTGAAGTAATGTCTGGATGTGATCCAGTTTTTTTCTTTTTTCTTTTTTTTTTCCACTTTTGGGACTTCGGGTTTTAGAGCAGAAGTCGTTTCTGGTTTTTCTCACTATAAATGGCATTAAATTATCATTAGTTGAGTGAATGAATGACTACAAGATCTTTGAAGGCTATGATTGAGTTTTAACTTTTTCTGCCTCCACAAATGCCTAAAGCATTGCCATCTACAGTACAAGGGCTCAACAAGTGTTATTGAACAAAATGAATCCAGTTATCAGTGATCTCGTAACTATGGGACACACTGAATTTGTATACATGTCCTGGAAAAGCAAAAATGGTGTAACATGGAACATGATAGAACAGTTGTTACTCATTTATTTTTTCTAATGATCCACTGGAAATTCTGATTCTAGTAATAGCAATGTATTTTGCATAAGGCTGAGCCTTTCCCAGTTAATAATCATAAACTCTAAATAGATTATTTTATAAATATATCAGTACTAAGTTAAAGGCTCTGAAGAATGATCAAAAGCAGGAAAAAAACTGAAATGGATTTGATCCTTGAAAGGCTGGAACCAAACAGGGTCAGATCCATGTTTATACATCTATTCCATGGATACATACATACTCTCCATTAAGACACGTCAATCTCAAGTGTTAGGAGAAAAAAAACTTCAGGTCTGCCACAAAGAGGCTGAAAAATGAGGAAGGAAATCCTAGGAAGTCGAGTGTCACAGAGTGGAGAGCCACAAAATCTCCATGTAAACTTTTTTTGAATTCTTGGCTGATGCCTGTAATGTGCATGTATGGGGGACACTATGAGAAGCTCAGTGGAAAGTAACAGCTAGAAGCCCAAAAGGTTTAGGAGCTGTTTCAGTTTTCACCTACCATAAGGAGACAGAATTGGATCCCAGCCAGTCAGAAAGAGATAGAATCTGAAGCCCTGGATCTTTCCATTGAAACTCCAGAGGGGCCAGACCCCAGAGTAAATATTGTGGTCCAGAACTAAGAGATTTCCCTAAGAACAAAATGCAATAAACATTCCATAAGAGAGTAAAATCAAGACATCACAAGTCCTAGATGATCAGCCTACTTAGATAAAAATAAACATTCGGTAGAACACCAAAACAGAATATAGTGTCTCTACATGATATTACCCACAGTGTCCATTAAAATAACTAGACATATGAAAAATAGAAAACTTGGATGCACAGTCAAGAGAAAAATTCATAAAAATATACTCTGAGATTATTCAGTTGCTGAATTCAGTATGTATTACTTTAAATATATTGAATAACTTTAAAATTGTGGGCAGGTGGTGAGGTAGCATAATGAAGACAAAGGAATGAAAAGGGGATTATAGAAGAGAAATAGAAACCTTAAAGAATGAAGTAGAAATCCTAAAATTTAAAAACACAATATAAGCACTGAAAAAGTCACTAGATGGGTTATCAACAAATTGGAGATGGAAGAAGAAAGGATTAGTTAACTTGAAGACATACATAAAAAGTATCTAAGCTGAAGATAGTAACATATAAAAAAAATTAACAGAGATTCATGACCTGTGTGAATAATGTCAAGCAATCCACCACACATATAATCAAAGTCAGAACAAGGTAAAAGTATGATTCAGACTGAAAAAAATGTTAATTAACACCCAGAAAGATCCCAAGTTTGGTGGAAAATATCAACCCAGAGATTCAAAAAGCTCAGCAAAAGATACTTCATAGTCGAAGCTCTTTCAAAAAAAAAAAAAGGAAAGAAGGAATATCTTGAAACAATCTAGAGAAAAACTACACCTTAATTTCAGGGGGACAATAAAAATGACAGTTAAATTCTCATCAGAAACAATGGAGGCCAGAAGAAAATGAAATGATTTTTAAAGAGCAAGTGTGACTATTAAATAAATGTAAACTTAGAATTCTAGTTCTAGAAAAACATATTTCAAAAACAAATATAAGACAAAAATATTTTCAAATATACAGAAACTATGAGAATGTATTACCAGCAAAACTGTACTGTGAAAAATGCTCTATGAAGCTCTTTTCTTTGAAAGAAACTAAAGCTAGGCAGAAACTCAGATCTACAAGAAGGGATGGAGAGCACCAGCAGTGGTAAATACATGGTCAAGGAGAAAAGATAGTTTTAATTTACTTTTAATTTCTTTAAACAACAATTGATATTTATCATGATTCTCATAATACTTGGAGTTGTAAAATATATGGCAACAATAGTGTAAGAATGGAATAAAAAATTGTATTGTTTCAAGTTTCTTATATTTTTATATCAAGTGCTACCAAGTATTTGTAAACGCACTGTGATAGATTAAGGATGTAATCACTCTTCAAAATTACCCATAGGTAGGGCTAGAGCTAAAAAGCCAAGAGAAGAATTAAAATACTTTAAAATATCCCATTAACCCCAAAGAAGACATAAAAGGAGGCATTAAGCAAAATAGACAACAAAGAGCAAAATAGTAGGCTTAATCCAACTATATCAACAATCACTTTAAATATAAATGGACCAAATATTGCAATTATAAGGCATAAATTAAGACTATGTAAAAAGCAAGACAACTATATGCTATCTACACAAGCCATGCTTTAAATATCTACATCCAATAGGTTAAAGCAAAAGGATGGGAAAAAATAAGCATAAGAAATCTGAAATAGAATGACTAAAGAGTAATAAAGCTTTCAAGATCACTTCCTGATATATGATTTGGAGATGGCCTGGCTTCAGGCAGAACTGATTCAGAGGGTCTGCCAAGCAAGGTCAAGCCCTGGACCTCAGTGGTGGTACTCAAACCAGAAGATTAGCACCATACACCAGGATGGGAGGCAGGCAGGGCTGGTAAAAGCTACTGCTACCAAACCAAAGTGCTTCCAGAAGCCAAAGCTGGAACAATTTGAGTACTGATGTAAACAGCATGATATTATATTATATTATATAAATAAGCCCAAATATAAAAATAATATAGCACTGGATTATATATAATAAATTTATATATTTTCAATTTTTAATTTTAAAAAGGAGATCTGAAATCGAACTATTAAGACAAAATCAAAGAAAAAATATTTTCGAGATAAAGAGAGATGTTTCATAATTATAATAGGATAAGTTTGTCACAAAAGTATAATAATTCTAAACATGTATGCATATAATAACAGAGCTTCAACACAGGAAATAAAAACTAACAAAACTGGAGAAAAACTAGACCAACTCACAGTCACACTGGGACATTTTAAACTCTCTTACTTCAGTTGAAGAGCAAAGACAGAGACTTCAACACATCATTATTAGCCACCTTGACCTATTTGATATTTATGGAGGACTACACACAAAAATGGCAAAGAGGAAATTAACAAAGATAGGCCATATGCTGGGCTATAAAATAAGTCTCAAAATTTTTAAGAAAAAGTCATGCAAGACTTGGTTACTAATCTCAAAAGAATTTTATCAAAAGTCAATAATGGTAAGATAAATAGACTAACCCTCCAACTACATGGAAATTAAACAACACATTTCTAAATATATCCTGGGTCAAAAAAGAAAGCACAGAAGAAAATAAAAATTATTTTGAACTAAATGATGATAAAAACACAACACATCAAAATCTGTGGGATGAAGCAGTACTTAGATAAAAATTTTTATCTCTAAATTCTTGTATTAGAACAGAAGCCAAATTAGCAGTCGAATTATACCCAAATTGAGTAGAAGGAAGGAAAAAATTAAGGTAGGAGCAGAACTCAATGAAACAGAAAGCAAACAACAGAGCAAAAGCTTATAAAAATCTAGCAAGACCAGTTTTTAAAAAGAAAACATAAATTAATAACATCGAGGTGGGTGGAAGATCATATCAAAATAATCCTACAGGTTTTAAAAATATATTAAGGAAATATTTTGATTGTATTCCAATAAATGTGACAACCTACTTGAAATGGACAAATTCTTTTACAATACAACTTATAAAATTGAATCAGGAAAAAAAGAGGATAGATAAACTAATTAATAGTAAATTGAATATATTATTACCAAAAAACCCTCTCACAAAGAAAATTCCAGGACACATAGCTTCACTGTAAAATTCTAACATTTAAGGGGGTACATTTTTTTACTCACTAGAACGAACAAGCTTAAAGAGACTGACAACATCAGATGGGGGTGATATGGGCCTTACATACTTTGCCAGAGAAAATGTAAAATCGTACATACACCTACCAGTTTCTCTTGGAGGCATTTATGAAAACAACGTAGGTCCACAAAATAGAGTTCCATAATAATAGTCAAAGACACCTTACTCATAATATTCAGAAATGAAGACATTTAAAATGTTCAACAGGAGAATGAATAACCAAACTGTAGTATATCTATCCAGTGGAATACTTCTCTAGCAATAAGAATAAATTATGTATAGATACAACAGTATGGACAAGGCTCTTCAAAGGTACGTTGTGCAAAGTAAGGCAGAAATAAAATAATTCATACTATATAATTCCAAAATACAAAAATGGCAAAATAATCTGTGATGAGAAATGAGAACAGTAGTTTTCAGTGGAGAGTAAACATTGACCTGACAGGGTTAAGAACGAATTTGTGGAGGTAGCAGGAATGTTCTACATCTTGGTTTGGGTGATGATTACGCAAATGTTTGCATTTATCAAAACGTATTAAATTATGCAAAGGTCTGTGGATCACACTGCATGTAAATTTTACCTCAATAAACGTATTTTAAAATTTAAAAATTTATCTTTTAATAAAATTGGATTGTAAATACCACAGTGACCAAAGTGAAACAGGTTCCCTTCCTGAGGGACTTCTTAGAGCCTTTATGAAGACAAATATACATTGTAAGTGTCTGTGAAAGAATACAGTCTTTATTATTGCCCAGGGTTATTTGTCTATGGAATTTTTTTTTAATTATTCCAGAGCACCTTGAAGCACATTAGTGCTTCTGGAAAAAATGTTCTGCAGAAAATGCTTTTGGAAGTGCTGCCCTAATGGCATCTTCCATCAGAGGAGATAGTTTCCTGGGCAACACTGTAGGGAGGAAAAATGCAAAGTGACCACCCTGTCTGATAGGATCCAGGTTGGAAACCAATTCGCTTTAGTGATGAGAAATCTCAGTCATCAAATTTTTGCAACTCATACATTTTTTATTCCTGTAACACATGGTAGTGAATAATGTAGGACTGTTTCCTCTTTTACCGAGAACTCTTGGCCTATGTGTACAGACAGTACAAGACAACTATTGCATTTTACATTTCCATTCATGGAAATCCATCCCACAAAGTGGAATTATTTATATTTAGACCATAAATGACGTTGAACCCTGCAAGACCCAACTCAAAAGCCACCTTCATGAATCCTTCATAAAGCCTTTTCAGATCCTCTACAGACTGGGACCACCTTTTATTTCTCTGAACATCTCTATCTCTCTCTTAGTGCTTATTACTTTCTCCCTTTTACTGGCATTATTTGTACAGTTACTATGTTCCTCTAGAGATACAGAAGCTGTGTCTCTCTGTTAGACAAATATCTCATGGAGTAAATTCTTAATTCTTATTGAAATAGTGAATGAGCACTTGATATGTTATTTTAAGAGCTGACTTTCAACCTCTGGAATCAGAACTGCTTATTCTCTGGAATCAGGGAATAGCTTACTCTACGTTACTTTGTAACACCAGCTCTCCTGGGAGCAGCCCAAATAAAATTGAATCCTGGTTTGTTTCCCTCATTGAACTCAGCAAGCTGCTTCATTGTGAGGGATAAGCTCCCAGCCATTTCTAAAGGTTGGGAACATAGCTTGATAATTCACGGTCTCCCCACCAAAATTGCTTTACATGAGTTAGTAATAATAATCAATAAATTGATAGATATTTACATAGCACCTACTTAGTAAATTACACTAGATTAGATAATGTGAATGACCAAATCTACTGATGAAATGATTCAGTCTGTTATATCATCAAACATGAGCAAACAGAACCTAAGTGTTGCTCTTAGACATGTCAAAAAAAAACATATTTGTGAACTCTTATTTAAACCTTTTATTTCTCCAAAGGGAAATGGAGCTGCATGGCTACACTGAGCTAGTGGAATTCCACATACAAAGTAAAGAGTATCCATGAAGCAAAAATTTGGTCTTCAGCTAAAATTAGAGAATATTAAAGAGAGAAAGGACCACTTCTTCCATTTAATAGATGTAAAAATGAGACCAGAAGAAGTTAGATGATATATGTAATGCCGTGGCACTAGTTTAAGGAGTGAGGCATATCTAGAATTCATATTATCAAATGCCTAGTTCAGGGATTTTCAAAACTATTTCACATTGTTTCTTTTTAAAGAATTTTTACTTATCAGTAATTAACCAGTGAGTTCTATGCACTTGAAAACTGAAGATGTTCAGTTATGATTGCATTATTTTGTCCACATGTGACCCCTAGCCCTCTGGATGCTACTTTCGAGAAAATAATCTACTACTACAAATTTGAGGGTGGCAAAATGTCCTTTAAAAATAAAAGCATCTGAGGAAGCTTACCCTTAATACAGGTAAAATAGACTTGCAAACACTTCATAAAAATCAGAAGAGAAGGCTCAAGAAATAAAGGATGAGGATGGAAGGAAAATACAAGAACGCATCACTTGGTACTAATTACCCCTTGGGTGGGGAGTTGGGTGCCTGTGGAATGGGGTGAACAGAACACGTTTCACTGTGTTTCTTTTCCACCTTGAATTCTGCATCCTAGTGTTGCTTATTCAAACTCTAAAAATAAAAATCATTGGCACTTTTCATAATTAAAAAACAAATATACAACTTATCTCTATAATTAGCTACAATAAATAGTGTATCTTAGTCTCGCAAGTAGCAAGTGAAAACATGGGAACACTATGGACAACGAAGGTCCCCAGGCGCTTGGTAGGGATCTTCCCCTGTCCATTAGTACTTGTCTTTTTCTCCCTCCCATTAACTGGACCCATTTTACAAAGCCTAGTTTAACCTCCATCACCTTTATAATGGCTGTAATGACTGCCCCAGCTCTCACAAAGCCTTGTTTCTCTAAACTCTGGCAGACCTTGCGGACCAGGCCCCCTGCCTACACTCACTGTACCATACCATTCCTCCTCCCTTACTTTGCTTTGGCTAAAACAGTTGGTCTCTTCTCTGTTTTTCAAACATGCCAAGCTCATTCCTAAATCAAGGACTGGTCCTTATTATGCCCTGTGTCTGCAATCTGTTCCTCTAAATCTGTACATAGCTGGCTTTTTCTTGTGCCTCAAGCCAAAAAGTTCAATGATCACTTTTTTGTCAAGGCTACCTAGACCACCCAATCTCAGTCTAACACTTCTCCTGTCCTGTACCACTCCCCTCCCATCGATACCTATTACATCCTGTTTTATTTTCATCCTCCTACCACTTTATCTGAAATTATCTCTTTCTTGGAGGAGAAATAATTAGGTTTATTTATATTTATTTATTTATGTATTTTTTAAAGGAGGTACTGGAGATTGAACCCAAGACCTCATGCTTGCTAAGCATGCTCTCTACCACTTAGCTTTAGCCTCCTGTCTTTTTTATTTCAATGTTTAGGTTTTTTTGGTTTTCTCTACTACAATGTAAGCATCATGAAGGTAAGAGATTTTCACTGTTTACCACTCCAGCTCTAGCTTCTGGCACATAATAGATGTTTGATAAATATTTACCCAAAGAATATCCTGTATCCCATTCTGCCCTGTAGTACTTGCTGACTGTCTCATTCTTTACCTCCCCAATTAAATTATAATTCCCCTATAGCTGAGAACCATATTTCATCTGCCTCCCCTCCTGCTTGTTGAAAACATCCAGGCAGATCTGCCCTATGTAACTAATTGATGGATCAGAGTTTGTGGATGTTATGCAAGATGACAGATAACAGGGAAATAAAAACAGGTGATCTTAGACGGGTTTGTGGATGATGTAAGTTAACCCACCTCCACATGTCCGGAATGGGTGATGAGCTGTCTCACCCCCTAACACAGAGGCAATAAACACCCCTGCTCTGCAGTATCTACAAAAGCCCAAATGTCAATACCTGTTAATGTCTGAGGCTCACTGCTCCCCAGAGAATTTTTACTAAAGGGAGAGAGTAAAGCATTAAAATGTAAATTCTGCTATTCCGACTGCTTTGCATTTAGGTAACATCTTCCTTCCAAAAAGCTTAAATAAGTGGTAGCAACTCTGTTAAACATAAAACGCAGTATACATCTCACACAGTCCAAATGAACTGAAATTAAAACTCGTAGGAGTTGTTCTAAAAATCTCTCCTGGCAGCATGGCATCCAAACTTGGGGAAAATGCAGATATAGTTCTTGGGAATGACAGCTGGGTTGCTCACTTAGTCTCTGAAATTTCAGTTCTTGGTAGTTCAGGGGAGAGGCTGAGTTAGCACAGGAGTGGTGCCTGCATCGCCACCTCAGGGACCTACACTCACTCAACTCAGAAAGCCAGAAACTTACATCAGAGCTCCTCAAAATGTCTCTAGTAAATAATACTACTATTTGAGCATAAGAACAACTTGTATGATTTATTCAAATACTCAACAAATATCTGTTCAGTAGTTACTAAGTAAATGCCAGGCTATCACCATGAAAACCCAAGACAAACGTCTGTCTTGCCAGGTTGGCTATGGAGACAGGTGAGTAAACCAGTATCTTCAATCCAGTAACCCAGTGTCATGGAGCTCTGATGGGAATAAGGTCAGTGAGAGTACCTAAAAAAGATAACTAATCCTATTTTGGAAGATCAGAGAAGGTTCTCAACGAAGTGGTATCTCGACTGGGCCTTTGGAGGAGTTACCAGACCAACAGCAAGAAGAAGTACCCCAGACTCAAAGAACGGAATGTACATAGGCTCAGATGCAGAAGAAGTGTGGAGTATGAAGGGACTTGTAAATGAGTAATGCACCTCAATCACAGAGGCACAGTTGAATACAAGACACTCTAAAAACAGAGCCATGCTTTGTTTTCAACTACAATCAACTTCATTAGGACATAACCCAGTCTATCAGGGTTTGTTTGTTTGTTTGTTTTTAAGCCTTTATTGACCCTGCAGCCAAGAAAAAAACAGAGTTCCTGAAAGAAAAATACAGGAATGTTCTCCAAGCACACCATTCGAGTATTCCAGTATTCCCCTGACAAGAACACCATGTCCCCCACCATGACGCAGCTGATGCGATGGGTCCACATTGTCTATGGCATGGTCTGACCATGTTTGTCTCCAAACACTTTGCCTCTATGTCAAATCTCATCTGCTTAGCTGAGGGCTGTAATCTCCTGCTCCCTCCTCTCTCTCCATTGCACCTTGCTACTTTGTTTGGAGAAGCACCAAACTTCTTACCAAGAGCAGCTTCAGTTATTTGATTTCTGCTAACATGCAAGATTAATGTGTAAAGCGATGTGAATCTGGTGTAATCCATCACACAATCAGTCGTTGGCCTTGCTTTAATGAGAGTATTATGGAGAATGACATTGTTAATTAAGTCCCAATATGGTAGAGCAGGCATCTCAAGGAGAAAAGGCCAACACTATGAGTCGCCATCTGCAGATTTTTGATTCCAGAACCACAGCCTAGCTATTCATCTTCTCAGGGGACATACGGCTTGGCAGGTTCACTCTGCCAGGACAAGAGTCAGAGGAGTTCCTCCACATGGGAAAAGAATAGGCTGACTTTGGGTTAAGCCTGCTGTGGGGAGACTGCATGTTGCATTTATTGGTAAATCCAACAAGACATTTGCAGGCATGCAGTAAACACCCACCAGGTTGAATAACAGTGTCTATGCTACAAAAGATAGCCAGGGGAGGCAACATGGTGCGGTGTAAGGAACCCAGGGCTGAGAGTCTTGGAGCCGCGACTCCAGGTCCCGCTCAGCGGGTTACTCATTCCAAAACTTGGGCTTCACTGCCTCCACCCAGATGGTCATTGGTTACCTTCCAAGACTGACAGTCTCTTACTAGAGCACCACCTTTGCCACAGTTCTGCCATACGAACAGCCTGCATTTCCACCTCCTTGGCTGCTAATAACTTACGCTTCCCCAATTGCCTTAAGAGCTGTGGATCTCGGGGGCCAGAGTAGGACAGAAAAAGCAGAAACCATTCCGGAACACAGATGCTTGATGAGATACATCGTTGAGGTAGTGCCCATCAACATCACAGATAGATGTGATGTGACCTCTCAAGGCTAGTTCAAAAAAGCAATCCTTTACAAAGGTTACTATAAGACTAAGCACATTTTCTTCCAACTTCCCAGTTTCCCCTCAACCATCCTAAAATAACTGGCGTCCTCAAGCTGCTGACTTTTCAGATAATTGAGCCTGAAAATGAAGTCTCATTGTTCAGCAGAGTTACTTGTCCTTCATGGTCTCATGGAAGCCTTGGGAAATGTTTGATGTTTTACTACTGACAATACTAATAACCATGTCTCAAGGGTCAGCAAACTGTAGCCTGCGGGTCAAGTGTGAACCATAGCCTATAAGTTAAAAAAAAAAAAATGACAGAGATACTATTGCGCCTACTACAAAGCTTAAAATATTTACTCTCTGGCCCTTCACAGTAAACTTCTATCCACCCTTGAACTAGCATAAATTTGAGACTTCATTACTTAAAACTTATATAGGAGATATAAAGCTAGAGACTTCTTTCACACTTGACTCTAATTTCTAAGCAGAAGGTTAAGGTACCCCCTCAAAGAAAAGCTCCCTGAGGCTCTCTCTTGAAACAAAGAATAAACGCCACGAAGGCAAAGTACACCCTCTGAAATCGTATCAGAGAAATCAGCATCATCAGCTGGGAGATGAGAATGAGTTGCCCAACTGAAGAGAAGAAAATGTTCAGAAGTACAAAAGAATATAAAGAGTTTGAGAAAATCCAAGAGGTCCACCTAAGGTCCGAGTGCAAGGTGAGTATTACTGAGATTTAAGGCTACACAAGTAAATAAAGTTTAGAAATGAAAGAACTTACACACAGAAAAGTCTGCACTGGGGAGCAACTGGAACTCCAGTCCACTGCTCACCTAGACACTTACCACTAAACCCAGAGCATCCCCTGACAAATGAGTCAGATCCTACTCTTAATGTGAGGCTATAATGGTAGTTGAGTGAAAAACAGGAGATGTTATTGGATCTCAGCTCTAAAAGTCCATCTGAGGCCTTCCAAGATCCATAAAGCATCCATTTTCCCTCTCACATGGTCCTAAGGCCCTCAGGTGAGTCGAGACATTTCAGATAGAATTAGGAATAGCAGCGAAAATACTCTGAAAATAAAAATCTGAGAGTCAGGAGAATCTCCTAGGGAAACATATTTTGACAAAACACACACCAAAAGAAATAGCATGTTGCTTGCTGTCAAGAAATGGTTATCACGTTGTCCACTGTGGGACCAGAAGGAAGAAGTTATCTCATTTATCACGTATTTAGGCAAAAGGAAAAGGATGAAAAAAAGACGTTACTTAGTAAAATGCAGTGTTGAGGGAAGGTACAGCTCAGCAGTAGAGTGCAGGCCTAGCATGCATGAGATCCTGGGTTCAATCCCCAGTACCTCCATTAAATACATAAATAAATAAATAAACCCAATTACCTCCCCCACAACAACAGTAAAATAAAATAAAACGCAGCGTCAAAGTATATTGCATCCTCACAATTCCCATCCAGAAAGTCAACCTCCATACCTGTTTTGACAATGCTTTAGCAAACTTCTCTGCAAAATGTGTCATTTTTTGGATAACGAATTAGCCACCCACAAAGCTCAGCAGGGAGACCCCAGGAAAGATGATGAGAAAAGAGGGAAACGACAAGAGATCCACTTGTACCTTGCTAAGAGCCTTTGGGAAATCGCAAGCCTGGATTCTAATGTCTGTCACAGGTGCCCAGAAACCGTGGGTCCAAGATCATGAACCGTTCCTGCCACTGGTCATTATGACGAGACTGGGAACGTTCAGGGTGGTATGGCCGTCGACCAACTGGTCATTATGACCAGAGAAGGGAGAACCGCATTTTCATGCCCTGGGAGAGGCAAAGCAGTCAGACTAGCTCAGCATCACCAAATGGGGGTGTGGTGGGGAGGGCGAGTATTATTTAGGAAATTAACCTCAAAGGCACAGCATGCCACATCCATTAGGTTGGTTAAGAGTAAAATTGTGAGGTGAAGATCGGTGAAATAAGGAATTTAATGAACCATTCACTTCTTAAATGGGCTAGAATTTGATAAGAACTATGGGTACCTCCTGTGCATTAATAAAGCCTCTCAGCCCCACTTTTCTTCCAGCCAGGGCTGCACTGACCAGTATGCACTGACCACTATGCAGGCTTCAACCAGCTTCAGTTAGTGTGACCTGACCGTCCTTTACCCCAGTTAGTACTCCTGCCTGGGGCATCCCTCAGGGATGCATGTGCAGCCCAAGAGTGCCGAAGAGTTAATGCCCCACGGCACAACTGCTGACCAAAGAGTGGGTCACGGTGGCTGCTGTATCATTATTCCTCTTTTAGATGAACAATTCCAAGGCACAGTTCCTCAAAGTCCTCAGCAACCCTCAGAATCAATTAACTGGCTGATTAGCCAAATCAATAACACACCCTTTTAATGGCCTTCCCACCTTCCTTGTTTTCATCTCCTTGTCTCTCATGCCTGCTTCCTAGAATCACTTTCCTAAACAAAGCATCTGCACACTGGTCTTTCTCCAGTCTCTGCTTTCAGGGGAAGCCAGGTTAAGACGGGTGACATTTAGCAGCCTCTACAGCACTGGTTTTTAAGTTGGGACCCACAGGACTCTGGGTTTCTTCACCAATGCAACATATACTTACTCTTCCTATTAGGCACCTGGCACTTTTCTAGGTGTCTAGGATATAGCACAGAACAATGTTCCTGCTCATACAGAGCTGGCATTCAAGTGGGGAGAAACAAGTAACCATCAAGTCAACAAATAAACAAGGTCATTTCAGAAAGGGAGGAAGAAAATAAACAAGATGAATGTGGCAGTGAGTGAGGGGCATGTGGATGTCTAGAAAGTGTAAGGAAAGAAGTCCCTTCTCAGGAAGTGACACTTGAGCTCAGCTCGAAATCTGAAAAAGAAACTAGTACTAGAGCTAAGATATTGTAGAAAGAAGTTTCCATGAAAAAAGCAGCAGTTGAGTACAAAGGCCATAAATTCTAAAAACGTATGCCTGGAGTCCACTGAGCCAGTGGGAGACTGCCGTGTCCTGACCTGATACTGGAGAGAGGTGGAGGGTTAAGCCAGGTGGCCAGCAAGAGTGTGTACACAGCATTACCCCGCCTCTCAAATCGCCGAAGTACTCCTGGTGGGTCAAATCCAGCAGTTCTGTCCTCTTCCCCGGAAGGGGACTTTCCCTCTTAGGCACTATGTAAAGGGGATTCTCTGGAGCCCACCATGGGCTTCTTCAATGTCGATGCCTTAGCTACCATCTCATGCCTTGTGGTAATGGAAAATGATTAAATGGGGCTTAGAAAAATCAGTGTCAAAGGTGCTCCTGGTTAAAAAGTTGGTAGGCAACAGAGAGTTGTAGAAAATATATCAATACATGGAAATCACATACCAGAAAAGGATTTTGAGGGGTCAAAAAGAAGAGGATTTTGAGGGGTCAAAAGACTCATTCCTATATCTTGCTAAAATGGTATTTTGCAAAATAATATGGTCTTCCATCTAAGACCAAGGCAATTCTATTACTTCAACCAGAATCTTAACAACGCTCTCAAAAATGTCCAGCTGAATCTAATGAATACCTTCTTTTACCAGCCAGAGCAAATCTTTTCTCTCCTACCCTCTCATCTTCTAGGGCTCCCCGTCCTTACACTCTCTTCCCTTTCCCTATTTCTGCTGAAGCCTGGCTTCCTGGCTCCTGTCTATCAGGATCTGATAATGGCTCAAAGTGTGAGCCCTGACCAAATTCAGGAATCAGCCATTAGGCAAGAAAGGCTTATTCTGAGATGTCTGAACACCACTGTACCCTCCACAAATGTGTCCACACTAGTCCTGATGGCAAGGAGACAATACAGAAAAACATAAAACTTCTTCCCCTCATAACCTAAAACTTTTTCTTCCACCTGGACCTCAAGGCTCTGAATGTGTAATAAGGTGCTTTAGTCTGAGAAAAGAGCAGGGTCCCCAATCAAACTTTCTTCTTCCCATCTTCTGAGAGGAACTTTTCCCCGTTCCTATTTGAATTGTTAATCCTCTCCTGTTGCTGTTGGCAGAAACATATATCTTATGTCATTTTGATAAAGTTGTGCATTTAATGTTCCTACAGTTATGTGCAAAGGGAAAAAAATCCTAACATTTTTAAAATAAGGCACTTGAAGCAGCAGAGAGAACATGATGGGGAATGACTAATTCCTAGGTAGTAGGTTACCCCCAGGAACATACATCATTCTCCAGCCTGCAGAAAAGAATAGGCATTTTTCATTCTCCTTTGCACACATGCTCTGTTTATCCCCTACTCTGTGAGAAGGAGAGGGTCTGGCTTTGTTTCTTTGGGCCATCTGAAACATGAAGAAAAAGAGATGTGTTCCCCAAGCCTTTTTCTCCCAAAGGAAGGAAAGACACTGAGACATTCCAGTTATAATGAGAATTGAAGGGCCTTAGAGAGGTAAAGTGGATTTTCCAGGGACGCGCTGGATTCCTTTCAAGTGCCCCTAGCAAAACCGGCTTCCAAATGAGTGGGGAAAAGATAAGGAAAGCTGTAGGGTGCCTGGTCTCCAGAGTAAACTCACCAAGATTCAGCACACTTTGCCCTGAGCAGAGCTGCGTAAGCCCTGATACGAGGAAGGTGACAAGGTGCATTTGTAAATATTTAGAACGGTTTATCTCTAAAATATATATCTAAATTTAGGGCAAAAACTGAATTTATGCTAGGAGACATTTGAGACTTGGTTTGAACTGGACCCAGGAAAATCATGAAGGAAAAGTAAAATGCTCAGTATTGCAAAGTGTGCTTAAGAGCAGAACTCCTTGCTTCCAATCTATTCCAATCCCCACTGGCTGTGTAATCCTGGGAAATCTGCTTACCCTCTCTAAGTCTTGGTTTCCTCATCTACACAATGAGCATTTACTATTATTCATTATTAACAATAGTGCCTACTATTATAATAGGGTCTGTGGTAGGACTGTGAGAGACAGAGCTGGCGGAGGGTTTAGTGTTGTGCCTGGCATGTGTGAGGAGGTCTGACTGAAGGTCAGACACCTGATGGTGATGATCAGGACGTGAGGAGGAATAGGCACAACAGCCTGGGAAGATTCCAGATGTTTGATCCAGGCTTCTTGAAAACCAGTCCTTTCTAGGACACATGCATGAACAGCAAAAAAAGAAAGAAAAAAAAAAAACGGCCAGGCTATGCCATCCAGATACCATAAACCATGAGCTTGGGGGCTGTTATCATCATTTTGCAGAAGGAAAATTGGCCTTCAGAGTTACAGTGACTCCCCAGGGCTTACCTTGCGATTAAGTGGCAGAGCTGGGATTTGGACCCACTTGCTCATACTCACGCATGCTTTTCCTGCCGTAAACTCTTCCCCGGAAGGCAGAGCTTTCCAGGGGGAGGCAGTGGGAAGAAACTCTGAAAGGTCCCAACGCAATGAGGCATCACTAGAGAATGAAGCTTGTCGAGGGTGGGCTCAGAGGGGCCTTTCTCCTCTTTTTGATTATAAAGAAAAGCTCACAGCTTTGAAAGTGGTTTTAAGAGGAGGAAATGCTTGAGTGCTTGCTCCACTCACGTGCAGTGGCAAGTCTGAGGAAGGGGGTCTTGTCAGGAGCTCTCAATCTGCTGACCCCGTTTGTCATTGGCCTGGTTCTCTTTCCGGGACATAGGAATGGACTGCTGTGGGAACACCTTGGCTCATGGCAGGGCTGCCCACCCAAACTCCCTGCCCAACACAAGCATCTTCACTCAGTAGGTAAAAGTCAAAAGGCTTCATGTCAGGTTTGCTATGCACCAGGTGCTGTGCTGAACCCTGAACAAGCCCCATCTTGTTCCATCCTCTCAACAATCCTATGACATGGGTGTTCCTATGCCTGTTTTACTGGTAAGGAAACTGAAGCCCAACAAGGCCAGGTCCATGACCAGTGTCATACACATGATGAGTGGGAGATCCAGGATTCAAATGCAGCCCAATCAGACTTAAAACTCAGATTCAGTATACTGTCACAGCCTGAAGAGAAATTCCTAAAGAGACTGCATCATCGAAACAGCCATTGTTAGCTCCCAGGAAACAAAAATCGATCTAGATCCTTTTTTATTAGGACAGTGCATCTTTTCTGGGAACAAGGTTGCTTCTTTAAACTGCCACAGCCCTACCATTGAGAAAAATGTCTTGCTTGTAGATGGCAGCCACCCTGATTTGAAAGGGATTAACTATCGGCAGTGGCACCTGTGACTTCTACGATTTCCAAAGGCTGGCAGGACAAATTCAATGTAACATTCTCTGCACACATTCTCTGCATCATCCTTTACCACTACCAAGTGGTGGACTCATTCACTCTGAGTAATAGAGCAAACACAGGACAGTGAAAATGTGTGATATATCGAAAGCTTTAGCTTATGCAAGGAAGATGGCTTTTTTTTCCTCTTCCCACACTCTGTGCACCTCCATTAGCTCAGGCACCGGCTGCAGAGTTGTCCTTTAAAAGGACAACACAGGGAACAGAAACTTGGGACCAAACAAACATGATTCCTGTATCAGCTCTGCCTTTTCCCCTGCTGCATGCCACTGGGCACATGCATTTATTCATCCTCCAACTACAGGGGCACGCTCAGCACTGTGGCAGGCAGAGTGGACACCAAGGTAAAGGAATTATGTCCTGCCCACAAGGAGCACGAAGCTGGGGCAGAACCAGAGAAATGGACCGACAATAATGACACAGTGTGGGGACTGCAGGAAGAAAGGTGTGTGCAAGACAATGTGCGTATCACTCTGCTTCTCTGAACCTCCATTTCCTCATCTGAAAAATGGAAACGGTAACAAAAACCGATTTCATAAGGCTGGTGTGAGAGAAATAAACAATTCTCCACGGTTCATAATCTCTGGCCACACGAAATTGAATGACTTATGAGAACATGTCTTCTAATATGTATTTCCTACAGAATCTGCTTCACATTTGCTCGGCCGCTTGTGATCTAGCCAAAGGTAGATGGCCTTCCATGACCAACATGCTGAAAGTAGCCCTTCGTGCCCCCTGAAAATTTATCCCATCTACCAACATATCTCTGTAAGAGAACCCCACAGAATCTGTAGGAACCCTCTTTATTTATCTATTCATTACTATTACTATTATTTCCTGCTCTGTGAAGGTAGGAAATCTGTCACATCTTATTGTTTATGGTAGTTTCCAATGTCTAGAAGAGTGGCCGGCACATAGTAGGTCTTCAGTACCTTATGAATGAATGAATACATAATGCATCCAAATCTCTAATATGTCAGACTTGCGAGTCCGAGGCTAAGCCTCCTCTTTTACCTAAGATATCTGTAGCATTAATTCAGCAAAGGTTTAAAAGAATCAACTCTGCCTTCCAGGTCCTGCGCAGCCTTCTTTTGGAGATCAGAAGAAGAAACCAAGGCACCAATGATACTGAACCACCAGATCATTTATTATCATATTATTATTACCCTGAACTCAGCTCAAGTCCCAAGCATTCCTCCTTCCCTGCCTCTCTGAATTAAATGGGCTGACTGTCTTCCCCCAACATCCCACTGGGAAAAGAAGAGGCCTTTGTCAGAACCACGAGAACTGGCAGATGAGAGAAGAGAAATAAAATCCATCTTTAAAGCTGTCCTGTGGTTTGCCTGCAGGGGTGGTGCCGCTCTCCTCATGTTTCTCAGTGACGTCCAGCCCAAACATCTATGCTCTCGAAAAGAGAAATAAGCTGTCCCTCAAGATCAATATAGAAAGAACTGACATTTCCTTCAGACATTAAGTTTTCATTGTGGTGAAGACAAGACAGGGAACAGGGAGGATGGAGAGGTTTTGGAGTAAAACTAACTTTCAGCTCCACGTTAAATGGCAAATGCTCCAACAGGAATCAAATGCCTCAAGAGCTGCAGACTCTGGAACTGACCTCTGGGGTAAATGCCCCAGGAAGGTCTCACTTTGACAAATTGTTCCTGTTACTCATTTCTTTCTTACAGGTAACATAGAGGGGACCTCCCAAACAATGACAATGATCAGTATTTATGGTGAATTTTCTACATGTCAGGTATACTGCTAGACCATTTGCATCCACTATTTAATTCTCACTAAATCCTATATGGTCTTTACTATTATAGTGATTGCTCTTTTAAGGCTCAGAGAGGTGAAGTCACTAGCCCAAGATCACACAGCTAGTCAGTGTCAAAGTGAGGATGTGAACTCAGATCTGTTGACTTGAGGGCTCCAAGTCCGTCACACAACCTGGGATAGAAAATATGCAAAAAGAGAACACTGGGAGGAAAAAAGTTTAATCTGGCCTTTCCTTCCCACCTAGGCCACCAGGATTCTGACTCAGATGGTGTTAAAGGATCTCAAACTTGGAGGCATCCAAAGACAAGCAGTTTACCCATCACTGAGGTGTTTTTTTTCTAAGCCAAGTCACCGGGTAACCAGATTCACTTGCCAACATATAATTGGGCTAGGTACATCACAGCTCTGACCTACTTCAAAATCAATTTTGCTGTGCCCCACAAACTCTTCCAAACTACTTTACAAGCACCATTCTGTTTTTGTTAAATAAATCTAATTGCTCCTGGGGTGTTAACAGATGACACTGCCTCCCAGGAAGAGTTGGCCACGATCGGAGCTTCTGTGCAACAGTCTTGCAAGAAAAATTCCTGAGTCCTGGCTTTGGACAAATTCACCAACAGTCCCCAAGGATGGCCCCAAGAGTACCCCAGACATCTGCCTGTGAGTTTAACCATCTAATGTAATGTGTCATTGAGAGACCCTGTAACGCAGTCCTTCTATTAATCAGATTTAAGATTTTCCTCTCTCCTGAATGCTTTACTCCAATCTTAGCTTTTCTTTTCTTTTTTTTTTTGAGACCAGAATCTAAAACAAACAAACAAAAATGGGTTTCAAAGATGGTATCCATTTGTAAATATCCCCCCTTAGAATTAACTGAGGGTAAGAAGTACAGAATCAGTGGTAAGAGAACAGAATAATCTGGGAAAGATAGATTCACTTATTCAGTCTCATATTCAGTCCCCAGTAGACCGTATTCAGCCCCACAGTACCATAAACCAGGCCCTGTGCTGGGCTCGGTGGGTTCACTGCCACACAGAGCCAGCCAGATTTCCTGCCTTCATGGAGCTTACAGACTCGTGGGGGAGAACACCATGAAAACAATCACACCAACAGATGTCCACTTTTTTTGTTGTGATAAATGCTATACTAATAGTGAATGGTACCATGAGAAAGTGTAAAGAGAATGTGGGCAGAAACTCCAAGGATGTGACTGTTCAACTTAAATCTCAAGGAGGAGATGTGAATTAAGAGAAGAGAGAGAAAAATCACCAGATGAAGGTACTATGGTGAGAACAGACTGGAGGGGTGATACTGGGCCCTGATGAACAGTGCTTCTTCTAGACCAGTTCAATTTGTACTCCCTCTGGCATCACAGATGACTTGAGTTCCCAAAGCCCTAGAAATTATCTCAATCTCTCAGCCATTGTAAGAATCTCAGACTCAATTTTATTTATTGTTTTAAGAAGTGTTTCTAAGCTTTTCTAGGTTCTGGAGATAGAGCAAGTTAACAACAAAAGTCCCTGCCTGTCTGGAATTTATGTTCTAGTGAGGAGAATCAGATAATAAACAAACAGGTAAATACAGAGTATGTCAAAGATTGGAAGCTCTGTGAAGAAATAAAAAAACAGGGCAAGGGGTAGAGAGAATTTGGAGATGGGGAGGGTTGCTATTTAAATACAGAAGTCTAGAAAGCCCTCACTGGTAAGAAGATGGCATCCGGGTAGAGACTTGGAAGAAATAAGAGAATGAAGCATGCAGCTGTCAGGAGAAAGGGTGGTCCATGTAGAGGCAAGAACAAAACTAAACCGCTTGTGGCAGGTGCATGTTGGTGTGATCTAGGGGCAGTCAGGAGGCCTGCGTGGTTGGAGCTGAGTGAGCAAGGGCCGGAGGGGAACAGGAAATGAAGCAGAGTGGTAAGAGGAGAACAGTTTGCATAGGGCTTTGTAAGCCCTTGTAAAGAATTAGGCTTTTGCTTTCAGGGAGATGGGAAGCTCTTGGTGGGTCTTAAAAAAGGAAGTGGCATAAAACGATTTACACATTTAAAAAAGCATTCAGGTAATTATGTGAAAAGACTGACTGCAGAGATCTGAGCAGAAGCAGGGAGACAAAGGAAAAGGCTATTGCCAAAAAAGTTATGAGTTGGACCCAATGACAGCAATAGAGATGGTGAGAATTAACTGTGTTGTCGACATGTGAAGAAGGTAGGGTTAAGATGTGCTCATGGACTGAAAGGAGACCAAGATGACGCCAAGGTTTACGACCTGAACAACTGGACCAATGGAGCCACCACTGATGGAAACGGGAAGATCTGTGGGAAGAGAGAATCTTGGGGAGAGGAGCCCAGGTTTGCACACATCAGGCAGGAGCTGCCCGTTAGAGAGTTATGTGAGATCATTTAGGCAGTTGGTTTTATGGCAGAAACTTTGGGGGAGACCTGGGCTGGATACATCCAAGTGAGAGTCCAGGATGAGATTACCTGGGGAGAGAGAATTGACAGGAAAGTAGAGAAGTCCAAGGACTGTTGTCCAGGCAACCCAGTCCATGATTCATAAGATTATTCCACAAATATTCAACTCCTCCCACAAGCCAGAAATAGGAGATCAACAAGTGAGACTATTTCCCCATCCTTTCAATTTAGCCTGGTTTTGTGGCTTCCAATGACCAGTCGGATGGGATGCAAGCAGTAACCTGCTGGTCCTGAGCCTAAGCCCGCTGTACACCTGAAACACTGTAAATCAACTATACTTCAATTAAAAAATAAAAAAACTAAACATTAAAAAAATTACATTTTGTGTCTTTCCAATTGTAAGACAATATATGCACTGCCGTTAAATAAAAAATAAGATCAAAATGAAAGCTATGTAAGGGGGATGTTCATTGTGGCATTGATTCTGGGTGCAAAAAATTAGGATATGATCTCAATATCCACCAACCGGATAGAGTTAAATAAACTATGAGAAATCATGCTGTGTAAAACAGAGGGCAATCCACATGTGATGACCTGGAAAATATCTCTGATGTATGAAATTTCAGACATATGACAAATGAAAATTCAGATGAATATATGCATGTATGTATATGTAGATAAAAATGTATATGTATATAAACACAGATTTTTTTTGTATATATGTATATAAAAATCTTGAACTGCTACTTTACTTCTGAGGAGGAAGGAACTTCACTTCTAAGTTGATATATATATATATATATATATATATATATATATATATATATATAGATATAGTAAACTGTTGGCAATTATAACTTTTTTTTCATTATTTTTCCAGTAGCAAATTTGTACACAAGACTGACAACTGAACTTCCTTTTGGCTGTTCTAGTTTAGCCAGTCGATAATTCTTTGTAACCACCTTTGAAAAAATCCAGGAGAGACTTTAATTTTAAGGAACTGCCCGCCTAAGTCATCTGAGTCAAGCAGCATAAAACGTAAGTGAAAAACCTGACTCGGAAAATAAGCCCAGGTTGTTTCAGAATAAAAGGAGAAAAGCATCTACAAGTAACTTACATTTCAACCAAGAACCGATGTTCTTAATTTCAAGAAATACAAAGCTGCCTGTGTACTAATTACCACGCATTGAATTCCTCCAAATGCAGATCTATTACATGTTTGAGTTCAGACATAAAATAGAGAAATAGGGGGAGGAGGAGGATACGGCTACAAGCTGTTTTCCTCCCTCCTTCCACAAACAATAATTTGAGTGTGATAAGGATTTGCAAGACAAACACCAAGCTGCATAGGGCTTTGTGTTTTGAAGCCAAAGCTTGAAAATCCATTTAAGCAACTATCTTTCTGCCTGCCGAGATAAACAGGTTCTAAGTAACCTGTATAAATCTCCAAACCATGGACGAAAATAACCCCCAATTTTTTTCTTTATTTGGCCCCAGTTAAAGTTCAATGTGGGGGATTTATAATCCCCATCTAAACAGGGCATCTACAATTTGTAGCCTGACATAAATAGCCAGCTCTAATGCTGTAAAAGGACAAGAAGGGTCAATTCCATATATTTATACAGAAAGGACAATGATACCCACATTCAGGACTCCACCATGACAGCGCTTACTAAAAGGCCACAGGAGGTGGCTGGCATTTTGCCTCTCCAGCATCCATTCTTCCTGTCTACTATCACTGTATTACTGCATGGAGAATTACTTCTTCCCCATGGGTGTCGTACTGGGGAAACAATTTCAGTAAGCCACTTTCAGTGACAGAAGGAAAAGGTCAGGTCCTCCCCAGCCCTGCCCCAGTTAGCCGGAGGGTGAGCACCTGACCTAAGTTCTGCCAACAAACTGCCCGGCAGGTTCTGAAACTGCTGCCTCTCAACTCCAGACTCACTTCTCTACCCTGCTTGGTGATGCTGGACCTGGGGTTCTGTGGACCATATTTCTCCATTCTCAGGTGGCTTCTGGTGTTCTGCCAATGGGGAAACTGGAAACAGGAGGAGAAGAAAAGCAACTGTTCCTTCCCATTTGCTGGTTTTCCTTCCGGTGTCACCCAGCTGCTCTTCTTCACCCCGGCAGCCATAATTCATTCTGACAGCAACGGTTTCCAGCTTCTTTCCACAGTCCTAGAACCATCCTCATCTCACTCCCTCAAAGGTACCAGCCAGGCAGTACTTGCTCATCCAAGGTCAGAGCCCCAGCCCTGTGGGGATCCTCTCCCAACCCCTGAGATAGCAGCAGAGGCTGGCTAGTGCCCTGCCTTCAGAGGCCTGAGGTTCAGCTTCTCCATGCATCTTCTCCAAGCTTTGAGATGCGGATAGCTTCATTCCTAGCATAGTAGCTTCTTCCTGCAGTTGCTAAATCCACGTTGCCTTGGTGTTCATTTTCACTACTGCATTCCTCCAACCTCTGCTTAACCAATCCCTACACTAAAGTCTTTCTTAAAATAACTAGCCTGGTTTTGTTTTCCTTACTAGCCCCTGATTGTTTCAGGCACTCTAGCCCAGGATACTGGCCCCTGGAGCACGGGTTGGAGGTTTCCACTGCAAAGTGGACGTGGCTGTAAAGTGGTCTTGACTCCATTTTTCTTGTGATAGAACCACTGCTTTGCTTACTCTTTCCAAGTCCTCCACTCCTCTCTCTGTTTCTGTTCATCCTCAAGCCTGATCCTCCAACCTCCTTTGGATTCTGTAAGCCCATTGGAAATCTTCCAAAAAATTCCTTTTTCTTAGCTTAGCTAAAATCAGTTTTTTGTTTCTTGTAAGAAAATAAGATGATACTAAGACACTAAACAGGAAAGTTTATGCAAACATTTTAATTTGCTCCATCTTTCAGTTTATACGGATTCACTGAGCAGTGCACTTGGGACAGATGAAACCAATGCCAGGTACCCTGAGTACTTTATGTTTAAGCTTGAAAAACTGCCTTTAATTTCTGAAACCTTCCTAATAACATCACGTGGGCATGCACACATGCAAACAAATACACAAGGCACACCCAGCCCCAGCATTACCAACCTCATACTGAAATATCCATCTAGTAATCATTTGTTCATTGATCATTGAGGTCACTCCTCTCACTTAACAGGTTCAGAGAGAAGATGAGATGGATCCACGGTCATACAGTAAAAGCCACTATTATGACCCAGATTTCTCCAGTGTGCAGCCTACCCTCCATCCCACTTCTACCCCATCAGTCTGGGATCTGTGTTTTAGAAAGGGAAGTCTTACAAGATGAATATATACGGTGCACTGAGTACAGAATGGAGGAATTACAACCCTAGTCATTACAGAAACTGTTTTTAATCTAAGGGAATTCCATCCCCAAATGTGAACGTCAGAAGGGAAAGAAAGCAGGAAACCAGCAAATCGTATTCCTGAGGTAACTGACAGGAATGCAGCAGGAAAGGAGACTTGGGTTCAATTCCTGACTCTTCCATTTACTTTTATTGTTTGATCTTGAACCTACTATATTACCACAGAGTCCCATTTTATCTTCTGTATGACAAAGATTAAAAAAAACAAAAGCCTATTCTACTTCCCAGTTATTTTAACCATCAAATGCACTCATTCAGCAAATATGTAGGCTAAGTACTATTTTAGGAGCTGGGAACAGAGCAGTGAACAAAACAAAACCCTCATCTTCTTAGGGCTTACATCTTAATAGAGCAAGGCAGACAGTGCACAAATAAGCTTATAAACAAACATGACATTTCAGACAACAATTAAACGCTATGGGAAAATTAAGCAGGGCAACCTGATAGAGTTCTTGGGCTCAGTGGGTCAGGAGGTCAGGAAAGGCTCTCTGAAGAGGGGATTCATGGGGTGATGAAAAAGAGAAGATCTAGAGGGGAAACAATCTAGGCAGAGGAAGAGTGCAGACGCCCTCATGTGGGAGCAAGTTTGGTGTCTGCAGCAATAGAAAGGAGGGCCAGTGCAGCTGGACCTGAGTGAGTGATGGGGACAGTGGGGTCAGGTTGACCCTATAGAAACAAAACTACTCACAATCCATCAACTATTGGGACATACTTTAAGCCCTGCACTAAACCAACTGTTCTAGTCATTTCATTCTCTCACTTTATCATTTCAGCCTTTTATTACATACTTTTCTATTAGTTCCCAATGGTCAATGACTTGCTGGTACTTCTACTTTAAATTTTCTGTGTTCTTCCTCACTTTCTGCCAAACAGGTGCACACACATTTCCTGTAAAGGGACTCTACGAGATTTTTCTGTTTTTAGGAAATAATCACAACAATTTATGTCTTGTGGGCCAGAGAGGCAGTATACTACAATCAGTAAGCTGTTGAGTTTGGGAATCAAGTCTTGGATTTGAAACCTATCTCTTCTAGAAAGTAGCCATATTCACCTGGGCAAGTTAATTGGCTCCTCTAAGACTTAGGTTTTCTTTTTTCCATGTACAAAACAGAGTTAAGGATATATAACTTATAGGGTTGTCATGAAAATTCTGTGAATGAATGTGTGTAAGGCACAGAGTTTAGCGCAGGGAAAAGCACTGGATGAATGCTAACTGTGTGCTCCCTTACACACAGATGTTCCTTCTTTCTTCTGATTATTCCTCCTGTTCCTTTAAGACTCAAGTCAGATGTCATCTTCTGCAAGGTGCTTTCCTTAGATTTCCAGGCTGAGTTAAGGGCCCACATTATTATGGCTTACCACTTATCACTTCATGACGAAATTTCCTATTTCTGTGTCTATCCCTCTATCCTATTAGCTTCTTGATGGCAAATAATGTGCTTTCTTCATCTCTGCACTACAAGCACAGAGCCAGAGCCAATATCTCGCACATAATAAATTCCCAACGTGCTTGATAAAGTCAATGGTGAATTCTTCTTGACCAGATAACCAGCCACAGATTAACGCTTTCTGACTTGGACATCTCAGTAGCTTTATGAAGAGAGCAGCTCTTGCTGGGGCTTAGAGAAAGGAAGAGAAAAGAAAACTTGACCATCTGGATAAGGAATGGCTTTAATCTGTTGTTTGTAACTCAAGGCATGTACATAAATGCACCGTTTTTGGAATTGTATAACATTAACTGTTTCTGTTAACCCAAAGGAGTAACTCTGAGATTGCTCCAAAGCTGGGTTACTCTATCACTGAAGGAAGAAACAGAATCTTTTAAAAGAGGAAATTAAAAAGAAAGAATTCACCTAATCGCCAGAGGCTGTTTAAAATCTGAATTTTCAAAATCATCCAGAAAACAATTAAATGTCTTTAGTATTTTAGCTTTCTTGGAAATGAGACTTCTAACTATTCTCTCAAGTATCCATTGACTGTACACAACAAAAAAAGTCCCCACTATAATGGAGAAGACAGTATCTCTTGGGAGGAGTATTATTTTGGCTCTAAGGATTCATCTGAGAACCTTGGGTTCAAACTACCACGACTCGACATGGAGGTGACAGTCGCAGAGAAAGCCAGGAGGAACAGTACCCTCTGGAATTCTGCACTGTAGCCCTCCTCCTCTTGGCCCATTCCCTCCCACGCCCTCTGTTTCCAGAGATAAAGAGTCCTGTAATCTCAAAACTGCATCAGGTATGAGAACTCATGCTCCTGTGAGAAAAATATGGTCTTTTTTTTTTAACCCAAACATAATGGAAATTGGTTGGAAAGGCAGGAGATGCAAATGTCTACCTATTTATGGAAACGGTGCATCTTCACTGTGAAACTGCTTCCTTCGCCAAGAGCCAGGCATGCCCAAAGCTGAACAGTTACAAATGTCATGCTGTCTCCTGTGAGGTTGTTACATTCTTATGTCCTCCCTCGCAGAAGGGAAAATGCAAAAACACATTCTCAATCCTCCTCACCTGAGCCTGGAAGCAGCTTTCCGTAGTAACTGAACTGAGGTAATCATATGTGGTTCACAAATTGATTCTGTCTATCAGCAAAAGGCTCATTTTTTAAAAAATGATTGATACCGGCTCAGGACAAAGACATCATTTTCTTTATCCCTCAACAAATAAATCTATCCTCATTACAAATGTCAGAGATTTGGGGGAAGAAATAGCAAAGACTAGAAAAAGAAAGACAAGGAAACAGGAAGGAAACACAGAGTGTATTATCAGGGAAAATACTATTTGATATTCTGCTGTGTCCCCAAAGACTAGTTACGAAAAATATGACAGATCTCCCTTTTGAATCCTCCTCCTCTGTCCTAAGACTCTTCTGTTCTGTTAACCTCTTTTCACCCTCCTGGGCAACCCTAAAGAAACCAACAATAGATGAGATGCCTCCAGCTTCGGGGATTATCTCACTATTTTAGAGAGATGTGTTGTCTCCTAAATGTAAGCCATCAGGGTTTGTTTATTTATTTACTTTTAATCTTTAAGCTAAATGCCACGGGCCTGGAGCAGGGAAAACCGTCCAGAAATAATACAAAATAAACAGCCCAGACGGGTCGGTTAGTGCTCATCAGAGCAGACCCAGGTTCCACTGGTAATGTTCTTCCCGTCTGCTCTCAGAAACTCCATGCCTATCTCCCTGGAGAAAACACAAAACCTGTTGAACTGCAGTTACTGACTTGGGGATGGACTTTGGAGAAAGGGCTCCAGTTCTGTGTGTATCCTCTGCCTCCTCTTAAAAGTGCTCCCTCACCTACTCGAGACCCAGGCATTCATTTTGTCATTCTTCATGCTTCTGTTGGATGCTGACCTCCCCCTTTCTTGAAATCTTACTATACATAGCCCTTAATCACACACTGTGCTGCATTCTGTTCTGGCTGTTTCACTGACCTGGCATTCCCAGCTGTCAGCTTCTGGAGGGCAGCAGCCATACATTTCTCCCCCACAGTTCCTAGTACTGAGCAAGCAAACCTACAGCTGCTCCAAAAGCACTTGTCCAGGGATCCACCTTTAGCTCTGACTTCCTCTTCTGCACCACTCCACAGTTATTCAGGCTAGTTCATGAAATCTCAAACTCATGGCCCCCAGGGCTGCTCTGCAGACTTGCCTGGGGTTGGCTCATATTCGAGTTTTAGGAAAAAAAGAACTGAATTGAATCAATTGCCAACATTTAAGAATCAGGACACTTTATATAACATTTGCTTTCTGGCTTCTCTTAAGAAATTAGATGATTTGACAGCCCTGGCCCCTTTCTGACCCAGCAGCAACTTGATGGAGCTGGTGGTAGCCACCGCTTTGCATGGGTCATGTTCTCAAACCCAGTGGCACTCAATTCCAGGCAGCTTTACTTGTTTATTTCTTGGCTGGTTCAAAAGATAATATGAGTTGGACTGACATCTGCTGTACAGGAAATTCAGATGATTCTCCCCAGAAGTCTGCCACTTTTAATATCAGTATTAGCTATTTTGTCTAATACCAAGCCAATTATCTCACACTCTGGGAATGTGCTGGGGTTTTTTGTTTGTTTGTTTAGTTTTCCTTCCCTATCTCAGTTGCTGACCTCACTACCCTAGTTACCCAAGACCAAAGCCCTTGAGTCTCTCTAGCTACACCCCCATTTCTCACTAAATCCTGTTCATTCCACACCAGAAGTATTTCCAAAATCCATCCCTGTGGAGCTGGTTGGAGCTCTCTGAAGCTGCTCAAAAGCCATAAAGCCCCCACTCCAGGGCTCTCTGTGTGGCTGGAGCCAACTGACACCTTTAATGTCCACTCCTCACTTTCGCACCCTCCACATACCTGCACTTCTGCAAGATAAAAAACATCTTCCCTTGATGTGTGTTTACTCTAACAAAACTAACCACCCCCAGGAAACGGCTAGTCTCACAATACCCTAGGGACAGGCCTCCTGCTTAGTCGTAAACCCCACCCATTATTCAGAGTAGCCCTGACAAGTCTTATCTCACTTACCAGTCAGGTACCTGTGCACAAGCTGATCGTGCAGATCCCTACTCCTTGTGTTCACAGCCCCTTCCCCCATGAAAGCCCCTGCACCCTCGTGCTCACATAGGCATCTCTTGTCTGTGTGGCTCGCTGTTGCCTGTAGGAGTGTACCTATTAAACTTTCCTTTGTTCTCAAACTTCTTTGTCTTTGGTAAATTCTTTTACCACCAGTACACTGGCCCACCATGTCCCGCAACAATCCCCTCCTTGCCATTTCTATACCCTGCTTTCCAGTCATCCCTCCTTATTATCTGGATCCCCTAACTTGCCTTCTATCCTTCAGTCTCTCCTCTTCAAATTCATTCTTCATGATCCACCAAGTGATACAGTTTTGAAACTGTCACTCCTATTCTCAAAAACCCCCAAGTCCCCCATTGACTACAAAACCAAGTCTGAACTCCATGGCCTCCACCATTTGTCCTCAGTCTACCTTAAGATCAACCAGCCTTGTACCTTCCAGAATCAACTCCATCCCAGTCTTCAAAATGGCCCTGTGCCAGTTCACCCCAAGGCTGAGTTTTCAGGGGGTAAAGCCCTCTGGGGCGAACAGACCATTTAAAGACCTGGAGAAAGTAACTCACAGATGGCCCCTTCCTCCTCTCACGACGCAGTTCCGGACAGGGTGACTTAGGATGGGAAAGCTACTTCCTGGGCGAAGAGAACCTTCTTGTGAGTTTTCTGAAGCAGGCACCTATCCTCCCCAAGCAAAACCAGCCCTTTCTGAGCTTCAGTTTCAGTCATTTCTCTGACTTGCGGGTCCCTCAGAACTCAATTTGGAGACTTCCAGTGGGAGAGAAAAATTATAGTTGATATCTTACTTTCAGAAAATAGAATGAGAGGTAATGTGCCTTTTAGGAATCACACTAGTTATATCCTGATTTATATGTGTTCTGTTTCACTTCTAACAAGATTTGATTTTCAGTGGCCAAATTGTTAAGCACATGAAAAGTTTTTACAACTGGCTGAGGAAAATGTTGTTTTCAGGCCTCCCTTTCTTTGATCTCTATTTCTGTTAATGGGCTTAAAACTAATTAGAGTAAATTAATTTCTGGAATAATAACAACTGCCAGGGAGTCACATACTAACACTTTATTCTTAGAGAGGAGAGCTTCCTGGGGGTCAGGAAGGACTTACAACTCCCTAATGATCTATGGAAGGAAAGGAGGCTGGATTTGTATCAATTATTTTATTTATTTGTTCCAGAAACTTTTAATGAATTTAAGGGAAACAAATCACATATCTCAATAAAAAATGATTACCATCTCTGAACTGTGTTCCAGTACCCACCCCTAACCCCACCACTGTGGTCACAAATGGCTCATTAGGCTGGCTTTACAGTATTTGGGACAGTGAGAAAGCACCAAAGGAAATTGTGATGAGTAGTGCCCATTACTTATTCATGAGCATTTTTCTTTCATAGTTACCATTTGCAAACTACTTGGCTATCATCAACATATGGGACTCCCAGAGAAACGTCTGTCTCACCAACTTGAAAGAACCAAAGTAGAGAACGCTGAGTCACCCTACCCAGAGGTGGGAATCCAATCTTGGATTTTACCCTTAGTTTTCCTTGACCCAGTTTAAACAGCATGCCTTTGAATCATACTCCCTGCAGTCGAAATATCTCCACTTGGACAAACAATATTGACATTTAAGGCTATGAATTCTCAACATTTCTCTACTGCAAATGGTTTAATGGCTGAAGAAACTGTCACGTCAATCTCACCTCCAACACCCCTCCTGACCATATTCCATTCTGCTCATATACACAGTGAGAGACATACCACCAACCCATACTGCCCTTACCATCTCCTACCACCCCCTATCACTCTGAGCAGCTATGATCAGCCCACACTGTTCTTACTTTCCCATCTCACCCCTCTCCTATTCATTCTCTGTATTACAGACTGAGTGACTTTTTCCCCACTACAACACAGGTCTTACTATCACCATTATTGTCCCTCAAATTATATTATCGTAACTAAGGGATCAGCCAGGTCTTAATCACAAGCAAGAGAAACGAGTTCTGCCTAATTAAAGCAGAAAATGATGTGCTTAAATGGACGTTGGGGAGTTTCTATATTCTCTAAGAAATCTAGAGAAACACGTCTGAAGTTACATAGCCAGGAATCCCCTCTTCTCGGGGACAGTCTGATGAGGGTACACAGCATCCTCTGCCAAACAGGCCCTGCAGTTTGCACCGCTGGCATTTCTGGGGCAGATGCCAGAACTGCTGCCTCTAAGATCACACACATCTGCCACCCTACACCACTCTCCCCAGAAAGAAGCGCACACTTGGCACTTCATTGCTCAATGTGATTCAGACTCAAAGCCTGTGTCAGAGGCATCCAGTTTGTGATGCCTCAGCCAGGAGCCCAAGCCCCACTGCACAGGGGGCTGGTCTTACCAGCTTCTAAATGGGCTCTGACTTCCAAGGTGGGAGATTCCCCAAAAAAAGAAAAGGGATTCAGATATTGGGTGGCCAAATGTAATGACTAACGCTCAATTCAATATTATTTCTTTGGCACCTACTATATGCTAAATACTTTACAGTCATTATTTTCATAATATTTCAGCAAAAGAGATATTTCTGTCCAGTTTATAAATTAGGAAATAAAATCCTGGACTTTCAAGGTCAAGGTCACAAATGAAGAAAACATAAATGGAGTGCTCATTGGCTCGTAGAATTGAAATGTGAATTCCATGAGAGCAAGAGTTACTTGTTTCATACAGTGATGAATTTGTAACGCCTTTGGTTGTGCCCGGCATGGATCAGGCACTCAATGAAGCATCTGGATTTGGAGCTGAGAGACTGCATCCAGGGTCTAAAGACGTCTTTACAGGCCAGCATCATCCTACCTCTCTGCCCTGCACCATGGTTTACAGCCTACCAGGTTACATTTCCAAAGGCAAAAAATCTTCTCTTTCATCATGTCCCTCTGTATACACCAGAATGAAGCCTCACTGTCCTGGACTAAGTCACATGCCATCTGTGAACTAGTCACTGACACCAAGGTAGTAGAATGCTCAATTGACCAACCCTGGATCATGTAACCACTTCTGAACTTTTAAGAAAAGCAAACTGAACTATATGGACTAAAATAAAGGAAGGAGCACTTCCCAAAAATGAAGTCTGGGTCTTTTACCATTATTAAAAACAGTAGAAATGACACTGAACAGGTAAAATCAACAAATGCCTACTGCACAGAACACAGTTCTACACTGATACAACATTTTCAGCTTTTAACATTCTTAACTACCAATTCTCTCCTTTGAACCTTCAAGGATGCCACTAGAACAACATAAGCTTTATCCTTACAGGGTAGGAAACTGAAACTGAAGATCAGAGAAGGTAAGCGACTTGCCCAAGATCACACAGTAAGGCAGTAGTAGAGCCAGGACTTAAAGCCAGAGCTTCCATTTTTGCCCAGTGCCTGTCCTAGGCCCCAAGAATCTATGAAAATATGAGAATGGGGGGAATAAGTAGCCTTCTCAAGAGCAGACAGCCTCTGAACTGAGGAACCAGTGTTCAGGTAACACTTCTATCATGACAATGTTTTATTTTCCTTAACATAATCCATGCAATTAATTTAGCTCACCTTACTAGCTAAAGCAACGTCTTACTGCCTTCACCATCTGCAGCCACAGTGCTGATTAGTGCCTTTCATGGCCTATTTAGGGGACTATGTTGTACATATTACCATGCCCTCTGTGTAATAAATTTGACATTTCAGATGGCAACAAATGGCGAGAAAATTGGCCCCTTGAGACTAATAGCCCAGCAGCATTTACATGTAATTATTCTGTCCGAGAATTTAATTTTGTTGGGCACAAAAGTTATACCGCTGAGTGAAGAGACCCAGAACAGTGAACCCTAGACTCAAGAGGTAGACATCAGTGTGAGCAATGGATTCTGGAATATTCTTCCCAATACTTAAAGAGAATTCCCCACGGCTGAGGGTATCTCTGTAACAAATTTACATAACGTTTTGCTCTGTGTGGCACTAATTATTCTGCAAATGTTGCAAGTGGGCTCTTTTCTGGTCCCCATGCTGTCATTTCTGTCATCGTTCCATAGCTCTGATTGTCTGCCTCCTGAGTTATGGGTCCTGAATTAACAACTTTCCCTGGATGTTTGCACTGCCCCTGCTCTTTCTGGTCAAAAGCCCTGTGATCCTGCTGGCTGAGGAGGGCAACCTGGTTACCGTTAGCTCCCTCCCTCTTTTCCTTGGACAAGTTAAGAGAATGAAGTCCAGGGAGATTCACCAACTCCGTCAGTGACACAGAGCTGGAAAAGGAGAGTGGAGGTTATCTGACTCTCTAGCTATCCCACTCCTATCACTGTGTGCTCATTTGTCCATTCAATTTGCATAATCAATGAGCATCTACAATGTGTCAGGCATTGCATTATGTATGAAAATACAAAGATCAACTAAAGGAATAAGGGATCTGCTTTCAAGAAACTTATATGCTAGTGGGAGACACATAAAATAAGTAAGAAAATAAACATACACCCACACACAAAATTCAATTTGAGATAAAAGCTATCAAGGAAATGATGTGATAGAAAGTGACTGGCAGGAGGGACAAGCACTGATTCAGATGGAGCCGTCTGTGAAGGACTCCAGAAAGAGAGTTTTGTTTTTTTAAGTGAGAACTGAAATATAAGGAGCTAGTCAAAGAAAGAACCAGGGAAATAGAATCAGGGGTAGTAGACAGCTCAAGAATAAATGTCCTAGGACACAAAAGAGCTTGGAATTCTTGAAGAACCTACAGAGGGCTTATGTGGCTGGAGAATGGTTTTCAGACATAGTTTGTATACAGGACCGGCAACTTGCTGATGGCTGGGACATAGAGAAAGGGGGGAAGGGAGAGGTCAGGGAGTTCTGCTTCCGTAAGATCTTGAGAAGCCAAGTACCTGCAGCTGATACTGAATGAAATGAGAAAGTTAGCTACAGGAACTGATGTTGAGGTGGCAACTGGGAATGAAGAATCCCATTTTTGGCATGTGGAGTTTGAGATTTCTGTGAAACAACTAATTTGAGACATTGAAGACACAGTTGATCATGTAGACCTAAAACCAGAACCCAGAGTGGAAGACAGGTAGTTCCCAAATGAAAATTGAGGTGTGTTACCAAAGGAGATGTCATTTCTAAAGATGCTAAAAAGAAGAGAGTCCTCAAGTTCAAGTAACAAACCAACTATCAGAAGAGGATAGCCCATCAACAGACAATAAAGGTATAATTTGGTCAAGGCTAAGTCACATATGCTCAGAGGGTTAGGTGCACTCAGAAGATGCAGTCAACTTAGTTAAAAGCAATGGGGAAAGGTCAGGAAACAATTTGGCGACCAGAGATTGGAGTTTAGAATAAACTATCTGTTCCTTAGCTCTCCTACATCTGGGCATCCCTTCCACTTGAAGAAGCTACAAAGTCATTGGCAATTCGGAATTAAGATGCTTACTCTGCATTAGCAATGGGTGGTGACTTCTTCCTACTGGCCTGGGAAAAGACTGACACATTTGACTGCACCTGATTCTCCACCACTCCCTTTACGTGCTATGCCAAGAAATCTGGCCATTTTTGATACCTCCCTCTATATCCACTCAGTCACTAAATCCTGCCATGTTACTTCTTCATCATCTGTCATAAAGAGTCACTTTACTCTATCTCCACAGCCAACCCCACTCCAAGCCAACAGTACCTCTAACCCAGGCCACTGACATGGAAATCTAGAACCAGGGATGTCCTGTGGGAACACAAAGCAGATACTGTTACCCCACTGCTTCAGTCTCTTTGGTGACTTCCTCCACACTCTGAAGAGAACAATTACACTCCTTTCAGCAGCCCACTAGGCCTCCATGTAACCCGGTCTGCTTGTCTCTTCAGCCTCAACTCAGGATAGCTTCATCTTCATTCTCCAAGTTTCCGACATGTGACCCCACTCCTCTTTAGTTATTTTTCATTTCTTCCAACCTCAGGGAGTTCAACTATTCTGTTTATTCTTCCTATCCTTAGCCTTGCCTTTTATTCTTCTTTAACTTATTAAAACCTATGTGTCGTTCAGGTAAGTGTTCAGTCACCACTTCTTCAAGAAGTTCTTCCTAGAGCCCCCCGCCTCCCAGACTAGCCGAGTTCCCAGTACAGGCTCTCACAGCTCCCAGTATTTCCTCTTTGCAGCAATTATCATCATTTTAATTAAAGAATCAGACTCTCATTGGTCTATTAACTCCCTGAGGGTAAGGACAGGGTTGTCTTGACACATCCTTGTATCTTCAGTGCCTAGAACAGGGCCTACCATGTGTCCCTGCTCAATGAATATTTTGGGGATAGATACATGGATTTTTAACACTGGTCTGCCCCCCTCTGGAGAGAGCAGATCACTGTTTCAGGGTAGGCTCATTTGCAAATGACTAAAAATAAAAATGAAATGCAAACAAAATGTTCCTTGTCAGAATGAAGCTGCTGAGAAAGAGCAGTTTAAAAAGCTGATTCTGAGCAAAAGAACATGGAAAACTAATACTCCTTAAATAGCTTCTTAAATACAGTCATCAATCAAAAGTCATGTCTTCGTGGATCTTCATTATATGGGGAATCTACTGAAAAATGCACAGCCCCTTACTGCAAAATACACAGAGCAGTGACTTGCAAATAGTTTACAGAGATTGAGAATTTAAACAGACACAGCTGAGCCCAAGAAGTTATAGCCCTGTTGTCAACGAGAGGCAATAATTGAAGTCACCCAACTAAATACTATTTCTAATGACACCTTGGCCATCTAAAAATATTAGCTGGAGGCCACGATGGAAACGCTGCTAAGTTGGCACTTTTCAGTGCACAGCAAAGCAACAATCTACCTCCTGTGCAGTGAGTCAGGAACTTGAATAGAAAAGCTGTCAGTTACCAAGGCATTGGTATTGCACTGTCCTGTTGGGAACTTTGAAAGAAACAGAAGACTCGGGCCGTGACCATCCAATCCCCATGCTCAGATGAATTATTAAGTATCAATTTAGATCAAACCACCCCAGCCTTCAATGCTGAATCCAACTTAATGTTTGTTCTGTTGGGTTGTTTAATCTGACTGGATTCTGTCAAACCAGATGCGTATAAGGTACCAGAGCTGAAAACATATCAAAGGACACAATCGACTGGAGCTGGACAGAGAATTCTGTAAGGCAGTGTGGTAAAGCAGAGGATGCCTGGCAGGGAGTTGGTCAAAGACATGGAAATGTGAAGGTGGCAGCAATGGGGGCAACAACAACTATGGTGATCACGATCATGTTAAGGATCTGCAAAGGAAGGAAAGCACTTTCACAGTGTTGATCTCATTTAACCTGCAAGATGGCTTAGAGACAGGAAGAAGCATAGCTACGTCACTTGATTTGGTCACGACAGATGATCGGAGGTGAGTTAAGTTATTAGTGGAAGTTGGGAATGACCGTTCTCCCCACTTATTGGACATCTTATCATTCTTTCCCATAACAGCTCTATTTTAGAGCCTTCACTGGGTCCCAGTGTCTCTGAATTTCTGCGTCTTGACTTCAAAGTCATCCATTATTGCCCACACCCAGCCTTCTTTCCCACTGCTTCTCAGTACTTTCCCTCCCACACTGAAGTATCATCAATGTGACCCAGTCATTCACACCTCCAATCTTCACCAGGCCAGCCTTCAGCCAACTGCCCCCTCCCCTCTGCCCATCCAAGGCTGAGCTCAAATACAACCTCCTCCAGAAGGGTTGTCCTGACTGCTTGGTCCTCTCCATTTTCTGAACAACCAGAATATCACACTTTTAGGCATGCAACTAAAACAAAACCTAAGAACGTGTTCTAAGTGGCTTGATATTTTCATATATGTTTGTTTTTGCCCTTTAAACTAGAGAACTTTAAGGCAGAGACGGTGTCTTATGGCCCTTTCCTGTCCCGTGGTTGTTCATTCTGTGTGGAGCTCACAATAGTGCTCAACACCCTTGTTCTCTGATCACTCCCCCTTCTTTCTATCATGGGTGTATGTTAAGAAAAATCTTAGGGGGACAGATTAAAATCTGCAGGATTTGATGCAACAAAATTTCAGAATTAATTTCCAATCATTCCCTTGACAGCTGCCTGCATAATAGACCGTTCATCAGTTTTTAAAGTCAGTTTATATTTTAATGCAGCAAGAGAATATTGGACAGCTCCCCAGAGTAAAATTACCATCAAAGAGAAACTCCCCATTTTTAAGACTAAGAAAAATGCAAGTTATTTGGGATTGGTAAGACAGCAGGGAGAAGAATGAGAGGTGACTGGTCTCAAAACAGCTCTAACTGGAAAAGCAACACACAGATTAGAAGAACTGGCCTCTGTTCTTGCTTTTCCAAGCCACCCTTTGACCCCTGGAAAACCACTCAGCAGCTCTCTGAGCATCTAATGAAAGATAGCACCTCACCATGTGCATGCACAATGTTCTCATTCTGTTCATTCCACATGGTTACTCTCATCCATATCCTTCTCTGTGGTCTCCTAATTCCAACTGTACCCACTTTAAGCCATTCTCCTTTCTAGATCCAGTACAACTTCTCTAAAGAGCAGACATGATCACATTACCTACCTGCTGAACTCCCTCAATGACTCTCCATCACTTTAAAGTCCGTACTCTTTAGTGTGGTGTATAAGGCCCTTCATGATCTGTTTCTTATTTGAGGCGGGAAGCCCCATAAAGAGACCAGCAGGACCTCTAGGCAGGGCCGCTGCTCTCCTCCCAGCACCGTCCGGTTCCCTGGACCAGAGGCTCTCACTTTTTGCCTCTAAAGCAGCTAACTTACACCTAAAATTCTGTTGGTTCCCTGAGCTCACTTCTGATTGGTTATTTCCTTCACTCCTGATTGACTACTCTCACTCCTGATTGATTATTACTCTCAATTCTGATTGGTCCACTTCCCTAACTTCTGATTGGTCCATTTGTAGTACTTCATTTGCATGGAGCTCACTCCTGATTGGCCTATTTCTACAAAGCTTGTTCCTGGTTGGTCAACTTCTGTTATATTTATTTGCATATGATGCTACAAAGTGTAAAACTGGCAGCCTATAAAAGGCCTGTGTAAACCTACAGATGAGGTTCAGAGCTTTAAGTGTTAACTCCTCTGGGCCAGCTGGCGTAATAAACCTGAGTTCTCCAACTCTGAGTGCTGCTTGGTCTCTCGCCTGGATCCAGGTTGCTGTCACAACTGAGCTGTAGCACCGAGCTGTAACACGTTTTTCCGCAACAATTTACATCTCCTTCTTCCCTATCCAATCCTCCCTTTGACTCTAAAGCTCCAGTTACACTTATTTTATTTACAGCAACTCACATTTGCACTATCTCATCTCTGAGTTTTCACACAGATTTTTTTTTCCCAGGAACACTCTGCTTACCTCCAAACCTTCAATGTAATAACTTGTTATTCTTTGGATCTCAGCTTTGACATCCTTTCCTCCCAGAAGCTATCCTGACTCCAGTTCTAAGTTAGATGCCCAGCTTATGTTCCCCAATATGCACTATTTTCCCTCACTGTGGCACAGATCATCGTGGGTTGTGATTTTCTAGTTACTGTTCTATGTCCCAACAAGACTGTTAATCTCCTTTTGAACAGAGAATGTGTCTGTCTTTTTAATGAATTATTTCCAGAGCCTAGCATCATTCTTAGCCCACAGTATAAATGCTCAGTAAGGAGTCTGGAAGGAAAGAAGGAAGGAAGTAGGGGAGGGAGGGAGTAAGTCAAGGAAGAATCACAAAAGGAAGGGAGAGGGAGGAGAAGAAAGGGAACAGTTAACATTTCTGGGGCAAACAAATCAATGCCATAGCTTTTCCAAAGATGTAGCCATTTCCTAGGTGAGAAGAAAATGAACTCACCAGTATCTATTGTGAAAAAAATCTAAAACTCCCATCATGAATGAAATGTAAATATAAAGTTTCTGGATCTTAAGCAGTTGTTCTTTTCAGCAAAATATGTGCGAATTGGTAATAAGCTCTGTAGGTGTGAACATGGAATACTAATGCTGCCATAAAGAGATTTATTTTGAGATCTGAGACCCCTGAGCTAGAGGCATGTAACGTATTTACTTACTAAGCATGGAATTTCATTTGAATTGGAAAGAGTAACCTCAAATCATGGTGCATATATTTTGCTAAATAAAAACAAACAAACAAAAAAGAAGAAAAAAAAACACGCTGCAATATGCCCTCAAGAGAATCAGGACATATGTTATTGAGACCAATCCAGGAGAATACTGTTGGCAGAATGGATAGAAAAGCCCTGACTGAATGAGATGATCCAGTCAAAACTCACATTCATCATCACTTTGCAGTTTACAAAATGCTTTCAAGTGCATTAGAGCATCTGTTTCTCTCAAGAACAGATCATTCTACTCTTTGCTTAGATATCCCAACAGTCTCCCCTTGTTCTCAGAATAAAACTCAAGAATCTTTTTATGGCCTCTAGTTTCTACATGGTCTAGCTCTTGCCCTCTGCAGTTTCATCTTAACAATGCTACTAAAAGAAGCCAGCCTGCCAGTTGTGATTGGGATATGGTGAGTTATGGGCACCAGAATGCACATCAACTACGTAACTAAGCATACTGTTAGATTCAGCTGACTCCTTAGAAAATAAAAGAAGAATTGCATTTGTTACTCTCATATAAGTGTCTAACTTGTTGCACACCAGTAACAAAGAGTGTGGAGATGACCACTAGTCTATGGACCACACGTTGAATAGCAGGGCATACAGCCCTCTCACCTTCTGTCAATATCATTTAGTAACACATGTCTTTACTCTCTAGAAGAAACCTTTCTGGTGACCTCTCATCCTTCAGCTCTCAGGTCTCCATTACCTCCTTAGAGAGGCTCTCCCTGACTGCCCTAATAAAGCAGCACCCTCAACCTCCAATCCAACTGCTTCTTTCTTTCTTTCATAGTGCTTACCACGATTGGGCAATTAATCATTTTGGTTTTTTCTGCTTGTTGATATCATGTCTACCACCACTACATTTCCCCTAACAAAACAAGACGCGCTTCGTGCATAGTATACGCTCAATAAGTATCTGTTGAATGAACAATTTAACAACCTCATGAGATAGGAGTTATTTCAATTCTATAAATTAGTAAACTGAAGCTCAGGGAGTTTAAATGTCTCTTAAAAGAAGCAACCTTTTACAGTTTTGTTTTACTTTAGAATTAAGAAAGCACTTTCATCAGTATGAGCTCTTCATGTTATGTATTAAGTACCACATCATCTGTGGTGAGAAACAATATTCAAAGAAAATTAGTGACTAGTCCAGCATTACTGATAACTAAGTGATAAAGAGCAAGGATAAATAGGCAGGTCTCCTAAACCCAAGATTAGTGTCTGTCAAAGTAGATAACATGACCCTCTAAGAGAGCTTTAGAAGGCCTTCCAGAAAGTGATATATCAATTTTTAATGGGATGCATACAGGTAGGGCCATCCTTTTATAGGAGGTGGGGATAGTAGGGTATTGAAGGAGATGGGGAAAGTCTTGACACTGGGCAAACGGCTTAACTATCTGAATTACTATTAGTAAAATAATGGTATTATCAACTCTGTCCCAGAGTTACTGTAAGAATTCAACAAAAGTATGGAAGCAAAGGGTGAATGGTGTTTAGCAAAGAGTAGGTGCTCAGTTGCAATAGATATGATTTACCTTCCCTTTCTTCTTTTTCCATCTCTGTACTGAAAAGCAATGGCCACGACCATCGTCACTATGATGTGATACATAATTCACTCCACGGAGGACTGCTTATAGAAATGATTATTTCTCAGTCTACAGTGGGAAGTAAATTATATTCAGCCTAACGGGTGTGTACAGATGCTGATAAACACCTCATGTTTGGTATTGGTTTTATCTTCCCTTGATACTGCTGGCGGTATCAGAAAAGGACTTCACAGCTGGGTCAGGCCAGCTCAGGAAACTTAAGACTTCACTTACCCAATCCTATCACAGGTCTAAAAAAACAGAAAAAGTCTCACTTCTGTGCCTCCAAATTTTCCTTAATGTAGTTCATTAAATTTATAAAGACTCACTGGGCCCCAGGCTTCTGGATCCAACACAGAGCCAAATTAAAAGTCATGGAGATGCCCCTTACTCTTGGTTTCCTCAGCTCTTTGTGGAGGTTATAATATACACCATGCCTACCCCTTTATAAAAGGTACAGCAGGGACCAGGCATCTCCTTAACAGGACTCCTTAACCTGGTTATTCTTCATACATCTATAGCCCTCCTGAAATTGTATGCAAAACTGTGTGTGTGTGTGTGTGTGTGTGTGTAACAATGTGTATAGTTTTAAGGCATAACTGTCCTTAGCTTTCACTGGACTTGCGAACTTTTGAATCTTTATTCAAAAGAGGTTAACAAGATATTCAGAAATCTTTTAGCTACTAACTTGTTTTGAGTAGAAGATGTCTACCACTCACTCCACTGAGACCTCAAAGTTCTGAAAAATTACTCATTTCAAAAGTACCTTATTATTTTGAAAATGAGATTATGAGTTTTGAAAGACATAAGAAATTTTCTGATCAATGATGGGGTTAAATATTTACGTATAAGAATGTTCATTAAATTTTTATCTATAAACCAAAAGGAAATTAGGAAATAACTGAATGGGTCGATAATAAGAAGACTAAATAAGTCATATTCTATCAAGGGAATACAGCCAACAGAAATTATCATTTCAAGGCTCTCTGATGATATAGAAAGATTTCCAACATGCAAAATAAGCTTAAAAAGCAGAATATAAAATTGTACAGACAGTAAAATTCTATTTTTGTTTTAATGTTTAGACATACTTCTCAACTGAAGTCAATTTTGCTACCAAGGGGACATTTGGCAATGTCTGGAAACATTTTTGATTCTTATGACTGGGTAGCAGGGAGATTCTGTTGGCATCTCTACTCTTTTGAGTAGAGGCCATGGATGCCGTAAACACTCTAGGATTCACAGGTCATGCCCCAACGACAATTATTCTGCCCAAAATGTCAATAGTGCTGAGGTGAAGAAAGAACCCATAGAGTGTAGGGGAAATATTGGAAGAAAATATACTCTAATTATAACATTTGATCTGATTTATTGATTCTATACATTTTTTTATTTAAACAAATGTTTCTCTAAGCATATTTTTCTTTTATAATTTGATAAAAATAATAATTAAGGGAAAAAAATCCAAATTTGCCCTTCCTTTTTGAAATAAGTCAATAATAATGAGGTCAGCATAGAAACAGATTGTGAAACTGGTCAGAACATCAAAGGAGGAGGATCAACAGAGCATAAATATGAATTATCATGGGGTTTTATTTCTGCTCTGACTCCTTGGGTAGTATAAGGGGGAAATGCCATCAGCCACCTGGGGTGTTAGAAATAAAAAGCAGCATGCTATTATGTGATTCTGACACTGATCTTCATCTTGAGTCAAGCAGAGGCAGTCACAAGAGGGACAGGAACGAGGACTACAGCTGCTCTGAATGAGTATCTAAAATGCCCTCAGGAAATTCAGATGTCCCTGGGGAGCTGTGTCCTGAAACCTCTTAGGGACTCAATACTTGGAGTACACATAATTTTCAAATTATACACCCTTCATCTATTTTCCTCTAGACAATACACCACAATTGAAAACACTTGAGATATTACAATTGCCCCTTTAGACTGAGCAACAGCCTTTCTTTTCAATTGATAAGATTCCTTGAGCTGACTCAGAAAACACTGTCTACCAATGTACCAGAACAAAAAAAAGTGTATCTCCTTTTCCCGTAAAATCTATTCCACCACATAAATTTACCATTAATATAGGTATGAACTATGATTCCCAATAAACAATTTAAGACTATTTAATTACCAGTTTAAATCAGAGGCATGTATTATTTTAATATATTTACCTTTTTATTTGTATAGGAAAACTTCTATTACACGGATGCATTTTCAGATTTGAAGTATCTTTACTCTGAAATGCATAATGATTAAAAGAGAAAAATAAAAGGCTAGATCACATCTCCAACATCTGCTGGGCACACCTCTTGCTTTTTCCTTGATGTCTGAAACTCCCAAAATGGAATTTGTAGAAAAGATTTGAATAATTACAATTTAGCACGTTGAAAGAGTTATTACTCCAGCAATGCAAAAATGACCAAGAGTCACCACAAGTCATGTTGATTGCAGCAACCTGATGGCAATTCCCCATCATTTTCCAGGCTACCTGGTCATGACTCTCAGGCTGGACCAGTGACTTCAATGAAGGGCCCTTGCTGGTCACATTGCCACCATACACATCACCCTAATCATAGCAAACTGTCCTCATTTATTATAATGGTAATACATACAACATATATTTAGATATTTCAAGCAGACAGATTCCAAAATAAATGATCTGTTACTCCATTAGCACAGAAACTTATAATACATAACAAATGATTTGGATTGAAATGAAAACTTTTTATTTTCTATACTTGGCTCCAAGTTGCCAACTTTTCTTCCCCTCACTTATTCTGCCCAGGCCCCAGCTCCAGCTTTGTAAGTATTTACTGCCTTTCTTGTCCTAGGACTCTGCTAAGCACAGCACAGACATCCTTCATTCATTCACTTCACAAATATTTTGCAGTACCCTCCATATACAACACCTCTTTAATCTTCCCAAAGATATATAAGGCAGGCATTACATAATTCATTTTACAGATGAGAAAATGAAAATTACAGAAATTTAAATAGAGTCACAAAGACACCAGAAGCATAACATGGATTTAATTCATCCGCTGAGTCCAAAGTCCATGCTTTCTATAACACTATACTACTTCCTAAGACCACACTGCTAGCAGCTCTATGATATAATATTAGGAGTAACAACAATATGTCTTTGTTCAAATAAGCTCCTTCAAAAATATTTCCTATCCCACAACTAGAGATTTATTCTTCTTAGTTGCAGGATGATCTATGTTTTAAAAATAAGTAACTCTTAAAAATGAAAGAAGCTATTCAGTCTTTTTTACTTAAATGTGAATGACTTCCCAGATCTTCTTGTGAGACCAACTGATAATGGAGAAAGAGAGAATGAGAGCTTAGGATACATGAATATAAGTAAAAGAAAATGGTACAAGTCAGAGCACAAGAAAAGAATTTCTGGGCAGCACAAAAAATCAATTTGTCCTATTTTCAAACTGACCCAAGATTTACCCTGTCTTTTGTTCTATTATTGGCCAAGAGATTAGATAGATTGGTAATAAGCAACATGTGGGTTTGGAATTGACTGGTTCAAATATCTTCTCCACAGCTAGTTGCCTTTGTATTCTTGGACAAGATATCTAACCTCTAGGTTTTACTTCTTTCATCTATAAAATGGAAATTACACTACCTATCCCACTGGATGGTCATAAAGATTAAATTAGAGAGTATATGCTTAATGACTATTTTTCTATAAGTGGTATTCAATAAATGACAACAGTCATTAGAAGATGGAGAATGGAGATGAGATAACAATAGTGTCAGGTGGATTCAACTTGGTCATAGGACTGCGTCTAAAAGATACTAAATTCAATGCTCATCAAATATTCTTGTATTTCCCTGTATTTTTAACTGCTGTATACTTAGATTGGGGTCATACAACTAGTTCCAGCTATTGAACTATCAGTAGACGGACATGGAGTAAGCATAAAGCATGAGTGAAAAATAAAATTTGGTGTGGAAGTCACTGAGATTTCAGGGGTTAATTTGTTACTGCAGCACAACTTAGTCTAACCTGACTAATAACATATGAATGATTGTCATCCTAGAGTCTGTAGTGGTATGCAGGAGTTCATCCACAGCCACGCCCAATGTAACATTACCATCAATGACTGGGTGATCATTTGCAGCTGATCATAGCATGACAAAAAGCTGGGAGGAACAACTGATTAGATAGATGATAAAATAACAGGCCCCAGAAAGGTCTCAGGAGACTGAAACTATGATCCAAATTGAATGTCACAAAACTTAACTTGAATAAACATCATCTCTTACACACAGCTCCAAAAACTCAACTTCCCAAGCATAAAATTGGAGAGGAAGGATGCAGCAGTGGTGTGTACGAGGAATTCTGACGGATATTTACCATGCAAATAATTGTTCAGCAAAGGTACACCTTGTGACCACTAAAGTGAGTTCAATGTTACATTAAACGTGTCCTAAATAAGCCATTAAAAGCCCCATTCTCTTATGCTAGCCAAACACTCCTTGAGTACAGGAAGCCATGTGAGGATAATAGGTCCTGGGGAAAAAAGTCTACTTAACAGTAATCCATTTTAAAGAGTGTGCTGGAATCTTCCATTAATCCTCATAATTTCCACTCTCCTTCTCCATCCTGTTCCATGCTTAAGAAAATGGATCTATTTGCACTCTAGCTTCTAATTAGTTTTGGCCATTTGGAGGCACTAGCATGAGATGAGAGGGCAGGAGGGGAGCGAAGTTAAGAGTATTTATTTGCTGGCTTCCTCCTTGTGTGATCACCATGAGTTGGCTGTGTCCCCATTCTCTACCAAAAGTGGCACTTTCCAGACAGTACTCTTTCTGAGTTCAAATAACTCCTCTCTCCAACTAACTTCTCAATCTTAGGTGAGGTTATGGCTTCCCACTACTGCTAACCCTGAGGCACTGTATTATCCCTTGGGAGTTTCTCGAAAGCCTCTCCAAACCTTTGTAAGTAAACTCTCCTCAACTACCAGTATGACTGTGCCTTCTGCTTCTATCCAAGATTGTGACTGATACAAATCAAGCAAAATGGCATAGTACATAATAAACAAAATGATAGTTTGATTAGGGATTTTATGTTGAAAAATGAAACTGAGCATAAGGAAAATAAGTTAATTTTATGTGCACTGAATTTGTTGCAACTTGAATTTTGTACCTTTTTTAGAATAAACAAAGAAAAAAATAGGCTTTTGTTTGTTTTTGATGTAATTTGACCAACATAGTTTTTATTGCATTACTATAGGACAACCTTTATTTTTGTTTAATCTTTTCTCACAATTATAAATCTTTGCAAAAAAAAATTCATGTCTTTTGCAATTTTCAAAAAGACAGCTCCTAATCGTTTTTTTCTTCAAATCATCCTGTTTGAAGCACATACTATCCTCTACTTTTTTTTTTTTACTTTAATGGATATAATCCTTTTTTTTACTTTAATGGACATAATCCTGTCAAATTCTCCTTTCAGAACAGTTTCCCATGTGGTTGGAGTAGTTCTCCAGTTTCACTTTAACGAATTTCATAGAATTCTGTGTTTTGCATAGTTTTCAGTTTAATTTTTACAATGAATTTGCATTGGACAGTTACATCAACTACAGTTAGTGAATATTATCCTATTATGACCATGCACCCCTCTATGCAGCTTCATAGCTGCAATGACTGGCATGAGTCCTGGGCAAATGAGAATCACTGTATACTGTGACCCATTCTGGCCACGAAACTTTGAGAGGGACAAAACCAACAGAATGCAACCAGCAGCCTACAGAGAGCTGGATCCTTGTGGATGAAGGTGTTGCCAATATTAAGGCTCTGCATCTTGGCAGTTATGACCCCACAAAGACCCAAAGACAAACCAAAAGAAAACAGTCCAGCTAAGAGAGCTCTAGAGAGTCATCTGTTCCACGTGACATCTATTGTGTGTCAGAGCCCAGCAATGAGTTAGTCCTCCAAGCCTGATTCAGAGAAAAAATTACCAATGTTTTAAATACATTAGTGTTAAACAATGGTCTCTCCAATTCCAACCTTCTCTGATCAATACAACAAAATACATTGCAAAAGGACTACGGGCAGAATTTTACATTTTCTAGGGGCCTTACTTTTGACTCTGTGTGGTAGTCCTTCATTATCCACAGGGGATATCTTCCAAGACCCCCAGTGGATGCATGAAACCAGGGATTGCACTGAACTCTGTAGTATATACTATGCTTTTTCTTCTATTAATGGGCAGGTAGCGTATATAGCATGGATATGCTGGACAAAGGTTATGATTCACATCTTGGCCAGGACAGAGCAGGAGGACACCAACTTTCACCAAACTATTCAGAATGGCATGTGTTTTAAAACTGATGAACTATATTTCTGGTAATATTTTCAGGCCATGGTTCACCATGAGTAACTGAAACCTCAGAAAGCAAAACCATAGTTAAGGGAGGACTACTGGAGCCCAAGGAGACCAAAGGCATTTGCCGCTGTGCACCCAAACTTCAAAAATACTAAATTCGCTAAATTTTGTATATCAGATGGAGAACCATACTTTCTATACGTTTTCTAATACATATGCTGATTCATGGAGGGTCCAAAATCATCCCAAGCCAAGATGCTTCCAGACAGAATTGGGAAAAGACAGAGGTAAAGCAACAATGGAGGAGCCAGTATGCTAATATATGGCCATGGGAGGCTCCTGCATTGAGGGAGTAACGTTAGAGCAGCAGGAGGGAAACAACTCTTCACTTGTCGTTTGTGCCAACTCAGTTAATAAAGTTAGAAACTTAGCATTACACCTCTGGTACTACAGTCTCAGGCCTTGGCAAGCTTAATATTTAAATATCCCTCAATACCGGGAAACTGAAATGTTCTCCTTACAAAATGCTAAGAAGCTTGTCTTCAGACATCTGTGGGTTTATCCTCTAGGAGAGAATTCAAGTGTAACTCCTTCCCTTCTCATAACGGTATTCAATATGGCAATCAGTGAAGTTAGAGCACTCCCTCAAACCATACACAAAAATAAACTCAAAATGGATTAGAGACTTAAACATAAGACAAGACACAGTAGATCTCCTAGAAGAAAACACAGGCAAAACATTATCTCACATATATCTCAGCAGTGTTCTCCTAGGGCAGTCTACCCAAGCAAAAGAAATAAAAGCAAAAATAAACAAACTGGACCTAATTAAACTTATAAGCTTTTACACTGCAAAGGAAACCGTAAGTAAAACAAAACAACAACCTATGGAATGGGAGAAAATATCTGCAAAAGATGAGACTGACAAGGGCTTCATTTCCAGAATATATAAACAGCTCATACAACTTAATAAGAAAAAAACAAACAACCCAATCTAAAAATGGGCAGAAGACCTAAACAAGCAATTCTCCAGTGAAAACATATGAATGGTCAATAGGCACATGGAAAAATGCTCAATATCACTAATTATCAGAGAAATGCAAATCAAAACTATAATGAGGTATCACCTCACAGAAGTCAGAATGGTCATTATTCAGAAGTCCACAAATGATAAATGCTGGAGAGGCTGTGGTGGGAATGCAGTTTGGTGTAGCTATTGTGGAAAACAGTATGGAGATTCCTCAAAAGACTAAAAATAGATTTACCATATG